>NC_030683.2:109844137-110488066 GCF_000004195.4 Xenopus tropicalis | reverse complement strand
ACATGGTGCTCACCAACCTTTTTGATGTTGTTCCCAGTGGCCTCAAAGTAGGTGCATATTTTTACATTTCTGGCCTGGAGGCAAGTTTTGAAAGCAAAAAAGAGCTCCTCCTGCAGGCTATCAGTCCACACAGGGCTATCAAATAGCCAATAACTGCCCTTATTTGTCATCTCCAAGAAACTTTTTTCTGGTTGTGTGGCTCACCATCACCAACATTTTTACATATGAGTGTGGATCACGAGTAAAAAAGGTTGTGGATCCCTGCTGTAAGGGGTGCCATACAAGGAGCAAAACAGAGTTTCACATGGGTAATATACAAGGGAGGGTAGAATATAAGGCAATTACTGAGTTTTTAAAAGCTTTATTAACATTACTTTCCTTTCCAGCATACTTGTATTGGTGCTGCTCTTTATCCATGTGTTTTATTGATTTTAAAGTAGACACTTATTTGAGTCATTAGTGTAGGTGATAAGTTTAAAGTTTTTTCACCACCGGTGGCTTTGTGACGGCAGGGAGAACGTGTGCTATGTAGGAGGTGCAGATCGTATTGGCTCTGAGGTGTGCATTTCTGTAGTGGGGAGTATGAATTTGCTTGCTCATGGAGTGTGGGTGTTAGGAACCATTGGGTGCTGACTAGCAGACTGGAACCCTTATGCTGAGTAGTATGGTGACTGGTGGGGCTGTGACATATGGTTGCAGTTGTAAAAAGGTGGTTGTATTGGTATGAAAGTCACTGAGTCAGATTTTGGGTTTCAGGAGGTAAATAAAGTTCTTGGCCTGCAGCCTTGCACCTTGATATGGTCATGGAACTCATCAGTGAGTTATATTTTACAGTTGAGGTGTATATCCCATGATATGGGGTTATTTGGCATCTCTGCATATCACACAAGCCCCATGGTACTTAAAACATATATAGCAACAAAAAGCCCCTGTGAATGTTGTGGTAGTAGTTTTATCCACTGACCTACATATCTTCTGTCTGAGGCTGCAGCGCTGCACAGATGGTGACACATTTACACGTTTGGGAGCAATCTTTCTGTTATGTTACACTCTTCCTATAATTAGGGTCCCTACCTCATTTTTTTAATACTGGTCACATGTGGAATCTATATGCTGCAAGCCTCATCAGTACTAAGCACAAATGCATGCTGCAACTAAGTTTCTTAGCAACCATGTAACCTACACCTGATAAATGTACTAAAATCCATGGATCATAAACTATTCTTATGTGGCAGGGGTTACACGGGGTAAAGTAGCAACCGTACCCCAATAACCTCTCCTTGCAGCCTCTTTTTGAGCTTTTCACCTCATCAAAAATAAAAAATCTTCACTCTAGGGAACTGATCTGAGGTGTGAAAATAAAATCTGCTTGTGAAAGAGGAAGTGCAAGTTGGGCAGCTGTGACAGGATGTCTCCATCAGCTTCCTCCCGCTGTAAATATCAAATCACTGTAAAATGTATGTAGCTATTTGATATATATTCAACCAAGGAGACTTATAATATAATTGTGTATATAAAGAGATAGAGAGAGAATGGTATATATAATTATGGCTGGAAACACTGTTATCAAACATTCGGAACTTACTGTACCAGCCCAGAGGTTCCACTGCAGTGGAGTAACAATAGAGGAATTAGACCCAGGGCTGTAGGGTCTGCTTCCTCTATTGTTGTATGGCTCCTTTCCTTCCACCCGCTCTCTTACATGCCCTGGCCTGCTCGCATATAAATCCCCGCTCCCTGTCCACCCTTAGATAAGTGGGCAGGGAGCTATAGACAAGAAGGCTGGGGGACAAGAGAGAGCAGGGGTGGAGGGATGGGGGCCAGGGGCTGGTAGAGGTTGCTACTCTGCATCAGGCCCTTTCTAAGATTTTTTAGCAGAGGGACCCAGCCCAGGGTAGTTACACCACTGTTCCCCTGGTCTATAACAGTAATGGCCCATGCCTTCAAAGTTGCCCATATCAGCCCCATCTTTGACCTTAATAGGCCATGTTTCACCGCCCATGCTCAGTGTGCTCTGGGCTACTGCTAAGAAGCTGAGTTTAGGCATCATCAAGAATGACTGAAACATGACTGAGATTCTATATATCATATTAACTGATGCCACATGGTTAATTATTTATAAATGCTGAGTATTGTGTATATATAGTATACTGTGAATCAGTCAATGACAGCAGCCCAGAGTACGTGCTGTGAATCAGCAAAAAAGAAGATGGGGAGCTACTGATCTTCTCCGTTAAAGACTGTGGCGGCCTTGGACGACTCTACAAGTTTTTGATTTTTGATTTAAAATCACAGCTTTATATTACATTTTAGGAAAATTCACTTCAAACACTCACAGACAACACACACTTACTGCCAGTAAAGGGCCCTAAATGTTCAGATGAGCCAGAAACTCCAATGGGCCCTCCTGCAGTTAGGCCTCTTTCTCTATATGCTCAGATGGCAAATATCCAATGGTGTTACAGGAACTAAAGCTGGCCATATATGCGCCATATCTGCTGTCCGAATTGTTGTCCTGATAATTTTTGTACCATGGCAACTGGTTATTTAGTCGTTACGGACAGGTTAGAAAATTTTTGTCAGACAACAATAAAATCTGCGCATGTATTGTGTATCTGGCGATATACTTGGGGACCTACAATGCATTTCCGGGACATCACTTTTGTACAATTGGTGTCTGCCAACTATTTTATGTTTGGAGCATGATACGCTGGTGGTGGATGGATAACCAAACAAAGCACTGGCTGGTTTTGTGCCACCTTTGTGCAATACATAGTAAACAAAGTTGTCCTGTATTAAATGTGTCTTTTTTATATTAATATTCCATTTGACTAAAGTAATAATTATTCTGTGTAATTCCTAGAGTTTGAGAGGACACATTACCCAGATGTTTTTGCCAGAGAAAGACTTGCAGCAAAAATTGATCTTCCTGAAGCCCGGATTCAGGTATGTGAAATCACTTCAAATGTGTTAAGGATTAAGTATTATTGGTTAGGACTCGAGTAACAAATTAACAAATTATGAGGGATAAATGGTGGGAATCTGAAAAGGAAAATCATACACACTTTACTTGCAGGACAGTAGGGAATACCAAAAAGGGGCATTTTATTCAAAATATTGACACAATTTTCTCAACAGCCACTGTGAATTCCTCCAAAATCCTGCTAGGTTGCACAAGCCTTGAGAGTTTTTGGAGAAAATTTCTTGGAGGAGGGGTTAGGCAAACTGTCTCTATCTCATGGTAGTTTATAATGTGTATGGGGTTGCATTAATAGGCACACCATATTTATGCCCAGTGAATCCAATGCAAATGCCATTTTGAACTCACACTCTGAAAGTGACGCAACCCCACAAATTCCACATGATTTGGGTCAAAACCCAAGCACAATTGCATCAATTGTACAATTGGACGCTCTGGGCACTTGCAACTCAGCCACAACTTGGAATGAAGCTGTATTTTAGTTGGAATTATGGGGGGAAATGCACTATGGGTGAAAAACATGATGATTTGCATCTGAAAATACACTTTAAACACTGCACTTGCATTAGTAAATGACCCCTTAGATTTGATCCATGAGTTTTATAGTGCCAGAATATCAGGCAGCACATTAGTAAATGAATGTTTAGTTATTCACAATAATAATAATTAATGTTCATAATAAGCAGAATAAGCTTCACTGTGACCCTTCAGTAAGTTGAGCACTTTATCTCAGCTCTATGCTGAAGACACAACACTCTAGCACAGTAGGCAAGTAGGCGACTGCAAGAAAAGTTAAATAGATAAATAGCCATTTTGGTATTTGAGAAATTTCTTTCAATTGACCCATGTTACAGGTTTGGTTCTCAAACCGAAGAGCCAAATGGCGAAGAGAAGAAAAGCTGCGTAACCAGCGACGCCAAGCAAGTAATACCTCCAGCCACCTCTCCATCAACAGCTCCTTCTCCAGCAGCGTGTACCAATCTATCCCACAGCCCAGCAACTCAGGTGAGCAACAAATAAACATGGCATCTTTAACCTGATTACAACAAAATTGAGAAGCTATGGCACTGCATGAACAGTATAGCAGATATTTTATGGTACAAAAGCCCAATTATACCTTTAACCATCCATCTATTTTAGGTTCAATGCTTGGCCGAAGTGAAGCAGCTATAACAAACAGTTATGGTTCTCTGCCTCCTCTACCGAGCTTCACCATGCCTAACAATCTCCCTATTCAGGTGGGCACATATATATTGATATTATTATACCTGTGTTACTAATATTATTAGGCCTGTTTTAATAATACCGTATATACTCGAGTATAAGCCGATCCGAATATAAGCCGAGGTACCTAATTTTACCTTAGAAAACTGGAAAAACTTATTGACTCGAGTATAAGCCTAGGGTGGGAAATGCAGCAGCTACTGCTAAGTTTTAATAATCAAAATAAATACCAATAAAATTACATTAATTGAGGCATCAGTGGGGTATATGTTTTTCAATATTTATTTCAAAGAAAAACAGTAAACTAGCTTTGTAAGCGGAGAAAAAACAATATGAGTACTACCCAACGCTTATTGCACATTGGCAAACTGCCAGCAGACCCGGTCCCTGAGGAGATGTAAGGGGAAATAAGTATTGCTAGTGGGAGCCTAGGCCAGGGCACTTGAGGGTCTGGTTGCAGGTGGCCTAATTTTCACACAAAGGAGAGAGGGTGCTAGTCTAGAGGAACCCATGGCACCCGACTCGAGTATAAGCCGAGGGTGACTTTTCGAGCACATTTTCGGTGCTGAAAAACTAGGCTTATACTCGAGTATATACAGTAATAATAATAATAATAATAATAATAATAATAATATTAGGCCTGTTTTTACTAATGCCTGTGTTACTAAAGCTGTGATAATACTTTAAAAGGTTAAGTCTGAATTTAGTTTTGAAGAGGTCAAGGGTAAATTCCTTACAGAGTATTTAGACATGTTCCAGGGATACAGAGCAGCAAGAGAGAAAGGGTTAAGGCAGTGTAAGTGGCACATATGAGGAGCATGGTCGCACCACAGCCAATGGGCCACTGTTTCCCAGTTGTTATTCAATTACAGCTATATTACCATAACAGGACCTAGTAATGGAATATAGCATTAAAAAAGCATTTGTACAAATATGACAATATTTGTTATGTGTGAAATAAAGATCAGCTTTCCAGAGACTGTGTTGTGTATGCTAGAATAGTGCCAAGTGTGTGATGTGGTTTCTCAAAGAGTGTGTATCCCATATAGGTGTTAGATATAGTGCAGAAATGATTGCTCAATTAACAAAGATCAAGCAGAAACTGATATTGTAGATCCAGGTGCATTACATTATTTTTCTCATCGAGGGGCAAGCTTCTAGTAGTCTCTTAGAAATTATCAAGAACAGGTATGGGATCTATTATCCAGAATGCTTGGGACCTGGGGTTTACCAGATAAGAGATCTTTCCATAATCTGCTGTACAGCGCTGTACTGTATGGGATGTGGGCTTCCCATTGGTTTGTCCCTGAGGAAGAGCACTGGTTGTGCTCAAAACGTTGAAATTTTTTCAATAAAAACATTTTTTCTTTTGTATCAAGCCCCTGTGTGTGCTGCACTCTTTCTATTTTATTTTTGTTTATGACCTGCACCAAGGGCATTTGGACTTGTGTAGGGTGTGCTCCTCTCTGTGTTCTATATATATTGTGCCATATAGTTACATAAAAGGGATCTGTTCTATGCCTTTCCAGCCCATTGCGAGTCAGACCTCCACCTATTCCTGCATGATCTCATCGAGCCCGTCAGTGAGTGTCCGCAGTTACGATGCTTACACCCCTCCTCAGTTACAGACTCACATGAGTAACCAGAATCTGGGATCTGGTGCTTCCAGTTCTACGGGTAAGAAATATGTCTCTCTCTGTAACCCCATCCTCACCACTGCAGCTCTGGTAAAAAGATAATCAATATCACCGGCAGTCTTATAGTGATTAGCAGCTGCAATGTGAATTTGATGTTTACCCATAATGGACTGCCCTATAGATAACAGCCCTATAGGTCACCAATGAGTGTATGTCTGTCTAATTTGCCCACCGACATGGTGGCCTATATCTGTCATAATCATACTGTGGGAATACAAGGACCTTTTGGGCAATGGTGTAACTACAGAGGAAGGAGAGCCCATGGCTGCAGGGGGTCTGCTCCCTTTATAGGAAGGTTGTAGGGGTCCCAAAAAAAAATATTTGCAGGAGGCCCAGGCCCACAATTAAGCTACTGCTGCAACACGCAGAAGCAAACCTTAGCAGATGGGATTTATAAACCTGTCACAGGTATCAGTCAGGCCAGCAGTGCCTTTTTGGGTCTCCTATTGGGATTACATCAAAAAATCATCCTTCAATTTATTTCATGTTCAAATAATGTTTCTACATCTTTAGAACAAGTTAACATGGAGTTAAGCACTGTTTGTTCTCCTATTACAGGATTAATTTCTCCTGGGGTTTCCGTCCCTGTTCAAGTTCCAGGAGGTGACCCAGATCTGACTCAGTACTGGCCAAGGCTGCAGTAAAGCCGGGATGGATCTGGCCTAATACAAGTTATGTCAACTTACATTAATAAGACTAAACATCATCATCTGCAAACAAAAGGACATTATGAAGGTCAAACGGGGCAAGAACCAATGATTAAGAAGCGAACAAGCTGTATTTTTATCCTTTCAATTCTAAATTCCAACTTTTTTTTTGTTTTTCAAGAGAAGAGAATAAGACATCGCCAGCTCAGTCTGTCACAAAATAAATTTCACCAAATTAGAGCAAACCTTTCTGAACAGAGCTATTCCATTTTAGTTGTCGAGAGCATCAGTAATTTCCTGCTGTATTACACATGATGTGTGACCGACCTTGGTGGTTTCACTACAAAGGTGGCTTATTCGAACAGTACTTCCTGCTATTCAAGCACTGCTGTATGGAGGTGTTTGCTGTTTTAATTATGTAGCTGTGCTGTGTCCAGCTGGATATCCTACATCATGTGTAGCCTAAAGTTATCTAGAAAACAAGGTCTTACCTTGACCACACCGTCTTAGTAATTAATACCACTTCATATTGCAGTCTTATTGTAAGATGGGCCTGTACTCTAACTGAATTATAGAGGCAGACACAACCCAAGGCATATTTGAATGAATTTATTCAAGAATCTTCAGAACTTAATCATTTGCTTAAGATCTCATATACTTCAAGGCATGAGATACAAAGATATAGAAAAAGACATCTCCAAGATATTGGTTGTTGTGGTTTCCTGTTCTTCTGAACTGCACATTTCCCTTAACTTAAGCCTCAAACCATTCTCTGTGCTGCCGTCATACGGAAGGGCCATAGCCTTTCCCTTAGGAACATATCATTGGTGTATTATTAAAACCAGTCAAAAGCTTCATGGCTGCATAGTAAATAGAGCCATGAGCTATCAGTTGCATCACATAAAAAACTCTGATCTTGTGGAATATTCAAAGAAAGCATATCATAACCGTGCTGAAGAAACCATTGCACCCACTGCCTCCAAAGCCATGAAACAGAAGAAGGGTTGTGAGAGTACTGGAAAAACCTTTCCACCATGTACTGTGAGATGGGCTACTAAAAGACCATCTGCTCCGACTAGATAAGAAATGAGTAGGGATATCTGAATGGTTCTTCTTCAGCAATTACATGAATTATCAGCTATGATTTGGCTTAATAACGCTTATTTGTACAATGACACAAGGGTGCCATCGCTCATACTTAGGATAAAAGAAGAATATGAAGGCAACTACTTCCACCGCATTCTTTACTGTACTTATATAAAGGAACATAAACAAGACCTTATACAAGGAGAAATGGCAATCTATTTATACCACTGGCAAATTCAGATTGGACATATACATACAATTCTTCAGTGGGCATCCAGGCATTCAGGGATATCTGTTGTATTTCATGCGCATGTTATTTCATATTCTTTAGGTTACACAAGTGAAATTGAATTTTGTACAGTGCTAACTTTGAGCCTGCCCTATGGTCGTTCAGCTTTTTTAAGGTATAAGAAGTAGAACTGGGTGCTCGGAATAGTATTTCAGCAACAGCGTAAGGGGGAGACTGGTTGAGCACTGGTTGATTTTATTACTGTTGCTATCTCACCCTACTATCCCCTACTGTTCCTACCTAGATATACTGATCATTGGGGCCTCTACCATGTGCAAGGCCCATAGCATTCACCCCTAAATGTATCCCCTTAAGAGGGCAGTAGTGGCACAATATAAATTGGTGCAAGACTGTATCTGGAGAGACTTCCACATCAGGTGATTGGGCCAACATAAACTGCAACACAACTTAAAAAATGTCTACCAGTGAATGTCACAGTAGTAACAGCTTATTTAAAGTCATTTTGGCAGAAAAGGGTATTGGACATGGTTGTTGAAAGGTAAAAAGACAATTTACAACTCAGGTCACCTATAAATACTCCACAACCATATTCACTTCCATAAACACTGGTTCGGTGCATCCCTACTATCAACCTTTGAACAACAGGAGTGGTGGGTATTTAAAGATTTAGAGGCTGTTCACTGATTAAAATTTTTTGTGGGGGTTTTAAATGTTCTTCAAGAGCAATTACGCCGAAACACCTATCATGTAAGAGAGAGTCACAATAACCCCCCTACCTCCTTTCCTAATCAGATATAATAAGGATATCTCGAACTCTCTCTCATTTATACACAAAAGAATGCAAAAAATTGCATTTGGTATATTACTTTATTAGCAACTTCAAAACATTGTGTTATATTAATGGCCTCTCATGGTACGTACTAATATATTCATTGTTTTTAAAGAAAGGTATTTTGTAACTCCAGAAGTATACAGTTAAACATGTCCCTGTCGCGGCTCAGATGAATATATACTGTACAGGTACACATTTTTATATCCAATTTCTCCTCTATAAACATCTGAAAAGGCTTTTCCATAGTCCGTCCATTTGCTGGCACTAAAACTGATGCTACAGTTCTCATTAAAGACAGGTCCTGGGGATAACATGGCAAATAAAGTGTCAGTATTCCTTTAATTCTGCTAAATTACTGCCCTGATGACCGAAAATGCAACCTTACTGGGCTACAGGTGTGATCACTGACTGAGCATGTATGTACCATATTCCTAATGTGTTGTCTTCATTATTTAAAAGAAATGTGCTTTTGTCAACCATTAAAAACACTGTTTAACATTTAGACAATTGAGTTCTGTTTGATCATTTATCCAACCAGATTTTATATCAAGCAATCCAATCATACTATGGCTAACATATCGACAGTATGACTGCTGGTTATACTGACCATGGCACACAAGTGTCACTAAAGATATATGTCATTTAATCATTAGGTCATGTCCCTTGTGAACCTCTTGAGAGGGAAATCTAATACAAAAAAGGGCTATTGGAGTTAATTCATAGTCAGAAAGATCTAATGGTTATACAGGTATGGGACCTGTTATCCAGATTGCTCGGGACCTGGGGTTTTCCAGATAAAGGAGTCTTTCTGTCATCTGAATCGCCAAACCTTAAGTGAACCAATCAAATAAACATAAAATAAACCCAAGAATTGGGATTAATTAAATCCTAGTTAGGAATCAAGTAAGTACAAGGTACTGTTTTATTATTACAAAGAAAAAGGAAATAATCTGTAAGAATTAGAATTATTTGCTCAAAATGGATTCTATGGGAGATAGTATTCCTGTAATTTGGAGCTTTCTGGATAACGGGTTTCCAGATAAGAGATTGCATATTTGTACTGGAGCTTTATAAATATGTGTTAATAATAATGAAGTATAATAATGACACTTCCATGGAAGCTAGGGCAATTACATAAAAATAATAGCATCATTTTGCTTTGTGGCTGGGATTCAAGATGCACATGGCAAGAACAATGATCCTATATCTGTTACTCCCATTAGAGGGGTAGTTTGCCTTTAAGTTAGGCCTAATTGATGAGATGCCCCACCCAGTGTGCAAAGTAATAAAAAAGGCCACAACGGGTCATTTTTTTGTACTTTGTCCACTGCGTAGGGGATTGTTCAAATAGCCACACACAGGCTTCTGCACTCCATTTTGGTTAAGGGGCACCAGTGGGCAAAGTGGTCATTATCCTTTTATATAAATACTTGAAACACACAAGCAAAAATCTTATCCGCTCCTAGTTACTGACTGAAAGGGCTAAAGCCAGTGGCCTATGGTAGATCCAGGAAACACTGCCCATAGCTTTTTGTCATGTTGCTGATTGGTATTCTTCTGTACAAGGGCAGCACCCCACAAAGTACTACATATTGTTTACTGTGTCCCAACTTAACTTTTTATTCTGTACAGATGTATTTCAAGTGTTTGGCTACCTTGGCAACCAGAGTGCCAGCAGGCAGAACTAAATACAAAGTGACTTGCACAGAGAGACAGAATGTGTTGCTTTGCGCTGTATTATACGTCCCCCCCTCCCTTTTGTGGTGTTTCTGGTACAGTCTGGTTAGCAGGCTCCTCCCACTGTGAAGCTTGGGATTAGCGTACGCATGCCATGCCCTCTCTCTTCTGCTGTTAGTTTCCTGTAGGGTGAGCACACAGAGTGAGGGTGCGGTGAGGCCACCGGTGAATTCAACAATGTGAGAAAGGAAAGAAGCAGAATCATGTACTACAGTTTCTCCTCATACACCCAACAAAACTGAGCCTCTGTACCATACGTCCCAGAGTATCTTATGCTTTAAATATGGTTCCAGAGGCAAAATAAAAGCCACCATTTTGTTCTGAGTTGACATGTCTTCAGCAGCATAAGAACAGCCTGCATTCTTCACAAACGGGCATCTAGTATTAACAGGGGTTTCTGCTGCAATGACTCTGATTTCAGAGCAATGTCACAGGGGCAGGAAGGTGGGTAGGTTTAAGGTTGAGGCAAACTCCACTGACCCCCACTGATTAAAAAAAATAAAAAATAAAATACGGTAAAAAATTACACTCACCCCCAAATTACTGACTGGCTTATTCACAGATTAATCAATAATTTCAATATTTATATAAACACTATAGAATTGTTATTAAGTCTCTTAAGCAATTTGCGTATCTTATGCCAAAACTTACATAACATCTGTAGCAAGCAATGACAATGCAGAGCAGTGTGACGGGGCAGGTAGGTGGGGTTTTACACCTAGGGCACACTCCACTGCTACTATAGGCACCATCTCTCCCTACTATACCTGCTATCCCACAGCCACAGTCCCTTCCCAGAGGCTATTATCCCCCCACTGCTACTATAGCCACCATCTCTCCCTACTATACCTGCTATCCCACAGCCACAGTCCCTTCCCAGAGGCTATTATCCCCCCACTGCTACTATAGGCACCATCTCTCCCTACTATACCTGCTATCCCACAGCCACAGTCCCTTCCCAGAGGCTATTATCCCCCCCACTGCTACTATAGGCACCATCTCTCCCTACTATACCTGCTATCCCACAGCCCCAGTCCCTTCCCAGAGGCTATTATCCCCCCACTGCTACTATAGGCACCATCTCTCCCTACTATACCTGCTATCCCACAGCCACAGTCCCCTCCCAGAGGCTATTATCCCACTGCTACTATAGGCACCATCTCTCCCTACTATACCTGCTATCCCACAGCCACAGTCCCCTCCCAGAGGCTATTATCCCACTGCTACTATAGGCACCATCTCTCCCTACTATACCTGCTATCCCACAGCCCCAGTCCCTTCCCAGAGGCTATTATCCCACTGCTACTATAGGCACCATCTCTCCCTACTATACCTGCTATCCCACAGCCCCAGTCCCTTCCCAGAGGCTATTATCCCCACTGCTACTATAGGCACCATCTCTCCCTACTATACCTGCTATCCCACAGCCACAGTCCCTTCCCAGAGGCTATTATCACCCCACTGCTACTATAGGCACCATCTCTCCCTACTATACCTGCTATCCCACAGCCACAGTCCCTTCTCAGAGGCTATTATCCTCCCACTGCTACTATAGGCACCATCTCTCCCTACTATACCTGCTATCCCACAGCCACAGTCCCTTCCCAGAGGCTATTATCCCACTGCTACTATAGGCACCAACTCTCCCTACTATACCTGCTATCCCACAGCCCCAGTCCCTTCCCAGAGGCTATTATCCTCCCACTGCTACTATAGGCACCATCTCTCCCTACTATACCTGCTATCCCACAGCCACAGTCCCTTCCCAGAGGCTAATATCCCACTGCTACTATAGGCACCATCTCTCCCTACTATACCTGCAATCCCACAGCCACAGTCCCTTCCCAGAGGCTATTATCCCCCCACTGCTACTATAGGCACCATCTCTCCCTACTATACCTGCTATCCCACAGCCACAGTCCCTTCCCAGAGGCTATTATCCCCCCACTGCTACTGTAGGCACCATCTCTCCCTACTGGGAGCCTGTTTAGTAGGTAATTGCAGTAGTCTAATTGGGATACAATAAGGGCGTGAATTAGTGTTTTAGCTGTAACGTGCAAATAAAAAAGGGCATATTTTGGCAATGTTTGATAGAAAAAGCAGCAGGTTTTGGCAATAATTATATACATAATAACATGATTAGAGAAGGAGAGGGAACCCCCAGCCAGCATGCCAAATTAACAGGACTAATGGTCATGCCACTAATAGTAATGGTAAAATGGTAAAAGAGGAGGGGCTAGGTCTCAGTGGGAAGACCATAAGCTCTGTTTTAAGGTGCCTTTGGTTTATCCAGGAGGAGATAGCAAAGAGGCAGCTAGTGATCTGGGCCTGAATGTCAGTTGTTAGTGAAGAGGTATCTACATTATCTCGATGTCTTCTGAAAAGTAACATTTTAGACCAAATGAAGAGATAAGTTCTCCTAAAGACAGAGTGTACAGGGAGAACAGCACAGGGCCAAGTACAGAACCCTGGGGCACCCCCACACTTAAGCTGGACCAGGGAAGGGTATTTGTTATCAAAAGCAACAGAGAAGGAGCTGTTAGAAAGATACCAAGTACCAAGTAAATAGAGAATATGCATTCACAAAATGGTCAACAGTATCAAAAGGAGAAGATAAGTCCAGGAGAAGTCATTTGCAATTCTACAGAAAAAAGCCAGACTGGATAGGGTTGAGCAGATTGTAAGTGAAAAAAAAGTTGGTGCTATGAGAAAAGACATTCTGGAGGTAGGAGGTTAGAGGTAAGGGAAAGACAGGATGGGTCCAGTGAAGCATTTTTAGAATGGACTTGACACAGGCTTGTTTGAATAAAGAGGGGAAAGTGCCAGAAGCTAGAGATGATTTGAATATCTGAGTAGGTTCTGGAGTACGGCTAGAGGCACTGTTTAATAATTAGGAGGGTATAGGATTAATATATTAATCCACACAATTCAAATAAAAAAGGAATGTCCTTCTAGCATAAAAAATAGATGCCTATATTCCAGTATACTGCTTTTTTCTGTTCCCTGGCATCCACATCTATGTCTCCCTATAAATGCTTCCTGCTCCACTCCCCCCTTGCCTTTCCTTGCCTCTGTATACAGTCATGCCCCTGAGCGCCTAGAAGCTGTCAGTGTGAACTGTAGCACGGTCACCTCGAATCAGGGCACTGGAGCGAACGGAAGGACCGATAATTGCCAGAGCAGTGGGGAGGGTTTAAGAAAGATGGAGGGAGATGGCAGGGTGGGGGGATATATGAGTGTAGCCTCAGGTTATATGTTTTAGACATAGATGCAGTCATATATTGCCATCCCACACACGGACATGTTTACAGCTCTGTGATTGCGGCAGCCTAGTGACAGTGGAGAGCAGTGATAGACTTAGTCCAATCCCTCTGATTAGACATCAGAAGCTTCTTTACTTCACAGTGATTGTTGATGGAAATAAAGTATTTTCTGCAATGAAATAAGTTCCATACTAGTCCATACTAGAATACTTGTTCATAGCAAGGTGATTCCCAGTTGGGAAGCCCTGGGGTCACATGCAACCATCCTAGGGAGTCCATGGCTCTCCAGGCTGCAAAAGTGTTCCATTCATGTCATTGCTATGTCATCAATGTTTTATATTGTAAAGTTCAACCCATGAACATCAACAGGCCTGGACCAGCAATCCGGCATAGACAGTCACTACTAATTGGGCCTGTGGGCGAGTTGTTTGGGCATAAGTGTACTTGAAATGCCAAGGCCTATTTTGAATCTCAGTCTGGACCTGAACATCTGGGTGTAAAAAAAAAATTGCCCTCCATTAAGCACATTAGCAAGCCCTAATGAATATCTACACAGACCTCTGCTTAGTCTTTTCTGGAACATGAAGATAAATGCAGCTGACTATGCTGTTTATTTAATCTGCTGACTGAGAAATTATCAGTGCACATATTTCTGAGAATGCCTGTTGACTACAAAAAAAAAGTTATTAGAGGTTATTTATGAGAGACTAGAAGCAATTTCTGGAGCACTCAGAATTGTGTATCTTGGAGCCCCATGCACAAAGCCCTTGCGCCTACCCTTCCAGAGCTGCGATCAATGCCTTGCTCCGGATTAAAACTTCAGTGCAAGGCATTGGGTCCAGCACTGGCAAGAGCAAGGGTGCCTTGTACACAATGCCTACCATAGCCAGGGCTCTCTGGCACCTTCCATCTCCTGGCACTACTGGCTTTCAAGCAAGCTAGGGTTGTGCCAGGGGACACCAATGTGCTGCCCGTGCCCAACTCCTAGGGGCTGATTTACTAATCCACGAATCCGAAAAAATTCAGATTGGAAAACGAACATTTTGCGACTTTTTCGTATTTTTTGCGATTTTTTTCGTCGCTGTTAAGACTTTTTCGTAAATTTCGTGACTTTTTCGTAACCATTATGAGTTGTGCGAATTGTCGCGACTTTTTCTTAGCCGTTACGATTTGCTCTTATATTGTCGCAACTTTTTCGTATTGAGCGCTCGTAAACGGCGGGCAAAACTTTCAGACTTTGCATGATTTTGGAAGCCTCCCATAGGACTCAATGGCACCCTGCAGCTCCAACCCGGCCCAAGGAAAGCCTCCCATAGGGCTCAATGGCACTCTGCAGCTCCAACCCGGCCCAAGGAAAGTCTTCCATAGGGCTCAATGGCACTCTGCAGCTCCAACCTGGCCCAAGGAAAGTCTCCCATAGGGCTCAATGGCACTCTGCAGCTCCAACCCGGCCCAAGGAAAGTCTCCCATAGGGCTCAATGGCACTCTGCAGCTCCAACCTGGCCCAAGGAAAGTCTCCCATAGGGCTCAATGGCACTCTGCAGCTCCAACCCAGCCCAAGGAAAGTCTCCCATAGGGCTCAATGGCACTCTGCAGCTCCAACCCGGCCCAAGGAAAGCCTCCCATAGGGCTCAATGGCACTCTGCAGCTCCAACCTGGCCCAAGGAAAGTCTCCCATAGGGCTCAATGGCACCCTGCAGCTCCAACCCGGCCCAAGGAAAGTCTCCCATAGGGCTCAATGGCACTCTGCAGCTCCAACCTGGCCCAAGGAAAGTCTCCCATAGGGCTCAATGGCACTCTGCAGCTCCAACCCGGCCCAAGGAAAGCCTCCCATAGGGCTCAATGGCACTCTGCAGCTCCAACCCGGCCCAAGGAAAGCCACGATACTGAAGCTTGAATGAATCCGAAACTTTCGTACTCTGCGCGATGGCTACGAAAATGTCGCGACAATTTACGAAAAAGTCGTAACGGCTACGAAAAAGCCGCGGCAATTTCCGGAAAAATCGCAAAATACCGATCATTACGAAAAAAACGCATTCGGACGCCTTCGGAGTGTTCGTGGATTAGTAAATGTGCCCCCTAGTGTATGTAGCACTATAGTGTGCAAATATACAGTTTTGTAAGTGCAAATCTGAGGCAAGGGCAATTTTTACAAGGGTGAGATGCAGAGTGCAGAAGCATCTTGCTTTTTTCGACCTATTGCTAAGAGGGAATACAGGGGTATGGGGAGATAGCTCTCAGTACAAGTGAGGGAATACAGGGGTAGGGGAGATAGCTCTCAGTACAAGTGAGGGAATACAGGGGTAGGGGAGATAGCTCTCAGTACAAGTGAGGGAATACAGGGGTAGGGGAGATAGCTCTCAGTACAAGTGAGGGAATACAGGGGTAGGGGAGATAGCTCTCAGTACAAGTGAGGGAATACAGGGGTAGGGGAGATAGCTCTCAGTACAAGTGAGGGAATACAGGGGTATGGGGGATAGCTCTCAGTACAAGTGAGTGAATACAGGGGTTATGGGAGATAGCTCTCAGTACAAGTGAGGGAATACAGGGTTATGGGAGATAGCTCTTAGTACAAGTGAGGGAATACAGGGGTAGGGGAGATAGCTCTCAGTACAAGTGAGGGAATACAGGGGTAGGGGGGATAGCTCTCAGTACAAGTGAGGGAATACAGGGGTATGGGAGATAGCTCTCAGTACAAGTGAGGGAATACAGGGGTATGGGAGATAGCTCTCAGTACAAGTGAGGGAATACAGGGGTAGGGGAGATAGCTCTCAGTACAAGTGAGGGAATACAGGGGTAGGGGAGATAGCTCTCAGTACAAGTGAGGGAATACAGGGGTTATGGGAGATAGCTCTCAGTACAAGTGAGGGAATACAGGGGTAGGGGAGATAGCTCTCAGTACAAGTGAGGGAATACAGGGGTAGGGGAGATAGCTCTCAGTACAAGTGAGGGAATACAGGGTTATGGGAGATAGCTCTCAGTACAAGTTGATCCAGGGACTGGTCCGATTGCCATCTTGGAGTCAGGAAGGAATTTTTTCCCCTCTGCGGCAAATTAGAGAGGCTTCAGATGGGGTTTTTTGCCTTCCTTTGGATCAACTAGTAGTTAGGCAGGTTATATATAGGCACTATGGTTGAACGTGATGGACGTATGTCTTTTTTCAACCCAACTTACTATGTTACTAAGTGTATTTTTGTAAGTGGAAATTCTGTTGTATTAGAGGGAAGCACATAAAGTCTTGATAATAGAAACCAGGATAGAAACCTTACTGCCAAATTATGGTGCAGACCATCAGGAGTGGTATGGAGGAATGTGACCCCACTAAATAGGGTTTCCAAAATGTAAGAATGCATAAGTGTCAAGTAGGATAGGTAGCCTCATTTACTAATAAAAGTACTTAGAGTTCATTACCATGACCCTGGATGCAATGCCAGAGCACTATGGGAGCAGATTACACCCCTTATTGCCTTATTGCTATCTGGTACCATATTAAAAAAAACTCCCATTTAACTTGTGAAGCTAAATAACATTCACAGGAGCACTTACCGGTCAGTTCTGTATGTGCTCACGTATTGCTGAAACCCAGACAGCATATCATCCATCAGAAAGAGAAAAATATATGGAGCAGCCACAACATCGCTGAATAAAATCCACGTTTATTGCATCCATTAAAAACACATTATGCGAGTGTCATGCAAGGGCCATACGCTTGACGCGTTTTGGTGGCGTCACTCAGCTTTTGAGAAAGTGACGTGTATGTATATCTTTATTTATAAATCGTTACTTATGTACGCAGCGCTGTACAGTAGAATAGATTAATATAAATGTGGTATTAAGATAATAGATAAATACAAAGTATTACAATAAGCACAAATAAATAAAAGATACAACTGTAATAAGATAAGAGTCAAAGACACAAGAGGATGGAGGCCCCTGCCCCGTAGAGCTTACAGTCTAGATGTCACATGACGCCACGAAACGCGTCAAGCATATGCCCTTGCATGACACTCGCATAATGTGTTTTTAATGGATGCAATAAATGTGGATTTTATTCAGCGATGTTGTGGCTGCTTCGTATATTTTTCTCTAACTTGTGGAAAAGAATGTGTTTACCCCATCCACCCCTTATGAATACAATGCAGGCATTGCTGTATTCATGAGTAGTACACAGGTCTTTGTGCTTCAGGCCTGTGTATATATAAGGACTGGTACTGGAAATGAGATAGATCCCTCTGCTTTATTTTCATTTAAATTGGCCCCCATTGTTACTTTGGGTGCTAACTAGGTTTTTCTAATACTACTACCCCCTAAACCCCTTCTCATTCAAAAAAGCTAGCAGATACGTGGAGACAAAAAACTCTTATATACCACAGGAACTTGTCAATAGATCAGAACTGTACTTTAAAATAATTGCATACACAAAATACATAAAATACTGTTAAGTAACGCCTGGCAGAAGCCATTGGTTGTCTCAGAAGGGATCTAATGGAACTGCATCTGTCTATCAAGCTCTATTTAATGGGCTTGGCACTATTATCTGCATAAACTAGTTATAGAAGATTGGGGCTGAATCACAGAGAGGCAAGAAACGTTTCCATGGCAATTTTAATGGCAGCGGCTGGAACCTAAAAAGTGACTTCTGAAAAATGGATGTATTTTTAAGTCAGTGATTCACAAGGAGGTTTTATATGGGCACCTGTGTCCTCATCACCCCATGCACACTTGTCAGGGCACAGGAAACATCCTCCTTCTCCAGCAAGGGCACAGGAGCTTGTGTCTTTAAATTCTCCAGCAGGGGAGCATGGGATTGGGAGCCTAGGATGTCGAGGTGATGTTTATCCTCTCTGACATCCTTCCTCTCTGTGCCTCGCTCCCACCTCCCCTACTGCACACCCTAAGGCCAGGATTCAGCTCCTGTCCCCTAACACCCATTCCGCTGCGCCAGCTCCCTCCGCTGCGGTGTCATGGGCAGAGCACAGGATGGGTGAAGGGAAAGCAGAGAACGAGAGAGAGGTTATTTTTATAAAGAGAACATGACCTTTCAGCGAGGCCCTGGAAGGAAACAAGAGCTTGGGAGAGCACTACAGAATAGAAGGACATATATGGTCTTTAACCCTTCATGGCCGCAGGGCCCTGCAGCTTTAAATATCAGGAATAAATTCAGTTAGGGAAGCTTAGGTTCTGCTAATCACTCTACAGCAACTGGTAAAGATGCAACCACTTCAGTATAAGTCAGTTCTTGGCAGCAGTTAAACAATTATATACTGAGGTTGCCTTGCCCCTTTGTTCGCTTTACCCCCCCCACTAATAAACTAATAACAATAGCGATATATAGATCTGTGTTTCCTAAACATCATAGGAAAAGGCAGCAGGAGTCGGCAGCTACTGATTTTCTAACTTTTCGGCTCCCCCTCTAATAAAATTTATGAGCAGTTCATGAA
The DNA here is from genome assembly GCF_000004195.4 of Xenopus tropicalis. Classification (NCBI taxonomy): domain Eukaryota; kingdom Metazoa; phylum Chordata; class Amphibia; order Anura; family Pipidae; genus Xenopus; species Xenopus tropicalis. The sequence goes on along the minus strand of NC_030683.2, from coordinate 110,468,909 downwards.
CATGATCATGAACCTTTTCTATGTTTATTTTAATGCTTGATTATTCAGGATATTTAATTCATATTATTATATTAGGAAAACTATAACTCCAGAATGAATACTTAACCAACAGATATTAGGGTTGATTCATTAAAGTGCGATAAGCGTTATCGCATGTTTTTCTGCGTTAAAATTGACGCACAATTCGCTAAAGTATTATCGCATTCGTTAAGTTGCATATCGCGTGCGTTAAATAGCTTGCAACCGCATGCGTTTATTTTACCGCATTGCGTTAATTCTCGCGCAGAAATAATACTAAAGCATGATTCACAAACACTTAGACGCTCTAAATATCGCATTAGTTTTGCATGCGAAAATTAATACCTACTTGGGGCAGGCGGTAATTATAGAAAAGTACAGTTAATGAGCTTTTGGCAACACAATATGGAGTTTGCAGTGGGATTTATTCAAGTCTGTGTTGGCCCTAGAGTGATGCAGCCGCCAGTTTGCAGGGAAATGGTCATTTTCATAAAAGTAGTTTTACAAACGTAATGGTGTGTATGGCTAATATGGCGTGCGTGTGATAAGTAGCGCATGTGCGTTAATTAGCGTGCGCGACAACTAGCGCGTGTTGCGTCGAATACCGCACAAAAATAGTCTTCGCGACTTAAATAACGCAAACAGCATCGCGTCTAAATTAAGGCAAATATACTTTTAGTGAATCGTGCGTTAAGACGAGAAAAATAAGACCCGATAAAATTTTTAACGCATGCACTCGTTTTATCGCACTTTAGTGAATCAACCCTATTTTATATAATATTAAGTGACCTATTAAAAAATCTTATCAAACTGGAATATATTTATTAGTAAATATTGCCCTTTTAGATTTTTCCCCTTAAGCCACCATTTTGTGATGGGCTGTGTGCACCCTCAGAGATCACATGACCAGGAATAATGAAGCTCTAACTGTAACAAAAAGCAGTGTGGGATTAAAATTCAGAACTTTGTCCATTAATTGGCTGATGCAGCCTAGCATGTATGTGTGCCTTGGAATATTTTTGTGCATCGTGCATTGTATGATCCCCAGGGGGCAGCCCTTAGTACTCAAAATGGCAGTTTTCTATTTAGGATTACCCAATGGCACGTACTACTAAAAAGTACATTTTATGAAAATGGTTTATTTAGATGGTTCATGGGGCAGAAATCCCCTGACACAGGTAATTCTGACACAGACAATTTTTATTCTGAGAACTGAAATCAGAAGAAAACTGAAATCAGAAGAGTACTATGGAGAAAGCGGGTTACAGGAAAGATCTGTGCCAGAAGTCAAGAGAACATTCTTAAAACTGATAGTTTAAACTGATCAGATTACATTTTCTTCAAAACAGAAGTGAAACTGCTTGTAATTAAAAAAACACAATCTGGGCCTTGAATAGATTGTTTACCTTTTAGTATGTTGTAGAGAGTGCTATTCTTAATGGCCTTCATTTTTTATTATTTGTGGTTATTGAATTCCAGTTTGGAATATTAGCAGCTTTATGGTTCCTAGGGTCCAAATTACCCTAGCAACCAGGTACTGGTTTGAATGACAAAAATAACTTGCTACGTATATCCTCGCTCCATTTCTATGATATCAAATTTTGTGCTGTGCCCCGTGGCAACAATTCACCGTTACATGCATATGACAATAACATCATTTTGTAAACCCAGTTAATACACTCATATCTTTTACCTCTCCTCGCAGGGTGGAACTTAAAAAACAGGTGACCCCACCCAAAAACCCACAAGTATCATCATTAGTGTCCCGGAAGGCTGCAGTTAAACAGTGAAATCACTTTCTTTATTTGTTACCCTTATGTTATGGGGTTACCAGAAGCAGGATAGGGTCAAGTGTAGAGATTTACTAAACTGGCAGTTTCACTAATCTGAGTGGCAAATTTTAGGGTTTCAATTGAAGGCAACAAGCCTGGACCCAAGGGTTCATTTAAACTGGTCAATAGCAGAAGTTATTGAGAATACTATTGTGCTTGTTATTTCTAATTCAAGTATATTTTCTGGTAATGTAAAAGCGGTGCAGATTTAAGAGGGACCCTCTATGCATGAAACAAAGATGGCAACTTAATGACACAGTGTCTAAATGTGTTTCCAGAGTTCTTGAGTCTTTGATTTTTGTTTACACCCGGGTGTAACAGCATGAGCGCCGTTGGTCATTTATATCCCCTGGGTTTTTTTGCGATTTGGGAAGGGAACATGAGTCTATCAGGTTTTCTGGGGAACTCCAGCTTTTGAACGACAATTTGTTAAAGAGCCCCACACAACACAGAAACCCTAATATACCTATCACTGTAATCTGTTATTTCCAAAAGTATGAATAAATATAATTTGTATGCAGCTGCAAAACAGTTCTTCTCTTTCTGCCTCGTTTGAAATATTGGAAGGGGAGGAGGGAATAAAACACTGATGTTACAAATTGCAACAACTTCTCCACAGCTTAAGGCGGCCACACACGTGGCGATTTTTGATCTTACAACTGTTCGGGGCTGAAACGGCAGATAAGGAGGTAGAAACAATAGGATTTCTACCTCCTTCTGCTGATTCAGCCCTGAAGGCAGATTTTGATCAGGCGCCTTCTATGGCGCCCGATCAAAATCTTTTAACCTGGCCAATCGGCGAGTTGACCAATATCAGCAGCCTCCTGCGATATTGGTCAACTCGCCGACTTGCCATACACGCACTGAATATCCCACGAAACGAGGTTTCATACGATATTATCGGTGCGTGTATGGCCAGCTTAACAGACAGCATGCAGGAACTACATAACCCACAATGCATTGCACCTTTTGTTATTGACATCAAGTGTGCAGGGAATTGTGGGATTTGGAGGAGGCAGGCTGAAGGCAGGCTGTGGACAGGTGACTACTGTTACCTTTTTTTAGTCATGAAGATTAACTAAAACTCTAATCTTTCTCATTTTATTATTTTTAAAAATTTCAATAAACTCATTTCATCAAATTTCTGACTGAACTGAAAAAGCGAGTGTGAAAAAAGTCACAGAAAAGTTGTGAAAACCCGAAATTTTTCGACTTGCCGCATAATAACCAGCATCAAAAATCTGAAAACCTCTAAAGTTTCGAAGCAATGAATGATCTTCCAGGGAAGGAACATCTGCAATTGACTTCTACATGATCTCAACAAGTTTTAGGGGGCCAGGCTTAAGTAACTGTTCCAAACCATATAATTACATTAAAAATCATAAAAAGGCTGCAAAAGTTGCTTGAAATTATGTTTTTAAAAAGCTTGCGTTGTGTTTGGGTGGGGTTCCCCTTTAAGCGTTTTCAATATATCTTCGTACCGTATATCCTGTTGATATTAAAAAAGATTGTTTTTTACTGAATTTATATTCATGTTTCTGCTTATATTTGTGTCCTTTATATGCTTTTGCAGGCTTCTTGAGTCAAACATTTATTTCTGGAAAATGCATAAGTCACAGTTTTTCAGCATTAATCGACTGACCAGCGAGTGCATGCAGGTGATTTTCATAGGAATTATTGGGAGGGGGGGGGGTCGCCTGCTGCTGAGCTGAAAAATGCATGGGTGGCAAAATGCTTGGAGTACCATTACTCTAAGACCATAGGCTGAAATCTCCAAACTATTCCACCTCCCAGTGGCATAACTACAGGGGTAGTGGACCCCCCGACTACAAGGTCTGCTTCCTCTGTAGTTAGAAAAAAATGGTAAAAAATCCCCCCCAGGGAAATGGGAGTCGAACCAAGCCAGAGTGGTTGAGCGCCGGCTTGTTATTCCACTGCTGCCTCCTCTCTTTCTCCTCATTCTCATATAAAAATGCAGAATGATCATGCTATAGGCATACATGGCTAAACAGTTGCATAAGCCGTAGCACATGGAACATAAATTCACTGCATTACAATAGTAAACATTCTGATACCAAGCATGTGTGAGGCACTATTTAGGGCTTGTTTCAACCCAACTATCATGCTGCACATAGCGCCATTAACAGAAAGCCATGCTATTAGGGGTTCCATAGGGCAGAAAGGTGAACCCCTGACACTGGCCTTGCACCGTAACCACTGTAATACATGGTCCTGCTGTGCACTAGATTTAGATGTTACACCCTGTTTAAATGAAGTGATTCACATCCTTGATAAACTAATATCCTATCTTTTGAAGAAAAAAAAAAATAAAACTACATTTAAGGATATTTGCCCCTGATCCAACTTGACCCCACACATTTATGCCCCAATATACCAGAGGCTTTTGTAACCACGCCAACCACACCTCAAACTCCGTCCATTTTGTAGTCTACGTCTATGTTTCAAGGCTGTAACTAACATTTTTCTACTAGCAGTGTTCCTACATTGCTGGGGTCCCTGATTTATAACTCCAGCCCTGCCACTATCCTTGTACTTTTAACCCAATAAATTCAGCAGACAATCCTCTTTAGGGGTTTATTAAGGTTTAGCATTCCTTTACCTCACTTCTACCTGAACACTGTATGGGTGACTTACGATCACAAGTGCCATGAGCAAAGTGCAATTCTGAGAGCAATTGTCAGTTTTTTCCCATAATATATTATTATGGGATATATCACAGCTATAGAGAAGTGCAAAGAGCACCCACTGATGCAAGTACCTTTAATGACTGGGGCTTTATGCACAACTGAGGGGAAATTGCATGACTGCAACTGCGGTAACGGATCTAAATGACCCCTTGTTTCTTCTGTGGTTCAAAAATATTATGTATGTATGGATTCTAAAAAAAAAAAAATGAGCAAATACATCTACATTCAATTGGTATGATGTATAATATAAATTAAATATTTCTTCATTTGTAATGAGTTTATTAAAATTGTTATTGAAAGAAATGAACAAAAAAACCCCATCAGAACAATGAGGTGAGACAGATAGCTCAAAAATTAACTTTTATATGTTCATATTATAGCATACACGTATTTTTAAAAAAATTGACCAATTCCATAAAATTTTATATTGATAAAACAATTATTTGAAAAACAAATTATTGATATCATTTTTGTGTAAGAAAAAAAATTTCACATTCCTATTTCACAGAATTTTGACCTCAGAGCTGTAATGCCTGGTGTCTGTGCAGACTTCACTGGCACCCAAAGGATTGAATAGATACAGCTGCCTGTCCAGTCTGGTGGGGGCAAACTTCAAACAATTCACATCAAAAAACCCTAAAATAAAAGGCCCAGCGGAAAGTAGCAGGAAATGTTTTATTTGGTTAATAGTGATAGGAACTTCCCAGGGTGGGGAGGGAAATCCTCTTCTGCACAACACAATATCTTGCAGGACTCCTCTCTCCTATATGAAGGCAGACAGACCCCAGAGACCTTAAGGAATGCTGCCTCATCAAGAGGTTATGGGTCAGCTATCTGGAAGCTCATTAGTTTCTTCTACAGATTGGAAGGGCCCTTAATCTCCCAGATCCACATCACATGCAGCTGCAGTATTACACAAACCATTCCTTAACAAAAGAACTAGATAAAATAGGGAGGCCCATTAATCAATTCTCAATTAGAATTTCTTTCGTAATTCAATCAAATTCTTTTTTCCCCTGATGCATATTTATGAAAAATTCTAGTAGATCACGTTAATTTGGGGAAAAAACATTTTATTTTTTTCAACTAATTTCAATATTTAAAATAGATTGCTAAGCGCTCCGCTGACATATAGAGGCTTTCCAGGTTTTAGTTGCTGGATTTTTTCATTTGAATTTTTGAGTTTTGTTCTACTGATAAATCTCAAAAATTCAGCAAAGGTTTTGAAAACTCTGCTGCAAAATTCTCAAACTGTGGAAAAATGTGATCTTGAATTATAGTAAATGAGTCCCTCATCTTGTACTTTCAAGAAGGCCAATATGAGTATACAGGTATATATCTCCTACAGACATTTATAGAGATTTATAATTGTATCCTTTATATCAGGGGTCCCCAACATTTCTTACTCGTGAGCCACAGTCAAATGTAAAAAGACTTGGAGAGCAACACAAGCACCATAAAAGTTCATGGAGGTACCAAATAAGGGCTAAGATTGGCTATTAGGGGCCTCTATGCACCCTATCAGCTTACAGGGGGCTTTATTTGGTAGGAAATCTTGTTTTCATTCAACCAAAACTTGCCCCCAAGTCAGGAATTCAAAAATAACTACCTGTTTTGGGGGAACTGAGAGCAACACGCAAGGGGTTGGGGAGCAACATGTTGCCACTGGTTGGGGATCACTGCTTTCTATAAAATAATTGTTCCCTGTCCCAATGTTGCTTACAATATATGCTCTCTACTATATTTACGCTAGGGTCGATTTTATCAGAAGCCTGTTAAACTGCTTGGATGTTTTTGTAGTGCTGGAAAGCAGAAAGAATTATGAAAAATAGGATCCTCATGGCGTATTGGAGAAAACCAATTCAACATACAAAATTCTTGCAGATAGTGTCCAAGCCAAAATCAAACTCAGGACACGAGGCAACAGCGGTAATGACTGAGCCACCATGGCTCGTAGAAGACCTTTAAGACAAGGGAGGCCTTGGAACTGAAGGTACTTGGCATTATTGCACCGTGATGTTGATAACAAGTTGTCTAATGCCAGGCAGTGTCATTCTGTGGCTACTAAAGCAAATAAAGTGCTGTCTTGTATAAAAAAGGGCATTGACTCAAGGGATGAGAACATAATTTTGCCCCTTTATAGGTCCCTGGTAAGGCCTCACCTTGAGTATGCAGTGCAGTTTTGGGCTCCAGTCCTTAAGAAGGATATTAATGAGCTGGAGAAAGTGCAGAGACGTGCAACTAAACTGGTTAAGGGGATGGAAGATTTAAACTATGAGGTGAGACTGTCGAGGTTGGGGTTGTTCTCTCTGGAAAAGAGGCGCTTGCGAGGGGACATGATTACTCTGTACAAGTACATTAGAGGGGATTATAGGCAGTTGGGGGATGTTCTTTTTTCCCATAAAAACAATCAGCGCACCAGAGGTCACCCCTTTAGATTAGAGGAAAGGAGCTTCCATTTGAAGCAGCGTAGGTGGTTTTTCACGGTGAGGGCAGTGAGGTTGGGGAATGCCCTTCCTAGTGATGTGGTAATGGCAGACTCTGTTAATGCCTTTAAGAGGGGCCTGGATGAGTTCTTGATCAATCAGAATATCCAAGGCTATTGTGATACTAATATCTACAGTTAGTACTAGTGGTTGTATATATAGTTTATGTATGTGAGTGTATAGATTGGTAGGTGTGGGTTAAGTGTGCTGGGTTTACTTGGATGGGTTGAACTTGATGGACACTGGTCTTTTTTCAACCCTATGTAACTATGTGATGTAATAAGTGGTCACAATGTAAATGTACTCTCTTTAAAGCTATATTCATATTTTTGTGCCCACTATTAAACCATGGGTTTAATCCATTAACCTGGGCAAAGAAAGGGGATTTAGTATAAATTGGTGACATGGGTATACAGTTATAGGGTCTATTATTCAGAATCCTTTGGGCCTGGGGTTTTCCAGATAAGGGATCTTTTTGTAATTTGGATCACCATACTTCTAGTCTGCTAGAAATTATCTAGATTGTAAGCTCTACGGGGCAGGAACCTCCATCCTCCATTGTGTCTTTGACTCATAACTTATTGCATCTGTACCTTGTATTTATTGGTATTTATTGTTATATGGGCCACACTTAGACATTAAAAAAGTTATTTGGGGGTGCCAAATAAAGATTTGATTAGCTCTTTGGTAGCCCAAATTGGACTGCTGGCCTGCAGTAGTCTCTTTGTGTCTCTGTGCTTCCAAAACTTGCCTCCAAGCCAGAGATTTAAAAATGGGCACCTACTTTAAGGCCACTGAGCAACATGTTGCTTACGAGCCACTGGTTGGGGATCACTGATGTAATGCATAGAGCTCAGAGATGTCACCCAACCCACATGTCATGAGGGAGATACTAATCCACTCAGGGTCTTCTTGTTACTATTTTATATTATTTAATGTTACCATTTTAGTGTTTAGAGAGGCTTAATAAAATCCAGGGCCTGACCATTATCTCCCTCATGACATAGGGTTGGTTGACATCTCTGAGAGTAGAAAAGGTTGACAAGACTGGTGAAAAAGGTTATTCCCCATATGTATTAAAAGTTTGCCCAGGAACAGTAACCAATAGCAACCAATTAGCAGGTAGCATTTACTGGTCACCTGATTAAAAACAAACATCTTATTGGTTTCTATGGGTTACTGCTACTGGGCAAACTCAGAGCCTTTAATCACATGGCCCCATATGACTGTAGCTGCAGAATTCATGGCCAGTTAGTGGAGTGGTGTTTAGCTGTGATAATCCAGTCTATCATGCCCAAGTTGAACTGAAAGATTGAAAGGAACTGAAAGATTGAAACAACATGATGCATTTTGATAGGCTTGGTCAATGCCAGTTAGATTTTGGGAGAAATAAATCATTTATAGGTCATTGGACTCTAATCTAGGGTGTCCTATCTTTGATTCCTGGCTAGGAACAGGTCCACATTTTGATCCAGTTCTACTAACCCCAGCAACGTATCATTAATTTGCACAATCCCTATATGTGCATAGGGGTTTTACAAACATTGGTCCTTTTTGCTATTCAGATTTTTTGACTAATAAAGGGAGCATAATTTGCCACACATGAGATGCTTAATTGTCTATAATAGTAAGGGCTATAATAACTGGACTGTGTTTGGCTTCCCTTAATGTTGCCATTTCCCTATAAGTATTGGTTGGTATTTAGTTATTTATGTATGTTTATCTTTATTTATAAAGCGCTACTTATGTACGCAGAGCTGTAAAGTAGAATAGAATAATACAAACAGGGGGTTATTAAGATAATAATAAAATACAAAGTATAACAATAAATACAAATAAATACAAGATACAGCTGCAATAAGTTAAAAGTCAAAGATACAAGAGGATGGAGGTCCCTGCCCAGTAGAGCTTACAGATATCTTGTTTGATATAAGATATCTTGAGTTTGATCTGATAATTCAATAGCCACCTCCTATAATGACTGAGTTAAGGCCAATGAAAGTTGATGAACTTGTAGCCCACAGTGTGTGTGGCATTACTAAAGCTCGGTATGATCTGTAGCATGGAAGTGAAACTTGAATGAGTTAACCTCACCCTAGAGTGCAACGGTAACCCTCAACGAAGAAATCTTCCATTTTTAAGGTTTTATGATAACAGAAAACCACATCAGAGGGCAAATGAGTGAAAAAATATGGATGGGGAATCAGTGCCTATACTCGCACAAAGCTTGATATTCTTTTAACTAGTACCTTTCACACACCCTTATTCAGACCCCCACCCTCTCCTGCTCAGACACCTCTTCCTGTTTATGCACAGAAATATTTGATTGTTCGAGTAAACATCTGGCCCCCTCTTTTTTTCTGCAACCAGTGACCTCACTTCCTTCTGCACATTCTTCCTCTAGTGCAGGAAACCTTAGTCCTATCGCTTCCTGCCATCTCTGCTTCTCTGTTTCCTGATTGGTCAGTGGGTTCCCTTAGATTAGCCTAGGGAGGGCTCATGTGTGTTTTTATTTAGAGGTATGTGGTGAGTTGGTAGAAATTCTGATACCTGACTTCCAATCTTGCTCTCTTTCATCATGACATTAAGGTAAGGACTTATGTCTTGACATGTACAATGCCTAAATAATAGGTAAGCTATAGGCATTTGCACATGTCTTTCTATTCAACAGAGGACCTTTACATAGGTAAATATCTTTTTTCACTGCATTATATTGTATCCACACTGTATTATATATCATACAGCATACTGCCAGAAGCACAGTAGAGAATGAGGAAGCTTCTGCAGAACACAGTTCTAGTTTTTAGTTTTATGCTGCGTAGAGGCAATGAGCAGCCCTCATGTATATATATGGGAGGGATCTTCTAACTGCACAGAACTAGGGATTGGACAGAATTCATAGGGTAAATGTACTATGACTCACAAAGCTGCTGTATGTATGTATGTATGTATGTGTGTGCGTGTGTATGTGTGCATATCAGTGCTGTATTGTTTTGCATGATCTGTAAAATGTGATCAAATGTGATCTATAAAATGAATTTTCACCTGTATTAACATATTAGTTTATCTATCTACAGTCAAATCTATCATCTGCAGCTTTATATCTCGATTTGATCTATCAGTCTATCTATCCATATATCTACCCAGAGAAAGACAGATGAAGAGATAAAGGATGGTAGCTAGAGATACACAGAAATAGATAGTAGTCAATATATATTGAGGGATATTATCATCTATCTAGATGTGTGGGTCTTAGCATATACTAACCAATATCTCAGTCTGTGTATCTCTAAATACCTTTCTCTATCTATCTATCTATCTATCTATCTATCTATCTATCTATCATCTATTTATCTATCTATCCATCTATCTCCTTAGCAATTTACAAACAGAGATGTGTGCCTCTCAGCATATACCTACTAATATCTTTTTCTGTGTATCTGTTACTACCCTTCCCTATCTATCTATCTATCTATCTATCTATCTATCTATCTATCATCTATCTATCTATCTATCTATCTATCTATCTATCCATGGAACAAATATTTATCTATCTATGTATCTATATATCTACCTATCGCTATATATGTATTTCCATACCAATTTCTATCTATAGACAGATAAACAGACAGACAGACAGATGTGTGCCTCTCAGCATATACCTACTAATATCTCGTTCTGTATATCTCTAACTACCGTCCTCTAACTATACCAACCAATATCTCATTCTGTGTATCTCTATCTATCTATCTATCATCTATCTATCTATCTATCTATCATCTATCTAATCTTTCTATCTCCTTATCAATTTACCTATTTACAAACAGACAGATAAATAGACAGAGATGTGTGCCTCTCAGCATCTACTAATATCTATTTCTGTGTATCTCTTACTTCCTTCCTCTATCTATCTATCTATCTGTCTATCTCTAGTTATGTATTTCCATAACAATTTACATCTGCAAACAGACAGATAAACAGAGAGGTAGATGTGTGCCTCTCAGCATATACTGTACCTGCCAGTATCTCATTCTGTGTATCTCTAACTACATTTCTCTATCTATCTATCTATCTATCTATCTCTATCTTTATGTTTATATTTACAGATAGATAGGGAGATAGATGTAGGTACAGAAATGTAGATAGTGGTATTGAGATTATCTATCTATCTACAAACAGACAGATAAATAGACAGAGATGTGAACCTCTCAGCATATACCTACTAATATCTATTTCTTTGTATCTCTTAAACCTTCCTCTATCTATCTGTCTATTGAACATCTATCTATCTCTTTTTATGTATTTCCATAACAATTTATATCTGCAAACAGACAGATAAACAAACAGGTAGATGTGTGCCTCTCAGCATATACCTACCAATATCTCATTCTGTGTATCTCTAACTACCTTCCTAACTATCTATCTATCTACCTGTCTCTATCTTTATGTTTATATTTACAGATAGATAGGGAGATAGATGTAGGTAGGGAAATGTAGATAGTGTTAAAGACATAGATTATTGAGATAATCTATCTATCTACAAGCAGACAGATAAATAGACAGAGATGTGTGCCTCTCAGCATATACCTATTAATATCTATTTCTCTGCATCTCTTACTACCTTCGCCTATCTATCTATCATGTATCTATCTATCTATCTATCATCACTATTTATGTATTTCCATAACAATTTTCTATCTACAAACAGACAGATAAATAGACAGGCAGACGTGTGCCTCCCAGCATATACCTGCCAATATCTCATTCTGTGTATCTCTACCTTTCTCTATCTATCTATATATCTATCTATCTCTGTCTTTATGTTGATATTTACAGATAGGTAGGGAGATATATGTAGGTAGGGAAATATAGATTGTGATATAGTGAGATCTATCTATCTATCTTTGTGTCATCTATTTATCTCTGTTTATATCATCCTCTATGCATATCTGTCTATTAATCAGTCTATCTATATTTAATTCTGTCAGTCTATCTGTCCATCTATGTGTGTCTACACATCTACAGATCTAACTAAACATATCTATTTATTTATTTGTCTGTCTCTTTCAGTCTGTATGCACTCTCCAGACTTTTGCAGATTCTTCCCTAAGGATGGGTTATACATTGCGGGCTTCTGTTTTTAAACCACTGGGCATATTATTCTTAAGGGAACTGCAAATGCAATAAATGCATTGGGAATTTCATACAACAGCCCCCTTTTTTTATCCCATGACTTCCAACATAAACAGATCCACATCCATACGTGTATAGGGGGTGCTGTCAAATATTATGATCGGTGAGGTGTGATACAATGTTAACTGGATGCCCTACAAATACACCCAAGCAGTAACCAGTCAGGGCTGATAATGAGAGATGAAATGATAATGATGAAAGACAAATCGCATGCAGATGCCAGAGAGGCAGGGCGAGGAGACAGATGCACTCACATGTCATATTTCCATACACTGCTTATGAGCTCAGACAGACCATGACATTCAGTGAACTAATGACTCCTTATTAGTACAGATACTGGATTCAAATTACCATTGTCCTATTTGGTGCTAAGAGAGGCATACAAAAAAAATAAACATTCAGCGGTGAAGGGGTTAAGGCCACTAAAACCTCAACAAATGTTTTCTTAATTCTGCAGCAGCAACATAAAAGACGTGGAGGACGAGCTTTTGGCTCTGTAGTTGCTGTGACCTTATTAAGCAGAATAATAGCATGGTAACATGCTGGAGAGTTTAATTAATGGAATTTATAGAAATATATAAATAGCGATGCAAATGAGCCTGGATAATTCTGTATTTGTGGCACCAAAAAGCATTTACTTATAAAAGAGGGATTTTCTGATTTTAAATTAAATCCACATTTTTTTACTGATTGGTTTATATACCTTTCTGCACCACAGATGTGAAACTCCAAGCGCACCAGCTATGGAACTACAACCCCTATAATTCTCAGCTAGCATTTGTAGTCTGACACTTTCTATCTATTGGTCTGTCTACATATCTAGCTATCATCAGGTTAACAGAAGTGCCAGTATTAGCCTAGCTTTGAAACCCTATGTCATAAGGGAGATAATGATCCACTCCTTTTTGAAACCCTATTTCATGTTATTATTTAGTGTAAAGAGGAATTCAGGCCTAAAAAAATTAGGACTGGATCATTATCTTCCTCATGACATTGGGATGGCTGACAGCTCTGGATTTTAAGCACCACACTATATAGTTTGAAGTACACAAGGATACTGGCTTTTCCTTACACACTGGATGTTGGTGCCTGAATGAGTTTATAAATTTGCCCTCGGTATTAACTTTCCCCAGATTCTGAATTATTCACCATCATTTATTCCAATATGAAACAAGACAGATGAGCATTACCGATGCCCCCTCAGTGATTTGTTTCTAGTCAGTACCTGGATCCTGTAACCAACACAAGGTTTGGGCGGGGGGGTTCCCCTACATATTTGTTGACCGTGCATAAGTAAAAAAGTCATTAAATAGTAAAATTAGGGCTGCTTGCCACAGTTCATTGGAAGACTGGTTATGTACTGGTTATATGCTTGAGCAATTTTGAGCAAGATTTGCACTTGCCTTTGGTAAATGAGCCCTACTAACTTCTAAGTACAAGTGAACCATATCAAAATCAGTGTATCTGCCTAAGGGTAAGGATAAGAACCCACGGAGTGGTTCAGTCACCCACGATAGAACTTTGCTATCGCGGACGCCAAACCGTTTCCGAAAAAGCTTTCCACCGGTGACTGCTATTGTTGCCGGCGGAAAGCCTTTTTGGAAACGGCTTTTTCGGATAGCCCTTCACTTCGCTTCGTTTTCGAAGTCGCTCGAAATTGCCTTCAGGAGGAAACTTTGTGTGACTTCAGATTACCAAATCGATGCAAAGGGCATTGCTCTGTCAATTCTGGGTGACTTGCTCTGCAGCTATATTGGCACTGTATTTATATGAAGGGAAAATGCAACAGTTTATTATTATTATTGTTTCTAGATTCTAAACATATCACCGGTGAAGACACCTGTTACATTAGAGCTGTGTCCATATAAGTGTGTGCCATTCAGGCGTCCTTCTGGTTGCACTATGGGGTTAATAGTGCACAGTCAGAATGCTAGCATAATTTTAGGTACACTGCAGGTTTCATAGATAGTCATACTGCTATTTTAACCATGCAGCTTCTGTCTATAGAAAGGGTAGCAGACTTAACACAAAAATGTCAACAGACCCATTTCTAATGCACACAAGGCCCAGAGGGCACAGTACTATGCACTAATACATACGTAACTGTGCATGAATCCAAATGCCATACAGTAAGTTCTTGTGTCCAATGTCAATCCACATGTTATGCGGCCAGTTGTGACCAAAGCCAATGCACAACATTTATACTTTACAAATACCATCGGCCAGGCATTATAATTAGGGTCTTAGGGTATCTTCTGCTCACTACGTGTGTGTAACAGAAATTTTGCATTGGACTGGTGACAGGTGCCATTATGCCAAAAGTCTGTGGAACAAAGTGTTGCATTGTGAGTAAAAACAGAATTGGGAATTGCGCAGCTTTATTTCAGTTTTACCTGTTAGTAAATGTGCCCAGTGTGCAACTTTAGGCACGAAGGTGCATTCCTAGAATGCATTCCAGTGTGCACAGTGCAAGTACGAAATGCCATCATTATTGCAGACACAATGGGTAATTCTCTTGACCCAACTGCACTGTGTCTACCACTGTTTGCCAAAATGACCCGGACTGGCAATCTGTGGCTACTTGAGATGTCTTATTCTTGTCATGCAATTGTGCTGCCTATTGACGCAGGGCACTGGAGGAATGAGGAGCTACTGCCTGGTCAGGGTGCCCCTTCATTAACAGGCTATACAGAAGCGCAAAGAGCACAATTGTGTTTTATATACACTCATAATTACTTTATGCTGGCTATATATAGGCAACCTATTTTCCCAATATTCTTACCTTGAGGTGGGCAATTTCAGACTGATACGTTTGTTTGGCTGTAGGGCCAATCGGTTAGATCGCAACAATGGTGATACAGGCTGTTAGAGCAGTGCCTGTGTGTGTGTCTAGCCTTTTTTTTTTTTGCAGTTTTACTATGACACTAAGTGCACAGAGAGTACAACACTGATTATATTGCAGATTCATAGTTTCACAATAGCAGTGACAAAGGAAGAGCAAACTACAGAGATAGATATACAGCAAGCATGCATTTGCAATGACACTATTATCAGAGCTGGTATATATCTAGGGGCAGACACGACACCAATTATACAAACCTGTGGCCCTTCAGCACTTGCTGGCAGCTAATATTCCGCTCCAGCACCCAACACAGGCAGACCCATAGGTAAATGTGACTTTCTAAACACCTTTGGAGTGTAGTGGGCTAATACTTTTCATAGCCACATTATTGTCAAGACTAATGATACAAATGGGTACCTCCATGAAAGGTATTTTATAAGGTGGGCAGCTGGGGGCCCAGAACAAATCTAAAGCCTGCCAGGCTGTATTAGTCAGTTCTGACTCACAGGAGCTTACCTTCAGCAAAACAACTAACTTACCAGGGTTAATTCAATTTTTCTGCAAAGGAAGCTGACTCATGCGACCTACCTATTATAGTTATACCTTCCAGGAACCTCCAGAGCACCCTTGTCTAATAAACAACAGGTGTGATGCCCACTAACAGGCAAATCAATTGCCTATTACCACACAATGCCATCAGTTTGTCTACCCTACTGTATTGTGAACAAATTCTCTGTGCCTTATGCAGATTGCACCTTTTTGATGGATCTGTGAGAAGGTGCACGGGGCAGATGCAGGGTTCCTAGTGTACCTGTGCCCACAGTGTCTAGGTTGTGCCTACTAGTAAGAGGCATGCATATGGATGCTGATGGCACATGGTGACCCATGCATGGGATGCACATTTTGTGCTCCAAAGTGCTCTGTGGGCAAAATACAAGGTGTTTCTTGCCATTCTTGTATATTGCTCCATTTTGTAAATAGACCCCTTGTAATGTAGAATATCTATGCACAAAGGGGAGTGTAAGTAAATAGCTTATCTGTTGCAATAAAATGTAACTGACATATCCTGTTTGTCTTACAGATCTGAGCAGCTGGTGACTTCAACATCCATCCTTATAATGGTCTACTCTTTCTCTCTCCCAACCCTTGTACCAGAGTGATAATGGGAACTCTGGTACAGAGGATGGCTGAAAGGAAGCAGTGGAGAGTCCAGCTCCTGACCGTGGACTAAAGGCTAGCTGGGTATCTAAACACAAGCCAACTACAACTAAAATCAACCATGCTTTAACAACCAGTGTACTGATCCATTGTACCCAAAAGGTCACAGATACAAGTCAGCGTTTGGATGCACCTATCTATAGATCTGCCACTCAAACACAAGCTTTTTGAAAAGAAAACATAATTTTACTCTACTTCCCATTATACATCAATTAAAAAATATGCAGCCTTTCATAATTTTTAATTTTTGGTTTAACTTTGGTTTGGAAGCCAGAGTTCCCCTTTAAAGGAGAAGGAAAGTCATTTTGGCATATAACTGCCAATAGATTAGCCACATTAGTGCCACCTAGAACAATATATTTATTCTGCAGAAAACTTTACTATACCTGAGTAAAGAGCCCTAGACACTTTCTCTGATTGCAGCTGCCATTTTAGCTTGGTGTTCATAGCTTCCTGTTTGCAGTCTAACCATTATAGCTCAGATCACACATTCCTAAGGGAGGGGGAAGTGAGTTTTGTGAATTATTAAGGGGAGGGGAACAGGAGAAGAGAGAGCTGTGCAGATTGGGCCCCAGGAATGAAGGATTTTTCTGAGAGAGGAAGTCAGATACCCTAAGAACATGTTAACAAAAAAGGAGACAAGAAATCCTGTATTTCTTTTGATAGAGGACTCAGTGCAGCTTTTCTGTGAGCGCTTATGGCTGTTTTTACATAGACCTTTTTGATAAAGCTTACTTAGGTTTTACCTTTCCTTCTCCTTTAAGCATGGCATGTTGGCACTACTGCTCTTGTAACAGCTGACTATGCTGGAAGCTGTAGTTCTTCTGATTAAAATGCTGGTGTATTTTAGTGACTGGAGTTGAAATAAAGTCATTATGTATGTAATGGGTCTATTGATTTGTAACCTAGTTTTAGAAATATCATTTTTATCCACATATAAGGTTCACAATTATAGGCAGTACTGTAAATAGAAACATTCAAGTGCAGCTCTGACTTTACTGTTCATTTTGATGAAAGGTAAGTGGAGAGTCTCCAGCAAGGAGCATTAAAATAAAGAAGTGCAGATAACAGGAATTCATTTCCAGAAAAATTATATGACGTCTATGAAGGCAGATGCAAAAAATGTATTACTTCCCAAATCAGGTCCAATCAAAATGTTCCACTCGTACACCATTTACATGCTGGGTTCATCTGCTAAATAGAAGCTACTAACTATACTGTAGTGGTTTCTGCCCCCACTGCCACCTGAAGCAGCACATACAAAGCTTAGACTGGGCAAGTTAGGGTGGAGTGCAGTCACTAGTTTTGGATGCAAAGCTGCACTCTTTGCACTTAAGCTGAATCTCCAGTTTGAAATGAACTTTTTGCTGTTGATAGAGGTGGAGATGTACTTGGCAACATAAGGTGCTACCCCTTTACAGCTGGTATATAGGTTATGGGCTCGGCCACAGGTAATAGGCTGTTGTCTGCTTAAGTATGGGCACCTCAGACAGGTTTGCATCAGCTCATTAGTGCAGTCCTTAGTACAGTATGATCCCCGGCCCATTGCCTTGATCAGCCTTATTTTGCAAAGCATGGGGGCGGGCCATGTTTTGGTCCACATCAAACTACCAAGGTACCATCGGTGTAGACTAAGGGTCACCAATCAGCCTTGCTCTGTTCCTTACCTATTACCTAGAATTCCCAGAACATGGTTGTTGATTTACAAACACATTAGATGTTTGCTTTTACTTTCTAACTTGTAAAAGCCATCATAAAGCAAATCCCTGATTGGTTGTTAATGACAATTGCACTTGTGTGTTAGTAAATTAGCCCTCTCGTGTAATGTCCCAATTACTACACTAAGGGGTATATTTATCATACTGTGTAAAAAGTGCAGTAAATGTTGCTCATGGCAGCCAATCAGATACTTTGCTTTGGTTTTCTAACTGTTGAAATCAAATTGCTGATTGGTTGCCCTGGGCAACATCACCGGTAATGCTTCACTCCACTTTTTTACACAGCATGATAAATATACCCCTATGATGTGAGTGGCAACACCTCAGTTTCCCCAGTCTGTGACCCTTGTGCAATATTCACAGTCCCTGCAGCACACAGCAGTCGTTGGCATGTCTGACAGTGCAAACAGGAGGAATTCTGGTTTTACCTTTCTGAAGAACGTTTCTGGACTGCACTAAGCTGAATCAAAGGAAACACATCTACAGTTGTTGGCTGTTCGTGCAAAATACGCGAGTTTGATTAGTCTTTAATCTTTTTTTTTAAAACACACTGGATTTGTCAGTGATTGTGCACCCCCTGCTGGACTCCTCAACACATGAGTAGAAACTAAAACACTGGCACTCAGGAGCTGCAAACGGGACTAGCCCTTTAGAAATCTTTATTTCTGCAATAAAGATTTCTTAAGGGCTAGTCCCGTTTGCAGCTCCTGAGTGCCAGTGTTTTAGTTTCTACTTGGAATTTTGGGAGGGTGCCGATCCCTCCAACATTGTGCACCGAGCGCTAAAGTATCTTGGAGAGCAAAGGGTGTGCGAGAGGTCTTCTGTTTGTTTACTCCTCAACACATGAAACATGAGTACTGCTAAAGTTGACCACCATCCTGCTTAAAACCCTACTGAGATACTTTTAAGGGGGCCGTATATGTGTATATAACATTTGGTGAGGTCAAACAAGTGGTAATATGCTTGATCTGGCCACCTAAGTGGTGGGCAAAATTAGGCAGATTTCATAATTTGGTCCCAGACCAATTATCATAATAATAATTAATATTATTATTTGCTGTTTCCTGAGTTCCTTTCCAAACACAAACCAATAAACTGCACTGGCAATGGGGCTGATTTATGAATACAGTTTCACTGCTTTACAACTGAGCAGTCTACTACAAGCTAGAAACTAGTAATATCTAATAGGGCTAGTAAATAAGCCCTATTGCAGCAATTGAAACAATGTGGCAGCCCCAGATCATATGTAAGCAGCATATGGAGTGTTGGCTTGGTGGTAATGTCTGGAACAGTGGGCCCAGCCGCCAATCCTATTGTATTTTTCCATCTTTGGTGCTTATTCTATAAAAACTATGCAGAGAATAGGAAGGTTATATGGTGGGTTGAGTAAGTAGTATGGATGTAAGTAGTATGGATGTAAACAAAATATACTGTGCTCTCCTCATGTTTCTATGTGTTGGCTCCACAGCTTGTGTACTGAAGGCATAGCTAACACTAAACAAGTTGCAGAGACAAGAAAAACAAACAACCACTAAGTTTTTAGGACTTAGGGCTCTGGCACACGGGGAGATTAGTCGCCCGCGGCAAAACTCCCCATTCGCGGGCAACTAATCTCCCCGAGTTTCCTTCCCCCTGTCATCCCCGCGGCGGGGCGATTTCGGGAAATCGCCGAAAAAGACTCGTGAGGCTTTTTCGGCAATTTGTGCGAAATCGCGCTGCCGCGTCTGCCATCCCGCCGGCGACTTACATGTTCGCCGGTGGGATGGCAGGGGGAAGGCAACTCGGGGAGATTAGTCGCCCGCGAACAGGGAGTTTTGCCGCGGGCGACTAATCTCCCCGTGTGCCAGAGCCCTTAAGTTTCTACCCAGTGACCCATTCTGCAGTCACTGAGTGTATGCAGCGAAATAATGGATATTTCACTTACAAAACACACTACACTAGTACGCATTGTATGTATGTATGTATAACTTTATTTATAAAGAGCCACAAGGGTACGCAGCGATGTAGTCTTACAGAATACAAAATTACACCCAGGGAGGACGTGATATAATAAATAAATATATATATTTATATATATAAGTGCCATGTGGTATGAGACACAGTAGGAAGGGGGTCCCTGCCCCGTAGAGCTTCATTGTAGTTACATTGGAGGGCACAGAACATTTCTATCGACTGACATATATGGGCATATTTATTACACTAAGCCATCACTGGTGATGTTGGCCATAGCAACCAATCTCACCATTTTAACATAACTCTGCCCTCATGACGCATTATGGTAACTTTGGAAAGTATAAGGCGGTGCCCTCACTTTAGAGTGTAAGTATATACCTGCAGATGTAGAAAGCATTTCTTTTCTAACTAGACCATTATGCCTGTAGGAGGATTCATTTTCAGTTCTTCTCTAGCCTGCAAACATGGTGCAGGTGCCCCTTTACTAAAAGACTGTACTAGCAGCTGCCAACTGCAGTAGCCCCAACACTCCCATTCCACCACACAAACGCCTTGCAAACTGCGCAACCACATTTAATTCTGCGCGTCCTTGAACGGCCCCGGAGCGTCTTAAAGTTTTGCAAAGCCGATTGGTTCGCCAAAGAGAGGCTTGAAACGCCCTGTTAATTTTTGTAACCCTTTACAGCTTCTTTCCTTATACAAACCTTAATGTACCTTTACGATATCTAAATATACTATGCTCCAAAGTGTACGATATCGTTTTTGTCATATTCGTCTTATATAACATAATACAACCTTAAAGCCAAAATGTCGCACCCCTGTGTGTTAGGGTTAATGGTACAACCAACATGCGCAGTCTGTCGCCTGTACCACAGAGCAGGATTACGCTAGTTAGACCGGCCTGCCCCTCTCTGTCATGGCTGCCGGTTGTTTAGTTGGGCAAAGGGCCGGTCCCTTATCGGATAAACTGTCCGGTTACTGCTGGGTTTTGCTGCCTCTTCTCTTAGTGGCGACTGCTCAAGCTTCTGTGTGTAGGCTCAAGGTGAGCGGGGCTTTAGAGAAGGGCAGGTGTATGTACTGGGGCCGGGGCTCCCTGAGTGCTGCTGCTGACTGTGCTCAATCAGAATTAAAGCTACAGAAAAGACTGCGCTTTAGTTCAGTACAGACACATAGGCATAGTCACAAACAGTGCGCACATTTGCGCCTGGACGCTAACCTCATGGCAACCAGTTACACTGGTGCTTGGGTAGGGCGGAAGGGAATTTACTCTGGGCCGCTAGCAGTAGTAGGGCCCTGTGAGGGGAACAAAGGCAGTACAAGGGACATCTATTGTGCAACAATTCTTAGATATTTAGCTTGCATGTCAGGGTTACAATATATACAGCAGGGTACATAAGATTTATATATAAAGTATATATAAAGAAAGGGTACTGCACACACAGGGACTTAATGCAAAGAAATAAGTGTTTATTGAAAAAAATCCAATGTTTTGAGCACCGTCTTGTGCTCTTCCTCAGGGAAAAAACAGAGGTTTTTTTCTTTGCATTAAGTCCATGTGTGTGCAGTACCCTTTCTTTATATATATATATATATATATATGTCACTCTGAATGTCAGTATCCTTCAATATGGGAATATTTTAGTGTTAATTTGCATCTGACGTGTAATTGCTATACAAATACCCCTTTAAATGTGTGCAATGTTGTATCTGTCTCAGAACAAATAACAGGAATAAAGGTGGTCATACACGGTGCAGTTGTCTCCTGATGTGCCCACCTACAGCGGGTGTACGGGCCGTTGGATGTGGTCCCTGATCCGATTGAGATCTGGCCTGTTAGCGGTGCCCATACACGGGCAGATAAGCCTGTAAGTCAGCCTATAAATATGTATTGTTTTATGATATTCAGACAGGAGATGGAAGAGATTCCGAAAGCTGTGGAACCAACCTTGAACTAGAGCATTCCTTTGAACTGGGTAAGTGATGCACGCCTTGGCACCCTGCCTAGTTGCCTTAGAAATTCCCATGGTTCTTACGTTTTGTATGGATATGTGTACATTTTTATTTATCTAGCACAATTTGTAAGCAGCACTGTACAGTAAAACAGTACATTGAGAGAACAGACAGGGCTCAATTTATCAATGTAAAATTATTTACATGCAGCAAATCCGCTTACTACTGGAAAAATGCACAAGAAGGTTTTTTTTCTATGTTTAAAGGGGACATATTGTGTGAAAAACAATATTGTACTCCTCAAAATATAGAAGGAATGTACTTTAAAAAGTAGTTTGGGGCTGATTTATTGAACATTTCTCCAAAAACCCCACTAGTCCCATCCATCTGTGTCACTTCCTGCTGCCTTCACCCTGTGTGACTGCAGGGCTGTGATTGGCTATTCCCCTCCTACTGTACTTCTGGCAGGGACCGTTAGGACACGCCTACCCCTCATATGAAACACAATCAGAGACCTGAGAGGATCCATAAGGAGCTCAATAAAGGGGCCATTTTTACAGACAGTGTTAACTTTTAGCCCAAAGTGAAACCAGCATCATATATTATTCATAACTGCCTACAAGATTAGTGTTTTCTTCTTTTATCCTATATGTCTCTTTTAAAGATGGGGTTGGCATATTAAAAGGTTTTTTTACATGTTGTGATCTGAATTGTAGTTGCTAGTAAATTAGGTTGAGCCCCTGACCCGCCCCTGATTCACCCCAATCTTGCCCTTTCTTCTATCAGATCTCTCCATAATTTGACCATCACCCTGTCCCTTTGCAACACTGCTTCCCCCCATTTACATCACAGACATGAACCTTCAAAAAGGTGGCAGCCATACCAGCGGGTCGATAAAGTGGCCCATACAGTCAGACTAATGGAAGTCAATTTGTCATCTTATCAATGCACTCAAAGCAGTACACTTATAATGATAGCTATAGTTCCTAAGTAGTTAGGTGGCTCTATATAACTACACTAATATGGTGCATACTACATTAACAGCTGACTGGCCGTGATTTGGATGTCGCTACTTTATGTTCAACCTGAGAAGAAGTATCTGTATCTGGTGTTTTTGTACTGTAGATGTCATTAAACTACAGCTTCCTGCACCCTGTGGGACATCTGGATGATCCCCTAGTTGCCCATTGCTAATTCAATGTCTACTTTTTTCCTGTTTTGTTTCTGTTCACAGAAATAATAACATTGAAATGAATATGAATAATTTGCCTAAATGTAATTGTTCCTGTTCTCACACAGATGATAGCATCCATTTCAAAAAGAGGGGATCTTTGATCTGGAGTGGGACAGCCGAGCAAAGCATATCTATTCTGCAGAAGCAACTCACAGAAGATGAGAGAAACAAATTACGGGTAAGTAGGCATGGAAACGGGCAGAGAACAAGATCTGTAATTACAAAGGTGTTTTACATGTCTTTTTATAAAAATGTAATGATTATGCTGTACATTTTTAAAAAATTTTCTAATCTCTTAGGATATTGCAAACCTGAATGGGCTTTATCGAATTAGGGTTCCTAGAAAATTGGGTATTACAGAAGAAGCCAATGAATATGTCACATCCTTTGTCCGAGCAGTAAGTTGTTTAATGTGTTGTGTTTAAAATGTGCGTTGCACATATGGGAGAAGTAAATCACATGGCTAAAAAGCATATGGGGGATACTGGGAGATGTTTTCTGTGGGTTGACTTTCCTGGACAGAGCAGACATGTATTATATGTTATGTTTGTTTATATGGATGTGCTAGGTTTATCGCATTGGTACAGGAGAAGAAACCCTACCTCTCTATTGGCCTTACAGTTTTTTTCTTTGCAGTGTTCCATGGTCGAGTCCCATCTCTCTGACCAAATCAGCGTTCATACAGATATTTCAGGAAATGTCGTTGGCATTTCCATTGTGACTTTCCCTGGGTCCTGCAATGGTGCAGAGGTGGAGGATGTGGACCTGGAAATGTTCAACACTACTGTCTACATTCAGCAGCCAATAGCAGCAGCAGTGTGAGTATAATGTTCTAGTTCACACACATATCTTTTTCTGAGTAAATATATCTTTAAATGTTTCTTTTATATAATAAAACATGACAAATGTATAAAAGCACTTGGCCTGTGACCTTGTGCCTTTTCATGTTTAACTCCAGGGACACTTTTAATAGACTTATATTTTACAATAGAGGGATCATTGTTCCGTATACATATGGACATATCAGCCTAGGTTCTACATTTTGTTAGTAGAGTTAGTTAAAGGAACAGTAACACCAAAAAATGAAAGTGTTTTAAAGTAATTAAAATATAATGTACAGTTGCCCTGCGCTGGTAAAACTGGTAAGTTTGCAACAGAAATGCTACTATAGTTTATATAAATGAGCTGCTATGTCAACACGGGGGCAGCCATTGAAGCTGGGAAAAAGGAGAAAAGGCACAGGCACATAGCAGATAACAAATAAGCTTTGTAGAATATAATGGGGTTTTATCTGTTATCTGTGCCTTTTCTCCTGTAAATGGCTGCCCACATGGCTACACAGAAGCTTTATTATATAAACTATAGAAGTCTTTCTAAGGAAAACACACCAGTTGTACCATTACAGGGCAGCATTACATTATATAGTAATTACTTTTATACACTTTCATTTTTTGGTGTTACTGTCCCTTTAAATGGAGCAAAGTGTACATTTCTGGCCCAACATTGGTCCGCTTGCTGCTAGAGGAAGGTCTGGTGAGGTGATGAAAATGTTAAACATTAACATCATTAAAAGGTTACTGAGTGCAGAACATTTACGCTTTTGACAGGCACACTGGTTAATTGCTATTTTTAGAGTTTATCTATGCTTTTTTCTTTTTATCAGACCCGAGACTGCAGCATTTATTGAACGCCTAGAGATGGAACAAGCCCAAAAAGCAAAGAATCCCCAAGAGCAGAAGTCATTCTTTGCCAAATATGTAAGTTTATGGTTTGATTGGATTCAAGCTGCAGAAACTTGTGTTTAGCTGCTAATGATATTGATGTGCTTCCTTATACAGGACTATACTTGCTTAGAATAATATAATGTCTTGGGAAATCCAAACAATGATGGAAGCAGATTGAGAGAACCTCCTTTTAGCCACCATATAAACAGGGCTTTTTATGACTGCCTGTTTTATCTTTCCCTCCTCACAGTGGCATATTATTCTGGGAGGGGCAATGTTGCTAATGTTAACCAATTCGGCGAAGGTTCCGAGGGAGCAAGGACAGCAGGCCTGAGGACTTAAAGTAATTCTCCTCACCTCAACTCTCTCTACCCTTGTAAAGCTTTTATTTCTTACTATCTTCTTTTCTCTGAGCTCTGAGACATAACTTCAAGTAGCACATTTAGAGCTGTCACGATCAGTTGGAAAAACAAATATTTTTCCACATATATGGCCTCCTTAGTGATTGTTTGCCATAACCTATACCCTCCAATTTTATTTTCCTTCTGTTAAATTAAGTAACCCTGTTAGAAAGAAGTGCAAATCAAGATAATAAAAGGGAAAGCAAGCTAAAGAGTATTACAGCGGTGCTGTGAATAGAGTTTGGGAAAAAATGCTTAGATCCATCACCCACAATTATTTTTCTTTTGTATATTTAATATCCCTAAGTCATTTGTAGGTTGGCAGTGGCCACAGGATACATGCTACTTTTCTCAGATCTCAGAGACACCTGTAACAGACCCATAGCTGGCCTTGCATTGTACCACTATATATGCTAAATTATTGTATTGCAAGAATAAATGGCTTCAAACAAAGATTGCACGTCCCTAAAGATCAGTAGGCCCTCTCTGAGCAACTGTAGCCGGGATGCATTATAGCTCGTATAAGAGGATTTTTCTACCTTTACGTCTTTCTTTATTTTGGTGATGGTACACTCTTCACATTTCATTTCTGCTCACTGTGGTAGTTCAGTAGACAATACTTCTAGGGTGGATGTTGTATGATTATTGTAAAGCAGGACTTTGGTAGGGTATCTGAAAAAACCCAGTGTGGTGGTAGTCATGAAATTTCTTGGCAGCAGACTGGTTGCATGAGTGCTATGTTTGGGGCACCAGGAAAGGTTTTGTTATTGCAGGGTTAATGAACCTTGCCTGATAATTAGGTACAACACTGGTTCCCTCAGGTTTCTGCCAGGACTAGCTTTGCAGCTTCACAGAGCATTTAAAGAAGCAGAATATGGCATGTATATAAACCAAAGAGTAGTGATGAGCGAAATTTTTGGCAAGGCATGGATTTGCGGCAAATTTCTGCGTTTCGCTATTAGCGGATTTTTTTGCAAAAGGCCGCAAACGATTTGCTGCAGAAAAATTTGCGCAGTGATTGTAATTGATTACCTTATATTCCAGGTTGGTGCTCCTGTTAGCAGAAAACCACACCAGCCTGGAGTAGCTGTGAGAGAGTGGTGTGGTTTTCTCCTAACAGGACCACCAACCTGTGGTATAAGGTAAGCGATTACAATCACGGGGGGGGTGTCTAACATTTTGGCACCCCCCAAGTGATTTTACCTTTCATTCTCCTTGTCTATTTAATGTCAAGCAGTTAATATACTTTAGCAAAAGTGACCCAGGCCTTACCTGACTTTAAGGTCACCCCCACTTCAAAGAGTAATGCAGAGCAACTGTTCCGAGCTGCTGTAGATTACCTGTGAGCTATTCCATCCCCTTTCCGTGCTAAATCCATCTGCAGCAGGATCACCTCCTAACACCAAATTTGCAAATTTTGTCAGCCCACTTTGGCTATATAACCCGCTGGTGCTGTGCCAGGGCTGCCCAGTGTATGAGCCCACCTTTAGATTTAGCAAATGCTAAGAGAGACGTTGTATGTGGTGGGGTTGATAAAGGGGAGAAGTAGCAGGGTTCATTGAGTGGAGAGGTGATTGAAAGACTGGCAGAAAGGTGAGACGATGGAGAGGACGTGAGGGAGAGAAAAGTGGTACTGCTATTGGCACAGGCTACCGGGACTCATTTTTTGCAGGTACCAAACTATAGGTTCCAGCCTATTTTCATCAATTTGCCGGCTAAGGAAATCCTTACATGGGTACCTTAGAATGGACACTGGGTAGCCTGAAATCCGTTGCTGATCTATCCATGCATGCAAAGGGCAGTAGGCTGGTGGTAGTTTTAGTTGTCTAAAAAACTTAAATATGTTTAAATTTATATGTTATATCTATATAAAATATACATACGTGTATATTTTTATCTGCAGCTGTATGTTATTTCTCTTTTTTTTTTTTAGGATGGTTCTCCCTGCTGGACGTTAATTTAACAAACAACTCAGTAATTGTTTTTTCCACTTCAATTTGCAATTCCCCATAAATTGAATTTCTGTGCCTTTGCATGAGCTGGCAGCATCGCTATAAAGAGATAATTAGTGCTAACAATTGTTTCCATTTTGCAGTGGATGTACATTATTCCCGTCGTGTTGTTCTTAATGATGTCTGGAGCGTCTGACGCTGGCAACCAAGGAGGCAATGGTGGAGGAGGCGGTGGCAGTGGGGGAGGAAGGTGATTGCTATGAATGGAACCTTGATGTCCCCTTTGAGAATACACTGGCAGCCTTTATCACAGCTGGCTATCACCAGTGCATGTGAACTGCATTATTTTGTTACATGGAGCACAGCATTCCATTTGCCACCATCTGCAAGAAGAGAGATTCAATGGATTTGATTGAAACTAAACCTAAAATGCAACTTTCTTTTTATGAAAATGCTCCCAGTAGTAGTCACAAATATATATACATGCAAAGGTATCAGGAGCTTGGGAGGATACTGCAGTATGGATGGGGTCGTAGGGATCATTTGTCTACTAAAGGACACATCAAGTGTGTCTCCTACTCACAACTGAATACTTGCTCTTTGCTACATAGTAACTGTATACACATTTGTCAGAGAATATATATTTGTGAATGAGATGCATTTTCATATGGGCTCAACTTGGATTTTAGTTTTAATGATGCATTAATTTATTAAAAACTTTGGAATTATTTGGTGTGTGGTTCGGTGTGTATTGTTGGAATGGACAGATATAAAACTATGCTGAGTTTGACAGACTGACATCTGGAGCCATCGCAGGGAGAATGATGCTATTGATAATTAACCTATTAATTGAACTTTTTTTTTACTATAATGATTCAGTATATGAAATCCCAGGTTCTTACTATTTGTATGTTCCAGAAAATACTAAAAAAAAAAAATCTAATATATGAAAGGATACTGAGAGTTCAGCAAGCTAGTTGGGCATTCCTGAATAAAATTGTGACATTAAAAGGATTGTTGATTTTTATTTTGATATATACAATGATATGAGACAATTTGTAATTGGTTTACATTTTTTATTATTGGTTTTTGACTTATTTACCTCTTTGTTCAGCAACTCTCTAGTTAACCTGAAGATGAGCCATCTTTTTAAGATTTCTTTTTGCCCTTTGTCTCTTTCTTTGTTTTTTTGGGCTGATGAAGTTGAACTTTATCACAAACTATTTCCTAGAAGGAATTCTTGAAATCTTCCCTGCAACATTCCCTTTCCCTTAATTTTTGGTCTTTATTGAGTATTATCATGTGCCTGTCTTTCAGTGTCAAGCTGCTAAAATAAATACTTGGTTATTAATGCTTCACCTATGGGACATGAACCAATAGGTTAGTGTGGATCTCAGTGATTCTCTTTAACCATTGTCATGCTAAGTTTTTTTTTCCCTTTGCAAAATGCGCTGTGCGACATAGATAAATGGAAAACGTGGAAAATGTACAATCTACATCACCGGAAAAGTGGTATGGTTCTTTCATGTGAGCACTGTAGATTCTCTGTTGAAGGGTTAATGCAGTGATATTTCATCGTATGATACAATAATAACTTAAATAAGGTATGTGATTCTAGACAAACCCCCATATATAATAAAAGGTGCTAGCTTTGCCCAGGAGCAGTAACCTATAGCAACCAATAAGATGTTTGCTTTTAAACAGGTGACCATTACATTCTACCTGCTGATTGGTTGCTATGGGTTTTTGCTCCTGGGCTAACCTAGTGCCTTTTATTACATAACCCCATAATTGTTTTGAATCAGCTGATTTTTACTTTTGGTGCCTGCAAAAAAATAGGCTATGTAACCCCGGGGGCAAACAATGCAGGTATGGCATTATCCAAAAGTCCTAAAATACAGCATTGCCATTTTACAATAGCCCTATTTAAACAAGCAATGCAGAAGCCTTTTTTTCTGTAATATAACAGTACCTTAGAGCCACACTCATGGTAAAACACTTCTTTTGGTGTTTTTTTCCCTTAATGTTTTTAGTAGCCTTAAGACACAGTACCTCAAATTATGGAAAACACCTGTATCTAGAAAAGTCTAGGTTCTAAGCATTACAGATAATTAATAGAGTGCCTGTATCAAGCATGCTGAGCTTTCTTTCGTAGATAGTATGTGCATTTCATTATGTAGCCACGAGAAGGCGCTCCTACTCTGCCACTGTTCTCACTACAGCAAATCCAAATTATCTCCAAATAATATTGCCTGGTAAGGACACAATGTTTTTGAAGCACAGGATCGTCCTTGTTTGTTAAAGGGCTTTCTTTATAAGCTGGTATGAGGGGAAGTAGCTGCAACGTCCAAGCCATCAGCAAAGCTCTAAAATACCAGTTGATAGAAGAACATGGATATACATTTCTTTGAGATCCACAGAGGCCATGTAGTATCCTCTGCCTAGCACAGTAATCACATATTTGTTTCCATTTGGACTTTTTCTTGATAAAACGATTAACATCATAAAATCTGAAATGGTCCTGAAAGAATCCTCTGGGTTGCTAGAAAGACTCTCCTATATGTCCTGTTAATTCTGTAGATACTGTGCTTGAGAGCTGGGATGCATAGTGGCCCTTTCTAACTCAAGTTCTTGACTGATAAAGCTATAGCAGTTGATAGAATTCTCATCTCTGCCACCATAGAGATACCTATCTGCTACTCCATTTGTATCAGTTGTTGTGCCCATATAATTTGATTGGATACTTGACATTCCTTTAGGAAAAACCTGCAGCAAACTTCAAGCCACCCCAAATGGGTTCTATTGAATAGGGTGGGCTACTCCTTGAGGTCACCATGTAGTCAGGAGGATTTATACCATATGATCTATGCATACATGAGAAAGGTCCAGGCAGGCTAATGAGAAAAAATGGAATTTATCTCTACAGGTATGGGATCCCTTATCCGGAAATCCGTTATTCGGAAAGGCCGTCTCCTCTAGACTCCACTTATGGTATGGAGATCGAAATTACCGAATTCCAGATTACCCCTTATCTGGAATACTCTTGGTCCCGAGCATTCTGCATAACAGTTCCTATACTTGTACTAAATTAGTGCAGGGGAACAGAAAAATACTTGCATTAAGGGTTAGGTAATGGATTCTTATAGGTGGGGGGGTAATAATCTTTATTGGTGTAACTATTTGTGTCGCCAGTGGCCTCCCTGCAGTAGGAACAATCATAATTCCTTGGTATGATTCTATAGGACAGAAGGGATTGAGCTTTCACCCTAACAACAATTAGATATAGACGCTGCTAATATATATTGTCTATTGTGCTGGTACCAACTGCTGAAATTCAATGCCTGAATCATGGGAACAGCTACCAGAACTATTGGCCATGTGATGACTTGTAGACTGTGAAATCAGACTAAAGCAGGTGTAAAGTACCAAGAAAAAGGTCTTATATAAAGGCACACCTCCAAAGGAATGAGGTGACAAGACCTGCGCTTGAGTTACTGCTTGTTGTCCCAGGTCCAGACTGAGGCCTTGGATTTCAATTATACTTGCCTACAAGTGCCCAAACAGCCCCCACCAGCCCAATAAATAGTGACTGTCTATGGCATCTTACAGCAGCCCCTCTGGCATTTGCCTGAATCCACAGCTTGCCAGTCTGGACCTGTACCCTCCTTTATACAAATGCTTGTATTATTTGATTAATAGCTTGGTGGGGCGACCCTGATCTTCATTAGTTTTGCTCTGATTTTCCTTGGTTTAGGTCTGCAGATGGGAATGATCCATATTTCCACCCAAAAATGTTTGTGTTACACAGGATGTGTAGGCGAGACAAATCACAGCCATTACATATTGCTCAACAAAACTCCACAGGTTGAACTGTAAATGCAATTTGTGGTGTGCAAGTTGATACAAAGGGAACTCACCTCTATATCCTTGGCTTATCCCTGCACCAAAGTATTCCCTTATTCCCCCTGTCATGTTTTTCAGGTACAGAAATATAGGCGTTTACATTAAAGTTACCTTTTAGCAATATGACCATTTTGGAGATGGCCAGTGGCAGTACTGGCACCATCAGATGTTTCCCATTTAGGTAAATAGAAGGTGGAAGGAGAAAGAAAACAAACCTTGTGCAATCAGCCAATCAGAAAACCCATTGTTTATATGATTGCAGTATTGTATGCCCTTAAGAAAGGGACTGAAATAAGAGAATTTAGAAAGACTCAGAAAACATCTCCACTGAAGTTTAACAAAGTTTAATTTTCTGATACCAGTGCATCATATCTATATAAAACATATAAAATAGTCATTTGCACAAAGCTATTTGCTAAGGAAAACAAGGACCTGCTTTCTAAGGTATTACTTCACCAGGCATTTTACCTTTATTTATGGTACTTTGACCCCGGGGGGTGCTGGACACTGGACTTCTCATTCTATCCAAAGGCCAATAGTTTTAGCCCAACTTGACCCATCACAAACATACGGTGTTGTCTTATTGTACCACCACAATTATATATATATTTTTACATTCCCTTGTTACTGGAACTCCCCAGATGATTAATAAAATAGTCTAGACCTGCCTTCCATTATTAAACATAACATCTGAGTATTGCTCTCTTGGGCCTGTGCTATGTGACTTTCTGAAGAGGTTCATCGCTCCAGCCATGGGCTTTTCTTCCGAACTTGTACGTTAGCCTGCCGCCCACCTTTTCTAGAATCCCGGACTTGTAATAGTGCCTGAAATAAAGGACAGATTCTGGATGGGACCGTTTGTAGCCTTTCTGCGTCCCTTCTTTTGAACCCTCATTGGGCTGTGTAAAGGACGCATGTAGCATAATAACCCCCCACCTAACCTTTAAGCAATAATGAATAATATATGTTGCTGGTTTCACTCTGGGATAAAAATCATCATTATTTTAAAAATTGTGCCTTTACTGGAGCTCCCCATATATCTGCTATTTTCCCTGTCAAATGAAGGGTAGGCGTGCACAGAAGCACAGTATAAGGGGATAGCCAATCACAGCCCTGCATTCACACAAGCAAAGACAGGTTTCAGTTCCCTATCAGGTCAGTCTAGCTGCTGGTTCCTATCCTACAATGCAGTGTACTGAGTGCTGCCGGCACACCTGCACAGCCTGGGAAAGGAGGCAGCAGGAAGTGAAAGAGACGGGTGAGGCTAAGAGAGAGATTTTCAAGAAATCAGCCCAAATCACAATTTTTAAAAGCATGTTTGTGAGCATGCAGGCCAGATTTAAAAGCAATCTAACTGAACAGTTATGTACCATATGCCCCCCCTCAAGTCACTGATTGGTTACTGATTGCTAACAGCTTAGAGAGCTGTAAAGGAGGAAGTAGTGTTCTGGCTATTATGTTAGACATCTGCCCACTCCAGCCTATATAGATTAAATTTTTGCATAACTAACTATATTGAAAAAATTTTTATATTGCGCAGTCTATCTATTTTATCCAGTTTATTCACTCCAGCATGGAGTCCATCTGTCACTGTTCCATGTCCATCAATCAGAGTGCTTTCCATTGTGAGCAGCAACAGAGGCATTTTTGACCTCTGCTGTTTTTCACCTGATGACTATGGTGATCAAAATGCCCCAAGTTTCATTAAGAAGCTTATCTGTAATCTGCATGATATGAGCTATAAAGCGCTACTGAAGCTTCATTGGATAATTACCTGTTTTGGTTTCATTGTCACACAGCTGAAAGAAAAACTCTGTTGCTAAATTCAGAATGAGGGGTGCAACCAACAAGCAGGAAATACATCAAAAGGAACTACATAATATAAAATATTGTAACCAGTTGTACAAATGACTTCTGAGGGGTCTCTTATGAGATGAATGCAAACAGACTCAGGTTCAGGTTAGGTTTCATTATTGGTTTCATTATTTAGTGCACTGACAGATCCACCTCCAAAATCAGTTCTATAGAAGCACAACTGACAGTAAGTGTAGATTATATGGCACTATTTAGCTGCATTGTGATTCAGCCGCGTGGGTTTCGGTGAGGTTAAACCAACTGAACCCATACTTACCTGCTAGGCTGGCACACACATTGGCCGCAGATCTGTTTCCATATACAATAGTTACTGGGTGTGTAAATGTTTCTTTTGGCAAGATCAAGTACAACAAAGGCTCAGCCTGAGCCCCACCTGCCTGCCCATTGTTCATTTCATATTATTATCCAAGAATGAACATTTCATGATAGGCCCATAGTCTTGGTAGTTATTTAGACCCCAATCTTTATATTGCCACTCTAGTATCTTTTCCTGGACCAGAATGGCAGGGCATGAACCCAAGACATCTGAAATTATTATTTCCATAGAAACTGTTTGTGCAACAAGGATTAGTGTATGCAGCCAATGACACTAGTAGTACCCAATCACTTCTTAGCTTTTATTGGTCTAGTTAGGGGCTGTATAAATGTCCAACCTAGGCACTGGCTCTCCATCAGTGTGGGTGCAATGGAAAATGTTAGTTTGTTATTTTGTAGCCCCTATTTGGAGAGGCAGACTACAGGAGGCTCTGTTTGGTAGTACCCATGGTCTTTATGCCTCCACAATTTGCCTCCAGGTCAGAAATTCAAGAATGAAGACCTGCTTTAGGGCCACTGGGAGCAACATCAAAGGGGGTGGGGAGCAACATGTTGCTCACGAGCCACTGGTTGGGGATCATTGCTGTAAAACATGCCAGGTATACGGCTGTAGGGAATGCTGGGATACATGACAGCTGGATGGCACAGTCTAAAACTGCCATTATAAATCATAAGTAAAGGGAGTGCAACATTTTCATTTTTCAGGCTTCCAAGAAATTCTGATGCTATCAGACTCTTAATGTGGAATTACCCTGAGCATGCTGGGACAGTGTGACTATTTAGATCAACAGATATAGGAACCAGACTGTAATCTCAGAATAAGGAAAGTCTAATATAATGGCTGAACAAGCCACAGCAAGCAGGACACCAGGTGAAAGTAATATGAATGGCGGGGGAATAAACACAGCAATTAGATAAGAAGCACACCCTAAATTTCTGTGTTTTTTTTCATTGGATGCAAATATTAAGTGCTGTGTTTCCCTCTCATTTTGTTTTACCAGGGTTGATAAATGTGTTAGTTGTTCGGAGTGCAGTTTAGCCTTGCCTGGGTTGCCATTGTGTCAGCCTGGCTAGCTAAAAAATTTCTTTATCAACCCATAGCCCTCCAATTGTGTTTCAATAGCAAGAAGCCAACAGAAGGTATGGCATTGTGTGCCAGAGTTGTGGGGTCAGCGGCAGCCATCATTGGATATACAGCCAGCCAACCTTTGCTTGCAATGGAATACTTCTGGTATAGCACAGGCTAAACCCATACATTTTCTCACAGCTTGTATAAAAAGGCACCATAAAAGTATGCGAGACTAAGCTTTTCCCTGCACTAAGTATAAAAGCATCTTATTTGGATGCCCCAAATGAATTGGTTACTAACGCATGAAAAATTGGAATCATCAATGTTCCCTCAATATTCACTTAAAAGGGCTATACGCTGGGTGCTTTCCAATAGGCTTAACATTCCCATTGCTCAGGAGGTCCCTGGTCAGTAACCTGTGGGAGGAAATTATGCCCATTAACCCAAGAGTAGCTTACCAGTTCATTTTATCTAGTTTATAAAAGAAACTTGTCCTCATGCTTTTTCTAGACTCCACCATAGAGGGGGGGGTCTTAGTAGTGATTGGCCCTAAGATAACCATTCCTTAGGGAAGTAGGGATACTACTTCCAGCGGAGAGAGAGGGTCTCAATTTAACACTGTTCTACTGTTCTTGTTCCACTGGCCTGGTACATCCTTACCTCCATGCCATGCACAAATTCATTGGGAGGGAGCTGGCAGTAGCATTACACTGCCCCCCCCACAGAAAATATCTGCCCAGGCAGATGAATTTCATACATGAGAAGGAAGGAAACCCATGAATTTTAAAGGGGAACTGTCCCTGGTATAAGACTATTTGAAAGAAATCCCAGCACAGTTTGTTATAATAATCTCCAGGCTGTTGTCTCACCTTAGTGCTCTGCTCAGTTTCTCATAATTCATACACTTGTTCTTCTTTTGTTCACCCCAGAGCCGTGCAAAGGTGTCAGACCTAATGACCCGGAAGGTTCCTTCCTTACGGTTCTCCCAGCGCACTGCTTCTCTGTCCTTTTGTGGGTGCAACAGCAGGTCCCGCACAAACTCCCACAGATGAACGCCTTGACCTTAGTGATAATCAGTGAGCTGTGCATTAGTACAATGATTCCATTATATGTGGATTATGCAGGTCAGGGTGGGTGCTGTTATTGGCAAGAGCTTCTGCAGCAGCTGACGTGACCCACACCATGGAGTTATGTCATAGACTGTTACCTGTTTTCCTTTGCCGACTGCTCTCCCGAGGAACTCTCTGGGATTTGCTCTCTCCCGAGATGCTTGTGTCTAAGGCACATGTTTAAAGAATATTATCATTATTCCTTCCCCTGGATTTTATGGAGTTAATTTGACTGACAGGACAAGGGAAGGCAAAAAAAATAGTTTTTATTCTTTTATAGAAACAGTAAACCATATAAGAACAGCCATTTACCAATACAGGAGCATTAAAGGGGTGTTTCAATTTTAAGTTAACTTTAAGTATGGTATAGAATGGCCTATGACCTTGGTCTTCATTTATTTTGTATCGTTTTTGAATTATGTGGCTTCTTCTTCTAACACTTTCCAGCTTTCCAATAGGGGTGACTGACCCCAATGGCCAAAAAACTATTGCTCTGTAAGGCTACAAGTTTATTGTTATTTTTTATTTTTCTATTCAGGTCCTCTTGAATATATATATATATATCAGACCACTCCCTGGTTGGTAAGGGAATTTGAACCATAGCAACCAGATAACTCCAAACTGGAGTGCTGCTGAAGAAAAAGTGAATTAAAAAAAAACACAAATAATAAAAAATGAAGACCAATTGCAAATTGTCTCAGAATAATACTCTCTACATTGTACTAAAAGTTAACTCAAAGGTAAACAACAACCCCTTTTAAGCAAAGCCACGGGTAATACAAGTTGTGAGTGGTGCACTAATAACCTTGCTACAAACCGGCTGCTTTTCATTCTAATACAGAAAGAGAAAGCTTTTTCTAGATTGTTATTCATTGAAAATCCCTGTTTGTCCTGACTGGCAGATCAAACCCAACCCAACCTATTTATTCACCATAAAGGCCAGTCCTAGGGGATCAGGTTTAAAGTGATACTATCATGTTACAATTATTCTATGGGAAGGTATCAGTATCACTTTAAATACATCCCATGTGTTTTTCTTAGCAATAAAATGTAATCCTTTCCCTTCCTGTCACCGAGAGTGCAGCCATAACTTCAGGCTCTGGATCCTGATAGGCTCAAGATGCTGTTTACCATGGTTCTCCAGCCAGTTGGCTCAGAGTCTTTATGGCCAGTGTGGCTGTTAGGGAAATATGGATAATAGCAGGGTAAATAATGTGACCTCTGCCCTAATGCATATTCATATTCAGAAAAATGCCTCAAAATGGACAGGCAAGATGGCAGCCTCTGATCAGGCATTTAAATCTGTTCACAAATTAACTGATAGCTTCTGTACTGTAGGTCTAGTTACTCCGTGGGTGTCCCTCTTCTCTGAATCTGGCTCATACTGAGTAACCTATGGCACACTCATGACAGTCTGCAATTTCAGCACCTATTTGGTTGCTAGGGTTCAATTAGCCTAGCAACCAGGCAGTGGTTTAAATAAGAGACTAGAATATAAATCGGACAGGGCCCGAATAGAACTTTTTAAGTAATAAAAAGTAATAAAATTAATAAAATTGTAGCTTTATAGAGCAATAGCTGTCGGGGTCAGTGACCCCCACTTAAAGTCTGAAAAGAGACAGAAAAGGAAGACAGATAGTTCAAAAACTAAAAAAAAAGAAGACCAAATAGAAAAGATGCTAAGAATAGGACACTAATGAATGAAGATGCCTGCCTGCAGATTCCAACCAACCACTTGCAATATCCTAAGGGGCCTGAATAATGTGAGTAATTGGGTAATGATCTCCTACTCACCACCAACCGTAATTAGACTCATTGTTTTCTCCTGTGAAACCTGTTGGGCCAAATTCCTTCTGTAGGTCGTCACAGTGGCCAATAACTCTGGGGATGAATAACAAGAGGATCAATGGCAATAAGGCTAAGGGAAAACACCACACCTAATGATCATCATTTGTTTTTATTTGTCTATCACTTCTTTAAATAGCAGGCCTAACCTTGAGGTTTTGCTTCATTGCCAGAATGCCCTGATCTCAGTTGCAAGTAGTGATGAGAGAATGTTTTCTCCAGGCATGGATTTGCGGTGAAAATCTGCAATTTTTTTTGTGAAACTGAGGCAAAAAATTGCCATGACAAAAAATTCACAGAGAAAAAAGCCCCTTGACTGTAATATATTTGGAGTGAGAAAAAAGTTGCATGCATAAAAAATAAAGTGTCACCTATTGACTTCAATACATTGCAACTTTTTTGCAGTTTCATGAATTCTTCAGCAATTTCCCAAATTTTTCAATGTCCCAGACACTGGAAGGAACCATTTCAACACACAAAAGTTGTCAGATCTGAAATTATTGGTAATGTTTAGACAGGAGAAAGTTATTGGTTGATGTCTGATCATGTGTTGCAGGTGAAGGAGCAAAGTGCTCCTCTTGGAAGTAGAAGACTCTGGTGTGGGCCAGCTAGAGTCACCCTCCAACTGAGCAGCACCACTAAGATCATGAAGCGGGCCCCAAACAGGCATGCAGAATGAAGACCTCTCTGGGGTAAAAAAATGTAATGGAAGGAAAGGAAAGGTTTTGTTAAGGCTGAACTCAATACACTGACATCTTTATCATTAACCTCTCACAATCATTAATGAATTACCAGAATCTATTTTGAGATACAGAAACCCTTTCCATCAAAAATGCTTTCCAACATCAAAACAGCTTGTGCAATAGGATTTGGCATTTGGTATTATTATAGTGGTGTGGAGTTCCACATAATTATCTGCACAAACACATAGATTCAATAGCCCACACCCCTGAAACAAGAATGGGGACATTGATGCCAGACTATGAAGTAAGTGGGACTCTGGGAACACACAAGAAGAAGTTTGATAAGACAGGAGACAAGAACAGCTCTATATAGATATGCTGTGTCCGTTTAGAGGGGCTTTTCAACACTGTCAGGGGTACAGAATGTACAGTATAATGGTGACCATGTGCTGATCTCACTTACAAGGAAGGGAATTGGTTCCAGATTGTATCAGGTAAGCTCCAGCCACACAGGCCTTATGTGGAGCATGTAAGTGGGCCTCATGTTTGACACTGATATACATGGCCAAAATTATCAACAAATCTGTCTGTCCAGCATCTCATTCCCAACCAAGGGTATTTACATTAATTTGCCTTAATTTGCTGCAATTACAGACTCTACTCTTCAGGGAAGGCTGTCTTTTAGATGTTGGTGGGATTTGCTACCTTGCTTAGTGCATGGGGGCATTATTGTGCTGAAACATGAAAAAGCCTTCCCCAGACCATTGGCAAAAAGTAGGAATAATGGAATTGTCAAGAACATCATTGTACACTGTAGCCTTAAAGTTTGTCTTCAATGGATCCAGGGGCCCAAGCCCAATACATGGAAAACCGGTTGGTTTTGACCTGAAGGACAGAACATAAAAGGCTTACACATTACATAATGTACTGTATATACCTGTAAACTGAGGGGCTCCTTCATCTGTGCTCTTGTCTGCCATACTGCATGTGTCTGAGGCTAGAGCAGAATAACTGGGTGAGGCAAGGCAGGCCAAGAAAGGCAAGTCCATATCATTGGTTTCATAACCAAACTCTGAATGGTCCCAGGGTATTGATGCAGGACAAATCTCTAAATAGACAGAAAACACAGGGTTGCAGAGGAGAGTTAGTTTTACATGTACAGCCCCTGGTATAAACATTAGCACCAAGTATACACAGTGCCGTAGCCAACCCTAGTGCCAAGTCACTCGAATCAACAGTGTTCATTAGATTAGTGTATTCAGAATCATTTATATGGACATTTTTAAATAAAGATATTAATTTTTTTACCCTAGCTAATGAAGTTCATTTTCCAGCCATAGGAATGTAGCTGTCTGTACAGCAGGACATTAGTATTGAAAAGTGGCCCTTACCTAAACCAATGTTTATTGGTTAAAACCAATAAATAGTGGGAAGTGAGAGAAGGTTAAATGAGTGGTTCACCTTTAATATGTTATAGAATATTCTATTCCTAGCAACTCTGCAATTGGTCTTCATTATTATTTTTTTTTTATAGTTTTTGATTTACATGCCTTTCTCTTCTACATCTTCAAATGGGGGTCACTGACCTCAGTAGCTAAAAAACTATTGCTAAGTGAGCTTACAATTATATTAGTCGTATTACTTTATATTTCATTTCTTTCTATTCAATCCCCCTCGTATTCAAATTTCACTCACTCATTCAACCATTGCCTGGTTGCTAAGGTAAACAAAACTCTAGCAACCATATAGCTGCTGAAATAAGAGAGCTGCTAAACAAAAAGCTAAATAACTGAAAAATCACAAATAATAAAAAATGAAAATAAATTGCAAATTGTCTCAGAATATCATTGTCCACATCATAAAAGTTAATTTAAAGATGAATACCCCTTTTGGTTGTAATATTGTATTGGGTTTGTTCATCTAATTTACTAAATGCACATTTAAATGTTCATTTGTTGTTATCTGGCCATTATTTTTAAAAACTATTTTATTTGCCAGAAACAACAGATTGCTGGGTCGGGAATGGTCCAATTGCCCTCTTGGAGACAGAATGGGCCTTTTCCCCTCAAAGGCAAATTAAAAAGGCTTCAGGTAGGCAGCAAGTTCCCTTCAACACACGCCTTGTAGCACCCACTTTGTTCAGCATATCTATCAATGGGTGCAAATCTGTTGTATAGGAATATACTATAGATTGCCAGAGGGAAATTTCACTGATCTCTATTGATCTTATAGGGATTTTTCAAAGCATATTTAATAAGGGGT
Organism: Xenopus tropicalis; assembly: GCF_000004195.4. Classification (NCBI taxonomy): domain Eukaryota; kingdom Metazoa; phylum Chordata; class Amphibia; order Anura; family Pipidae; genus Xenopus; species Xenopus tropicalis. The sequence continues at coordinate 110,428,619 of NC_030683.2, read as the reverse complement.
GGAAATAGAACTCACCAGAGGGCAATGACAGTTCTCACTTTTTATACTGAATGGGAGTTTTTAGGGCATATTTAACAAAGGCTAAATACAGAGCTCATCACAACTTTTTATTTACCTGTATAGGGCTATAGGTATAGGGCTTTTGGGGGCATTTTTATCAAAGTGTGAAACTCTGTTAGTTTGATACATATGCCAGTAATAGACCCTACACAAGCGAACAGATTATTCACCTTGGGCCATATTTACCATGAAGGGCAGTGCCTAGAGTGGCAGCTTTATGTGGGGGGGAGGGTGGTCCTCAGGTGGGAAAAAATGGCATGAAAAATAGGCTCACTGCTGGATGCTTGCAGCTAAATCTGGTAGTAAAACTAAGGGGGAGGGGGGTAGCGGTCTCTTCTGTGATTTCCGCAAGTGCAATACAGTAGGACTATCTGCATATGCGCCAACTTCACCCCACTAGTCTGAGAAACTCATTGGCTAGAACATGAGGCTCTTAGGATGAACCCAACTGACTGATATCTAGCCAAAAATTAGTGGCAGGGTTGAAAAGGCTTGAAAATCCCATCGGGTATGAATTACATCTGTGCACTAATACGGTCATTATCCAATGAGGCCAGTCAATATGATCATGGGGGTGCGAACGATGGAATCAGCACAATTTGCACAGGGTGTGGGTGACAACATAGGTAAGTGTGTTTTACTTTTTCTTTTTTTTAAATGCTGTATTTAAAATAAGTAAATATCTCCAAAAAACAAGCAAAAACTACAACATACAAAATATATGTTTGCAGATGGCCTTCACCCTAAAGCATAGATGCTATTTAGCATATATGATAGGAAACCCTGAGTATTGCAGATGAGTGCCAAAGATGAACGGACCCCTGGGTTATAGATCCCAGCAGGAGGCATATGGTCTTGACTTACCTGTCAGCAGGGCCTGGCTGGTAGATGGTGGGGGGTCCTCTGGTAGGTGTGAGGGAAGTGGCATGGCTTGGGGGTGATACATGCTGGCCCAGTAATGCACAAAGCACTGTGTAACTCCAGGGATGTTGCTGCAGGACTGTCAGGCTGAGACCCAGGTTGTACAGAGGAGATTGTCCATCCTGATAGCACAGAGCATTTGTACCTGTGACAGTAAAGTAGGACAGGACACAAAGGGAACACTGCAAGGGCAGAGTGAGACTAAATTCCCAATGATGAATTCTCAATGATGAAACATGAGGGTCACCTAGAAATCTTACAGATACTTTCTCTTCCCCCAGTTGGTTCCTCAGGCTGCACAGAAAAGAGTTATCCCATAACAAGAGCCCGTGAATATGGATCTGATCAGGACTTGTCCTCTTCTTTGTTCCCTGCTTGTTCTACTTTCCCAGAGCCTCGGCCTCCGGCACAGCAATGGCATTCTGCCAGCCCTCACCTTGGTATTCCCTCCTGGGCACTCCCTGTAAGTTTATCTGAGCAAAATAAGGTGTTACTGTAACTTAAGGAACAGGTGACTGTGCTGTTAAAGGGATATAATCATTGCATTATTTGCCAAACATGTTACACAAATAGCTCTTAGGGGCTGCCTCCTGAGGGGGGCCCTAATCAGTTCTTTGAGGGTCTGACCATCAGGGGCAATTCTGACCCAAGTGCCAGCTATCACACTTCTCTAGGGCTGTTGCACATGATACTCAGGGTGCCCCCTATGAGACCTATAAGTGATACTGGCACCTTCTTATAGTATTATACAGTATTATTTCAAGGCAGGAACTTAATGACACTACTTCATAGAACACGCACATATCACTAGTACATGGAGTTGTACATACACGCAATTTGTCCTTTCATTTAGATTGGTTCTAGTTTCCATGCCCTCTCTTATCTAGTTGCCCCTTCCCCCTGGTGGTGTCGAAGCCAAAGCTGAATGAATTAGATGGCTGACTTCAAAACTTCAACCACAATAGACAGTAGGGTGCTGTAGGCATACCTGTATAGTGCAAAACATTTTTTTAAAATTGACAATATTTTACCCACAATTCAACATTCTTTACTATTCTAGTTCCAGTGTAATTGTGCCTCCCTAAATCAGGTACTGTAGGTACAAAGATTTAAGACAATAAAATTAGGTATTGGGCACATATTGGTGAGAAAATTCTGTGCCAATTTCTCTACCCTGCAATTATAAATGAGCTCATACACATTAGTGAAAGCTTTATATTAAATACACATATAAAATAGTATGTTGAAACTTTATGATTGTCACAAATTTTTTTGCAGCTGTTTCTAAGAATTTTCTGTTGCAGCATTTGGAACGGCGCTAGCGCCACCCAGAGGATAACTTGCTTATTGCAGCTAAAGAAGTCCTGCTATTTAATCTATTTATATTTATTATTATTTCTATCTATTAACCTGCTCACATCTGTGCTACAGACAGGCTGTCATATCAGTGTGAATAACTTTCCAGTGAAGCCTGGGGCATTTATTATAGAACCCTGGCAGTGCAGCCTTCAGTTTGATTTTGACCAGGACACTTTGTCTATATTCTGGGTTTTTTTGCACTTTTAGGAAAAAGTGATCACAACATGGTCTCCTTCCAGAATATTTCGCAGAGAAAACTTTATAAGGGAGTAACTAAGGCACAAAATTTTAGTTGTGGCAGTATAAAAGCAATCCCTGCAATATATTAACCGGGATTACAGGGTTAAATACAAAAGGAAAATTAAATGTCTTTGTTGTTTGAGATATACTGTATATGTCGGTATTTTTCCCATACAAGCAAGAAAAGCCATTACAAAGGAGGCATGAAGAAGTGGGATCCGTAGTATCAGAGGAAGGTAAATTGGCTAATGGGAACAGGAAAAAAAACAGAAATTCTGAATTGGTATTTTTATCTGTCTACACAACTCACGGAGGAGCTAATGAAGGCTTCCTTTTTAATAGACCCAGTTCTATTAATATAACTACTTTGGGTCATTCATTAGTATATTCAAGAGACTAGAACATGTACAGGCAATCAGGGGTCCAGGACTGGATGGTATTCATCCGTGGGTACTAAATGAGCTTAGCTGTGATTTCAAATCCTCTTTCCTTTATTTTTCACATTGCTAATGTGGAGCCATTATTCAAAAAGTAATCCTGTTCACAGCATAAAAACTATAGGCCTGTCAGATGTAGGAAAGCTTTTGGAAAGGGGTAATAAGGGATAAGTTAAATCACATTACTATGAGTTGAATTACATTACTATGAGTTTGTGCCAGCATGGTTTTATGTGTAACGGATCTTGCCAGACTGATCTAACAGCCTTTGAAGGGGAAGAGTCCAGTCTCTTGGATGGCAATGGATGTGATCTATTTGGACTTTGCTAAAGCATTTGATACAGTACCACACAGAAAGTTACTGGTTAAATCAAGGAATAATGGAATATAATAGTTGTACTTAAACAGAGAACTAGCTAAAAGATAGACTGCAAAGAGTGGTGATAAATGAAACATTTTTTTATTTGCAGTTGTTAGTGGAGTACCGCAGGGGTCAGTCCTTGGGCCTTTGCTTTTTACCTTGTTTATTAATGACCTGGAGGTGGGCATAGACAGTACTGTTTCTATTTTTGCTGATGACACTAAATTGTGCAAAACTATAAGTTCCATGCAGGATGCTGCCGCTTTGCAGAGCGATTTGACAAAATTGGAAAACTGGGCAGCAAAATGGAAAATGAGGTTCAATGTTGATAAATGCAGGGGTCTTTTAAGATTTGAAGATTTTCATGTAAATACGTAGCTGCTAGTCGGTTTCCAACCAATGTTGGAGAGGAAGTTGTCAGGAGAAAGAAAGAGGGCTGGTCTGATGTTCTTCTGATTGTGAAATACATAAGAAATCTCAGATAACTCTTCTCAAGTCTTCCCCAACCAGAAGAACATCAGTCCAGTCCTCTTTCTTTCTTCAGAGAACTTCCTTGACAGGATCATGGTCAGAAACTGACCAGCAGGTGGCGCTGTTGTAACAAAATTCATTCATATTAACAGTAAATATTTCCCTTAATATCCTGGTATCTTAAGGAAAAAAAAAAAATAATGTAAATGGCAAAGATGCTTAGAGTAGCACTCTCATCAATTCTAGGTTTACTTATCCTTTAAAGTATATTAGCGTCTGCACATACAACAATGTCGCACTCTTGTAGTTTGAGCTGCATATCATGAATGACTCAATGTTCCCTTGTAATTGCTGTTATTATTTTCTTGTTGTGACGGCTATTGGTGTATGCAGCCTCTCTGTATTCTCTGAGCCGCGTGGCTAATTGATTTCAGCACTCCCTTACTGAGGCAGCTGGCTGGCAGCTAGTAACTCTAATGACTCATTGTGCACCTGGGCCTTCCTGCGACAATGCTAAGTGCACTTCAGTGAGGCCTTTGGAGAGCATCAATAGGGAGAGAGCTTTTCAGAATGCAAAGCTTTCCACCTGAATAGCTGGTCCTTAGCTCTGCTGTAATCATATTCAAATGGGAATTGTGCTCGTATTGTATAGCTGACTCCTTTTTCTCATTCTGCAACATCATAACACCTTCACTTTTTAAATGTATTTGTAGGTTTTAAGAATCAGGTGGCCCTAGAGCAGGCCACATTAGACTGAGCAATGCTGGGGCAGTCCTTCAGGGGCGGCACATAAAAAAAATGTTACATAACACCCCCAGCGAGCTTTTAAAAATGAAAGGGAATTACCATTAAAATATATTTTCAATAAATAGTAAAATGCTAATTATTTTTCTAGCACCGCATTTTTGGCAGTTAGTGATGTAAAACAGTTTTTAATCTTTATGGCCTAAAGGTTAACTTCTCTATAGCCATAGAACATAAAATCTACAGCTGTTGAGGGGCCTAATGGCAACACCGTAGATTTTATGATCCTGTAGTACTCTTTTCAAAAGACCGGCAGGTCAAGGAATAAAGCTATGATATGCCTGCCAATATTTTAAAATAAAACATTGGGACATTTTAGGATTCCCTTATCCGCCCAGCCATGCCAAGCAGTCTGAAATCCTGACCATGTTGGTTTAAGCCCCAGCTAGGGGTAGGAAGAGTAGGCAAGTGCCTTAGGTACAATGCACAGGGGGCACATATGTAGGGGGGCAAGGACCAATGGGAAGGAGAGGCGAAGGGCTGACCAGGGGTGGGGCAGTGGCATGGAGACTAACCCCTGGCTTTGGGTGGTGACCAAATGGGTGGTGGCATCAGCAGGCAAGCTGCCACTCAGTAGCCATGGGTGCCAATAATACTTGCCCTGGCTCTGGCTCCAGCCATCTTGGGGTGTGTGGGACTTTCCTCCTCAAACAGGGAGAGTTGATATACAGTGGCTTGCAAAAGTATTCGGCCCCCTTGAACTTTTCCACATTTTGTCACATTACAGCCACAAACATTAATCAATTTTATTGGAATTCCACGTAAAAGACCAATACAAAGTGGTGTACACGTGAGAAGTGGAACGAAAATCATACATGATTCCAAACATTTTTTACAAATAAATAACTGCAAAGTGGGGTGTGCGTAATTATTCAGCCCCCTTTGGTCTGAGTGCAGTCAGTTGCACATAGACATTGCCTGATGAGTGCTAATGACTAAATAGAGTGCACCTGTGTGTAATCTAATGTCAGTACAAATACAACTGCTCTGTGACGGCCTCAGAGGTTGTCTAAGAGAATATTGGGAGCAACAACACCATGAAGTCCAAAGAACACACCAGACAGGTCAGGGATAAAGTTATTGAGAAATTTAAAGCAGGCTTAGGCTACAAAAAGATTTCCAAAGCCTTACACATCCCATGGAGCACTGTTCAAGCGATCATTCAGAAATGGAGTATGGCACAACTGTAAACCTACCAAGACAAGGCCGTCCACCTAAACTCACAGGCCGAACAAGGAGAGCGCTGATCAGAAATGCAGCCAAGAGGCCCATGGTGACTCTGGGGGAGCTGCAGAGATCTACAGCTCAGGTGGGGGAATCTGTCCATAGGACAACTATTAGTCGTGCACTGCACAAAGTTGGCCTTTATGGAAGAGTGGCAAGAAGAAAGCCATTGTTAACAGAAAACCATAAGAAGTCCCATTTGCAGTTTGCCACAAGCCATGTGGGGGACACAGCAAACATGTGGAAGAAGGTGCTCTGGTCAGATGAGACCAAAATGGAACTTTTTGGCCAAAATGCAAAACGCTATGTGTGGCGGAAAACTAACACTGCACATCACTCTGAACACACCATCCCCACTGTCAAATATGGTGGTGGCAGCATCATGCTCTGGGGGTGCTTCTCTTCAGCAGGGACAGGGAAGCTGGTCAGAGTTGATGGGAAGATGGATGGAGCCAAATACAGGGCAATCTTGGAAGAAAACCTCTTGGAGTCTGCAAAAGACTTGAGACTGGGGCGGAGGTTCACCTTCCAGCAGGACAACGACCCTAAACATAAAGCCAGGGCAACAATGGAATGGTTTAAAACAAAACATATCCATGTGTTAGAATGGCCCAGTCAAAGTCCAGATCTAAATCCAATGGAGAATCTGTGGCAAAATCTGAAACTGCTGTTCCCAAACGCTGTCCATCTAATCTGACTGAGCTGGAGCTGTTTTGCAAAGAAGAATGGGCAAGGATTTCAGTCTGTAGATGTGCAAAGCTGGTAGAGACATACCCTAAAAGATTGGCAGCTGGAATTGCAGCAAAAGGTGGTTCTACAAAGTATTGACTCAGGGGGCTGAATAATTACGCACACCCCACTTTGCAGTTATTTATTTGTAAAAAATGTTTGGAATCATGTATGATTTTCGTTCCACTTCTCACGTGTACACCACTTTGTATTGGTCTTTCACGTGGAATTCCAATAAAATTGATTCATGTTTGTGGCTGTAATGTGACAAAATGTGGAAAAGTTCAAGGGGGCCGAATACTTTTGCAAGCCACTGTAGTCAGTCCAGCCCTGAGACTCAGGCAGCTGGCTTAACTACAGAGGATGGGTGCATGAAAAATAAACTCTACATTGTTTTTTGTTTTTACATTGATGGGGCCATTTACTAAGTGTCAGATTTTTTTTTTCGGTTTGGATTCATCCAAAGGGCTAAAAGTCCGTCAGTTTACCAGCTAAAACTTGCCTATAACATGTAGAAGTAAATGGCAGACGATCCTGCCCGTTCCTGAAAGATCCTTCTTTTTGACACGGGTTTTTGTAAGACAATTCGGGGCGACAATGACCGCACTGACTTTTTCAGTTCGGATTTTTTAGTAAATGCCAGACATTTATAGAAATTAGTTTAATCGAATTTTTAAAACTAAAAAAATAAATTTTTTTAGAGTTTTAGTAAATTTATTATCCTACAACACTGGTTGCGGCTATGAATCTGTGTGCTTCTAATAATAAAACAGTGGCAAGGTTTACTAAGCAATAACATGTCTCAGATAGGGTAGCAGACCCCATGGCTGCTTGGAGGTCCAGGGCTGCAGGTTAGTCCCCTCCCCAGTCCCTTTTAGCCTCCTGCTGCAAAAGTGCGTGCTAATATTTTTGTTGGAGGGGGCCCCTTCTTGTTACACCACAGGCAGCACCATGCTACTGTTAAACTATAAAATATGAACTATGCAAAGGCTTCTCCATAGGAGCAGAATACATGATGGCAGGCTACTTGTAGCAGCTACTTGTCATGGCTACAAAAATGCTGATCATTTACTTATAATTGTCTCTATGTGTGTTTTAGCAGAAGCAATTCTCAGTATTGTCTATGGCAGGGGATTTTCTGGCTGGTTTAGTAACCATGACAAGTAGCTGCTACTAAGTAGCTCCATGTATCTTCACCCTTAAGCAAGTCTGCATTTTAATTATGTAACATCGGCTTGCCTACCTTCCATCTGTGTGCCAGCATTCATTGGGAACCCATACATATTTCTTTTCTTAGTGCTTCGTTGACATGACAGATTGCTTATTAAAATGACAATTAAATGCAAGTTTTTGTACTGGATAATGTGCTGCTTTATAAATAACTGACAGTGCTTATCATAATAATTATAGTAGTATAACAGCAACCTGGCACTGCTCTTAAAGTATCACGGATGCAAAGCAGAGGCCAAATGAGGGAAGGGACTCTGCCCTACAGCTTTCACTACTTAAGCATCTGAAAGTGGGAACAGAGGTAAAGCAGTAGGAAAGGCCAAAACGTCAGGCAATCTTGTGGCCAAACAGGCAGAGGTTTGGGCAGGCATCAAGGAGTCAAGGTCAAACAAACGTTTGGTCAGCAACAACAGGAGATATTCCTCAGAAGGGAGAGGCAAGGTCAGAGCGGGCAGAAGGATGGTCAAGCAGAGTCAAATAGGCAGGGTCCAGAACCAGAAGATCAGAACAGGCTCAGTAACTCAGCTGGGCTGAAAGATCACTTAGCAAAGAATTGCTGCATCTGGCATCCTTAAAAAGGCTTTGCACATGTGTTGGGGGTTGATTTGCCATGTGTCAGAACCCATAGTGCACCACGATGAGCAGGATACCTGTGCACACACCTGCATGCAGACACTCACAGCATGCAGACACTTACAGGACGCAAACCAGATGCCAGCCAGATGCCAGAGAGCAAGGTAAGTTCTTTGATAGAAAGAAAACTAAAGCCCATAGGAAGTTGGGGTATTATGTCCTGGCAGTTGTGCTTCTTTCTATGATCACTGCTGTTTAACAGTAAGCCCCTGGATCAGTTACCTTTCCGTCCTTGTATGCTCTTTAAAAGACAGCAGCAGCATGGTTCCTGACCGGGGGCAGAGGCATCACCTGCCCCCAACGATCCATGTGCACTGGTTATGGAGTAGGGTTATACTAGAGGAACTCAATGAGCTTTGGTGACCAGTAGGTGCTCTTCACTGAAGATGAGAGTTTTCCTCCTTAATTTTCCTTGATCTTTCTCCTCTTTCTATTAGTTGCTTCTTATCTCATCTGAATTTTAGGGTGAGATTTTAGGTGGGGTGCTGTCCTACAGTACACCTGAAAGCTCAGCTTAAAGGTCAGTTAGGATTTCGGGAGAACACTTATAAATGATATTACTGGGCCTTTATCTGAATAGCTGAAGCAATGGTAAACTGTGAGCCTTGTATGTTCTAGTTTCATACTTGCTCTAACTACTTGTGGTCCTACCCAAAGAGAATATGACCTCTCTCTGTGTCCTATTGATGATTCAGTTTAAAGATACAGATGGACAGAAGGAATAAGAGTCACCAGGGTGCAACCATATTAAAGAGAAGGAAATTACTCTTACTGAATAAGCCCCTGTTGTGCTTTCATGAACATCCAGCAACTTGCACAATTCTTGTAATATTATTATGTACTATTATTTTATTGCTCAAAACAGGGTAATGGTGGCACAAAGTGCCTGCATTTGCCCCCTTCCCACGTCAATGGGTGGGAAAAGTCATTCTAACTATGTGACATACACACATGATACTACACACACAACCTCTAAGTGGCCCTTACATAATAGATACTGAGTTCTTCCTTCACATTCATTGTTCACCTGCAAAGTGGACAACAATTTTCTGACTGCTGTGTAGCCAGTGGCATGCCAACTGTTACCAGGTTACAATGTCCCTCTTTCTAAACCAGCTGGCACCCACATTAGGCTGATGGAAACTGACATTTAATTAGAGCTGGAGGCTTGGAGATTTATGCATTTTCTACAGATTTGGAAGCAGCTCTGACAAAATGCTTGGCATGGAATACTGTGTCGCATGAACATGTAGAGCGATGTTGCGTATAGACAATAGCTAAGTAGAAAAACAGTAAACATCTCACCTAACACTTTCCATACTTTCCTTGTTGGTTTATACCCAATCAGCAAGGACCACACAGGCACCTTATCCTTCATTCTGTCAGTATGTATCTATTGAGATCATGTATTTGATTAGCAAATAGTAAACCCTTGATGCAGCCCACAAAGGTACATTGTTTGGTATTTGAACAGCATTAACTATAATAGCACTCTTTGGAGTATATTTATTAACAATGGAGACAAACCTCCCAGGTTATGTTGCCCATAGCAACCAATCAGATATTTGCTTTTGTTTTCCAAAATAGTGGGTGATCAGTGGTTTTCAAACTGTGAGGCTGGCTTGCCTGGGAGCCTGGAGCAGTGGTAGGCGTCGGCCTAAAGTTTAGTTTGGGGAAGATTTGGGATTAATGGTTATTTACTCTCCCAGACACCCCTAAAAGCCACATTTTTAATGGTAAATAGGTAAGATTTGGGGCAAAATGTCTGATATTTCAATGCTTTCCTATATCTGTAACCTTGTTATAAACTAAGGGGGGGGGGTGCTATCCAAAGCTATAATATGCAATCGAAAAAGTCTGAACTACCAGAAACTTTCTCTTTGTTCCTTATGCTCTACCCCTCTATGATAAGATGATCTTAAGTTTCAAGAGTCAGGAAGACGAGGTCCCCAAATGATCTATGGTGGGCAATATTGGACTAATTAGATCGTTTGGCCAAATGTTCAGATTAAAACGGCGAGTATATGGGCTGTTGGACCGCATCAACAAGCCAATGTGGTCCCCGATCTAACGGAAAAATCAAAGCTGCCCAATCGAGATCTGGACAATTTTAGGCCAGATATTGGTCGGTTAGGCCCATCGGAGGTGTTCATACACTAGCACCTGAATCGGCAGCTGAAATCTGCTCGTGTATGGCCACCTATATTCTTGCCTTCTGAAAACAAATTAGCTGGCCATACACACACTGATAAGTTCCTTGAGATTTTTATTTTGCAAATGCTGCCCAAATCATCTCGGTGATCTCTATGTACCATGGATTTTGGCTGCTTTGTCAGTTGGACAGATTAGAAAATGTTGACAGGTGCGAAAGTAAGGAGAAACTGCAGCTCCTTTTCACCTTCTGTTGTTCCGACTGTTCAGGTTGTGACCTGAGGAATGGAACAATCGAAAAGTGGCATTACTGTTTATGCCCTATTGTATGGTATCCGTCTGTTTGGCCTGAATGGTTTAATATGGTATTGATTTGGCCACCTTAACAAAAGTGACCATGTCTACAACTGCACCACTGAAAGAGCTAGCAAGATTTGGCCAGTTTTAAGTAAGCCTCCAGTGCAAGTCTTCTGAGGGGTCCTGGGATTTGTAGTTGAACAAACTAACAGCTAAGGGAGACACACAGTGACAATCCTTGCACCAATTTCTTCTCTGCTAAAGGCAAATAAAATATATTTTAAGAGTAAAAAACAGTGGTCAGGTTTTAGCAAGTCCCTAGCGAGGCCCAATGCTCCGGCACCCTTCCCATAGCTGAATCACTCAGCCTCCAGATTAGCCATTTTAGAATGCAAGTCACGTTGGCACAGTAGCTCTCCTGCTTGGGGCTCTTTGAATTTTGCTACATCCACACTATACAAACCTGATTTAATATGTGCAGGGTGAAGAAAATTAAAGCGTTCATCTGTTTTCTCCCGCTAACCTGCATAATTGAGGACCAGCTGCATATTGTTTTATAGCTGCAACCTGTATTTTTGTTTGCTGAAAAGTTTTAAATATTTAAATATTTTATATCTAAAAGGTTTTCTAATCCTAATATATTGGGAAAACTGCTAATGCTTTTTTAGAGTTGCAGCTGACTAACTCTATTGCTGACGCTGCATCTGTTGTCGCTGAAATATAATGGAAATGTGCCTGTATGCCCAAGGACAAGCAGAGACAGTGGAGATGGTAAAAGTCAAAGATTGGCTGAACTCTGGACCTAGATAAGCCTGTAGTTCTGTGTAGATAAATTGGCCTATCTGATGGATATCTGGTTGGTCTTAATAGACCAGGTGCCCCCCTCCACACAGACCGCCCCGACTCACCTCCTGAGCGTGCATGTCTCATAGTTAACTAGACGCAACTGGGGGGGAAGGTCAGTGGGGGAGTGTTGGCGAGGATCAGGTCTGGGTAGGAGGGGCACACAAGGACCAGGGCTCACCAGGTTCTTTCTAGGTGTCCCTCCGGCCCAAGAATGATTGCAGAATAGTTGTCAATAGTTCGGCCCATCAAAAATGACATTTTAAGGGAACTGCCCCTTTGCGTTCGCTATGGCAAATGCACAGAATTAACAAAGCACTAATATATAGTCTAAATATAGAAATTGTGCCCACCCTCTCAGACTGAACTGCTGAACACTAATATGAACCACTGGGGTTAACTACTAGATTTTTACCACTGGCAAATCTATCCAATGACATGACATGGATGTCCCTAAACAAAGGTTAATCATTTTGTCCTGATACTGGACGGCCACATGCTTACATGCACAAATGCCATAAGCAAGAGGGCAGCCAGTCCAGTTAAGGTAATCATCACTTGAAAGCCATAACTTTCACCATTACTTACCCCAAACAGGGGCTGTACTGTATATAGAAAGAATCAACCCAGTGACCTAAGTACACTAAACTGCATCACTGTTAAACTACTATACACTTTAGTAGATATAGTCGATAATAATACATTACCATAAAACATTTGGTAGGTGGTTACCCTTTGAAGATGTTAATTTAAGTGTAACTGCATTTATGGCAATATATATAGCATTAATATTATGGAAGTAAGCCACACTACCTTTAAGAAATTGGCTGTATATTTCCCGTTAAGTTACCATTGGTCATAGAATCCGAGATGGAATACCCTTATGCTAGGGGTTAGCCACCTACCTTGTGTTTTGGTGATGGCTTTTCAAGCATTTCTACGAATAAAGTGGATCAGTGGATCACCAGGTTGTTGAAGGTTTTTTTTTTTTTTTAATATTATCACATGCTTTTAAAGTTCCAGTTAAGCACCATCCTGGATCTTAAATGGTTCATTCATCCCAAACTATAGCCATTGTCATATGAGATGTGTGATTACGTTTGTTTTCTTTTGTTTGGTATTTTCTTTCCATAATTACCAGTCCCAGTGTATGGACCCAAAACTTGTGTGGGTGGGGAGGACCAAGTCCTGTGACTGAAACCAGTGCCCTGGTCAGGAGATATGACCAGAGGTAAATAGTTAGAACTACCATTGGGGTTTAGCTTGAAGTGGTATGGTGGCTGGTCAATTTTATAATCATAACTTTGTAACTAATTAACCCCTGTTTTTATAAAACATGCACTTGCATAGATACTACATTTCTAGTGAAACAGGGAATGTGCATTGTAGCTATTGTATGCTTGTAGCTATTTTGGCCAGATCAGTTGTCCTTCCATTGTTATATGCTTTACTTAGCCTTGGGCTAAGGGGGTGTTCTAAACAAAGGTGGGCATATGGCGGCAGATCCCATTGAGAAGACACTTGCAAATAAACTGTCTCAGTACAGGGGCCACATGCTTGTGATTTACCACTGCCATCTTACTCATTGGTGCACTAGCAGGGACAGGCTGACTGGAAACTAATAAACAAAGTACTGATTGACTCTTGGGTGTCTTGCAGCTTGGCAAATAGCAGGTTAGTCTCACTGTGTAGTTTTACCCCCAGGCCCTGCCTTTTTCTGATCCCAGCATGGGCAGCTTTCTAATTACTTTACATTGTAACAGCAAGCTGTCTATACCCTGTGGTGCCAAACTGGTTGACAAACTCAGGCTTCTCCTGGGTTGTCCTTCCTTCCTCTGAGTCTCCACTACCCTTAGGCACATCTCCAACCCTGACAATTAGGGCCTGTCCTTGTGTTGGTAGGGGTGAGCAGCAAGCAGGGATGGGAAAGCCCAGGAAGACAGCTGGGAGGGTGGCCAGGAGAAGGATTAACATTTCTGGGACTTGGCTAGGAGCGCCACATCACCATCTTACTTTTCTTTCAGGATCTTCTCTAAGCCTTGGTCCAAGTGTGCATGCAGAATGTTGGCTTTTAACACTACTACGGATATTCACCCAGACTGGAACCACAAGAAAGAACAAAGACGTTTTGCCTGTATAACCCAGCCTGCAGCCTTGTGTCTTTCTGAGCTGTAGACTTTATCCGATAAAAATTTTTTTTCAGACATACATGAAGCTGGCACTATATTGATTCTGTTATATGTTCTAGGCAGGGTATTATACATATATGAAGCCATGTTTCCTGAGGTATTTTATGGTGTCTGCATTGTGCTTTGGTTGCATCTTGCATGACATCATCTACCAGTAACAACTAAAAACATTAATGGGGTCTATGTCATTAAAAGGTTTATAGGGACAAAGTATACTATTGCTTCAAATAATGTGCATAAAACAAATTGTATTATATCAGATAAAGGGTACATTGATAATTTGACCATGGATTTGGGTTTCCAAACATATTCCTGTCTTTTTTTTGCAGTTTATGTTAACTGCCACTATGTTTATCCTGCCATGTTTTGGGACATTATACACAACACAGTGGGACTAACCTGCTGTCTCCCAAGCTGTGAGACACCCAAGAGTCAATCAGTACTAGTGTTGTGAGTGTCAGCTCCTGTTTATCAGTTTCCAGTCAGCCCGTCCAGTGGCCCTTGTACCGGGACAGTTTATTTGCAAATGGGATCTGCCGCCATATGCCCAAATTTGTTTAGAACACCCCTTTAGCTCATAACAATGTTACAAATATATATATAAACATTGGTGTAACAGTCACCCTGCTATAGTTCCAGGGGTACCCAGGGCACAAATAAGCACTCACCCCAAATCTCCCCCTAACTGGCCTTCAGGCTGGGACCCCTTAGCCCATAACAAGGTTACAGATATACAGAAACATTGGGGTAACAGTCACCCCGCTATAGTTCCAGGGGTTTCCGGGGCACAAATAAGCACTCACCCCAAATCTCCCCCTAACTGGCCTTCAGGCTGGGCCCCCTTAGCCCATAACAAGGTTACAGATATATAGGAACATTGGGGTAACAGTCACCCCGCTATAGTTCCAGGGGTACCCAGGGCACAAATAAGCACTCACCCCAAATCTCCCCCTAACTGGCCTTCAGGCTGGGCCCCCTTAGCCCATAACAAGGTTACAGATATATAGGAACATTGGGGTAACAGTCACCCTGCTATAGTTCCAGGGGTACCCAGGGCACAAATAAGCACTCACCCCAAATCCCCCTTAACTGGCCTTCAGGCTGGGCCCCCTTAGCCCATAACAAGGTTACAGATATACAGAAACATTGGGGTAACAGTCACCCTGCTATAGTCCCAGGGGTTCCCGGGGCACAAATAAGCACTCACCCCTAATCTCCTCATAGTACCAGGAATGTCTAGGACAGCAAATACATTTTAAGCCCACATAGAACCCTAATAGACCTACAAGCTGAGCTTTCAGGTGTATGTAGGAAAGCAAACAGTAACTATCCCCACAGCTGTACAGTGATTATATATCATTCACATCAGTCAGTGCCCCAATGGAGCTTATAATCTACATTACATTTACACACATTATTTTACCAGGAGCCCATTAACCTGCCTGTTTGTATTCGGAGAGTGGGAGGAAAGCTATGGGGGAACACCCAGACTCCTCACAGACGGTGCCCAAGCCAGAGCTGAACTCAGGAATAAGGAACAGGGAAGCCCAATCACTACTGATTTAGGTTACAGAAAAACACACCAAAAACTCACAGACCCAAATCAATGTTTTTATTCCCTACTTCTATTTATTTTTCGTTTCAGACACTGTTCATCTATTCTGATTTCAAAATTGACCGCTGCTGGAACGGCCCAAACTGCCTCAGAACAAGGGGGGGGGGTGGTGGTATATATCTCTTGCTTGCTGCTGTACTATGCCCAGGCAGGCTCTCACTAATTATTGTGCTGCTTGGGCTGCCAGCCTATTTTTAATCCCAGGTAGGCCTGGTGGCAAACGTATTGGTTCTAGTAAAGACTATGAATCACATAATCTTTGTCGCACACTGAGCCAAAGGCGACTATCCGCCTCTCCCCACTATAAGCCGGCTTGCCTTACTCAGCCAGAGGGTTTATATAGGGGTGCTGTGACGTCACGCTCTCGCGAGATGAGGCTTGTGACACGGGATTCGCTGTGCGGAAGGAGTCGAAGCGCTAGATGGTAACAGCACTGCGGGACTTTTAAATATCGATCCGGGGCTGAAGGCTGTGTTCCGAATATCAGAACTGTCCCGGAGAAGCGGGACTATTGGGAGGTAGGTTTGCTTGTATTGGCAGTGTGTGCTACTGCTTCTTACTATAGCCTTACTGACTGGCACAGCTGGCACTGTTACTGTTACTCTGTGTCACAGCTGGCACTGTTACTGTTATGTGACTGCTTGCACTGTCTCTGTGTGTGTGTGACTGCTTGCACTGTCTCTGTGTGTGTGTGACTGCTTGCACTGTCTCTGTGTGTGTGTGACTGCTTGCACTGTCTCTGTGTGTGTGACTGCTTGCACTGTCTCTGTGTGTGTGTGACTGCTTGCACTGTCTCTGTGTGTGTGTGACTGCTTGCACTGTCTCTGTGTGTGTGTGACTGCTTGCACTGTCTCTGTGTGTGTGTGTGACTGCTTGCACTGTCTCTGTGTGTGTGTGTGACTGCTTGCACTGTCTCTGTGTGTGTGTGTGACTGCTTGCACTGTCTCTGTGTGTGTGTGTGACTGCTTGCACTGTCTCTGTGTGTGTGTGTGTGTGTGTGTGACTGCTTGCACTGTCTCTGTGTGTGTGTGACTGCTTGCACTGTCTCTGTGTGTGTGTGACTGCTTGCACTGTCTCTGTGTGTGTGTGTGTGTGTGTGTGTGTGTGTGTGACTGCTTGCACTGTCTGTGTGTGTGTGACTGCTTGCACTGTCTGTGTGTGTGTGACTGCTTGCACTGTCTGTGTGTGTGTGTGTGTGACTGCTTGCACTGTCAGTGTGTGTGTGTGACTGCTTGCACTGTCTGTGTGTGTGTGTGTGTGACTGCTTGCACTGTCTCTGTGTGTGTGTGACTGCTTGCACTGTCTCTGTGTGTGTGTGTGACTGCTTGCACTGTCTCTGTGTGTGTGTGACTGCTTGCACTGTCTCTGTGTGTGTGTGTGTGACTGCTTGCACTGTCTCTGTGTGTGTGTGTGACTGCTTGCACTGTCTCTGTGTGTGTGACTGCTTGCACTGTCTCTGTGTGTGTGTGACTGCTTGCACTGTCTCTGTGTGTGTGTGACTGCTTGCACTGTCTCTGTGTGTGTGTGTGACTGCTTGCACTGTCTCTGTGTGTGTGACTGCTTGCACTGTCTCTGTGTGTGTGACTGCTTGCACTGTCTCTGTGTGTGTGTGACTGCTTGCACTGTCTCTGTGTGTGTGTGTGACTGCTTGCACTGTCTCTGTGTGTGGGGCTGCTTGCACTGTCTCTGTGTGTGTGGGGCTGCTTGCACTGTCTCTGTGTGTGTGTGACTGCTTGCACTGTCTCTGTGTGTGTGTGTTGCTGCTTGCACTGTCTCTGTGTGTGTGTGACTGCTTGCACTGGCACTTTGTGTGTGTTGCTGCTTACACTGTTTGTGTGTGTGTGTGGCTGCTTGCACTGTCTCTGTGTGTGTGTTGCTGCTTACACTGTTTGTGTGTGTGTGTGTGTGTGGCTGCTTGCACTGTCTCTGTGTGTGTGTGACTGCTTGCACTGTCGCTTTGTGCATGGCTGCTTGCTCTGTCACTTTGTGCGTGACTGCTTGCACTGTCACTTTGTGCGTGGCTGCTTGCACTGTCTCTGTGTGTGTGTGACTGCTTGCACTGTCTCTGTGTGTGACTGCTTGCACTGTCTCTGTGTGTGTGTGGCTGCTTGCACTGTCTCTGTGTGTGTGTGTGACTGCTTGCACTGTCTCTGTGTGTGTGTGTGTGACTGCTTGCACTGTCTCTGTGTGTGTGTGTGACTGCTTGCACTGTCTCTGTGTGTGACTGCTTGCACTGTCTCTGTGTGTGGCTGCTTGCACTGTCTCTGTGTGTGTGTGACTGCTTGCACTGTCGCTTTGTGCATGGCTGCTTGCTCTGTCACTTTGTGCGTGACTGCTTGCACTGTCACTTTGTGCGTGGCTGCTTGCACTGTCTCTGTGTGTGTGTGACTGCTTGCACTGTCTCTGTGTGTGACTGCTTGCACTGTCTCTGTGTGTGTGTGGCTGCTTGCACTGTCTCTGTGTGTGTGTGTGACTGCTTGCACTGTCTCTGTGTGTGTGTGTGTGACTGCTTGCACTGTCTCTGTGTGTGTGTGGCTGCTTGCACTGTCTCTGTGTGTGTGTGACTGCTTGCACTGTCTCTGTGTGTGTGTGACTGCTTGCACTGTCTCTGTGTGTGTGTGACTGCTTGCACTGTCTCTGTGTGTGTGTGACTGCTTGCACTGTCTCTGTGTGTGTGTGACTGCTTGCACTGTCTCTGTGTGTGTGTGTGTGACTGCTTGCACTGTCTCTGTGTGTGTGTGTGTGACTGCTTGCACTGTCTCTGTGTGTGTGTGTGACTGCTTGCACTGTCTCTGTGTGTGTGTGTGACTGCTTGCACTGTCTCTGTGTGTGTGTGACTGCTTGCACTGTCTCTCTGTGTGTGTGTGTGTGTGTGTGACTGCTTGCACTGTCTGTGTGTGTGTGTGACTGCTTGCACTGTCTCTGTGTGTGTGACTGCTTGCACTGTCTCTGTGTGTGTGACTGCTTGCACTGTCTCTGTGTGTGTGACTGCTTGCACTGTCTCTGTGTGTGTGTGTGTGTGACTGCTTGCACTGTCTCTGTGTGTGTGTGACTGCTTGCACTGTCTCTGTGTGTGTGTGACTGCTTGCACTGTCTCTGTGTGTGTGTGTGTGACTGCTTGCACTGTCTGTGTGTGTGTGTGTGTGACTGCTTGCACTGTCTCTGTGTGTGTGTGTGACTGCTTGCACTGTCTCTGTGTGTGTGTGTGACTGCTTGCGCTGTCTCTGTGTGTGTGTGACTGCTTGCACTGTCTCTGTGTGTGTGTGACTGCTTGCACTGTCTCTGTGTGTGTGTGTGTGTGTGTGACTGCTTGCACTGTCTCTGTGTGTGTGTGTGACTGCTTGCACTGTCTCTGTGTGTGTGTGTGACTGCTTGCACTGTCTCTGTGTGTGTGTGTGACTGCTTGCACTGTCTCTGTGTGTGTGTGTGTGTGTGTGTGACTGCTTGCACTGTCTCTGTGTGTGTGTGACTGCTTGCACTGTCTCTGTGTGTGTGTGACTGCTTGCACTGTCTCTGTGTGTGTGTGTGTGTGTGTGTGTGTGTGTGTGTGTGTGTGACTGCTTGCACTGTCTGTGTGTGTGTGACTGCTTGCACTGTCTGTGTGTGTGTGACTGCTTGCACTGTCTGTGTGTGTGTGTGTGTGACTGCTTGCACTGTCAGTGTGTGTGTGTGACTGCTTGCACTGTCTGTGTGTGTGTGTGTGTGACTGCTTGCACTGTCTCTGTGTGTGTGTGACTGCTTGCACTGTCTCTGTGTGTGTGTGTGACTGCTTGCACTGTCTCTGTGTGTGTGTGTGACTGCTTGCACTGTCTCTGTGTGTGTGTGACTGCTTGCACTGTCTCTGTGTGTGTGTGTGTGACTGCTTGCACTGTCTCTGTGTGTGTGTGTGACTGCTTGCACTGTCTCTGTGTGTGTGACTGCTTGCACTGTCTCTGTGTGTGTGTGACTGCTTGCACTGTCTCTGTGTGTGTGTGACTGCTTGCACTGTCTCTGTGTGTGTGTGTGACTGCTTGCACTGTCTCTGTGTGTGTGACTGCTTGCACTGTCTCTGTGTGTGTGACTGCTTGCACTGTCTCTGTGTGTGTGTGACTGCTTGCACTGTCTCTGTGTGTGTGTGTGACTGCTTGCACTGTCTCTGTGTGTGGGGCTGCTTGCACTGTCTCTGTGTGTGTGGGGCTGCTTGCACTGTCTCTGTGTGTGTGTGACTGCTTGCACTGTCTCTGTGTGTGTGTGTTGCTGCTTGCACTGTCTCTGTGTGTGTGTGACTGCTTGCACTGGCACTTTGTGTGGTGTTGCTGCTTACACTGTTTGTGTGTGTGTGTGGCTGCTTGCACTGTCTCTGTGTGTGTGTTGCTGCTTACACTGTTTGTGTGTGTGTGTGTGTGGCTGCTTGCACTGTCTCTGTGTGTGTGTGACTGCTTGCACTGTCGCTTTGTGCATGGCTGCTTGCTCTGTCACTTTGTGCGTGACTGCTTGCACTGTCACTTTGTGCGTGGCTGCTTGCACTGTCTCTGTGTGTGTGTGACTGCTTGCACTGTCTCTGTGTGTGACTGCTTGCACTGTCTCTGTGTGTGTGTGGCTGCTTGCACTGTCTCTGTGTGTGTGTGTGACTGCTTGCACTGTCTCTGTGTGTGTGTGTGTGACTGCTTGCACTGTCTCTGTGTGTGTGTGTGACTGCTTGCACTGTCTCTGTGTGTGACTGCTTGCACTGTCTCTGTGTGTGGCTGCTTGCACTGTCTCTGTGTGTGTGTGACTGCTTGCACTGTCGCTTTGTGCATGGCTGCTTGCTCTGTCACTTTGTGCGTGACTGCTTGCACTGTCACTTTGTGCGTGGCTGCTTGCACTGTCTCTGTGTGTGTGTGACTGCTTGCACTGTCTCTGTGTGTGACTGCTTGCACTGTCTCTGTGTGTGTGTGGCTGCTTGCACTGTCTCTGTGTGTGTGTGTGACTGCTTGCACTGTCTCTGTGTGTGTGTGTGTGTGTGACTGCTTGCACTGTCTCTGTGTGTGTGTGGCTGCTTGCACTGTCTCTGTGTGTGTGTGACTGCTTGCACTGTCTCTGTGTGTGTGTGACTGCTTGCACTGTCTCTGTGTGTGTGTGACTGCTTGCACTGTCTCTGTGTGTGTGTGACTGCTTGCACTGTCTCTGTGTGTGTGTGACTGCTTGCACTGTCTCTGTGTGTGTGTGTGTGACTGCTTGCACTGTCTCTGTGTGTGTGTGTGTGACTGCTTGCACTGTCTCTGTGTGTGTGTGTGACTGCTTGCACTGTCTCTGTGTGTGTGTGTGACTGCTTGCACTGTCTCTGTGTGTGTGTGACTGCTTGCACTGTCTCTCTGTGTGTGTGTGTGTGTGTGTGACTGCTTGCACTGTCTGTGTGTGTGTGTGACTGCTTGCACTGTCTCTGTGTGTGTGACTGCTTGCACTGTCTCTGTGTGTGTGACTGCTTGCACTGTCTCTGTGTGTGTGACTGCTTGCACTGTCTCTGTGTGTGTGTGTGTGTGACTGCTTGCACTGTCTCTGTGTGTGTGTGACTGCTTGCACTGTCTCTGTGTGTGTGTGACTGCTTGCACTGTCTCTGTGTGTGTGTGACTGCTTGCACTGTCTCTGTGTGTGTGTGACTGCTTGCACTGTCTCTGTGTGTGTGTGTGTGACTGCTTGCACTGTCTGTGTGTGTGTGTGTGTGACTGCTTGCACTGTCTCTGTGTGTGTGTGTGACTGCTTGCACTGTCTCTGTGTGTGTGTGTGACTGCTTGCGCTGTCTCTGTGTGTGTGTGACTGCTTGCACTGTCTCTGTGTGTGTGTGACTGCTTGCACTGTCTCTGTGTGTGTGTGTGTGTGTGACTGCTTGCACTGTCTCTGTGTGTGTGTGACTGCTTGCACTGTCTCTGTGTGTGTGTGTGACTGCTTGCACTGTCTCTGTGTGTGTGTGTGACTGCTTGCACTGTCTCTGTGTGTGTGTGTGACTGCTTGCACTGTCTCTGTGTGTGTGTGTGACTGCTTGCACTGTCTCTGTGTGTGTGTGTGTGTGTGTGTGTGTGACTGCTTGCACTGTCTCTGTGTGTGTGTGACTGCTTGCACTGTCTCTGTGTGTGTGTGACTGCTTGCACTGTCTCTGTGTGTGTGTGTGTGTGTGTGTGTGTGTGTGTGTGTGTGTGTGTGACTGCTTGCACTGTCTGTGTGTGTGTGACTGCTTGCACTGTCTGTGTGTGTGTGACTGCTTGCACTGTCTGTGTGTGTGTGTGTGTGACTGCTTGCACTGTCAGTGTGTGTGTGTGACTGCTTGCACTGTCTGTGTGTGTGTGTGTGTGACTGCTTGCACTGTCTCTGTGTGTGTGTGACTGCTTGCACTGTCTCTGTGTGTGTGTGTGACTGCTTGCACTGTCTCTGTGTGTGTGTGACTGCTTGCACTGTCTCTGTGTGTGTGTGTGACTGCTTGCACTGTCTCTGTGTGTGTGTGTGACTGCTTGCACTGTCTCTGTGTGTGTGACTGCTTGCACTGTCTCTGTGTGTGTGTGACTGCTTGCACTGTCTCTGTGTGTGTGTGACTGCTTGCACTGTCTCTGTGTGTGTGTGTGACTGCTTGCACTGTCTCTGTGTGTGTGACTGCTTGCACTGTCTCTGTGTGTGTGACTGCTTGCACTGTCTCTGTGTGTGTGTGACTGCTTGCACTGTCTCTGTGTGTGTGTGTGACTGCTTGCACTGTCTCTGTGTGTGGGGCTGCTTGCACTGTCTCTGTGTGTGTGGGGCTGCTTGCACTGTCTCTGTGTGTGTGTGACTGCTTGCACTGTCTCTGTGTGTGTGTGTTGCTGCTTGCACTGTCTCTGTGTGTGTGTGACTGCTTGCACTGGCACTTTGTGTGTGTTGCTGCTTACACTGTTTGTGTGTGTGTGTGGCTGCTTGCACTGTCTCTGTGTGTGTGTTGCTGCTTACACTGTTTGTGTGTGTGTGTGTGTGGCTGCTTGCACTGTCTCTGTGTGTGTGTGACTGCTTGCACTGTCGCTTTGTGCATGGCTGCTTGCTCTGTCACTTTGTGCGTGACTGCTTGCACTGTCACTTTGTGCGTGGCTGCTTGCACTGTCTCTGTGTGTGTGTGACTGCTTGCACTGTCTCTGTGTGTGACTGCTTGCACTGTCTCTGTGTGTGTGTGGCTGCTTGCACTGTCTCTGTGTGTGTGTGTGACTGCTTGCACTGTCTCTGTGTGTGTGTGACTGCTTGCACTGTCTCTGTGTGTGTGTGTGACTGCTTGCACTGTCTCTGTGTGTGACTGCTTGCACTGTCTCTGTGTGTGACTGCTTGCACTGTCTCTGTGTGTGTGTGGCTGCTTGCACTATCTCTGTGTGTGTGACTGCTTGCACTGTCTCTGTGTGGTGTGACTGCTTGCACTGTCTCTGTGTGTGTGTGACTGCTTGCACTGTCTCTGTGTGTGTGTGACTGCTTGCACTGTCTCTGTGTGTGTGTGACTGCTTGCACTGTCTCTGTGGTGTGTGTGTGACTGCTTGCACTGTCTCTGTGTGTGTGTGTGACTGCTTGCACTGTCTCTGTGTGTGTGTGTGACTGCTTGCACTGTCTCTGTGTGTGTGTGTGACTGCTTGCACTGTCTCTGTGTGGTGTGTGACTGCTTGCACTGTCTCTGTGTGTGTGTGACTGCTTGCACTGTCTCTCTGTGTGTGTGTGTGTGTGTGTGTGTGTGTGACTGCTTGCACTGTCTGTGTGTGTGTGTGACTGCTTGCACTGTCTCTGTGTGTGTGACTGCTTGCACTGTCTCTGTGTGTGTGACTGCTTGCACTGTCTCTGTGTGTGTGACTGCTTGCACTGTCTCTGTGTGTGTGTGTGTGTGTGTGTGACTGCTTGCACTGTCTCTGTGTGTGTGTGACTGCTTGCACTGTCTCTGTGTGTGTGTGACTGCTTGCACTGTCTCTGTGTGTGTGTGACTGCTTGCACTGTCTCTGTGTGTGTGTGTGTGACTGCTTGCACTGTCTGTGTGTGTGTGTGTGTGACTGCTTGCACTGTCTCTGTGTGTGTGTGTGACTGCTTGCACTGTCTCTGTGTGTGTGTGTGACTGCTTGCGCTGTCTCTGTGTGTGTGTGACTGCTTGCACTGTCTCTGTGTGTGTGTGACTGCTTGCACTGTCTCTGTGTGTGTGTGTGTGTGTGTGACTGCTTGCACTGTCTCTGTGTGTGTGTGACTGCTTGCACTGTCTCTCTGTGTGTGACTGCTTGCACTGTCTCTGTGTGTGTGACTGCTTGCACTGTCTCTGTGTGTGTGTGTGTGACTGCTTGCACTGTCTCTGTGTGTGTGTGTGACTGCTTGCACTGTCTCTGTGTGTGTGTGTGACTGCTTGCACTGTCTCTGTGTGTGTGTGACTGCTTGCACTGTCTCTGTGTGTGTGTGTGTGACTGCTTGCACTGTCTCTGTGTGTGTGTGTGACTGCTTGCACTGTCTCTGTGTGTGTGTGTGACTGCTTGCACTGTCTCTGTGTGTGTGTGACTGCTTGCACTGTCTCTGTGTGTGTGTGTGTGACTGCTTGCCCACTGTCTCTGTGTGTGTGTGTGTGACTGCTTGCACTGTCTCTGTGTGTGTGACTGCTTGCACTGTCTCTGTGTGTGTGACTGCTTGCACTGTCTCTGTGTGTGTGTGACTGCTTGCACTGTCTCTGTGTGTGTGTGACTGCTTGCACTGTCTCTGTGTGACTGCTTGCACTGTCTCTGTGTGTGTGTGACTGCTTGCACTGTCTCTGTGTGTGTGTGACTGCTTGCACTGTCTCTGTGTGTGTGTGACTGCTTGCACTGTCTCTGTGTGTGTGTGTGACTGCTTGCACTGTCTCTGTGTGTGTGTGACTGCTTGCACTGTCTCTGTGTGTGTGTGTGTGACTGCTTGCACTGTCTCTGTGTGTGTGTGACTGCTTGCACTGTCTCTGTGTGTGTGTGACTGCTTGCACTGTCTCTGTGTGTGTGTGTGACTGCTTGCACTGTCTCTGTGTGTGTGTGTGTGACTGCTTGCACTGTCTCTGTGTGTGTGTGTGACTGCTTGCACTGGTCTCTGTGTGTGTGTGTGACTGCTTGCACTGTCTCTGTGTGTGTGTGACTGCTTGCACTGTCTCTGTGTGTGTGTGACTGCTTGCACTGTCTCTGTGTGTGTGTGTGACTGCTTGCACTGTCTCTGTGTGTGTGTGACTGCTTGCACTGTCTCTGTGTGTGTGTGACTGCTTGCACTGTCTCTGTGTGTGTGTGTGACTGCTTGCACTGTCTCTGTGTGTGTGTGGCTGCTTGCACTGTCTCTGTGTGTGTGTGTGACTGCTTGCACTGTCTCTGTGTGTGTGTGGCTGCTTGCACTGTCTCTGTTTGTGTGTGTGTGGCTGCTTGCACTGTCTCTGTTTGTGTGTGTGTGGCTGCTTGCACTGTCTCTGTGTGTGTGACTGCTTGCACTGTCTCTGTGTGTGTGTGTGTGTGTGTGTTGCTGCTTGCACTGTCTCTGTGTGTGTGTGTTGCTGCTTGCACTGTCTCTGTGTGTGTGTGACTGCTTGCACTGGCACTTTGTGTGTGACTGCTTGCACTGGCACTTTGTGTGTGACTGCTTGCACTGGCACTTTGTGTGTGTTGCTGCTTACACTGTTTGTGTGTGTGTGTGTGGCTGCTTGCACTGTCTCTGTGTGTGTGTGACTGCTTGCACTGTCGCTTTGTGCGTGGCTGTTTGCTCTGTCACTTTGTGCGTGACTGCTTGCACTGCCACTTTGTGCGTGGCTGCTTGCACTGTCTCTGTGTGTGTGTGACTGCTTGCACTGTCTCTGTGTGTGACTGCTTGCACTGTCTCTCTGTGTGTGTGTGGCTGCTTGCACTGTCTCTGTGTGTGTGTGTGTGACTGCTTGCACTGTCTCTGTGTGTGTGTGTGACTGCTTGCACTGTCTCTGTGTGTGTGTGGCTGCTTGCACTGTCTCTGTTTGTGTGTGGCTGCTTGCACTGTCTCTGTTTGTGTGTGTGTGGCTGCTTGCACTGTCTGTGTGTGTGACTGCTTGCACTGTCTGTGTGTGGCTGCTTGCACTGTCCCTGTGTGTGTGTGTGTTGCTGCTTGCACTGTCTCTGTGTGTGTGTGACTGCTTGCACTGTCACTTTGTGTGTGACTGCTTGCACTGGCACTTTGTGTGTGTTGCTGCTTACACTGTTTGTGTGTGGCTGCTTGCACTGTCTCTGTGTGTGTGTGGCTGCTTGCACTGTCTCTGTTTGTGTGTGTGTGGCTGCTTGCACTGTCTGTGTGTGTGACTGCTTGCACTGTCTGTGTGTGTGTGTGGCTGCTTGCACTGTCTCTGTGTGTGTGTGTGTGTGTTGCTGCTTGCACTGTCTCTGTGTGTGTGTGTGACTGCTTGCACTGTCTCTGTGTGTGTGTGACTGCTTGCACTGTCACTTTGTGTGTGACTGCTTGCACTGGCACTTTGTGTGTGTTGCTGCTTACACTGTTTGTGTGTGTGTGTGTGTGTGTGGCTGCTTGCGCTGTCTCTGTGTGTGTGTGGCTGCTTGCACTGTCTGTGTGTGACTGCTTGCACTGTCTCTGTGTGTGTGTGACTGCTTGCACTGTCTCTGTGTGACTGCTTGCACTGTCTCTGTGTGTGTGTGTGACTGCTTGCACTGTCTCTGTGTGTGTGTGTGACTGCTTGCACTGTCTCTGTGTGTGTGTGACTGCTTGCACTGTCTCTGTGTGTGTGACTGCTTGCACTGTCTCTGTGTGTGTGACTGCTTGCACTGTCTCTGTGTGTGTGTGACTGCTTGCACTGTCTCTGTGTGTGTGTGACTGCTTGCACTGTCTCTGTGTGTGTGTGTGACTGCTTGCACTGTCTCTGTGTGTGTGTGTGACTGCTTGCACTGTCTCTGTGTGTGTGTGTGACTGCTTGCACTGTCTCTGTGTGTGTGTGTGTGACTGCTTGCACTGTCTCTGTGTGTGTGTGTGTGACTGCTTGCACTGTCTCTGGTGTGTGTGTGTGTGTGACTGCTTGCACTGTCTCTGTGTGTGTATGTGTGTGACTGCTTGCACTGTCTCTGTGTGTGTGTGACTGCTTGCACTGTCTCTGTGTGTGTGTGACTGCTTGCACTGTCTCTGTGTGTGTGTGACTGCTTGCACTGTCTCTGTGTGTGTGTGTGTGTGTGACTGCTTGCACTGTCTCTGTGTGTGTGTGACTGCTTGCACTGTCTCTGTGTGTGTGACTGCTTGCACTGTCTCTGTGTGTGTGACTGCTTGCACTGTCTCTGTGTGTGTGTGACTGCTTGCACTGTCTCTGTGTGTGTGTGACTGCTTGCACTGTCTCTGTGTGTGTGTGACTGCTTGCACTGTCTCTGTGTGTGTGTGACTGCTTGCACTGTCTCTGTGTGTGTGTGACTGCTTGCACTGTCTCTGTGTGTGTGTGACTGCTTGCACTGTCTCTGTGTGTGTGACTGCTTGCACTGTCTCTGTGTGTGTGTGACTGCTTGCACTGTCTCTGTGTGTGTGTGACTGCTTGCACTGTCTCTGTGTGTGTGTTACTGCTTGCACTGTCTCTGTGTGTGTGTGACTGCTTGCACTGTCTGTGTGTGTGTGACTGCTTGCACTGTCTCTGTGTGTGTGTGACTTCTTGCACTGTCTCTGTGTGTGTGTGGCTTCTTGCACTGTCTCTGTGTGTGTGTGTGGCTGCTTGCACTGTCTCTGTTTGTGTGTGTGTGGCTGCTTGCACTGTCTCTGTTTGTGTGGCTGCTTGCACTGTCTCTGTTTGTGTGTGTGTGGCTGCTTGCACTGTCTCTGTTTGTGTGGCTGCTTGCACTGTCTCTGTGTGTGTGTGACTGCTTGCACTGTCTCTGTGTGTGTGTGTTGCTGCTTGCACTGTCTCTGTGTGTGTGTGACTGCTTGCACTGGCACTTTGTGTGTGACTGCTTGCACTGGCACTTTGTGTGTGACTGCTTGCACTGGCACTTTGTGTGTGTTGCTGCTTACACTGTTTGTGTGTGTGTGTGTGGCTGCTTGCACTGTCTCTGTGTGTGTGTGACTGCTTGCACTGTCGCTTTGTGCGTGGCTGCTTGCTCTGTCACTTTGTGCGTGACTGCTTGCACTGTCACTTTGTGCGTGGCTGCTTGCACTGTCTCTGTGTGTGTGTGACTGCTTGCACTGTCTCTGTGTGTGACTGCTTGCACTGTCTCTGTGTGTGTGTGGCTGCTTGCACTGTCTCTGTGTGTGACTGCTTGCACTGTCTCTGTGTGTGTGACTGCTTGCACTGTCTCTGTGTGTGTGTGTGTGACTGCTTGCACTGTCTCTGTGTGTGACTGCTTGCACTGTCTCTGTGTGTGTGTGGCTTCTTGCACTGTCTCTGTGTGTGTGTGTGTGACTGCTTGCACTGTCTCTGTGTGTGTGTGTGACTGCTTGCATTGTCTCCGTGTGTGTGTGGCTGCTTGCACTGTCTCTGTTTGTGTGTGGCTGCTTGCACTGTCTCTGTTTGTGTGTGTGTGGCTGCTTGCACTGTCTGTGTGTGTGACTGCTTGCACTGTCTGTGTGTGTGTGTGGCTGCTTGCACTGTCTCTGTGTGTTTGTGTGTTGCTGCTTGCACTGTCTCTGTGTGTGTGTGACTGCTTGCACTGTCACTTTGTGTGTGACTGCTTGCACTGGCACTTTGTGTGTGTTGCTGCTTACACTGTTTGTGTGTGTGTTTGTGGCTGCTTGCACTGTCTCTCTGTGTGTGTGACTGCTTGCACTGTCGCTCTGTGTGGGTGGCTGCTTGCACTGTCAGTTTGTGTGTGACTGCACTGTCTCTGTGTGTGTGGCTTCTTGCACTGTCACTGTTTGTGTGTGGCTGCTTGCACTGTTGCTGTGTGTATGTGTGTGTCTGCTTGCACTGTAGCTGTTTGTGTGTGTCTGCTTGCACTGTCACTGTTTGTGTGTGTCTGCTTGCACTGTCGCTGTTGCTGTTTGTGTCTGTGTGGCTGCTTGCACTGTCGCTCTGTGTGTGTGGCTGCTTGCACTGTCTTTGTGTGTGTAGCTGCTTGCACTGTCGCTTTGTGTGTGTGACTGCTTGCACTGTCTCTGGGTGTGACTGCTTGCACTGTCGCTCTGTGTGTGTTGCTGCTTGCACTGTCGCTTTGTGTGTGTTGCTTGCACTGTTGCTCTGTGTGTTGCTGCTTGCAATGTTGCTCTGTATGTGGCAGCTTGCCCTGTCTCTGTGTGTGTGTGTTGCTGCTTGCACTGTCTCTGTTAATTTATGTCACTTGCTCTGTGTTGCTTGCCCTGTCGCCATGTGGTGCTGCTTTGAATAACCTTGCCAGTCCTATGCCATTCCAATTCTGCTGCTTTCTGTTTCCCAAGCTGTTCAGGTGTGCCAGTGGCACTCTGCACTTTGCATTGTGGCATGCCAGGCAATTCCCCTCTAGTGCGTAGGCAGCAGGACAGCAGCAACTCAATCTGTTTGTCTGTTTTGCTATTTGTCGTTGCTGTGGTTGTGGGGAGGAGATGCATTAGAACTGGCAAAAAGCCAATTTGATCATTTGGGCTATGGTCACCTTAATTAATGCTGCCAATCAGATTACATGAACAAACAAAGCTAAAGGCCAAGTAAATCTCAGAGGTGAAATGTGAATTATCAACCGTTCCCAAAGTCAGCAGGCCAGTTTAGTGGCGCATTAAAGGTGATTTTGGAAATGGATAAATAGTCGTCATAGAACTGCTGTGTCTTTTTTTTTTTTGCCCCAGTGCATTAAAAGTAACAGTGCACATGACATTGCAGCGTTATCTCCCCTTTAAAGCACTACAATATGAGAGTGGTAACAGCTGCAAAACTCCAGAGACACAAAGTTTGTTATGCACAGAGGTGGCCATTTGTTCTCTGTTTAGTAATGTCACATTATAATATGGCAACATTTCCACTTATTTCTATAGTAACATACAGTAGCGCTGTCAGTGTGAACTCCCTGTCGCCTTAAAAAGGTCATATTCTGTTTTCTTACTGCCCTCTTCGAAATACCAAAATGTTTCCGTTTCTCAGTCTCCAGGCTGCAGTGTATGCATCTCTGACATTTCTTAGAGTGGCTCTGCCTGGCAGTACAGTATATAAGAGGTCAAGAGATTGTTCTGCATTCAATTTCTTTCCCAATAGTTTTTATTCTGTTTGCTGTTTTGTGTTACTCCCTTTGCAGCAGCTCCTTTTCTCTTTAGTAGAAATTTAAATAAATCTGTTTCACATTTGTTTTTGCTGCTGGTGCTTCTTTTAGGAGAAAACTGCACAAGCCCAGGGTAGCTGTGGACCCTCTTCCTTCTCTCGTCAGGATCTTGAGGCCATTGCATGTGCAGTAGAGTGAAAGAGCCCTCCTTTTTATTTATTTATTTTTTAAAGATACTTAGTAGCAGCTACTTGTCATGGCTACTAAATGCCAGAAAATACCCTCCCATAGACAAAACCGAGAATTGCCTCTGCTAAACCACACGTGGAGGGAATTTATTAGTAAATGATCAGCAATGTCTGTTTTAGTAGTCTTGACAAGTAGCTGCTACTAGTAGCTTCGTGTATATTCACCCTCACAGGAGCACCAGCGCGGGGTATAAGGTAAGCGATTACAATCACTGGGGGGGGGGTGTCTGACATTTTGACATTTAGTTATTGGGCCTCTGAAGGGCTGCTTGGGATTCTTTGTACTTGAAATGTCTATGTTGAATCTCAGTCTGGCCTTAGTAACCCAGATTAACATGCTGCTCCCCGCAGGTGACTGACAGCTGGTGAATGATGCAGGCTGCAGAGGAAGCATGTGCGCAGCTGGAAGATGAGTTGCTCTGTAAGTAGAAGTGCATGTTTATATGACAGGGATGTACTTTTGTTTATGCAGGGGTGCATATGCAACTTCCCAGGGGGCGCTCTCGCTCCACAGTATATAAACATGAAGACATCAGGTCAGGTTTATTCTCCATCCCTCATTAGGGACAAAAATGAGTTATTATATTTTCTTCTGTATACCAAGGCTGGAATTTTAGGCTCATGGCCAGGGGTGGGAGGCGGCTCTATTTATTTGACAGATGACACAAGTTGTGTTCCATCCGGTACTTTAAAACAGGCAGAGAAGTGCTTTAGAGGGCACCTATCGGTGGAAAACTCTTTACCCCACTGGAAGTCTGGGCTAATACTAACTACACAAACAATATCATTTTGTGCAAAAAATGCTCCCAATGGGCACTATGCCACCAGCAACAAGAGTGCGGCGGCCATGTTGTGACACTAATATGTAAATGATACTTAGTGCCCCAGTTTGCTTATTATGCACATTTATTTGAGAAAGACCCAGCACTCCAGGGCCAGCAGCTGGTTGGACACCCTTTAGGATTAATAGCTCTGTTCTGATGATAGATCAACGCATGGGCCAGCTAGCCAGATTGCTTGTGTGAGCTGCGCATTGGTGTTGCAGATCCAGACTGATACCAACATGAAACTTTACATTACTGTTTTTTGATATTCAGAAAAAACAATAAAATAGCTTTAAAACTAATACAGTTCGTACTTGTGGTTATGTTCTTTGTAAAGTTCAATAGGGACACCTGCCATGCTATGTGCCTTCAGAGATGATGGTAGGAAGATTAAAGGAAATGGAAAGTGTGGCAAGGAGTTCCCCAGGAGTCAAAAATAAAATTAATAATCTTGTGTGAATGTTTGATTTATTGTCATATTGGCAATGCTGTACTGCTAAATGGGACCTGAGGATCAGTAGCTCCCCCTCAGGGCTGCCGGGCCTGCTGCACAGTTGAATATGCTGAATACGTCTCCAGTAATACACCACTCTGCTCTCTATCACCTTTGGATTTCGGTACTGTGCTGGCAGCTAGAGACAAACAGTGCAAACATCCATGTAAGCCCTCTGAAGTGTTACTGATATAGGTGCCTGCAGTATAGTTTTGCACTGATGGCCTGTGGTAAGATGACTGCGCAGCACTGCACTTTGACTATGGGGTTATCCAGTATGCACACAGGTTTTATTTTTCATATCTCTCCTTCTGTGTTATATTACCTTAACAAAAACCAGAATGGGGTTTGACATAGCACTCTGTGGGGTATAGTTTTACATCACTGTAAATGCAGCCCCACTGCCCAACAAGGAAAACTTCTGATTACAACCTAAGACAGTGTAGTAGACAAACCATGTAGCAGATGCCATTGGTTTAATGAGTTCAGAGTATTAATGCTTTGCTTTTTTTTTTCTGTGTCTCACAGTTTGTGAGGATTGCCGCTTATACTTCCGTGATTCCTGCCCAACACATGGAGCCCCAACATTTATCCTTGACACCCCTGTTCCAGAAAATGTACCTTCCCGTGCACTGCTTTCATTGCCCGAAGGGCTGGTTGTTAAAGAAAGACCTCAGGGGGGTTTCGGGGTTTGGTGCACTATTCCGGTTATTCCCCGTGGATGCATTTTCGGCCCATATGAAGGGGATGTCATTATGGATCGGAGCGACTGTACTGTGTATTCTTGGGCGGTAAGAACAATCTACTTTCTTTTAAAAGGAGTGCAAAAAATATGCAGTTGTGGGATTTATTATCCAGAAAGACTTTCACACAGTTGCCCACAGTTCTTCTTCTTGCCTGATCCTCAATTCCGCTACAAAATAAGGGCAATGCATTGAATCTGATGTAACTTATCTGCCATGAATCCATGGGGAGGAAAACTAGTCTCATGTTTTTAGTAAATATGTTGTAAATTTTAGGCATGTTGCACTAATTTGAGATTCCACCCATTATGAATAATAGATTCCATACCTGTGCTGACATGTTTAAGTACACTGGGGGTTATCGCTAAACACTGGGCAAATTTGCAAATGGGCAGTTACCCATGGCAACCATTCAGATGTTGCTTTCACTGTTCTACCTGCAGCTTGCTGGAAAAAAACGAATTGCTGATTAATTGCTACTGCCTAGGTGCAAATTTTCCTAGTGTTTATAAATGAGCTTCATTGTGTAATGTGAAATGAATTAGTGTTTCAAGAGGATACACGAGATTTATTTTAAAGGACAAATCACAGGGGTGCCATTTTTTTAGTTGTGATTATGGGTACTGTAATGTAGACTACTAGTAGGGAGATGTTGGCATGTACTATGTTTCAGTAAACAGGAGCACTGATTATAATCACTGGGAGGTGCCTAACGAATTGTCATTTCCAAGTGATTAACCCTATCTTTCTATTTTTAAAAATGCATTTGTGACTCCATACATCCCCCAAAATATCATACTTTTCTCCCTGCACTCTGTTTCAAGTGGATTCTGTATCACAAGAAGCTAAGGTACATTTAAAACATAACAAAGATGAAAACAGTTGGTGATTTATGATAAGTTAATGCCTGACCAGTCGAGATGCATTGAATATGCTTTTCTTAACGCTTTAGAGCTGTGGCACATGGAGAGATGAGTCGTCCACGGCAAATCTCCCTTGTCGCGGGCAACTAGTCTCCCCGAAATACGCGGTGCTGCGATTTTCCGAAGTCGCAGAACTTTCCTCTCAAGGCAACTTCCGCAACTTCGGCACCGCGTATGCCATCCGATTTATCGAGCGGCGACTAATCTCCCCATGTGCCACAGCCCTTAGGGAGCGTTTGCAAAGCAGGGGAGAGTTTAATAGCTTGAGACAGAAAGTTCCAGAGGCAGACAGAAGCCCGAGATAAGTCTTGCAGTTTGGAATGGGTTGAAGTGAGGAGAAGAGAGGCGGAAGTCAGAAGTAGATAACTTTAGTTATACATTTTCAGTGGTTAGTATATTGGAAACTTCCTTAGAATTACATTTTCTTTAACAATGCAAAGTATTGCTGTAGGGACAGTTTCTGTCTAAGTTAAACAGATCCAAACATCAGAGAATTTTCCTTTTAATTTTGTATGCACTTCCATTTAGTGCTCTTTTTCATCAAACTTTCTTCTTTCAAGCTTTTGTCAATTAATCCTTTTGAGAGCATAGATTTCAGGAGTGGTGTTAACAGTGGGCGGCAGAGTGGGAATTAATCCACTGTGATCTGAGTTCTCTGTTGTTAAAGATAGCTAGAGTCTCGGCCAAAAAGCATTATGCAGGTGCTGCTTTGTGGCAGAAAGGAAGTAGACTTAACTGTTCAATTATACTTTCCTATGCAAGCACAAATGTGAGTGGAACATTTTCAAAATTTAAGGTAATTGTTTTCCTCAACTAAATATCATTTTTAGAAAACTCTAGAAAATGTAACCTCATTTTTTTTTCTTGCATGGAGTATTTCCTGAAAGTTCTGTGATTCTGTCTACTTCCTTCATGGCCAGTGGTATCTGCCCTTTTAGATTTATGGAACTTGTCATCGACTTGTCTCTCTCAGGGAGACTAGAGGTGAGCAAAATGCCAATCTTCATAGGCAGAACAAACAGTCCAATAGCTCTTAACAATGTAATGCAACAAACCCCAGATTTGTAAGGCAACCTAAAATTGCACGGTTTAAACCTGAATGGAAAATAAATGGGACTGTAAGACCAGTGGTGGATCCTCATTATGCCTGTCTGGGTGCACTTCTGGGGCCCAGCATCAGTGAAGAGGAGGCAGGGCTTGGGCTGGTTATGGCAAAACCAACTGCGTCAGGGGGAGACTTGAATCTGCCCCGGTGTAAGCCTCTTACAGGTATGTATAGCGCTGTGGAATATGTTGGCGCTTTATATTTAAATGTAATACTACTAATAATAACACAAGGGAAATAAAGGTCAGGTACAAAGAAAATGTGTGTTTGAACAGCCTGTTTATTATTGGGGAGATG
This sequence comes from Xenopus tropicalis, assembly GCF_000004195.4. Taxonomy (NCBI): domain Eukaryota; kingdom Metazoa; phylum Chordata; class Amphibia; order Anura; family Pipidae; genus Xenopus; species Xenopus tropicalis. The sequence goes on along the minus strand of NC_030683.2, from coordinate 110,394,320 downwards.
CTTATTTTGTTTAGTTCATATTCCTTCTGTGTTTAATTGTCGTTTTATATGTTACTGGTAGGCAATATGTTGCTTGCTTGGCAATCAAATCTTCATAGAACCCATAAAGACATGACTGTCTATTTACAATCACTAAAAGTACCCTAATATTCCAACACAATCTTATATACCGGTAAATGTTTTCAGATATTATATATTCTATTTCTGCAGTGCCACCCTCTGTGGCATTTGCTCCACGCTGCATGTATATTGGCCGTGCTTGGTGGATGAGCCAGAAAAATTTTTGGCAGCTTTTGTCTGGCTGTGTGCCTTATCCCTTTTATTATATTCCATCATTGCTTTTAATTTAGACCTGTCACTGAGAAGCATCTTATTATACAAAAGGCTAGTGCTAGTGAAGAAAGCAACTGAATTGTGTATATGCTTGTTCCAGGTGAGAGAAAACGGATCTTATTTCTATATTGATGCCAGCGATGACTCTAAATCCAGTTGGATGAGGTAGGTTGTTTCACTGGACCCTGAGCTATTATGTATCCGTTCATATTGCTGCTTTTCCTGCATATAAGAAAAATAAAGTTGTGCACCCTTTTTTAACTTTTTTTTTTTTAACTGTTTTTCTATGTAAGTGGGTTCTAATATGAAAGGGTGATTTAAAGCTATTATGAAAGGGGGTTTGCTGCTGTCCTTTAGGAAAAACCCTTTAGGGCATTTCTGAAGATTTCCCAACGCCCTGTAAGTGCAGCAAGATCTTACTTTGTACATAATGCACAGCAGAGAATTGAGGGCAATGGAGCACTGTACTTTACACCTTCCATAGGCAGCCAAGTACAGGGTTTTAGATGGGCACCTGTGGGCCATGTACTTGACTGAATGTTCCCTAAGGCTTGTCACTGCTCTCTCATGAGATAAGGAGACCCCCTTTCATGCCTAACTAGAATGCCTACATAATACTTAATACTTGGTCAGTGCTAAATTAGAAGTGGTCTTGTATGCAATCACTTCTGTCACTCACGTCACAAATAAAGACTTGGCTTGCAAGCAACATCAACGTCTCTGTATTTGAGGGGTCCGGTGGCCGTTTTGGTGCCTTTGAAAGAAAAACTCAGCCCAGCAGCAACAAAGGGAAATGAATGGGGTTTTGTGACCCATCAACAGCCAGCAAAACTAGGTAAGCTTATTACCTTCCTGTATGTTTCACCCACCTCAGACCTTTTCCTCCTGCCTGCTGTCTCTGAGCTAATTCATTCAATTTATGCCAACCTTGATGTTGCTTTGTTATTTATTTTTCTGTTTGCCTGTGTTCTAACACTTTTGTGTGAATGAGTGAAAGAGAATCTTGGATCTCTCGGGGAAACTGTGTCCTGTTAGATGGCTTTTCCAGTCTTGACACACTGTTTTTGCAAGGTCTTAGATCAGAGAGTAATATATGAGAAATATCATTCACGGGTCACTTGATTGTGGATTCCTTGTCATTTGCTGCTCCCTGGCAAGCTTCTGTGTCTGTCATGCTGATTTTTGGCACAAGGTGATTGTAACAGTTCAGGGAGTGAGTATTCTATCTTTTAGCAAGACTAATCACATATAACTACTATAAGTGACTGCATGTTCTATACCGTAATCTTAATGCTGGTAGCGTGTTTCCAAAATTGAAGCTTGTAAGATTTGGAAAACTGCTAGAACAAGTCAGCGGTTCTACATAGATGGGTTTTAACAATGTCTACCACTTTCTATAGGAGTTGATATAGGGATGGACCATTAGGCTAATACCCCACAGAGAGATTATTTACCCGCGATAAATCTCTGCTATCGCAGGCCACTTATCTCCCCAAAATGTCTCCCCATCAGTAATAATGTGAACCGCTGGTGGGAAGGCATACGCATCACTAAGTATCACGGGGGCTAATCTACCTAGTGGGACATTAGCCTAAGTGCAATGTTCAGACACAGGTTGCATGATTTTTTCTGCAGTATTTTATTCCTACAATTTGGAGAAAGAAAAGTTAACTAAGTAAGCTTTATCAGAGAGGTCTATGTATATGCAGCCAGAAGCAATTACAGTAATGCTGCACTGAGTCCTCTGTCAAAAGAAGCACAGGATTTATTTTCTCTTTTTTTGTAAACATGATATTCCAGTGACTGAATTCCTCTCTTAGAAACAACCTTAATTCCTGTGGCCAGAGTCTGCGCAGTTCTCTTCTCTCTCCCACAGGAATATTAAGTACTCCCTCCCCCCTCCCTTAGGAATGTGTGATCTAAGCTATAACTGCTAGACTGCAGGACAGGAAGCTATTTAAAATGGCAGCTGCTATCTTAAGCAAACGGAGAAAGCTTCTAAAGCTGTTTACTCAGGTATGGTAATGGTTTGTACAGAATAAATATAGTGTTCTAGGTGGCACAAATGTGGCAAATCTTTTGGCAGTAAGATGCCAAAATGACTTACCTTCTCCTTTAATGTGGTGAATTGTTTGTTGCTCTTATGCATATCACTCTGGGAAGCCCATTGTTTAGAAAGTGATTTGAATTTATACAAGTAATCTCATCTATTATTGTCTATGCCAGGCTCACCTAACTACCTCACTGGCACTGAAAGAGGAGAGGAGGAGAAGATGAGGGTATACTGTTGTTCAAAATAGATGATGTTTAGAGACTTTATAAAGGTATTTAATGAGTTCCTCACACTTTGTACCCTTATTTGTCTTCTCTTGCATACAGCCCTTCTCATTCCTCCAAATTCATTAGATTAACATTTTGGTTATTCTTGAATTTATCTTCGTAATAATGGTGCTTGGGGTACCTAGATAAAATAGTCTCTACCCCACACAAACCTAGTGTACTGTAATTATTTAAGTGGTTCCAAATGATATCCAGTTGACCCAGACCTTTCAGTATATCTGATATAGGTAAATTCTTTTCCATTGCAGTATGGCCCATGACCAGTGAACTGGCCACCATAACAGCACAGAAGCCTAGTTCACAGAATAGGTCATATAAATGATGCTATTAGGATTGCAAGACAAACACCACATATTGTATTAGTTCCAGGACTCAGAAAAGGTTAAAAGAGTTAGTGGTGTTATCAAAATAAGCTGCACAAACAGAGTGAAATTTCTAAACTCACGGCGTACAAACACAAGGGCTTATTTACGTCTGCAAGTGCAGTTTCAAGCGCAATTGCCATGTTTTTTTATTCACAGTTGTTCCTAGGATTTCAGCGTCCTTGTGGTCAGAAATGGGTGATTTTCTTGATGCAGTTGTGCTGTGCCTACTGTAATTTACCAAAAAGGACGCAAATCAGGAGCAATAGCTTGGCATCATTTCTGGTGTTCGGAGAGCGAGTGATGTGTGTGTTGTAAACTTTTGGAGCAACAGAACTGTGGAGATTGATATTTTGTGCGTGCATGGCAGCTCGACGAGGCAACCGATATTGCAAAAGGCTGCAGATATCGGTCGATTCGTCGATCAGCCAGGTTAAAAGATTTTGATCAGGCGCAATTGAAAGCGCCCAAGTAAAATCTACGTTCACAGCTGAATCAGCAGCAGGAGGTAGAATTTCTATTGTTTCTACCTCCATATCTGACGATTCAGCCCTGAACCTCTGTGGAGGGTGGGAACGATTTTTTCATGCAACCAATGGTCGCACGAAAGATCTAAATTGCTATGTGTATGGCCACCTTTAGGTTACCAAACACACCCTCCAGTCTAGCAGCCAATGAAAAGATGGCAATGCAGGTTGTGCAATCTGCTGAAGGCGCCCCTCCTTTTTTTTTTTTTTTTTACTCCTAACCTCCTCTCCTGAGCTGAGTTTAACCATCACAGTGTTCAAGCCAAACAGAACTTTCTGTCAGAAGTTCTGCCTGTGTAAGCCTGCATTCTTCTTTGCATGAACTTTACAGCACACATGCTGTTTGCAGATGTAAATGTCAAGATGCGTGAGAGGGATAAATGACACCAGGTGAAAGCTGCTATTTGTTTAATGAAAATGTGATGGTGCTGGCAAGCAGAGGGGATATTTGCAATGCAAATGGTGTGGTTAGGGTGGGGGAGATGAGCCCAACTTATATACATGGTACGAAAATGTAGAAAATATAGGCTTTACATTTTTAATTCTTACAGTAAAAATCTTATACTAAGAACTAGTATAAAAACTAAAGGGTTCAAGAACCTTTCTCCATCAGCAGCTGGGTATGTCAGTTGGGTGACATTGATCAAACCACTATTATTCAGACCTAAGAAGTCTGAGCGTGATGCTCCTTACGTATTTTTAGGAGATTAATTTAAATCAATTAGCGCTATTGTTAGTTGCCATGTCAGTGCCCATAAAATACCATCAAATAGGGAGCATCTTGAGGATTTGTTTTGGTCATAGGATATAAATTGCTTCTGTCTTCTTTTAGGTCAGGTTACTATGGACGTCTTTCATCTGTTGATGTTGCTGACCTCATGGGTGTTTTACCCAATCCTGACAATGCTGATCATTTACTGATAACTGTCTCTATGTGTGCTTTAGCAAAGGCAATTCTCAGTATTGTCTATGGCAGGGTATTTTCTGGAGTTTAGTATCCTTGATAAAGTTATTGCTACTAGTAGCTCGGAAGGGGTTTGCATGCAATCACTTGTCACACTCATCACAAATGAAGACTAGTCTTAAAAAAATCAGCATCTGAGGGATCGGATAAAAACACCCTGACAATATATATGCCTATATAGAGAATATGGCTGTGGGTAAGTACAGGGCTCCATTGCTCCTTGTGCTGATTGACACACCCTGGCTTACCTGACTGAATGACCTGCAAACTAGGAGACTTCCACATGTAGTTGCAGGTAGTGCGGTATCCACGAGCCCCGCACTTTGCACCCTGCCAATCATAAATAAGGGCATTTCTAAGCAATAAAAAAAGCCTAAATCTTTTAAAAATACCAATATAATCAGGTATCTTTCCCTTTTTTTGAAACTGCATTGGATTGAGGAAACTGGCTGCAGCTGGTGACTCTTCATGTTCCCATAAAAATGTTCTTGTAAGCAGCAATGAAGCAGATAGTTTCAGAGATAGAGAGAAGCTGGGAAAACCTAATATATCCGTTATACTATAATTTATTGAATATTTATGGGGACACTTGGTAAAAGCAAAGTTCACCTATAAATAAGCCAGCATTTCCTTTTAACAATCATGTTAGAATAGGATACTGTAGTAGTAAACCCAAGGGTCCATCTGTTCTGCTTACATTTGCTTTATAAAGAACACATTATTCCTTTTGCTGCAGAGCTGTTTCCCTTATTATTGTGCCTGTAGGAGAGTCCATGTTTTCTATCTCTGATTGTCAAGTGTTTTTTCTCCCCTAAAGGTACGTGGCATGTGCATCGACAGAGGAAGAGCACAACCTGACCGTGTTTCAGTATCGCGGGAAAATTTATTACCGTGCCAGTCAAGTAATCCCCACGGGTACTGAACTGCTCGTTTGGATTGGAGAGGAATATGCTCGGACGCTAGGACTCAAACTGGGTAAATGAAATTGCACTTTAGTGTCCTTGTTGCCATGGAGAAGTTTTGTGTTTAATACAGTGAACATGGGCTTCTCCCAGGAATCTGGTATTTACGTGTTTTTATAGGGCCATTATACCTTTTATATTTTTTCTTTGTATATGACTAATAGAAATATTTCCCTTACTGCTAAGAAGCTATTACTGACTGACTCAGCTTGCAGTTTTAGTATTGCACAAACTGCATGTCTCTCAGCCTGGCTGGAACAAACTTTTTGCCACTGCCCAAACCCTCCTATTGTAATATGATTCTTTTTCAAGCCACTGGCCATGGTTGTGGCCTATGTTACGAGGATGGTTGGTCTTGTGTCATTGGTGCTCATGAAGCTGGACAAAGCAGTAGGAAATATTTTGGTAACTAAAAGGTAACATGAGCATTTCCTTAACTGCGTGTTTGTATTTTGGTTTTCAGGTGAACACTTTAAATATGAGTTTGGAGAAAAAGAACTTCTTATGAAGCTGTTCCAGGACTTGCAGCTAAAACCAGTAGACTCCATATCAAATCATGTGTCATCTCAAAGTCAGTACATGTGCAATGATATGGTCACACCTGTGATGCAGGCACACAGGACAAGTTACCCACTGAACAATATTGGACATACATCCTCTGTCTTCCCACTGCTGGAGGGAACCCAGAATCTTGTGAGCCTCGGTCGAGCACAGAGCCGCTACTGGACCTTTTTCGGGTTTCAGGGGGATGCCTATGGTCGCATTATCGATAAGACAAAGATAATTTGCAAACTATGTGGTGTGCGACTCTCCTACAGTGGTAATACTACCAATCTGAGGCAGCACTTAATATACAAGCACCGGCGGCAGTACAATGATTTAGTCGGCACACAAGGAGCTGTTGTGGATCCACATAAAAGTATAGAATCAGTTTCTCCTTGTGAGTTGGCTTCCAGAGCAATTGTAGCTCCAACAGTGGGGAGAACAACAAGAGCAGTGGCAGATTTTATTGTCCGTGACCTTATGCCTCTTGAAATCATTGAGGGGGAAGGTTTTATTCAAATGCTGGCGATACTGGACCCCAATTACAAACTGCCAGCAATTTCTTTCTTGGCTCATACCATTTTACAGGAAATGTACATTCAAGTAAAGGTCAAAGTGGTCGAACTGGTGAAAAATCTGCAAGAATGTTCCATCAGCCTGGATTTTTGGAAACACAGTGGAGCTCTGTCCTACCTCACCCTCACCATTCATTACGTTGATGAAGGATTTGAATCCCGGAACATAATGCTGTCAAGTAGGGCTGTTGCAGAAGACCTTTCAGAAGGCAATTTGACATCGGTCCTGCTGGATGCAGCTGAAGAGTGGGGGATTCGTGATAACACTTTCTATGCAGTGGGCCTCAACAGTTCTTCTGTTAAGGTAGCAACCTCAAATGTGGGCTGGAGACCTCTGCCATGCGTTGGGCAGGTTTTAAGAGGTTGCATCGAGACTGTTCTTCAGCATCACACCATACAAAGCACTCTGGATCGATTTAGGAAACTTACAGCATTTGTTTGTTCCTCTCCGACTCAAATTGAGGAGATGTCGACACATGGTCCTGTGTTAAAGGTGCACTTAAAAATGTTCCTGCGAGATGGAACTAAGTGGTACAGTATATACACATTGTTGCAGAGCATAGTGGACCATTCCAATTATTTTAAAAACCTAACTGAAACAATACGCGAAAGTGACATTGTTCTACAACAAGATGATTGGTCAGTCCTTCAGGATGTAGTAGACATCCTCAAACCCTTAGCAATAGCTACCTCAACATTTACCAAAGATCAGTTTGCTGGATTATCACTGGTGAAGCCTGTGATTACCAGCTTATTATACAAACATTTAGCGCCTAATGAGTGGGACTCTGATTTTTGTAAGACTATTAAAAAGGCCATACATGAGGATTTGAGCTTTAAGTATGCAGATCATGATGTCAATCAGGTTCTTAACTTGGCATGTGCCTTGGATCCTCGTTTTCGTGGCCTTGATTTCCTCAGCCAGCCAGACCGAGTGGAAACACTTCATTTACTGAAGCTTGAGGCGTCCAATTTAGCAAAGTTGCAGACCCCTGAACATACCTGTGTTACTCCTGAGCCCTTAAATGCAAAACCACCTATTAAAAAAGTCAAGCAAGACTCTGGCATTGAATTCCTTTTGGGAGACTTGTGCAGTGTACGGAACTCCTCAGTGAGCACAGTCAACCAACAGGCAGAACAAGAGATTAGCAGCTTTCAGACAAGTGAAGCTTCTTCCTTATGCCAGGATCCACTGCAGTGGTGGAAAATGCATCATACCCAGTATCCCCTTTTGGCTCGGGCAGCCCGGAAACTGTTGGCCATTCCGGCAACCTCAGTGCCCACAAACTGGCTATTTACTGATGCTGGTTTGGCAGTTTATAGAAAGCGTTCTGCCCTGACTGCAGAAAATGTAGACTTGCTAGTCTTTCTCAATGGAAACAGGTTAATGCTTTGAATCTTTGCTGGGTGGCTCCTTCACGTTTGTGCCTCTCCCTCTTACATCCAAGCCACCCATTGCCAGTGGACCATTTAATCTTCTCCAGGTCAGATCTAGTGCTTCCCCATATACTATTTCCTAAAGCAGAAGGGGGGCAAGGAAATTTTCTGTCGTTCCCACCAGAACCTGTATTCTCTGTAGCCAGTATATTACTGGGCATCTCAAATAATACCCCCCATTTTTTTTTATTTCCTTGAAGCTTTCACTGAAGGATTCCTTGGGGAGAACTTTTGTGTTTAATACGTAGATTATGTAGGTACTCATCTGGCTTAATTATAATAATGGTCTCCTCTGTGGTGGAAATTAGTCTTAAAAGAATATATTTAACTAGAGGATATGTAGGTGTTACGCTACATTAGATATAAGTTTGTTTTTTTGTTTTTTAAACTATTTATTGGTCAAATGTAAAAGGAAAATGTCTATTATAATGGTTTGTTTAATCCTGCAATACAGTATTTCTGTGTAACACAGAACTGTCTTAACTATTGAATCATTATGTTAATGCAATAACGAGAAGCCGGGCTCTTATGTCACTCTTCATAAACGAGCAGTTTTTCTCAGCATGTTTTAATTGTTTCTATGAATGGTTTCCTACGCAATTAAGATAATGATATTGCTGTTAACCTTGGTGCTTTTCCTTTATCTGGGCTGTGGAATGCCCTACTATACCCTTATTTTCCTTGCAGCAGGGGTTCTGCCAGTGACACCGAATCACAAGCTAGAAACCATGCATTGAATGCCTCTGTCTGAAACCTAAGAATAAATATGGTTTATTTCATGTACTAAACTAACTGTGCAAGCCCTTAGGTTCAGCAGCACTAAACCAAAAATTATTTAGGCCTTTAAATATGTACATAACAGATTACCATCTTCGGTTTGTTGGGCCATCTTTAGGGGTTGTTAGAAGTGATTGTAGAAAGTAAGCTTATATAATAGCAGGACTAGACACCCATGGGCCTAGGGGCATAATTTGCAAGTGGACCTCCTTACCCCCCTCAACCCTTGTAAGTACCTTCAATCCTCTGCTGTATTGCCACCCTTACACCTCATGGGGGGGAGGTGGCAGGTCCAGATCCAGTCACACCCCTTGACCCCCAGTAGCTACACCAAAAATTAGAATGCAATAATTTCTATCAGAATTAAGTTCTAATCAACTTTATATCCTGACATTTATATTGTGTGTGTATATATACTGTATTTTGTGAGTGGAACCCTAAGCTCAGATAAGTGACAGTAGCACAGAGCATGTGCAGCGAATCAGCAGAAAAGAATATGGTAGGAAACTGGGGGCATCTTTGGAGCTACAGATTTTTGTTGTGCTGGCCTTGGGCTGGTACAGAACCACAAAACATTAGAGGGGTCATTTAGGACCACAAACACATTTGCTGTCTCACAAATTCCCCCACAATCAGTTGCAAGAAAAATCCTATTGTTTAAAGGTACCTGTGTCAAAGTGTGCTCCTTGCATTTCTGTATATTGTGTTACTCCTGTGTCATTACAGCCTCCCATTCTGAATCAATTACAGTTGCACATATAGATGTAGAAGAACCCTGAAACTATCACCACCTCCAACTGTGTCTAGTAGGGCGCCTGTGTCACTTTTATGCCAAATACGGAATGACTTCAACCAGACTTTGGCACAATTGTGTCCAGCTGAACTTTACTCACAGCTATTGCAGTCATAAATGACCCCTGTGATGTAGCATTTCTATCTTAATTTTGTTGGGGTAAGAAGCTCTCTGTAAGTGCTCAATATAACATGAGCAATACCTCAGTGATGTAACTAGAATTACTGGACACCTCAGAAAAGTAATTTGGGGCTGCTCTCTTTTGGGATTTTTCATTAGACTGCCTATCGGTGAGTGCCCCACTGGCCCCAAAACCATCCTGTCCCCCCAGCAATCCCTGGTAACATGGGCTGGGGGAGGGTCTGGATAGCATTAAGAACGAAACCCTCTGGAATTAGTTTTAATATTTAATCAGCATGAATTCTGTCTTTTGAAACTGTTATTTGCATTTTAAAGGGACACTGTACTGTTATTTATTTATGTATATGTAACCCAAACCATAACTATTTATTAAACTGTTCTGAATTTTTCCACTAGGTGGAGCATGCAATGAAACCAAACAGAAAAATACCTTCTGCTAAAATCATTTTGAAAATGGCATTGCTGCGAAGGCTCAGGCTATCAGTGCTCTCAGATATACAACAGTACCTCCGAGCTGATTTCCTCCATAGGTTTCTAGGCTAATGTCACACACCATTGAGCACTCTTGCAGCTCTCATTGACTTCAGTGGGAACCTTGTGGAAATGAAGGTGTTGTTCATACCTGCCATTTCCATTGAAGTCCGTGGGGGCTGCAAAAGGCAGTTGATAGGGTGCTTATTCTCCACTGGAAGAGAATCTGTCCTTTGTGACATTTGCGTCAAGGTCTGAACCTGACCTAAATGTGTGTCTGGCAAGAAAATGCTTTAAAGCAGGGGTGGGCAAACTTTTTGGCTCACGGGCCACATTTACTTACCCCCGGGCCAGACCGGGCCAGGCCAGCATTACGCCCCCTTAGTCTGTTTAATTCCGGCCCGCCAATGACACCAAGCCTCGCGTGATGAGACTTGGCATTGTCGGCGGGCCGGATTAAAAAGGCCAAGGGGCCGGATGTGGCCCGCGGGCCGTAGTTTGCCCACCCCTGCTTTAAAGAGACCCAGCTGCATTGTTTTGAGACAGCTGGGCTACTGTCTAGACATGCCTAATGACCCATATTAAAAAAAAAAATTAAGTGTTTTGTGAGTGGAACCCTAAGCTAAGCTAAGGTAAGTGACAGCAGCACAGAGCATGTGCAGTGAATCAGCAGAAAAGAATATGGGGGCATCTTTGGAGAGACCCAGCTGCAGTGTATTAAAACAGATGGGTTACTGTGTAGACATGCCTAATGACCCATATTAAAAAAATTAAGTGTTTTTTTTATTCTATAATAGTTCTTTTCTATGTTTTATTGGGTCATGCTATTTTACCAGCTGGAATCATACTTACCATGTAGTTTATTACCCTGAAATTTGATGAAATTATCAGTGGAGGTTTAAAATGGTACTATTGCCTTCAGACGCCACTGTTGCCGATCAAGTGATCATATCAGGGCTGGCTGGCAAAAACTGTTGTACGGGGACCACATGGTGTCATCGATACAGAACCCTCATAAAGGGTTTGTACAGTCATTCACTGGGCAAAGATCTTGCATAACCAACTCCTTAAATTATACCAAAGGGATTTTTATTGTGTTCAAAATTCTAGCACAAGAAGCCAGAATGGGCCATGGTATGAAGTCAGAGGGAGTGCATTTTCTATAAGCAGAGACAGTTTCCAATGCTTTCCTTTTACCCTGTAGTGAGAGATGCAATGAATCTATGGTCCCCTTGTGTAGAACTTTCCCATGCAGCTGAGGCAGCCACCAACGCATTCTGCAGTTCTGCTTCAGTGCCAGCACAGTTAAGGGAAACAGGCATAAACTGCAGAATTGCAGAATTTTCTCCACTTATGGATTTGGAAACCTGAGCCAATTTGATAAACTAGTAACGCTGTAATAACCCAAAGCAAACAATCGGGTGTCTTGCTTTTATTATTCTGTCTTGGCTGGTCCAGTGCAAGCCAGCCTTTGGCTAGATGCTATGAGTTAGAGGAGGAGAAGGAACCCTAAGAGATTAAGGGGATGCTGCAGCCTCACTATTAACCTTTGAACAACAGGAGTGGCGGGTTTTACCGGAGAGAGCGAAAAAAAGGCAACTCAGTATCCACAAAAATACAGTGCTGCACAGTATGTTGGCCCTTTATAGATACTTGTTAATAATAATATTGAGGTAAGCTGTTATCCCCTTTAATACATTCAGACCAAGCGCCACGATTCCGGTGCATGATTGCCTGTGTCAAGCTTTCTCATTTTAGCACTGGGTACCTGGCCCTATATGCATTGATTGTTAATGCAAGGTTAATTAAGCCTCTCTAAGAGAGAGGTTTAATTTGTTATTACCAAATATTAACATTAATCGGGTTATAAAACTTTCGAAAGAGAATTCCACATACAGGGAATTTGGCTTTGGCTATGTACTAAGGGCCTTTGTCTCAATAATTCCAGGCTATCACTCAGTATACTGTAGTAACAAGGAGGTGATGCACCTATATGAGAACTTTTGGATTGTAAGCTTGCTTGGGCAGGGCCTTCCTAACATCTATAAGTTATTAGTTGTTTTTGTATGTAAATTTGTATGTTATATATACAGGTATGGGACATGTTATGCAGAATGCTCGGGACCTGGGGTTTTCCGGATAAGGGATCTTTCCGTAATTTGGATCTCCATAACTTAAGTCTACTAAAAATAATTTAAATATTGAATAAACCCAATAGGATTGTTTTGGCTCTAATAAGGATTAATTATATTTTAGTTGGGATCAAGTACAAGGTACTGATTTATCATTGCAGAGATAAAGCTAATCACTTTTAAAAATTAAAATTATTTGCTTATAATGGAGTCTATGAAAGATGGCCTTTCCGTAATTTGGAACTTTCTGAATAAAGGGTTTCCGGATAAGGGATACCATACCTGTGTGTATATATATATATAAAAAGTGTAAGGCAACAGGCACTCACGTTTACTAGGATATAGGGTGCCTGGGTGCAAACAAAATCCACTCGCAAAATTATGAAAGTGATAAAGGCTGTGGAAGCAGCTGAAACGTTAGCATGTTGCTATAATAAATGTTCCTTTATTTGCACACTAAGACCTGTGAGTGCGGCTCATAATTTTGCGAGTATATATATATATATATATATATATATATATGTGTGTGTATACAGTGGCTTGCAAAAGTATTCGGCCCCCTTGAACTTTTCCACATTTTGTCACATTACAGCCACAAACATGAATCAATGTTATTGGAATTCCATGTGAAAGACCAATATAAAGTGGTGTACTCGTGAGAAGTGGAACGAAAATCATACATGATTCCAAACATTTTTTACAAAAAAATAACTGCAAAGTGTGGTGTGCGTAATTATTCAGCCCCCTTTGGTCTGAGTGCAGTCAGTTGCCCATAGACATTGCCTGATGAGTGCTAATGACTAAATAGAGTGCACCTGTGTGTAATCTAATGTCAGTACAAATACAGCTGCTCTGTGACGGCCTCAGAGGTTGTCTAAGAGACTATTGGGAGCAACAACACCATGAAGTCCAAAGAACACACCAGACAGGTCAGGGATAAAGCTATTGAGAAATTTAAAGCAGGCTTAGGCTACAAAAAGATTTCCAAAGCCTTGAACATCCCACGGAGCACTGTTCCACCGATCATTCAGAAATGGAAGGAGTATGGCACAACTGTAAACCTACCAAGACAAGGCCGTCCACCTAAACTCACAGGCCGAACAAGGAGAGCGCTGATCAGATATGCAGCCAAGAGGCCCATGGTGACTCTGGGGGAGCTACAGAGATCTACAGCTCAGGTGGGGGAATCTGTCCATAGGACAACTATTAGTCGTGCATTGCACAAAGCTGGCCTTTATGGAAGAGTGTTCTGTTAACAGAAAACTATAAGAAGTTCCGTTTGCAGTTTGCCACAAGCCATGTGGGGGACACAGCAAACATGTGGAAGGAGGTGCTCTGGTCAGATGAAACCAAAATGGAACTTTTTGGCCAAAATGCAAAACGCTATGTGTGGCAGAAAACTAACACTGCACATCACTCTGAACACACCATCCCCACTGTCAAATATGGTGGTGGCAGCATCATGCTCTGGGGGTGCTTCTCTTCAGAAGGGACAGGGAAGCTGGTCAGAGTTGATGGGAAGATGGATGGAGCAAAATACAGGGCAATCTTGGAAGAAAACTTCTTGGAGTTTGCAAAAGACTTGAGACTGGGGCGGAGGTTCACCTTCCAGCAGGACAACAACCCTAAACTTAAAGCCAGGGCAACAATGGAATGGTTTAAAACAAAACATATCCATGTGTTAGAATGGCCCAGTCAAAGTCCAGATCTAAATCCAATGGAGAATCTGTGGCAAGATCTGAAAACTGCTGTTCACAAACGCTGTCCATCTAATCTGACTGAGCTGGAGCTGTTTTGCAAAGAAGAATGGGCAAGGATTTCAGTCTCTAGATGTGCAAAGCTGGTAGAGACATACCCTAAAAGCCTGGCAGCTGGAATTGCAGCAAAAGGTGGTTCTACAAAGTATTGACTCAGGGGGCTGAATAGTTACATAGTTACATAGGGTTGAAAAAAGACCATTGTCCATCAAGTTCAACCCATCCGAGTAAACCCAGCACACAACCTATACTAACCAATCTATACACTCACATACATAAACTATATATATACAACCAGTAATACTAACTGTAGATATTAGTATCACAATAGCCTTGGATATTCTGCTTGTTCAAAAACTCATCCAGGCCCCTCTTAAAGGCATTAACAGAGTCTGCCATTACCACATCACTAGGAAGGGCATTCCACAACCTCACTGCCCTCACCGTGAAAAACCACCTACGCTGCTTCAAATGGAAGCTCTGTTCCTCTAATCTATAGGGGTGACCTCTGGTCGCACTCCCCACTTTGCAGTTATTTATTTGTAAAAAATGTTTGGAATCATGTATGATTTTCATTCCACTTCTCACGTGTACACCACTTTGTATTGGTCTTTCACGTGGAATTCCAATAAAATTGATTCATGTTTGTGGCTGTAATGTGACAAAATGTGGAAAAGTTCAAGGGTGCCGAATACTTTTGCAAGCCACTATATATATATATATATATATGTATGTATACACCCATTTATCGTACAACCCTGCAGGATAATACTTGTCAAAAATATGAAAACCACATTGCCAATGTATGTTCTTGTAGGGTTAAATGGAGTAATGCACAAAGCCTGCTCGTGCATATTGTTACGAACAGACAAACTACTGTGTAATTTCATCCCCTCACTGAAGGTGTATATAGTGTGAAGGGCCTGGTGGAACATCAGTTTCCTACTGGGTTGCTTGGAAAGTAACTACTGTATTAGGGATGCACCAAATTGAGGATTCAGTTGGGGTTGAATCCATGTGCCTGGCCGAACCACATCCAAATCCGTAAAATCATGTGACTTTTTGTCACATAAACACAGAAGCTGAAAATTTCTCTTCGATCCTTCCACGACCTTCCAAAACCTTATTTGCATATGCAAATTAGAATTTGGATTCAGTTTGTTATTCGGCCCAATCTTTCAAAGGAAACCCAAAATAGTGTGTTCAGTGCCCCCCTAATTTGTATTATTTCTTTTCTTAAACAAGAACTTACTCTGTCATATAGTGATCCCTTGATAAATCTTGTGCCCTCCCTTAAGGTTCCCATACAAGGGCTGATTCTAGGCTAATTGGCCTGTGTATGGGTACTACTGATGGGACTGCCTGACCGATATCTGGCCTGAAATCGGGCAGATGTCGATCAGGCAGGTTAAAAAATCTAGTTGGATCGGGGAAGACATCGGCTCGTTGATGCGGTCCCCAAACCGACTTTTCCTATACCCGTTGTTATAATTTGATTGTTTGGCCCCAGGGCCAAATAATTGAATTGGCCTAGATTCTCCCAATATTGCCCACCCGTAGCAAGCCGATCTGAAGGTGTATGGGGACCTTTACAGTAATGTTCCTAATAAATGCGTGACTTGTCGGATATCTCTGGAAGGAACCTTATCAGACTGCAGTCCTTCTGAGGGTAAGATGAGCCAGGCCTTACTTCTTCATGTAGAGAACCTCAATCCTAAAGACGCAAGAGGGCATTTGGTTTCAGGATTCTTTTTCACATTCTGACATGCTTGGGCAAGGGAGCATATTGGACATTCTGTTTCTTGGTAACTTATAAAACGGATGAGTTTGCAATTCAAGATGCTGTGTTTATTAGCCAGGTTAATTCCCCTTGGCCAGTGGATGATGCTGCAGTTTCTGTGCTAGGGATTAACATTAGCACAGAAGAAATTTAGTGCACCTATGTGTTCCTAACTTTGTTTGAAGAGAAGAAGGAATAATGGATTTTAGTGGTCAATTATGCAGTCAGTAAATGTATCTTTAGTGTTTCTTGCTGAGCAAAACCAGTATATTCTATATTAATTGATAACAATGCGGCCACGTGAAGCCACAGCTTTTCCCCAGAGTCGTTTAATGATAGTTTCTTAGTCTGAGCAGTCATGCAACTTCCTTTCATGTAAAACAAAAAAAATAAAACATATCCAAAGAATAAAGCGAAAACATACATTATAAGCAGTTTTTTTTATAGAAGTTTAGGTGGTTTACAAACTGGCGGGCTTGCTGTGTTCTCACCAGAGAGGCCCAGAGCAGTGGCTGGGGGATCAGCCTGAAGAACAGTTAGGGTAAGATTTGGGAAGCATCTAGTAGCTTGTCCTGGAATCCCAACTTGAAAGTAATTGAGGTGAACAAATTTTCTGTCCTTTGAACTCTGGCCAAACAGCTGACGAAAAGGTGTTTTTGTGTCTGTAGCTTTATGTGCTAGAGCAGTGATCCCCAACCAGTGGCTCATAAGCAACATGTTACTCACCACCGCCTTTGATGTTGCCCCCCAGTGCCCTCAAAGTAGGTGCCCATTTTTACATTTCTAGTTCACAGATACAGTTTTACTCCAAGCAGTTCAAATTGGACAACCAAATAGCCAATCACTGTCCTTGAAACCACAAAGAACTTTTTATTGGAACCTCTCATTTTTTTAAAAATTTGCCTTCCCATCTTTACTTCAATCCCAAAGGGAATACAAAGGGTACAAAGGCATCAGCAGGATAATTACAGTAGAGATTAGGTATCTGTACTGTAGGTCTAGCACCTTATCTTTTCAGAACAATAAAAACTTAATGCTTATTTTTCATTTTCAGTCGTGGTGCTTGTAGCCACTCACCCATCTGAAATATCACTACTGAAGTTGTATTTAAGGTTACTGTTCTCTGCAAATGTTACCCCTATACACACACACGCTAATGTTTCGGCCTACACAAAGCCCTTTTGCAAAGGATAGGCTGAAACGTCAGCCTCCACATAAAGTGTTCTTTATCACCTATAAGCCCTGTGATGTGTGGATCTCCATTACATTCTGAATACCTTATTTTCTCGACTGCACCCAGGCCAATATATATATATACAGTGGATATAAAAAGTCTACACACCCCTGATAAAATGTCAGGTTCCTGTGCTGTACAAAAATGAGACAAAGATAAATCATTTCAGAACTTTTTCCACCTTTAATGTGACCTATAAACTGTACCACTCAATTGAAAAACAAACTGAAATCTTTTAGGGGAAGGGAAGAAAACAAAAAAAAACTAAAATAATGTGGTTGCATAAGTGTGCACACCCTTAAACTAATACTTTGTTGAAGCACCTTTTGATTTTATTACAGCACACCAGTCTTTTTGGGTATGAGTCTATCAGCATGGCACATTTTGACTTTGCAAGATTTGCCCACTCTTCTTTGCAGAAACACTCCAAATCTGTCAGATTGCGAGGGCATCTCCTGTGCACAGGCCTCTTCAGATCAACCCACAGATTTTCAATCGGATTCAGGTCTGGGCTCTGGCTGGGCCATTCCAAAACTTCTTCCGGTGAAGCCATTCCTTTGTTGATTTGGATGTATTCTTTGAGCAGTTGTCATGCTGAAAGATGAAGTTCCTCCTCATGTTCAGCTTTCTAGCAGAAGCCTGAAGGTTTTGTGCCAATATTGACTGGTATTTGGACCTGTTCATAATTCCCTCTATCTTAAATAAGGCCCCAGTTCCAGCTGAAGAAAAACAAGCCCAAAGCATGATGCTGCCACCACCATGCTTCACTGTGGGTATGGGGTTCTTTTGGTGATATGCAGTATTGTTTTTGCGCCAAACATATTTTTTGGAATTATGGCCAAAAAGTTCAGACCATAACACCTTTTCCCACATACTTTTGGGAGACTTCAGATGTGTTTTTGCAAAATGTAGCCTGGCTTGGATGTTTTTCTTCGTAAGAAAAGGCTTTCTTCTTGCAACTCTACCCCATAGCCCAGAATATGGGAGATTGTTGTCACATGTACCACACAGCCAGTACTTGCCAGATATGCCTGCAGCTCCTTTAATGTTGCCGTAGGCCTCTTGGTAGCCTCCCTGACCAGTCTTCTTCTCGTCTTTTCATCAATTTAGGAGGGACATCCAGTTCTTGGTAATGTCACTGTTGTGCCATATTTTCTCCACTTGATGATGACTGTCTTCACTGTGTTCCATGGTATATCTAATGCCTTCTTTTGTACCCTTCTCCTACTTTATTTGGGGTTAATCAGAGGCACTTTAAATGATGGCAGGTGTGTGCTGACTCCTATTTAACATTATTTTGAATGTGATTGCTTAATTCTGAACACAGCTACATCCCCAGTTAGAAGAGGGTGTGCACATTTATGCAACCACATTATTTTAGTTTTTTTGGTTTTCTTCCCTCCACCTAAAAGATTTCAGTTAGTATTTCAATTGTGTGGTACAGTTTATAGGTCACATTAAAGGTGGAAAAAGTTCTAAAATGATTTTTATACAGCACAGGAACCTGACATTTTACCAGGGGTGTGTAGACTTTTGATATCCACTGTATAGAGAGATAGAGTTTCCAGAGGAAATAACTTAATGGAATGCAATAATTCATCTATGAATTACCAAGAAAAAAATGTATGAATATATAATCATGAAAGGGGAAGAACTAATGAAAAAGTAGAAGCAGCTTCTATGCTTCCAATGATAGGGAAAGTGAGTAGTCCGCTCACTACTTGGTAGGTGTTCATATGTGCCTCACCCTTTAAGAAACTTAAGGGAACACATAGAGGCTTAATCCTTCGGCTATCTTAATACATTAAGTGTGTCACCTTCACTGAAATGTAAAGAGCCACCAACCCCCAGATAAGGTCCCTCTCCCTATGAAATTCCTACAAAATGATTTTTAGTTTCTCTGCACAAAAAGAAATATATGATTATCTTTCTTGCTATAAAATTTTTTGTACCTGACAGCGTAATGATAACAATCGCAATGATGTTCTGACGTGCGCTGCCTGTGCTGCTTAGTAGGAATTTTAAGCTCCTGCGCTGCTCCTAGAAAAAAATTACAGTAGTGTCTGTTTATTATAATATCATATAAGCTTCTGGCTCTTGGAAGGCCATACAAAAGCAATTTTCCTACAGGGCGAAAATTCCTTCTAAGCAGCACAGCCGGCGGCCATCAGAACAACATTACGAGCATCTGTCAAGTCAGAGAGGGAAACAACAAACATGAGGTTTTAATTCATAAACGGTACAACATTTTAAAACAAGCACATTCGGGGCATGTCAATTTTTGCAACTTTTGAAGCTATTTAGTACTTCTATGTTTATTTGTGATTGGTGAAATAGCTAATGACCAAAACTAACTGGAAGGGAATCTTGGGTGGGGGGTGAAACTGAGCTCTGATTCGGAGGCATTGGGTTTGACTCTCATATCAGCTCACTTGATACCTTTGGTGACAAAACTAGATTGTAAGCTCTGTGGGGCAGGGGACTTTGCATGTTGAGAACAACACTGCATACGATTAGTGTGCAGGGTGAGAAAAAAAAAAAGATATAGTAAAAAGTTTTGTCAATGGAAATGCATTTGGCTTGTGCATATACATATTGGGGCTAATACAGGTGATGTTTGGGTTATCTTTATTGGTCCATGGGGTGAATAGAAGAATGATTGTCAGCACAGTGTGTCAGAACTGGCTATCTGACTGTCCAGTAGGAGGCTTTTTGGCTCAATATTTTTATATTGTACAACTCCCAGTTTGCCTAGGGCTACCACAGACTACCATGAAATTTTAATACTATTTAGCCCATAATCATGGGGTGCGTCAAGTAATCAGCTCACTGCACGGAACAAGATGGACAGCTTTGATTTAGGGTTTCTGTTGCTTACAGAACTATAGCCAGCAGAGAAACGGAGACTGTGCCCAAAATTGACGAAACCATAGTGTCATAAGTGTGGCCCCTTTTACTCATAAGAAAATCCATGCAAAACATTCACTGAATTTTACATCTACGACCGACCAGTTACACGCATATTATAGGTGCCGCAGATCTAATGAAAGTCTTCTAAATGGAAAATTATATCTAATCCTGTTGTTTTGGTGTGGTAAAAGCACATTTATCGCCTGCTGTGAACAGAGGAACTGCATTCATTAAAATGACACAGATGAATTATTTTGGATACAAATGGTGGGTTGGTAAATTACTGGAACCTCCACATTATTTCAGCATATCAGATTGTGGTATGGTCAATGCAACAAGATTAATGGTTTATTCTGAGATGTGTGTCCCTATTGGGAGGGATCAGGTAGCAGGTAGCATGACTGTTGTGTGCATTATAAACAAGCTGATACACATGCTTTATCTTTATTACTCGGTAAGCTACAAGCCCTAAATCTCCTCTTCAGTCCCCAAAATACAGTATAAGTGAAGAGGTAGGATTCAGTTGGACAGGTGACTAGGGTGTGACGATTGCAGCCTAGTCTTTTGGGATTGCAAGCAGAGCTCTTGTAAAGGTGGGCATGGAAAGGGGTCTGCTACATGCTCTGCTCTTTGTAGACTGAAAGCCCCAGCTGGAAACAGAGAATGTGTTGTATAGAAAGGTGAGCGGTAGTGTTTGTGGTTACACACTGTGGTAACACAGGAAGGTAATGTCTGTAAAACTTTACAATATATAAAGGCTGTCCAAAATATAGCCTACAGCTGGTGTTAAAGAGATTCTGTAATGATTTTTATGGTATACATTTTATTTCTAAATTACACTGTTTACATAAATAAATCCACTCTACCATTTAAATTGTAATTCTTGAACCAACATATGTATTTTTAGATGTAATATTGGTGTGTAGGCGCCATTTCAGTGCATTGTGTCTGAGTCTGAGCTTTCAGAAGGATCCAGCGCTACAATGGAACTGCTTTCAGGTAACCTATTGTTTCTCCTACACTCATGTAACTGGAGGAGTCCCAAGCCAGACTTGGATTTCTTACTATTGAGTGCTATTCTGGTACCTACTGGGAGCTGCTATCTTGCTCCCTTCCCATTGATCTGCTGATCGGCTGCTGGGAGGAGTGTGGGGGGGAGGGGGTCACTCCAATTTGCAGCTCAGCAGTAAAATGTGACTGAGGTTTATCAGAGCACAGGTCACATGGCTGTGGCACCCTGGGAAATAAAGAATATAGCTAGCCCCATGTGAAATTTCAAAATTAAATATTTTTATAAAATCTATGCTTTTAAAACAGATTTCAATGCAGGTTCCTGCTGGAGAAGCTCTATTAACTGATGGGTTTTGAAAAAAACATGTTTCCCATGGCAGTATTGCTTTAAAGTACAAATCCCAGCATCCACCGAGAGTCTGGTGGGAGTTGTGGTTAGGAGTGCAGAATCTGTTGCCATAGTGTTCTTAGAAACCTTATGCAGTGGGAAATGCACTAGACGTCTAACATACAGAAGCCTACTATGCAGCTTTCTTGGGCTTCCAACAACTGTTCCTCATGTAGCAAAGCTATAGGCTTTCCATCTATGACAGGGTACTGGGAGCTGTAGTTCAGCAAGTCAGCAAGGAGACAAAAAACTGATGCATTTAAGAGCCATATTTCATTTTTTAAACCAGAAATTCAGCTCTTGTAGTTCAGAGAGTGTAATTGTTCTCTTTTCAGCTCTTCATACTTTCATTAAGTAAATCCACAGTTAGAATTAAAAAAAAAAAAAAAAGGAATATTGTCCCTTTTCATTGTAGATCCCCGCTGTTGGTTCTGTTTATCAACCCTGTCCTGCTATTGTACAATATTGCCTTTGTAGCATTCTTCTGTGAGACGGAGTGTGCTGGGCTCTCGTAGCCTTTATTTCCATTATGAATGCCTGTCCTCATAGGGCTGCGTCTCTGGTTATTTTCAGTCCGTATCTCTCTGTCATAGTTACATCTGTGCCTGTCAGGTTAAATCACTGTACGGATCTAAAGAGCAACCAGTCGGCAGGAGTCTCAGGCAGATCATTGACTCCTTATGGTCTGTGTAGTTTAGGCATTGGCACCGACACAAGTGTATCTGCTTTGTATCAAGTAAATTGTTGGGATGACAATAAAACTCTACTTACTACTTACTTACCTACTTTGTATTCTGGTTTATACATGACTCTCTATAAGATGTTTGTTTATGCACTAAATCTAAAAAGCTCACACAATAACCCTCCAGCTGTTGTAAATGGCCAGTCATTGGTCATCTTTTTTCCAAGTACGCGGGCATTTTTGGTCCCCAGCCTTTCTTACTGGTGAGCCACAGTCAAATGTGAATTGATTTAGAGAGCAACACAAGCAACATAAAAGTTCATGGAGGTGCCAAATAAGGGCTAAGATTGGCTATTAGGCAGCCTAAATGCACACTATCAGCTTACAGGGGCTTTATTTGGTAGGAAATCTTGTTTTTATTCAACCAAAACTTGCCCCCAAGTCAGGAATTAAAAAATAACTCCCTGGTTTGGGGGCACTGAGAGCAGCATCCAAGGGGTTGGGGGGCAACATGATGCCCCTGAGCCACTTGTTGGGGATCACTGGTGTAGGCTTACATACAAGGTAACAAGTCTCCTTATGTCATAATAAAGAGTGCTACATATTGTTTTTCATGGTTGTGGGAGTTATAGAGTCCCAGCAGTACAGTCTTGATAACTGCACTGGAGTCTTGCACCTTAATATTCATAAATGAGCCCTAAAAATTGTAAAGTCTGGGGCTGTGGAAGGAAAACTTTCTATACATAACTCCATCTAGCAGTTATATATATACATCTATCTGCTGGATGGCAGCTGAGTGATTTAATATTCTATTAAGATCCTTCCTGCGTTCATTTATCACTAAATGGATAGGTTATACTTAGTACTTAGTGACTGACTGTTATTTAACTGCTATGATGTCATATTTAACTCTTGAATTCCTCTCTCTGTGAAGGGTCCAACCTTTGGTCAAAGGACCTTTAAGCTCTTAAGAAGCTTAAAGCCATTCAGTAATAGTTCCAAGAATACAGCAATTATGTTTTCAACCTAAATTTTACCCTAGTTGACCTTCAAGTTGGGCTTTCAGGTTTGTACAGAAGAGCAAATAGGCATTCTTCTCATGATGTGTCAGCCATTCAGTAATAGTTCCTAGCATACAGCAAATATGTTTTCAACTTGAATCTTACCCTAGTTGACCTTCAAGTTGGGCTTTCAGGTTTGTATAGTAGAACAAATAGGCATTCTTCCCAACTCAGCCTAAATGGGCTTCAGACTGCACCAACCTAGTACTGGGGTTATTATTGTTAGATTGTTAGTGCTACAAAGTATTGCCATTGATTGAATAATTGGCATCTCTGGTGCTGAGCTCGTACATTTTTTTGTGTTACAGCAGGCTCGTGACCTACAATGCTGGGATCCTAGAGGACAAGGAAGCCTGTGAGATAAATGGCAAAAAGATGTAGAGATTTTGCTCTTGCGATAAGAAAAAGAACATTTATTAAATGATTTAATCTCTCGTGCCCTCCATGGGCCGACCTTGGTATTTGGTAATATTTGTATTAGTTTGATTATGCTGAAAATAAGAATGAAATATTGTAATGCTGATAAATCCTTGAATGGGAGTTTGATCTTAGTCCCAAGTCGCCAGCTTAATTGCCTTTATGCTTAGCAGCCTGCTACAAAGAAAACATAGCCACACTGTATTAGATTTAATAATAAGGCTGCTGTTGGTAGGGATGGCTGATAATAAAATCCTTAAGACTTTGGGAATTTTAGGGCCCATAACAATTACAACACAGTCAGCTCCCTGAGGTTATATTACCTACAATCTAATACTTACTGCAATAACTGATCCTGTGGATCTTGGGCTTTGAAATTAAATTAAAATTGATTTTCTAAAACCTCTTAAACTGATCATACATGTACAGATAAAACTATACGTATAGTGCATGAATACATGCCTGACTATCCTAACTGATACATACATGTATAGATATCAATTAGATGATCAAACTGGTTTGAAAGATCTGCTGAAACCATTGGCCAGTGCCATGTGCATCATCAGATGTGATGTTCCCTGGCTTATAGTGAATCCTTTCACTTCCTACTGATCCAATTCTTTGCGCTTCCAACAATAGGAAGGTGGCCATATTGTATATGGCCTGTTGTACGGTGTCCATCTGTTCAGTCCTGGATACTGACTGGTTGGATACTATATGGTAGCAGCTGGCTTTTCAGATTGAGCCCACCTTGGAGGTCCAATGTTTGGTCAGAAACCAACTTGTAGTACATAAATGCATCAGCCATTCAGCCATAGATCCAAGAATATCTAGGGTTGCAAATAAGTTATCAACCCAAATCTTACTCTAACTGACCTTTACGTTGGGCTTTCAAGTATACCTAGTAGAGTAACTGACCATCCTCCACCCTAACTGGCCTTCAGGCTAAGTCACCCTGCCACTGCTTTAACTGTGTTGAAATCACTGACATATACAATGGACTTGTGTATGGCTGTCTTTGGAATAATAATGGACCATCTACTATCAAGTTAACCTTGTCCCAAATATCAGTACTTCCTTTGTTACATAACGTATGATTTAATTAAAACCAAAAAGGTGCCATTTTTGTATTTAAGGCTGATGCTTGTGAGCTTCTGGATCAACAACTACAACCTGAAAAAAATGGCTCCTAGTAGCCATCTTGGACTCCATCCTAAAAAGCTAGACTGTTGCTATTCAGCCTAAAGGTGGCCATACGCGGGCCGAGTGTAGATGCCGATATCAGTCCCTTGGACTGGCTTGGCGAGCGGATCTTTACGTGTATGGCCACCTTAAGTCACCCAGAACTTTGGTTCATTGGTTACTTGGTCTGTCCCTTCATGTATCAGTTTTAGGATGCTAGGATCAGGTCAACATTGCTGGTGAGACTGCCAGCATCATAGAGTTGCTTATGATCTGTGGTAAGATGCCCCCTGAGAGTGTAAAAGGCACATACAGGAGGCTGTTTGCAGGTTTAATGGCTGATTTCTCCATTAAGAGGAATGTCTAAAGGACAGGTCTTCTAATAGAACCTTCGGTGTAAATACAACCATTGAGCACTATTTCCAAGATTTTCTTTCATCGCCAAAGAATCGGAAGCAACAAAACCAGGAGTGGCTCTGACTGGTTATATTCTCAGCCTGTGATACATAAGCCCCCTGATGTATAATATTATTCTCTTTTAGAGAACACAATTCGTTTTAAAATGACGTTGCAATGGGTTCGATATAATGTAATGGCTAGTTTCTTTGTCATATCTTAATTTTGATGTTTCTAAGAAAATTGCCATTAAACAACATAACATTCAAAAGTCTCTTTAAATAGCTTAATGTCTTATAAAATAGATTTTTAGTGCTCTAAAATGTTAGCAGGAAAGCTGTACCTTAGGACATTTTTTTTACTTGTATCTGAATATATTTACAAGGTATCTCCAAAATACATTTATAACAATGGAGCCTCAGGAGAAAGGCAGTTATAGTGGGCAGAATAGACGTAACAAGGTTCGACCAGCCTGCATGAGGGCACTTCCAGAACAAGAGCCCATTGTGCCAATGTCACACCGAGGGCCACCATAAGATACTAAGTTGTTCCCATGGTGCCATGTACAGATATGGCATTTAGAGCCTGTGATATACATAATAGCATTTAACATTTCTGAAGATCTGTCATATAAAGTAGAATTGTTTTGCTATTCACAATGGCTTGGGCCCATGAGTGCCAAGACTCGGTCAGATACAATGCTAGTGCTCTAAGAGGTATAATCTGTGTTTAGATGTAAAGAGGCAAGAGGAAAAGGAAGAATTAGGTGTACATCCCAAGGTGAGGAGCAGAACTGTACCATACTTTCAAAATGTCCCAAGCTATTGAGGCTATCAGATGCTTTAGCAGAAAGTTATGGAATTGTATGTGACTGGGGGTGACATGGCCTACAAGTTTCGTTGTGGAAGTTAAAAGGTTTAAAAATGTGTTTTTGTCTATAAAAATAATGCTGTCCACAAATGGGCTGGGCTGCCTACCTGTATCATAGGATGATTGGCTGGATATTGATGTAAAATGGCCTCACACATGGATAACCAAATTGTACTGATTACATTATCCAGTTGGGCATGTTGGATAGTATGCCATTTTACACGATACAACTTGATCCTCCATAGCAGGGGTCCCCAACCTTTTATACCCGTGAGCCACATTTAAATGGAAAAAGTGTTGGGGAGCAACACATGCATGAAAAAGGTTCCTGAGGTACCCAAAGGATTGGGATTGGTTATTCGGTAACCCCTCTGTGGACTGGCAGCCTACAGAAGGCTCTGTTTTGCATTATACTTGTTTTTTTATGTAATCAAAATTTGCCTCCTTACCAGAATTCAGAAAAGAGCACCAGCTTTAAGCTGGCCAGACATAGAAGCTTATGGGCCTGTGTATGGGGCCCTCAGAAGGCCGACCCGGCTGATGTCAGGGCAGGTTTAACTATCCCATTGTAATGTGCAGATGAGCTTCTTGATCCCAATTTGATTTGATCGTTTGTCCCTAAGATGGGCATATCGGGGAAAGATCTGCTCATTTTGCAACCTCACCAAATGAGAAGATTTTTTAGTGCATGGCCAGTTATAGAGTCTTTACAATACTAACCGTACCCCCCAAGAAGGAAATCCATTAAAATGCCACATTATTTAGTTTTATATTATAATTTTTTAAACAAATCCACTATATACATGCTAGGTCCAACAAAACACAAAGAAGAATGAACAATTCATTGATAACAACATTCCTTCTCATTAGTAATAATGTATAAAAATAAAATGTTACATTATATTGTGTAAAAGGGAAAAGCTGTTCTGCCTGATTTATAGGGATATGGCCCCAGTTGTTATTATATGGGCTAAGGAAGGGATACAGGGTCTGTAACCTTGACATCTCCTTGGGCAATAGGTCATGTGGAAGTGTGCCAGGTAGGGTATATACTCACACACACCACGTAATTGGTCTGTAATGAAGGTATCTGCAAACTCCTGTAACAGCTGTAGGTTTTCAACACCTCTCCAAAATATTAAAAGGATATTGGGGTCATTATTTTGAAAAAGGCGTCCTTGTCACATAGTCTGATATTCTTTTGTCCTTGCACAAAGCTGTTTCAGTTTTTGGAACAGTGGGAGTTTAAGCTACATTGTGTCGCAAGCTTAGAAAAGACTTGCTGTTATAATCTAGGTCCCCGCTGTGTCTTGTTGCAGGTTGGTTGCCTCTTTGCATTTGCACTGCAGTAGAAAATTGCTAGGGTTCCGTAATAAGCATTACCTCCCAATCCTTTTAATAAGAACTAGTGAGAACGATGGCAAAATCCTGTGACGTTTACTCCCTTAGGTTGTCTAGTTAAAGTCACAGTCCTGCTGCATTGTCAGCCTTATGTATGTTACTTGGCATGGTTCATAGAGAGGTAATTGGCATTGTACAAAGCAGCGTTGTGCACAGAGACGTTCCCTTGCAGGGAAGTACATGTAGGTGGGGAGAGTAGGGCTGGAGGGTTAATATGTCTAGTCAGGCAACATGGCCGCAGTAACAATTTAAAGGGGTTATGTAAAAAAGGCACTAAGTTTTCCAGGTGCAGTAACCCACAGCTACCAGTCAGAAG
This sequence comes from Xenopus tropicalis, assembly GCF_000004195.4. Lineage (NCBI taxonomy): Eukaryota > Metazoa > Chordata > Amphibia > Anura > Pipidae > Xenopus > Xenopus tropicalis. The sequence goes on along the minus strand of NC_030683.2, from coordinate 110,366,558 downwards.
GTAGCATTTACTGATCACCTATTTAAAAGCAAACATCTTATTGGTTGCTATGGGTTACATATGGGGGTAAATCATTGTCGTACATCTTGCGGCCCTCCAGTTGCTTTTGGGCACTGGAAGTCATAGTTTAACAACATCTGAAGGGCTGTTTGGCTTGGTCCTCCATTACGTGGCTTGGCAAGCTGTCGATGTTCTCACCGCTGGAAAGGTTCCCAGTTTAAAGTCTTGTCTGGTCTCCAATAATAAAAAAAAAATCCACAACACCCCCACCACTGCCTTGTGGGAACACAAACAAATCTTGATTGTGATGAAGGAATTCAGACGTAAATGCTAAAAACCTTTGGGGGGTACCAAATTGTAAGGCCACCCCCGGTGACCTCAGTTGATAATCTGGTCTGGTGTCACTGCCTAAACTGTGCAGAGTAGGTGACGGCCAAGTCCCACATTGCTGATACTGCTAAACCTCTGGTCCCAATTCTGCCAGGCTCTTGCTTGATAACGGCCTCGCAACAGAAAGATGTACTGAAGCTGAACTGAAGAAGCTGCTCGGATGAGTAGTGAAACATCTTCAATGATTACTTAACAAGTCCAGTTGCTTTAGATTTATTTATACTAGATAAAGATGTACTCAGTTTCATTTATTGGCTGTGTGTCCATACACCACATCTTGGCCATTGTATTGTTCCCCTCAGTGTGGCTCCTCATCATTGGCTACTTGGCTTTGACTCCCCACCTAGCCTGACAACAGGAAAGCTTCCTGCACCCCAAGAGGAAGGACCCAAGATGCATGAAGAGAGTGTAGTTGAGAAGAACCCTGAACCTATCAGGCCTGTCCTTGTGATAACGTTATCCCTGTACAGAACAGAACCTCCTACAGTTGCACTATTTACTTACCCTTTGCTGGCCCTTTACAATACAGTGCTGTGATTGGAAGGTCTATGTGTTTGCTCTGGTTACTTTAGCATTGTGAAGCAAAAACAGACAGAATGCAGGGGTTACAGTTTTGGGTCGCAGGAATAGGCCTACAGGAAAATTGGTTGTGTTAAAGACCTAGCTGTGATTTAGAAAAACTAAGTACAGAACCAAGAAGGCAGTTAAAAATGACTCCATATTTATTACAATTAGTGCATACACTAATTACTAATTGGTTTCTTTTATACATATTAAACAAAGCACCCTATTTCATTTCTTTTTTTATTGTTCATCTCACCCCGTGAGTGTGTTAAAGTCATATAATCATTCACCATTTTTGTAATATTTTGGCCACAGGGGGCGCTGTTTCATTAGAATCCATATACATACAAGATATTATATTGTTTCTTGCCAGAAGAAGCAGTATGGTGGCCCCAACTTATATCAATAAATACAAAGATGCCTTTAAATAAGGCTTCACTATACGATTGTGTTTTACTAAACATTTATAAAAAATAAAGTGAACCCAGCCCCAATTAGAATTAAGGGTACATATGCTGTTTAATACTCGCAGACATAGAACATTCTCCGAGCACAGTCATGATCCCACCACTTTCCATCAATGGATGTGACGGATATGCAGTTCTCCAGGGTCTTTCCATTGGGCTGAACGATCATATGATCTTTGTACCAGTTGAAGAATGAAACGCGATGCCCATTTTCATATTGGTACATTCCTTCTGTGTGCAGATCATTAATTCCAATCCATATGTGCCAGTTGAAAGGATAGAATGAATCGTGGATATACTTTGCCAGAGCAGCATACTCTTGCTCATCGATGGGCATGGCCAGGTTGCCTCCTCGACTGTGGCAAAGTTTTTGGGCTGTTTCATAGTTTTCAAAGTGTTGAAAAATAAGATAACACTTTCTCAAGAGTCTCCTTCCTTTAAAACAACCTGCAAAAATTCACAGAAAATAAAATAGACTAACAAGCAGAATGGAGCCCTTACCAGCCTGGATACCCCTTATCCTATTGCTTATAAGAAATACCTTTGCCATTTACTGGATGGTTCCTTTCTGAATGTGCCACTGCTTACTTTAACAGGATATAACCAATATCAGGTAATAAGGGTAGCTGTCCTTGCATTAAAGATTTGCATTTATGGCCCCTTATTATATGGTTCCACCACCAACAATATCAATAAACACCATTCCCTAGACTGCTAGGTGTCACAGCCTTAGGGCCGTGGGTTTACAAACATAGGGCAGGACCCAAAAGGCAAACGGTTGGTGTAACAGGAGGAGGCATTTACTGGAGAATGGCAAGTAACATCCACACGTTTCCATGAGCAGGTAAATGGTAGCTAGCCTGCGCTCTTGTTGGGCAAACAGTCCTTCCGTAGGGAATAGGGAAAACCACACAGTTGGAGGGAATCTTCCTGCTGCAGCTAGGGTAGATTCCAGGGGAAGGCAGGGGAGGGTTTCCTGCCGCAGCTAGGTTACACCCCACGAACAAAAGAAGCCCATTGGAACTCTTGGCAGCCACCTTTGTAGCTAGAAAGGGAGCAGCCCCTGTCGTAAATGCAGAACAGGGTTTGATTCCATCTGCCAACCCAAAGGCAGCTTCCAGAGGGGCCAATCACAACTAATCCCACTGTGCCAATGAGCTGCCATTTAGTGGGCATGCCCAGTTCAGTCTATTGCATTCTCCAGATGGAACACAACTCTCACAAGGGGGGAACTATGTGTATTCTGTTACAGTGGGGTGTGGCTTTGTGTGCCCTCACAGTAGGGGGCAATTACCTTGAAAAGGGCCAGACAGAGCCGGCTGGCTACACACAGTACACACTTAGATCAAAGATTATCCTACACATAGCATTTGTTACAACAGGCAGGAGGGGGCAGAGGGTACATTTAAGCATAACAAGAATATTTCATGTTTTACATCCAACTTATACAACTTATGTCACACTAGGCTACATGCCATTCTGGCTTCTTGTAATAGGATTCTAACACCACAGGATGCCTATTAGGAACAACTGGGTGGTGAAAACACTCAAAACTAAATGGCTACTTTATGGCATCCTAATGTGTTTACATTCACCTTACTAACATTTCAATAACTGGCAAGATGAGCTGGCTAAAGTGAAAAAAACTTTAAAATACACTAGAAAAGTAGTGTTGGGCCTGGGGCACCTAAGGCCTACCAGAGTACCTGACCTTAAGGGCTAACGGGCCCAGCTGTTGATGGAATCAGGTATGTCTCATGAAGAAAGCAGTGTGCACAAGAGTAGGAGTAAAAGTAAGCAGGGCATAAACAGTCTAGCAGTGCAGCAGCCTATTAGGTGATGGTGCATTTTGGTGAACCAATCTGGGGTACACCAGGATTTTACCCATAGTTTCAGTAGGCCAGTCCAGCTCTCTACAATAGAGATCTTTGTGGGGCTAATCAAATTTATTCCCTCAAAACTTCTACCTCAGTTGATCTCTACCAGCTTTAGTGGCAACCCAACAAGGACACGAGAACGTTTTGCTAGAAGTAGCAAAGACTTGCAACAGCAGACCTGGTCTCCAGCTGACCCACCCGTATTTACCTACCCCCTTCCTTCTCAATAGCAGTATTTTCTGCTGATATGACCTCCTGGAGGACTTCATGCAAGAAAGAACCCAAATGGGGTAACGTATCAACAAGAATTGAAATTATGCATGTTTCAGAGATTTGACATGCCTGAATTTTCATAACTTTATTTCTGGAAGAGATGCATGTACTGTACCGAGATGTACTCTTCTGAAAGTGTCGAATATTTATACTTAATTAAGTCAAGAAAAACAGCTTAAAAAACAACAGCCTAACACATGTTTCTCATTTGGCAGTCCTACCTTCAATCTGTCCAATTTGTCTCTGGTTTCTGAGATTCAGTTCAGAAACAGTTGCAATGTTGTCTTCTACGTCGGCCAGTTTCGTCCGTATTTTGGAAAGGCTTTGTGACATCTGGTTCACCTTGACATCCAGGCCAAAGAACTGGACATTAAGACGATGGATTGCAGATTCTATGGCGCTTAGTCGGGACACTGTGTAGAAAGACATCAGATACTGTACATCTATATCAGTGTAAACTCTCTGTGGCCAGGGAGTAGCTTAGCTTTAAACTGCATCTTCCCTATAACTTCCAGCTTCTATTTTCCACCTGTTAAGGTGGCCATACATTGGTAGATTTTAGCTGCTAATTCAACTCCTTCGAGTTGGCAGCTTATCTGCTCATGTATGGGGTACTCTGATGGACCTACCTGACTGATATCTGGAGGAAAATCAGGCAGATAATGATCGGGCAGTTTTAAAAACCTCATCGAAATGATGACCATATTGGCTTATTGATGTGGTCCTAGCTCTGATGGCCTGTATCCCCCATTGTTGTGATTCACTTGTTTTTCCCTAGGGCCAGATGATTAAATCAGTATGATATCTCCTACCTCAAGGTAGGCATATAATGGAAAGACCCACTCATTTGGCCAAACAAGCAGATCTTTCAGTGAACGGCCAGCTTTATTCTCTAGCAATCCCAGTCATTAGCTCTTTTTGCCTCTTGCTACCCATTCTTGTTGATCTTATTTACATTTGCAACACATACAGAAATAAGTGTACAAGTTATTCATTGTCATAATTGGGCTAGGATGGGAAGTGGGCATGGAAGGTAAGACGTAGGGTCAATATAGCCATACAGGGGGGAAAGAGATGTCAACTCTTCTAGATTTCTCAGGAGTCTTCAATTTAATAACCTGGCCTTGAGTGAAGAGTGAGTCCTGGGCCAAACCGGACATGGCAAAAATCACCCCATATCTGTGTGTTGTTGGTTGTTAAATCACCTTTCTTTATAAGGCTTCATGTTGCATTGCTCCTAGTCGCAGCTGGGCCCCGTGCCCTACAGCACTCTCTGTGGCACAAACCTGCTTCTTACTTATGAATAATGTTGCACAATAAAAATAAATCCTTTGTATGCCTTTTGTGAATGATTGTAGATTTAGCCAAGACTAATGGTACTATAGCAGTCTCTCTATACAAACTGTGTTTGCAGTGAACTTGCTTCAGGCTGTGACTAAATAACATGGAAACTGTGACAAAGCCAAAATAAAATGTCAACTGCTTTCCTCTGGGAGATGCGGGACACAAAGAGTAACGAGCAACACTTTATTTATTCTTTGTAGCACCAACATATAAACTTTGAGTTTTTAAGCACAAGATCATCACTAAGAAGAACATTATTTCTTGAGGGCCCCCAATTGTCAATAACAAGTTTAGAGAAACACAAAAACGTTGCCATTCAGTCATAGTTCCAAGAATATCTAGGACATCACCCCAAATCCTAAACTTACTGATCTTTAAACTGGGCTTCAGGCCTAACATTTATCCTTCCCAGACCTTTTTCTAAATGTCCTTTAGGCTGGGCTCCCCCAGCCACTGCTATGGGCACCCCTAGGTGGGAATTGCCCTACTAAGCTCCTGGAGCCATTATTCCCTGGCTGTGACACAGGGCTTGGGTGTGATTTGAATCTCTAATAGACTGGAGCAGCTATATAAACAATGTCTCCTGCTTATTGGGTCTTTGCATAACCCCCCAAGCTTCTGGCAGTGAACCTCCCAACTGTCCCGATTTTTGGTGGGACAGTCTCGATTTTTTCGAGTTTATCCCGCATATTCTTATTGAATGTCCCATATTTCCCTTCTCCTACACTGAACGCCAAAAAAGATACAAAGCTTCTTAAATTTAACAAGATAAGTAGCTTTTGGCAGAGAGCCCAGAACACTCAACACTGCACTTAGATGCAATTCTAAAAATGGGCAAGGTCAAATGATTTTTCGCCATGCTACGTGCTGCATTTCGTTTTGTCCCTTTCTACATTTTTCAAATGTTGGGAGGTAAGGCTCCATGTTAAGAGTAACAGAGAAGAAAGAGTTTTGGGGTTTGGCACGGGTATATAAAAGGGGGCTAGGGGTAGGCAAGGATTTTGATTGAAACAAAAATATCTTGTTCTTATGAAAAGTGCTAGTGTTACTTCTACTCTCTAGGGCCCCTCAAAAACACAGATGCCTTGGTGGCCCCCTGCTTGCACTGCCAATAAAGAAAACTTGGTGCTCAGTGGTCAAAAAAGAATGTATCCAAACAAAACATATGTGTTCTTCATTTTCCTTGTAGCGTGGCCAACCCAGCACTCCCTTTCAACATCTTTCTCTGTGGTACCCCCCCCCCCCCATGCCCCAGCACTCCGAGCCCTTGTCAGGATTCCAGCGACGCTTGGCAGCCACTATAATTGATTCGTTTGTATGGGGAGGTCGGAGTATGGAGCGTGCGGTTCTATTCCAAAACATTACTGCTTAAAGGACATGTTTGCGCTCCTTGCTTTCTCCGCAGACAAGACAGTTATATGATCCCAATTATATTTTACTCAAATATGCTGTCTGGAATTTAAGCTCCTACAAACTGCTGATCTTCTGCATAATTTCCCTCAGAGTTCGTCAGTTTCAATCAAGCGCTAATTAAGATTATATCCTGCAACTGCGCAGTGTCTGGAACAGGATACTTATGCTTTGGCATGCCAGCAACTGTCAGGGGAAATAAACCTTAGCCAAGGGTCCCTCACCAGGATGATCTATAGCTACTGGGCACGATTCTGTCATCACATAATTACCTGCCTTTTAAATAAGCCCTTTTCAATTTTCACATAGGCATAACGGTGTTTTGTTCCATGTCACGTTAAATGTATTTTTTCATTTTAAAGCTTTATTTGTGTTCTGCATCAGCTAAGTTATTAGGGCTTATTTACATCTGCAAGTACAGTAGGAAACTTGTGCTTTTTCCTGCAGTTGGTTGCACTTAGAAACACTTTCATTAAAGATACTTACGCCCAAAGGCACTCTTTGCACTTCCATACAGTTGTTCTTGTCACTGTGCAGTCCATCCTGCTTTCCATTGGATGCTGCTGTGCCTATTAATGCAAGGAAATCCTGGGCCTACCACCTGGTCAGGGGGAGGCAGTAGCTCCAGGATTTGAACATGGAAGACTAGGAATGGCACATATATCTTATTTCAAGCCACAGTTTGACTTGTGAAGTAGGTTCAATGTTTCAGGTGGGTAGACCCCTTGCTGGTTATGTCTCTCCATTTCCTGACGAAGGGAGGGTCTTCCCTCTGAAATTTTAAACTGTGGTTTGAAATAAAGGGCAAGGAGCTCAAAAGATATATGTGAGTGCTGGTCCTATTCTTTCATGGTTATGCTATAAGGTGATGTTAAGTTAAACATCCAGGGAACATAGTGCCCCATGGGAGAATTAAAGAAGAAGGAGTTCTGGTGGGAATCGCTTTTATTCATTTGATAGTAGTTCCAGGCTTCCTATGCATCAATGGGTGCAACTGCACCCCCCCTCGTGCCCAGTGTAAATAGGTGCAACACACTTGTGGCAAAAGGGTGCACACACCACTCACACACTCAAGACGCCAGGCAGAATATATTTGCCACAACTGCACACTCTTAGTTGAACTCAACTGTGATAGGCCCAGCACAATTTTGTCGAAATAATCACCCATTTGCGTCTGCAATGGGGCTGGAATTCTGACAAAAAGGGCTGCATTGTGGGAAAAAACATGGCAATTTTGCTCAAAATTATACTTTGCACACTGCATCAAGGTAAGTGAATTTACCTATTATCTTGACATTGTTGAAGATAAATAGACCTACTGCCATGATTCTTAGGCTAACCATAACAAATAAATCTGATCATTTGGCCCTCTGGACAACTGTCGAACCCTTCACAGACCTATGCAAACCCATCAGGGTAGGGGCTGCATTAACATGCTGATGAGTCCCTTGTGAAATGGGATTTCTATTGCTGCCTGATATCTATCTGCCCAATTTTCAATCAGCTGTCAGTCAACCAGTCCATTGGAATGGGCCCAAATGACACAACTTTGTACAATATATACAGCGGCTCCTGCTTTTAAGTACAAATATACTAACCTCTTGTTCAGCATAAGAAGAGCCAGACCAATGTTGAACCCACCCCCAAAGCTGATACATTCGGCTGACAATACCTTCAGCTCCTGCTCCCGCTGTTACTCACTCCTTTACCATCTTTGGCCGGACTCCAACTTTGCCCCTTTCTGTCTGCACCCCAGGCACTTGCCTACCCTGCATTTAATAAACAGTGCTTGTGCTCATTATACTTTATGCCTATTGTTTTTATTATTTACGGATTTTGTTATTTCCTCAACTAAACAGATACATTGGAACCCATTCATGTTTTCCAACTTGCTGGTTTTTGCAAGGTAGTTAAATAGATAACCAGTGTACAGATTAACCCCCTGCATAATGGGCCTCTGCTTATCTGTAAGCCTTAGTCACAACAAAAGGGTGAAGGGAGGGGGTTGTTTATGCAGAGCACTCTAGCTAAACCAACTTAGCTAATTACAGAGAAGATGGAGTAAAAGCAAAGCTTGTTTTAATTAAAAGAGTAGGCAGATTGTTTTCCAGCATACGTTCAATTTATTTTACTCCTGATGAATAAAGGAGTATATAGATGTGAAAATGCACCTTTAGGAGCATCACGGGGCACATAAATATAAGAGATCTACCCAAGCTATTAGTGCATTTTCCAATTGTTATTTATTTGCAAAATGAATTTAATGACTGGAGGTGAAAGTAATTGCTGAATATACAGATGGTTACCTAGTTACCCCAAATGATATCTCAGGGGATTTTCCAGAAATAAATTTCTATGAGCACAGTGCATGCTTCGCTCCTCTGGGATACAAATACCAAATAAGGTTATTTTTAGGCATCATAATCACATTAACATTTAGGAATTAGGCTTAGTAAATGTAACTTTCTGGAATATATGGAGATAAAATTCAGGATACATACTCCATCTGTATATTTCCTTTCCTAAGAGTACCCATTGTCTGATGCAAATATCGGAAAAATGGTTTCTGAGCAATGAATAACTTTGAAAAACAAACAATGTAAATGTAGCATTACATTTTTTTTTTTTTAGTTTTCAATATATTAGCAGTTTTTACATATGAAACAGCAGCACCACCTACTGGTGATTATGACAGAATGGCTACACTTGCTCTGCTTTGAACTGGACAAAGAATTGTTATGTGACTTTTCATTTTCTAAGCAGAACAACATCACAAGACTTTCCTTTTCTCAGAAATAGAATTTCCAACTGATTGCAGCCACGTGGCCAAAATGACCAGCAAGTGAAACATGAAATCAAAATTCTACTTGGTTGCTTTTTGTGACGTTTCACTTTTAACTACTAAACCCTTCTGTCTTGGCTATAGAAGTCCTGGTTAAAATGTACAGCAAACACATTCCAGTGAATTCATATAAAGCAGGCATGAGCAACCCACTGCTCTCTAGTTAAAGGGGAAGGAAAGGTAAAAACTAAGTAAGCTTTATCAGAAAGGTGTATGTAAATACAGCTATAAGCACTGAGTTCTCTGTCAAAAGAAACAGGATTTTTGGTCTCTTTGTTTTCCTGTGCCAGAGACACGCAGTTCTCTCCTCTCTCCCCTCTCCTGCCTCCCTCCCTCAAGAATGCTAAGAACTCCCCCCCCCTTAGGAATTTGTGTTCTGAGACAATCAGCAGGAAGCTGTCTCATAGTCTTACTAACGGAGCATGTACACTGGTCTGGGTCTCGGTGCAGGAGCGAGGTATTATGGGAACTTTCTTTACAGAGCTCAGTGTTTTTTTTTTCCTATAAGGCTTCTGATCATCTGAACAGGAGAAATATGGGGAGACTTAAGGGCACTATTGAGAGAACTGAAGGTATGCCTGCAGCTTGGGATTATCTCTTTATTAGCCTTTCCTTCTCCTTTAAATAACCTCTGAAATGCCACCAGTAGGGCAAAGAAAGGCAGGGAGCTGGCGCAGCGGCTTTTCCACCAGAGCACAGAGATTGTAAATATGCCCTATGTGCCCATAGGCCTAACAGCTGAACTTTCTATTCAAAACAGGAGCAAGCACAGCTCCAGCAGAGCAGATATAGGAGTGAGCAGGATGGCAGCACAACCTCCATGATCAGCCTCACAGCATATTATATTAATATGTATATTCAGTACTGTATGACTGTATGGTCTTTATTAAATGATCTCATACCCTATAAGAATGGAAATGATCTAATGCTGTGGTGAAGCCAGAATTGTTTCTGCAGTGGAAAAAAAAACTAGCCAGAGGGGTTGGTGATTATATTAGCAAAGTATATAAATTATAAGTATTGTTACATCCATCCTGTAATTTAAGCCAGTGTTAATTGTAGAGCTTGAAATGATTACGTTGCTAAAGTTCCAGTGTATTTTGTTAATACACAAACCTTGGTTGGAAAAAAAGAAAACAAATCATCCAGCACTCAAAATCAAACTATTGAGTCTTTGGGAGACCAAGCAGGGATTACTACCCTGGGTTCCTCTTCAAATGGGGCTCCAATGAGTAGCATCTGGTATGCCTATAAATAGCAGTGGGGGGATAATAGCCTCTGGGAAGGGACTGTGGCTGCGGGATAGCAGGTATAGTAGGGAGAGATGGTGCCTATAGTAGCAGTGGGGGGGGGGGGGGGGATAATAGCCTCTGGGAAGGGACTGTGGCTGTGGGATAGCAGGTATAGTAGGGAGAGATGGTGCCTATAGTAGCAGTGGGGGGATAATAGCCTCTGGGAAGGGACTGTGGCTGTGGGATAGCAGGTATAGTAGGGAGAGATGGTGCCTATAGTAGCAGTGGGATAATAGCCTCTGGGAAGGGACTGGGGCTGTGGGATAGCAGGTATAGTAGGGAGAGATGGTGCCTATAGTAGCAGTGGGGATAATAGCCTCTGGGAAGGGACTGGGGCTGTGGGATAGCAGGTATAGTAGGGAGAGATGGTGCCTCTAGTAGCAGTGGGGGATAATAGCCTCTGGGAAGGGACTGTGGCTGTGGGATAGCAGGTATAGTAGAGAGAGATGGTGCCTATAGTAGCAGTGGGGGGATAATAGCCTCTGGAAAAGGACTATGGCTGTGGGATAGCAGGTATAGTAGGGGCAGATGGTGCGTATAGTAGTAGTGGGGGGATAATAGCCTCTGGGAAGGGACTGTGGTTGTGGGATAGCAGGTATAGTAGGGAGAGATGGTGCCTATAGTAGCAGTGGGGGATAATAGCCTCTGGGAAGGGACTGGGGCTGTGGGATATTAGATATAGTAGGGAGAGATGGTGCCTATAGTAACAGTGGGGGATAATAGCCTCTGGGAAGGGACTGGGGCTGTGGGATAGCAGGTATAGTAGGGAGAGATGGTGCCTATAGTAGCAGTGGGGGGATAATAGCCTCTGGATAAGGACTGTGGCTGTGGGATAGCAGGTATAGTAGGGAGAGATGGTGCCTATAGTAGCAGTGGGGGGGATAATAGCCTCTGGGAAGGGACTGGGGCTGTGGGATAGCAGGTATAGTAGGGAGAGATGGTGCCTATAGTAGCAGTGGGGGGATAATAGCCTCTGGATATGGACTGGGGCTGTGGGATATTAGGTATAGTAGGGAGAGATGGTGCCTATAGTAGCAGTGGGGGATAATAGCCTCTGGGAAGGGACTGGGGCTGTGGGATAGCAGGTATAGTAGAGAGAGATGGTGCCTATAGTAGCAGTGGGGGGATAATAGCCTCTGGGAAGGGGCTGTGGCTGTGGGATAGCAGGTATAGTAGGGAGAGGTGGTGCCTATAGTAGCAGTGGGATAATAGCCTTTGGGAAGGGACTGTGGCTGTGGGATAGCAGGTATAGTAGGGAGAGATGGTGCCTATAGTAGCAGAGGGGGGATAATAGCCTCTGGTAAGGGACTGTGGCTGTTGGATAGCAGGTATAGTAGGGAGAGATGGTACCTATAGTAGCAGTGGGGGATAATAGCCTCTGGGAAGGGACTGGGGCTGTGGGATAGCAGGTATAGTAGAGAGAGATGGTGCGTATAGTAGCAGTGGGGGGATAATAGCCTCTGGGAAGGGGCTGTGGCTGTGGGATAGCAGGTATAGTAGGGAGAGGTGGTGCCTATAGTAGCAGTGGGATAATAGCCTCTGGGAAGGGACTGTGGCTGTGGGATAGCAGGTATAGTAGGTAGAGATGGTGCCTATAGTAGCAGTGGGATAATAGCCTCTGGGAAGGGGCCATGGCTGTGGGATAGCAGGTATAGTAGGGAGAGATGGTGCCTATAGTAGCAGTGGGGGGATAATAGCCTCTGGGAAGGGACTGGGGCTGTGGGATAGCAGGTATAGTAGGGAGAGATGGTGCCTATAGTAGCAGTGGGGGGATAATAGCCTCTGGGAAGGGACTGGGGCTGTGGGATAGCAGGTATAGTAGGGAGAGATGGTGCCTATAGTAGCAGTGGGGGGATAATAGCCTCTGGGAAGGGACTGTGGCTGTGGGATAGCAGGTATAGTAGGGAGAGATGGTGCCTATAGTAGCAGTGGGGGATAATAGCCTCTGGGAAGGGACTGGGGCTGTGGGATAGCAGGTATAGTAGGGAGAGATGGTGCCTATAGTAGCAGTGGGGGGATAATAGCCTCTGGGAAGGGACTGTGGCTGTGGGATAGCAGGTATAGTAGGGAGAGATGGTGCCTATAGTAGCAGTGGGGGGATAATAGCCTCTGGGAAGGGACTGTGGCTGTGGGATAGCAGGTATAGTAGGGAGAGATGGTGCCTATAGTAGCAGTGGGATAATAGCCTCTGGGAAGGGACTGTGGCTGTGGGATAGCAGGTATAGTAGGGAGAGATGGTGCCTATAGTAGCAGTGGGATAATAGCCTCTGGGAAGGGGCCATGGCTGTGGGATAGCAGGTATAGTAGGGAGAGATGGTGCCTATAGTAGCAGTGGGATAATAGCCTCTGGGAAGGGGCCATGGCTGTGGGATAGCAGGTATAGTAGGGAGAGATGGTGCCTATAGTAGCAGTGGGGGGATAATAGCCTCTGGGAAGGGACTGGGGCTGTGGGATAGCAGGTATAGTAGGGAGAGATGGTGCCTATAGTAGCAGTGGGGGGATAATAGCCTCTGGGAAGGGACTGGGGCTGTGGGATAGCAGGTATAGTAGGGAGAGATGGTGCCTATAGTAGCAGTGGGGGGATAATAGCCTCTGGGAAGGGACTGTGGCTGTGGGATAGCAGGTATAGTAGGGAGAGATGGTGCCTATAGTAGCAGTGGGGGATAATAGCCTCTGGGAAGGGACTGGGGCTGTGGGATAGCAGGTATAGTAGGGAGAGATGGTGCCTATAGTAGCAGTGGGGGGATAATAGCCTCTGGGAAGGGACTGTGGCTGTGGGATAGCAGGTATAGTAGGGAGAGATGGTGCCTATAGTAGCAGTGGGGGGATAATAGCCTCTGGGAAGGGACTGGGGCTGTGGGATAGCAGGTATAGTAGGGAGAGATGGTGCCTATAGTAGCAGTGGGATAATAGCCTCTGGGAAGGGACTGGGGCTGTGGGATAGCAGGTATAGTAGGGAGAGATGGTGCCTATAGTAGCAGTGGGGGATAATAGCCTCTGGGAAGAGACTGGGGCTGTGGGATAGCAGGTATAGTAGGGAGAGATGGTGCCTATAGTAGCAGTGGGGATAATAGCCTCTGGGAAGGGACTGGGGCTGTGGGATAGCAGGTATAGTAGGGAGAGATGGTGCCTATAGTAGCAGTGGGGATAATAGCCTCTGGGAAGGGACTGGGGCTGTGGGATAGCAGGTATAGTAGGGAGAGATGGTGCCTCTAGTAGCAGTGGGGGGATAATAGCCTCTGGGAAGGGACTGTGGCTGTGGGATAGCAGGTATAGTAGAGAGAGATGGTGCCTATAGTAGCAGTGGGGGGATAATAGCCTCTGGAAAAGGACTATGGCTGTGGGATAGCAGGTATAGTAGGGGCAGATGGTGCGTATAGTAGTAGTGGGGGGATAATAGCCTCTGGGAAGGGACTGTGGTTGTGGGATAGCAGGTATAGTAGGGGCAGATGGTGCGTATAGTAGTAGTGGGGGGATAATAGCCTCTGGGAAGGGACTGTGGTTGTGGGATAGCAGGTATAGTAGGGAGAGATGGTGCCTATAGTAGCAGTGGGGGATAATAGCCTCTGGGAAGGGACTGGGGCTGTGGGATATTAGGTATAGTAGGGAGAGATGGTGCCTATAGTAACAGTGGGGGATAATAGCCTCTGGGAAGGGACTGGGGCTGTGGGATAGCAGGTATAGTAGGGAGAGATGGTGCCTATAGTAGCAGTGGGGGGATAATAGCCTCTGGATAAGGACTGTGGCTGTGGGATAGCAGGTATAGTAGGGAGAGATGGTGCCTATAGTAGCAGTGGGGGGGATAATAGCCTCTGGGAAGGGACTGGGGCTGTGGGATAGTAGGTATAGTAGGGAGAGATGGTGCCTATAGTAGCAGTGGGGGGATAATAGCCTCTGGATATGGACTGGGGCTGTGGGATATTAGGTATAGTAGGGAGAGATGGTGCCTATAGTAGCAGTGGGGGATAATAGCCTCTGGGAATGGACTGGGGCTGTGGGATATTAGGTATAGTAGGTAGAGATGGTGCCTATAGTAGCAGTGGGGGATAATAGCCTCTGGGAAGGGACTGGGGCTGTGGGATAGCAGGTATAGTAGAGAGAGATGGTGCCTATAGTAGCAGTGGGGGATAATAGCCTCTGGGAAGGGGCTGTGGCTGTGGGATAGCAGGTATAGTAGGGAGAGGTGGTGCCTATAGTAGCAGTGGGATAATAGCCTCTGGGAAGGGACTGGGGCTGTGGGATAGCAGGTATAGTAGGGAGAGATGGTGCCTATAGTAGCAGTGGGGGGATAATAGCCTCTGGGAAGGGACTGTGGCTGTTGGATAGCAGGTATAGTAGGGAGAGATGGTACCTATAGTAGCAGTGGGGGATAATAGCCTCTGGGAAGGGACTGGGGCTGTGGGATAGCAGGTATAGTAGGGAGAGATGGTGCCTATAGTAGCAGTGGGGGGATAATAGCCTCTGGGAAGGGACTGTGGCTGTGGGATAGCAGGTATAGTAGGGAGAGATGGTGCCTATAGTAGCAGTGGGATAATAGCCTCTGGGAAGGGACTGGGGCTGTGGGATAGTAGGTATAGTAGGGAGAGATGGTGCCTATATTAGCAGTGGGGGGATAATAGCCTCTGGGAAGGGACTGGGGCTGTGGGATAGCAGGTATAGTAGGGAGAGATGGTGCCTATAGTAGCAGTGGGGGGGGGGGGATAATAGCCTCTGGGAAGGGACTGGGGCTGTGGGATAGCAGGTATAGTAGAGAGAGATGGTGCGTATAGTAGCAGTGGGGGGATAATAGCCTCTGGGAAGGGGCTGTGGCTGTGGGATAGCAGGTATAGTAGGGAGAGGTGGTGCCTATAGTAGCAGTGGGATAATAGCCTCTGGGAAGGGACTGTGGCTGTGGGATAGCAGGTATAGTAGGTAGAGATGGTGCCTATAGTAGCAGTGGGATAATAGCCTCTGGGAAGGGGCCATGGCTGTGGGATAGCAGGTATAGTAGGGAGAGATGGTGCCTATAGTAGCAGTGGGGGGATAATAGCCTCTGGGAAGGGACTGGGGCTGTGGGATAGCAGGTATAGTAGGGAGAGATGGTGCCTATAGTAGCAGTGGGGGGATAATAGCCTCTGGGAAGGGACTGGGGCTGTGGGATAGCAGGTATAGTAGGGAGAGATGGTGCCTATAGTAGCAGTGGGGGGATAATAGCCTCTGGGAAGGGACTGTGGCTGTGGGATAGCAGGTATAGTAGGGAGAGATGGTGCCTATAGTAGCAGTGGGGGATAATAGCCTCTGGGAAGGGACTGGGGCTGTGGGATAGCAGGTATAGTAGGGAGAGATGGTGCCTATAGTAGCAGTGGGGGGATAATAGCCTCTGGGAAGGGACTGTGGCTGTGGGATAGCAGGTATAGTAGGGAGAGATGGTGCCTATAGTAGCAGTGGGGGATAATAGCCTCTGGGAAGGGACTGGGGCTGTGGGATAGCAGGTATAGTAGGGAGAGATGGTGCCTATAGTAGCAGTGGGGGGATAATAGCCTCTGGGAAGGGACTGTGGCTGTGGGATAGCAGGTATAGTAGGGAGAGATGGTGCCTATAGTAGCAGTGGGGGGATAATAGCCTCTGGGAAGGGACTGTGGCTGTGGGATAGCAGGTATAGTAGGGAGAGATGGTGCCTATAGTAGCAGTGGGATAATAGCCTCTGGGAAGGGACTGTGGCTGTGGGATAGCAGGTATAGTAGGGAGAGATGGTGCCTATAGTAGCAGTGGGATAATAGCCTCTGGGAAGGGGCCATGGCTGTGGGATAGCAGGTATAGTAGGGAGAGATGGTGCCTATAGTAGCAGTGGGATAATAGCCTCTGGGAAGGGGCCATGGCTGTGGGATAGCAGGTATAGTAGGGAGAGATGGTGCCTATAGTAGCAGTGGGGGGATAATAGCCTCTGGGAAGGGACTGGGGCTGTGGGATAGCAGGTATAGTAGGGAGAGATGGTGCCTATAGTAGCAGTGGGGGGATAATAGCCTCTGGGAAGGGACTGGGGCTGTGGGATAGCAGGTATAGTAGGGAGAGATGGTGCCTATAGTAGCAGTGGGGGGATAATAGCCTCTGGGAAGGGACTGTGGCTGTGGGATAGCAGGTATAGTAGGGAGAGATGGTGCCTATAGTAGCAGTGGGGGATAATAGCCTCTGGGAAGGGACTGGGGCTGTGGGATAGCAGGTATAGTAGGGAGAGATGGTGCCTATAGTAGCAGTGGGGGGATAATAGCCTCTGGGAAGGGACTGTGGCTGTGGGATAGCAGGTATAGTAGGGAGAGATGGTGCCTATAGTAGCAGTGGGGGGGATAATAGCCTCTGGGAAGGGACTGTGGCTGTGGGATAGCAGGTATAGTAGGGAGAGATGGTGCCTATAGTAGCAGTGGGGGGATAATAGCCTCTGGGAAGGGTCTGGGGCTGTGGGATAGCAGGTATAGTAGGGAGAGATGGTGCCTATAGTAGCAGTGATGGGATAATAGCCTCTGGGAAGGGACTGGGGCTGTGGGATATCAGGTATAGTAGGGAGAGATGGTGCCTATAGTAGCAGTGGGATAATAGCCTCTGGGAAGGGGCTGTGGGATAGCAGGTATAGTAGGGAGAGATGGTGCCTATAGTAGCAGTGGGATAATAGCCTCTGGGAAGGGACTGTGGCTGTGGGATAGCAGGTATAGTAGGGAGAGATGGTGCCTATAGTAGCAGTGGGATAATAGCCTCTGGGAAGGGGCTGTGGGATAGCAGGTATAGTAGGGAGAGATGGTGCCTATAGTAGCAGTAGGATAATAGCCTCTGGGAAGGGACTGTGGCTGTGGGATAGCAGGTATAGTAGGGAGAGATGGTGCCTATAGTAGCAGTGGGATAATAGCCTTTGGGAAGGGACTTTGGCTGTGGGATAGCAGGTATAGTAGGGAGAGATGGTGCCTATATTAGCAGTGGGGAGAGAATGAAGAGGAGTTTTTGTACTTACTGAAATAATTGAAATTATCATCCAGAAAAGCTGTTGTTGATGGCTGTGTTGCAGTTGTTGGTACCTTGCCTTTCAGTGTATCATCTTCTTCTTCAATCTCCTCCTCTTCTTCTTCTTCATTCTCTATATCTTGCTCATTACTGTTTCCATTTTGTAAAATAGAAACTGTTGTAACATGATGGATTTGGGGAGCATCCGTTTTGGGGAGTATATGAGGATCATCTGGTGGTGAAACAGTTACCTCTTCATTCCCTAAAAAGATCTAAAAGGCATAAACCTTACATTAGGCATTCACACTTCATTTTAGATACTGTTTTCAGCTCAGTATGCATATAGACATTGGTGGACTATATTTTGTACTATGGAGAGTTGTGTATAGGAATAGAAACTGCAAACCTAGTACCAAAAATCCCCAATATTTTCCCCTAAGATTTTACTGTACAATTCACGTAGGGAACAACAAAAATATTCTAAATTGTTTTTATGGCAAAACCCATTCAAGTCAATGGGGAAAATATTTTGGCAGCAAGTAAATTGCGACAGTAGAGAAAAAACATAACAATGACTAATATTTTTTTTTGTGGACTGATGATAACAAGAAGTTGCAAAGGCTTATATCTTATAAAAGGAGATGAATCCTACTGTGGGCTGGCCAGCTGTAAGCCCTTGGGCCTCAGATCAACCATCAAATTTCCAGCCTGCTTGAAGAGCTTTGGTTGGAGGACATCATTGTATTAGTAGGAGTCCTCTAACTTCTTGACTTATTGAAGCCCTTCTTATGAGAAAAAGAACAGCACTTTTGTTGCCAACACTTCACATGTTTAGTTGTGGCAACGTTTCCAGAAAAAAAATCACAACAACAAAATGAGGAATGGTCACTACATATGGCATGACTTAAGTTTCAAGTCCTGCTATGTTTTACATGACTTTTAATATGTAACTTCTTGTTACCAGACTTTGATAAACCCACATAAGAATCTCAAGCCTGACCCTAATTAATGCTGCCAGAAATATATGTAGAAAATACAGAAGACATGTCCTGTTGGAGAGTCCTTGAGCCTATAATATGCATCTTACTGTGTGAAGCAACTGGGCTGGGCCAATTCATCAGTATATTTGCAGGGCAGACTTCTACAGTTTAGTTGGGAAGCCCTTACTTCTAGTTGCAAGGGTCCCTTCCTGTCTTCTTGTCAATGGTTGAACCTAGATGTAGCTAGGGTCCCAGTGAGCCCTCTATAGTCCTAAAATCTCTTGCAAAACCAGGGTCTACTTACCCTATAGAACAGGGATCCCCAACATTTTATACCTGTGAGCCACATTCAAATGGAAAACGTGTTGGGGAGCAACACAAGCATAGAAAAAGTTCCTGGGGGTGCAAATTAGAGCTATAACTGGCCATTTGGTAGCCCCTATGTGGACTAGTAGCATATAGAATGCTCTGTTTGGCTTTACACTGGGTTTTATGCAACCAACACTTGCCTCCATGCCAGGAATTTAAAAAATAAGCACCTACTTTGAGGCCATGGGGAGCAACATCCAAGGGGTTGGGGAGCAACATGTTGCTCACGAACCACTGGTCGGGGATCACTGCTATAGAACAAGCTTATTAGACAGGTACCATATTCCTTGGTACAGTACGTTCAGATATTAATTAAGGGCCCAGTAAGGTCCGAAAACTGTGCCTTTCTCTTGTCTACCTTTTCGAGCCAATAAAATCATGTTTAAGCAAAAGTACTCAGACTCATGGTATGCTGAAGCTGTCTGGACTTGTGTTACATCAAGATATTAATAGCAGACAGACAAATCAAAGACAGTAGTTAATGAAAGCCCTACCTTTCAGGGCTGCATTTTAAGTGCGAATAAGTGAGATGTAAGGTACAAGTATAGCTCTGCACAAAGATTTATGATTGAGCCATAGCTCAGTGGTCATTAACCAAATAGACACCGTTGTACAGTTTCAAGATGTGAAAATACATTTGTATTTGTTATTAGGAATGAAGGCTTCCTAAAAGGTTAATTGGCAGATTTGGCTGAGAAAGTACTGAGGAAGCATAATTTTAGGACTCCCCAAACTGTAGGAAGGCAACCACATTCGCAAACGCATATGAAAGATGTGCCCCACGGGGCCCATTGTGTGGAAATATATATTACCTTTCAGTGATTCCTATTGGCAAGCATGCAAAACACACTGGATGTGACCACTGGAACCCCAAGATTAGTCTCAGGCATTTCAGTGTGAAGTGGTGACAAGGAGTAATGGCAAATATCTCTCTAAAATGGTAGCATCTTCTCACCTTTCGCAGATATGTATCTATAATGACATCTGGCGTGTCCCCTCGTTTCTCAATGATAACCACAGATTCTGTAATGTTCCCCAGTCCAAGAGGTTCTGCTGCTGCCTCCTCCTGCGTCAGGGTGCTGGGGACTAGACTCATGCACAATGCAGCCAGGAACACTTCTTCCAAGAGCATTTTCTCATAACAGACAAGGCCAGTAATGTCTAAATGAAGTAATAATTCCAAAAATAAAAATGAAAAACAATGAAGGAGGACACCTTACATTGAAAGGTTTTTCCTTTCTTCCCCCTGCTCCTCAGAAGTTCTGCGTCTTTGTTCTCTCTGAAGATTTGCTCACATGAGGACTTACTAAAAGACAGGAAATGTCAGTGTTTTTTTTTCCAAGCGTCTGCTGTTCTGCAGCCAGAGAGGGGATGGTAGGGCCAAGAAAACAGCACACTTGGCAGGGGGAGAGGAAAGGATAAAAGGTGGGCTCGGAGGAGACAGAAGGCTCACGGAAAATGATGCATGGCTATGGGTTTCCTGGTATGCTGCAAAGTTGCTGCTTCTAGAAAAAGTGAAAATGTTAGTGTGGGAGCCCACCCCTATTAAATTTTATACTCATGTTTTGAAATGTTGTCTTTAAATGATGAAATTCAACAATGGCTTTGTGCTCTTTACAAGCAGCTGCTGACATACCTCCTAACTCTTATTCAATTCTTATTGAAAAGTCCCTCAATTCCCTTTGGTCTCCTGCACGGAATGCCAAAAATGATACAAAGGTCCAGTTTTGCACCATGGATCATGTGCTTTTAGTTACACCATGAACATGGTAATAGAGGAGTGATGGAAGCACCTCAATAATGACATGGTGCACCCTCTATTGCCATGGGGTTAAGATGCCATCATAGACATTATCACTTCATTGTTGTTTAATAATGCTTACAAACCATTGCCAGGACGCTCCCTAAGAGGGCTCATATAAGTGGATGGGAAGGTCAGCCTGAAAGTTAGGGTGAGAATTGGGTTAAAACTTTTTTGCAGCACTACAGTGGCCATACACAGGACAATTCCAAATTGCATCCAACCAATCAACACATGGGCTGCATGGATGGATAACATAAGTCTGGTTATGACTATGAAGATTTTCATTCATCCAGGTCATGGTATATCTAGTATAAATAAATCTAAAGCAACTGGACTTGTTAAGTAATCATTGAAGACGTTTCACTACTCATCCGAGCAGCTTCTTCAGTTCAACTGACTGGTATGGGAAGTCCTCAGCATATATACTCTTCCACTAATCCAATCACAATGGCACTTTGTAACTTTTCAGAGAGGTGACAGCTGAAACTCACAGAGGTGTGAATGCTGTGGAGTTACTTTGAAAGGATTACCAAAGTATCATGCAACTCTTCAAAGCAGGTGTTACTAGAGTTAGAGTTGCATGAATAGATGTGTGAAGAGTTCTGAAACTGCCGGGGTACAGATGTTGTATATGCAGTCCAGTGTAGCGAGGAGTGTGCTGACCTTTACATTAGTGGGACAAAGCAACTGCTCTCCAAGCGAATGGCTCAGCATAGGAGGGCGAACACTACAGGCCAGGACTCTGCTGTATTTCTACACCTAAAAGACAAGGGACACTCCTTTGAAAATAGCAATGTCCAAATTTTGGACAAAGAAGACCGCTGGTTTGAAAGAGGTGTAAAAGAGGCTATTCATGTTAAAGTGGAGAAACCATCCCTTAACAGAGGTGGGGGCCTTCAACACCATCTGTCTGCTACATACAATGCTGTTCTAACATCTGTACCCTGGCAGTTTCAGAACTCTTCACACATCCATTCATGCAACTCCAACAAGTAACACCTGTTTTGAAGAGTTCCATGATAGTTAAGTAATCCTTTCAAAGTAACTCCACAGCATTCACACCTCTGTGAGTTTCAGATGTCCCCTTTCTGAAGAGTTACATAGTGCCATTGTGATTGGATTAGTGGAAGAGTACATATGCTGGGGACTTCCCATACCAGTCAGTTGAACTGAAGAAGCTGCTCAGATGAGTAGTGAAATGTCTTCAATGATTACTTAACAAGTAACAAGTCCAGTTGCTTTAGATTTATTTATACTAGATATAAGTCTGGTTACCTTTCTATTCTTTCGCTTGTATGGGCCGACAGCCCAAACAATTGTAAAGGAGCTGTGTTTCCACTGCACTTCATCATCTGTCATTGCACCATGCACTACTTGTATGGCCAACTGTAGATATGCCTGAAAGTATAGCAGGGTGCCTGTCAGAACAATGTTTCTGTAGATCTGTAGCCTTTTTTGTTTTAGGTAAGGTTGGGAGGCTAAGCAACCGATGGACTGCTAAAATAGCTAAAACCCAAAAGTAAAAACAAGCCAGGAGATAACTACATAGGCAAAATACAGCCTCACTTTTAGAACATGCAGCTCAGGGATGCCATCACTAGAGGCTCACAGCGACTGTTTGCCACCTTTTTGAATTCTTTTTACCAGGTGGTGGAGGCAAACAGAAAAGGGGGCAGAGCAGGGATGTAAACGGAGTGGGCCTTGATGTTAAACGGTTGGATATATGATGCATAGGCCGACAGAGGATAAAGTTTAAGTGGATTGGGCGAGAAAAATAGGTAAAATTGGGTGGGCCAGTAGCTCATCTTAAGGGTATTACAAATTTAGCAGCAAATACTTTGCAAGCTTTACCAGCTACACCAGTAAAATACCAGCCACGTGGCTACCCTGGTAGCACCATGTAATTATTGAGGTGCTTTCATCACTCATCTATTACTATGTTCATGGTGCAACTAAAAGCATATGGTCCATGGTGCAAAATTGGACCCGGGACCCCCCTGTCTGGCCCAGCTCCACACCCTCCCTCACTTACAGATATTAATCTCAGGCCCTCTACTCCTCAGTCACTTCATGTACTGCCCCCTATGGTACATTGGCTCTGTTCCCCCCTGTGGTTATGTCCCATCCCAGGTTATGTTTCTCAAATCTTTGATTTCAGAATAACGTGGCAGCTATTCTTAAAACAATAGAAATCCGTACACATTAACTGCTCAATTCTGTCCAGCATTGCATTAAAACAAGTCACAGAGTGCTCTGACCCAAAACATTCAGCTGAGGAGGCTGGCTTGATTTATCATGGTGCCCGCTGTGTGTACAGATTTGCCCTTGTGCCTGTCACACTCCACTGCACTTTCTGTTATCACTGGAAGGAGCGGGAAAGTGGTTCCCTGGAGTTGTGTGTCTCTCTGCAGGACATTGCTTCTCCCATGCTGATTTAACACTTTTCTGGTTTTGTATCAATGCATCCAACTGACGTCCTCTGTGGAAATGTCTGTCTGCGGGTCTGCAACCTGCACTTTGGGCCAATAAACACAAGTCCACGGTGTTGGCTCCTGTCCGGTCAATTTTTTTGCACATATTAGGGCTTGCTTACTATGACCTAGATGCAACTAGGAGTACTTAGGAGTGTAAACACATTATGGCCTGTGCCCCTAACTTGTACTTCTGAATAATGGGCTTCATCTGCCTCTGAAGAACTGGACCCGCAGGAATCCCTAGTCCCCAGTGGCTGGAAGAACAAACAAGGTATTGGGTGGGTGTGTATGTGCATGATGAGGGGGGTCAAGAAGCGTCAGGTTGCTGTGTTAGCAGACAGGTTGTCTGCAACTCACTAAGGGATTTACTGCCAGGTCCAGGATCAATTCACTGGCGCAGGCTGAAGGGGTGCATTGGCACTTGTGTCGGGTTGCAAAGGAGAATGTGAAAGGTATCAATACAAACCCAGTTTTGTGTCCATTTTAGTGCTTTGCATTCATCAATATATCCTAATGGGTATTAGGCAAATATGGGTACATCATGGGTACAACTAGGCACAATCTGGGCACATCATGGGTACAACTAGACACACACACTTGAGTAGATCATAGGTACAACTAGGCACAATCTGGGTACATCATGGGTACAACTAGGCACAATCTGGGTACATCATGGGTACAACTAGGCACAATCTGGGTACATCATACGTACAACTAGGCACACACTTGGGTAGATCATAGGTACAACTAGGCACAACCTGGGTACATCATGGGTTCAACTAGACACCCACTTGGTTAGATCATAGGTACAACTAGGCACAATCTGGGTACATCATGGGTACAACTAGACACCAACTTGGGTAGATCATAGGTACAACTAGGCACAATCTGGGTACATCATGGGTTCAACTAGAAACCCACTTGTGTAGATCATAGGTACAACTAGGTACAATCTGGGTACATCATGGGTACAACTAGACACCAACTTGGGTAGATCATAGGTACAACTAGGCACAATCTGGGTACATCATGGGTACAACTAGACACCCACTTGTGTAGATCATAGGTACAACTAGGCACAATCTGGGTACATCATGGGTACAACTAGAAACCCACTTGTGTAGATCATAGGTACAACTAGGCACAATCTGGGTACATCATGGGTACAACTAGACACCCACTTGTGTAGATCATAGGTACAACTAGGCACAATCTGGGTACATCATAGGTACAACTAGAAACCCACTTGTGTAGATCATAGGTACAACTAGGCACAATCTGGGTACATCATGGGTACAACTAGAAACCCACTTGTGTAGATCATAGGTACAACGAGGCACAATCTGGGTACATCATGGGTACAACTAGAAACCCACTTGTGTAGATCATAGGTACAACTGGCGCAGGCTGAAGGGGTGCATTGGCACTTGTGTCGGGTTGCAAAGTAGAATGTGAAAGGTATCAATACAAACCCAGTTTTGTGTCCATTTTAGTGCTTTGCATTCATCAGTGTAGCCTAATGGGTATTAGGCAAATATGGGTACATCATGGGTACAACTAGGCACAATCTGGGTACATAATGGGTACAACTAGGCACAATCTGGATACATAATGGGTACAACTAGGCACAATCTGGGTACATAATGGGTACAACTAGGCACAATCTGGGTACATCATGGGTACAACTAGACACACACACTTGGGTAGATCATAGGTACAACTAGGCACAATCTGGGTACATCATGGGTACAACTAGGCACAACCTGGGTACATCATACGTACAACTAGACACACACTTGGGTAGATCATAGGTACAACTAGGCACAACCTGGGTACATCATACGTACAACTAGGCACACACTTGGGTAGATCATTGCTACAACTAGGCACAATCTGGGTACATAATGGGTACAACTAGGCACAATCTGGGTACATAATGGGTACAACTAGGCACAATCTGGGTACATCATGGGTACAACTAGACACACACACTTGAGTAGATCATAGGTACAACTAGGCACAATCTGGGTACATCATGGGTACAACTAGGCACAACCTGGGTACATCATACGTACAACTAGACACACACTTGGGTAGATCATAGGTACAACTAGGCACAACCTGGGTACATCATACGTACAACTAGGCACACACTTGGGTAGATCATTGCTACAACTAGGCACAATCTGGGTACATCATGGGTACATCTAGAAACCCACTTGGGTAGATCATTGCTACAACTAGGCACAATCTGGGTACATCATGGGTACAACTAGACACCCACTTGGGTAGATCATAGGTACAACTAGGCACCATGGGAACAACTAGGCACAACCTGGGTACATCATGTGTACAACTAGGCACCATAGGTACAACTAGGCACAACCTGGGTACATCATAGGTACAACTAGGCACCATGGGAACAACTAGGCACAACCTGGGTACATCATGTGTACAACTAGGCACCATAGGTACAACTAGGCACAACCTGGGTACATCATGTGTACAACTAGGCACCATGGGAACAACTAGGCACAACCTGGGTACATCATGTGTACAACTAGGCACCATAGGTACAACTAGGCACAACCTGGGTACATCATGTGTACAACTAGGCACCATAGGTACAACTAGGCACAACCTGGGTACATCATGTGTACAACTAGGCACCATAGGTACAACTAGGCACAACCTGGGTACATCATGGGTACAACATGGGAACAACTAGGAAACTGGGAACATGCTGTATCTAGTTTGTTAGGAATCACAGTTTTGGGTCCAGATGTGTATTTTTAGTTGTGTATCTCACATTTCTAGCCGCAGTGACATTCTAACAGTTCCTTGGCTGGAGTAACGTTCCTCCCCCCAGAGACTGACTGCCTTTCACATTTGAAAAGTACTTTTGCCAGAAGCCGCCAGCATTTGGGAGCACCTGATTAGCAACAGATGGCTGGGAGTCAGACTGTGCAGGGATGAAATTCATCTTGAGTCAGGCAAGCGGCCTAACAACAGTCAGAGTGGATTCCAGCCCATAGCATTCTTTAAATGTTAAACTGATTTACAGACCGCACACTGTGAAACCGATGCACAGAATATGAGAACTTTTATTCATCGTGTAAACGCTGTGTAGTTACATAGATAAATCGTGAGGAAAAGTTGTGCAGCCATTCTAGTAGTGGGGATTGCATTGTTTCTGGGACCCAGTGTCATTAACGCATACAGTTTGCCAGGTGTTACAACTGGGTGCCCCCCCATGACATTCATCTGCTTGGGGAACCCCAAAATTACTCCAAGGCCTAGGGTCATAGTACTGCACATTCACTATTTCTTAGTGTCAATGGGTATACCTTTATACAAAGCATCAATATACTTGGCTCTAGGGTCAAATGTTGGGCATAGGCGCCTTCAGATCGGGGACCACATTGATGAACCTCAACGAGATCTGGGTTATTTTAGGCCAGATGTCGGTCAGGTAGGCCTGTCAGGGAGTGCCCATACACAGGCAGATAAGATGCCAAATTAGTCTGATGGACCAGAAGCGGCAGCTGGAATTGGCCCATGTATGGCCACCTTAAATGAGTCCTCTTATAATCACAAGCAATGCCCATTAGAAAAACCTGTTTGTAAATAAGGCAACAGGTTAAGGTTTCTTAATACATTCTAAGGCTCATTTGTTTTTGCCCTGCATGTAAATGCCAGTACATTAAGGGGTACAATATTGTGCCCCAGAGCACAAAGCACCTGCATCCAGGGAAATGGCTGCAGTCTGAACCTTGCGCCACATTAAATACATGGCTCTCTTGAACCTTGTAGCCCCTGGTTTTACTTGTTTTATTGACAAGCAAACTAGGGAGTACTCTGGGATACCCAATTGCCACCCAACCCAATGAATACAGTGATGCCAAGGGCAGACAGAGCTGTCTCTAGAAGCACAAAGAGCTGTGCCTTTGGGCAAGGTTCTGAATGCTTTGCAGGTATTTTTTGCTCTTTGTACCTTCTTTTGTAAATTGGCCTCTGTTATTCCTATAACACATAGCCCATGGATCACATCAAATATGTTTTCACCCCAGTGGCATGTACAAGGTCTAGAATCTAAAAGAATATGAACTCTTTTTATCACATTTGAGCCAGGAGGTATTCCATTTATTATTCTAGAAAACCTCTTTATTGAGTAATTATTGGGCAGGACCCCTCAACGCTTCACTGGTGTCAGTTATTAGGCTTTCTGCTTGGGGAGCAGAAGGTTACTTTTCTCTATATATTGGATATATATATATATATAGCCTCAGCTTTTCTTTAACCACTTCTGTGTCCTTCGTTGACCAGAATGTCCTTTTCTTACCTTCTTGTACCTGCACCAGCTAAGGTTTGTACCACCAAGTAAGTGTGTACGGACTTGGTCATTTAGGAAGTCCCAACCTTTGGAATAATAACAGATGGAGGGCAACAGATGGGACCCGCCCCCCGACATGAATACCAGCCAGCTTACCATGACCAACAAGTCATATGTGCTTGTAGACTGTGATTGTTGTTATCATGTCATGCCTACCGGTAGTTATCTAAAAGGTGACGGCAACAGGGTGTATTGGAGGAATGCACTTTATCAAGGATCAAACTGTAGGGCTAAGGAGCCTGGCACTATACTAGCTATAAATACAGTATATACGGTGGTGTTGTACTGCCATGGTATCACCAGAACCCATCTTGCCTCATTACTGCTTGAACAATTGCAGAGCTACGTTTGACATAGACATTACTTGGTGTCTACATCTCTGAGATGGTAATGTTTAATAATCTAAGTGACAGCCAATCAGGAGCTTCCCAGAGAGATCTCTGTGTAGGAAAAGGAAGGATACAGAGGGAGACATTTATAATATATATGAAGATGAAACGCTTCAGCTGAAGATCAGAAGAGAAGCTCCGAGCTGGGTGGGACAGGCCAGATTGATAAGCACTGACTGTATAAACTGGAGCAATTGAAGAAATGAAAAATAAATGTTATTTACTATATTTTAACATTTATTTTCTGGCTTTTATGAATATGAAGCATTTAGTCTTCTCTTTTTGCCTGTCAGTAATAGTATTATCTAGGCCACCTTTGCATACATTACATTCACAGTAAGTAGGCTGCCCATGTATATTTGAATATGGCTCAGTTAAATTGCTATGAAATGCAGACAGCCTTAGCGCGTATAGAAATTCTACACAGTCCTTTCTTAAAGGGACACTGTCATCAGAAACAAAAAGTCTGCATTTGTGGGGACATATAAGGGTTGATTCACTAAAGGTCGATAAACGTTATCGCATGCTTTTTTGCGTTAAAATTGACACGAAAAAACGCGATTCGCTAAAGTATTATCGCATGCATTAAGTCGCATATCGCGTGCGCTAAATAGCGCGCAAACAAATGCGTTCATTTTAATGCATTGTGTTAATTAGCACGCTAAATATTGCATTAGTCTGTGCGAAAATGAACACCTACTTGGGGCAGGCGGTAATTATAGAAAAGTACAGTTAATGAGCTTTTGGCAACACAATATGGACTTTGCAGTGGGATTTATTCAAGTCTGTGTTGGCCCTAGAGTGATGTAGCCGCCAGTTTGCAGGGAAATGGTCATTTTCAGAACAGTAGTTTTCCGAAAGTAATGCCATGTATGGCTAATATGGCGTGCATTTTTTCGCACGTGGTGACAATTTGTGTGTGCTGCGTTAATTAGAGCGTGCTGCGTCAAATACCACACAAAAATAGTCTTCGCGACTTAAATAACGCAAACAGTATTGCGTCTAAATTAATGCAAATATCCTTTTAGGGAATCGTGCGTTACGCAAAAAATAAGACGCAATAAAATTTTTAACGCATGCTATAAATAGTGCTCGTTTTATCGCACTTTAGTGAATCAACCCTATAGTATCAAGTACAATAATAAAGGCCAGCCTCTGCCCAATCCATTTACCCACCCCTGCCCTATCTGCCCATTCACCACCCCATCCACCCATTCACTGCCTAGCCTGCCCATTTTCCCAACCCCAAATGACATTAATGCCCCAACCTAAAGGCCAGTATTAACAGCAAAAAAATATGTCAACCCTATTACCACTTTGTCGAAACAGCAACTGCCCTACCCAAGACCTCCCCGCCCCACCACTGATATTATCTGCCCCGCCTGCCTGGACCCCTGAGCCACAAAAGGTGGCAACCCTAGAAACAGGGCCTTCTCCAGTGCCTGCCCTATGACATTGCAGTGTGACCTTTGCAGCAGATTTTCTGTCTGGCATTAGATGCCCACCACAGCTATTAAACTGGGCAGAATTATTCAGTGGAGGACTAAGGGGGCTCTCTTAGGGATCTTGTGCTTCTGTCTGGGGGAATAATATATGAACCCTGATCTATTAGCTGTTACTACTGCGGTACTGCTGACTGTAGCAGGATAAGAATCCCTGTTCTACAACATCCCATGGATTCTTCTCATAGCGCAGGGCAAGGCACCAGGGATCTTGCATAAAGAATCCTCCCTGTTCTTCTACCACATGTTGGCATCCTCGCTCAGTTACTAAGATACAATAAGCCCATTCAGAGAGGTGCATTTTACCTTCTAGAGTCAATGTTCCTTTATAGGAAAATCACATTAAGAATTATATTTTTAACATTTCGTACTGTTTTCATTCCTGGAAGGAAATGCTCACTGCGGCACGCCAAAAGGCTCAGCGTTTACTGGGTACAGAAATATGCTATTAACTTCTCGCCTCTGTGACAGCTCTAAAAAGTAAAAAAAAAATACAAAAAACAACAGCATTTCTCCTGCGCCCAAGATTCCCCTTCCCACAAAGCCTCGCATGCTTCTTCACTGGTCTGTTAATCAGCTGGTTTCTGCTACTAGTCACAACTGGCAGTGCAGAGAATAGCAAATGACATATACTGCTTTACGTTAAAAATAATTATATAGTGATGAATCATTTAGATTTGAAATAAATAGGAGTAGGCAAGAGAGGCGCGTGCCTTGAGTGCAACAGGAGGGGACACAATTGGAGGGGAACGATTAGCTGGTGAGGAAGAGAACTGTGTGGACTGGGGGTGGGGAGCACATGGACTATAGCAGGGGGATGGTGAGTGAGCAAGAGGGGGGTTCAAGGCAAAAATGGAATGAATAGTATTGCCTTGGGCACCAGTACTACTTGGTCATGGTCTCTAGACACACAGCACTTTTTGTTTGGTGGTATGTTGGTTGGCAAGCAAATATTGTAACAAGTAGGGCAACACAAGGTTGCTCTTATCTGCCCTCTGTAAAGTGATAATGGATGGTTACATATGAGGAAGACATAAACGATAATTCTGCCCAGTAGCAATGGGGGAGGTTGGATGTGCCGTTCAGCTGATTTGAGATTTGCCTGTAGGAAGGGGCTGGCATTGGGACCCCAAAATTGGCTAGTGCAAAAATGCTATGTCCATAAGATACTCTATACACATGTCTATATATTTCTGACTAATGGGAAGATGCTTTACCCTATGCCACCATCTATCTCTGTGGTTAGTGGACTAATGCACCTAAATGGGCCCCATTCTGTCCATGCAACATAAGGCAACAGAAAGATCATTTATCCCTGTGTGTATGCCAATGTAACACATGTTCTCTACCAAACCCAGTAAAACAGAACATATCAAGTTTTATCCATTAACCGAAACAAAATCCAGTTTCCCATTTTGGATCTTGCCCTGTGTATACACAGCACCTTTGGTTCCCCTTGAGCATACATATCTTATGTCATTGTTTCATTGTTAATTATGACTGACAGACTTGCAGGATGGACCCAAAATACCCTTTGCTGTTTTGCTTTGCCGTGCCACAGGAGGCAATGCTCTGAGTAACCTGGGGGTTATGACATTACACTTACACAACGGGAGAAAAGAAATCCTAAAATGATTAGGAACCCAGTGTTACTATAGTAACTCAGACACTGGCATGCTGTGCGCAACTGATCTCATTGCAAATGAACTTTAATTACTGGAACACAGATTCTGACAGCAGATAAGAACCTATTGGCCTGCCTAGGTTGTCCATTCAGTAATTAGCTGATTTTCTCAGGCCTCTGATCTGGATCAGGGTTACATTTTCGGTGTCTTTGCTAAATTTGAAATATTTGTCTTTACTGAGAAAATGACACCTGGATTAGGATCCTCTAACTAGGGATGCATTCGGCCTTATTCAGCAGAATTCGGCTAAATCCATGTGCCTGGCTGAACCGAATCCATAAAATCATGTGACTTTTTGCCACATGAAAGCCCCCCGTGCTTACCTTTACAGCAACTGAAGGGGTCTAGAAGGGGCCTATTGCCAGTACAGCAAGCACAACTGAGCTCCGTGTAATAGAAGAGACAAATTTCTTGTTTAAAAACTTGCCTCTTATAGTTACCAGGAGTAGCTTTTTGCCGCCCCTGGTAATTTGTGTGGCACTGCCGCCTTAGGTAAGTATCTTAACTCACCCCATGGCAACAACCCGGATACTTCTAACCCCCTTGCTTCATTGTGTAGAACTGATTTGTTCATGCATTGTTATAATGGCTTTCTACAGGTACATGATCTATTATCCAGAATGCTTGGGACCTGGTTTTCTGGATAAGGGATCTTTTTATTCAATGTATTCCAGGTGCCATTGACCTTAGGCTTTAATGTGGGCCACAGGCCTTAGCATCAGATGGTATTTTTCTACTGACCCTCCCCCCCAGACCCTCCAACACATTGCAAGTGGGACTGCAGTTTCTAAAACTATAAAATCATCCGCTAAAATGCATACTGGCTACTTTTAAGCTGAAAAATATGATTTACATTCCCTTTATCAGGGAAGATCCCCCAGTAGCCCCCCAAAGATCCCCCAGTAGCCCCCCATCTTCTTTTCTGCTGATTCCCTGCACATTACCAATGAAAACGTCGAATCTCTTTGGGTAGAAATTTCAGTAGGGCTGAAGGTCACAAAGAAAATGGTCATTGGTGTATGCTATAAACCACCCCGTATAGATGAGGGGGGTGAGTCCCAGCTATTGTTGCAAATGGAGGAGGCTTCAAAACTGGGTCAAGTTGTTATTATGGGGGACTTTAATTATCCGGACATTGACTGGAGTAATGGGGTGGCTAAGTCAGAAAAAGCTAGTAGGTTTGTATATATGCTAAATGACAACTTTTTATTTCAGGCGGTTCAAGAACCTACTCGGAATTATTCTATTTTGGACCTGGTGATTTCTAATAATAATGAACTTATCTCTAACATTTGTGTGGGTGAGCATTTGGGGAACAGTGATCACAACATGGTCTCCTTTGAGATAATGCTGCAGAGACAGCTCTATAAGGGACTTACTAAAACGCTCAATTTTAGACGTGCAGACTTTGCCAGTATAAAGGCATCTCTGCAATGTGTCAACTGGGAAAGGCTTTTCATGGGGCTAGACACAGAAGGAAAATGGAACATCTTTAAAACATTGCTTTGCAGGTATACACAACAGTATATTCCCCTTGTAAGCAAGGAGAGGCATCGCAAAGCAAAACCTTTATGGCTGAATAAAAGTGTTATTGTAGAGGTTGGTAAGAAAAGACGTGCTTTTAGGGCATTCAAGTTAGCTGGGACAGCGGAAACTTTCATCAGGTATAAGGAAGCAAATAAAGCATGCAAAAAAGCTATCAAGCAAGCTAAAATAGAAATGGAAAGGGATATTGCAGCTAGGAGTAAAAAGAATCCAAAATTATTTTTTAATTATGTGAATAGTAAAAAAATGAAGCAATAAAATAATAAAAGGCTTCCCTTTTATTATGCCCAGTTCTAGTAATTTAGCTACTGACGCATGGGTCACTCAGGAGGAAATTCAAAAGAGACTTGAACATGTAAAGGTAAACAAAGGTCCAGGGCCGGATGGGATTCATCCCAGGGTATTAAATGAGCTGAGCGCTGTGATTGCCAAACCTCTTCACTTAATTTTTCAGGATTCATTAAGGTCTGGCATGGTGCCAAGAGACTGGCGGATTGCTAATGTGGTGCCGTTATTTAAAAAGGGATCCCGTTCTCAGCCTGAAAACTATAGGCCTCTTAGTCTGACATCAGTAGTAGGAAAACTTTGGGAAGGGGTAATAAGGGATAGGGTACTTGAATACATTGCAGTTCACAATACTATTAGTTTGTTCCAGCATGGTTTTATGCGTAACAGATCTTGCCAGACTAATTTAGTTGCCTTTTATGAGGAGGTGAGCAGGAACCTTGATGCTGGAATGGCAGTTGATCTACTTGGACTTTGCTAAAGCGTTTGATACAGTACCTCACAGAAGGTTAATGATCAAATTAAGGAATATTGGCCTAGAACATAATATTTGTAATTGGATAGAGAACTGGCTGAAGGATAGAGTACAAAGAGTGGTGGTAAATGGAACATTTTCTAATTGGACCAGTGTGGTTAGTGGAGTACCGCAGGGGTCAGTCCTTGGTCCTTTGCTTTTTAACTTGTTTATTAATGACCTGGAGGTGGGCACAGAGAGTACGTTTCTATTTTTGCTGATGACACAAAATTGTGCAAAACTATAAGTTCCATGCAGGATGCTGCCGCTTTGCAGAGCGATTTGACAAAATTGGAAAACTGGGCAGCAAACTGGAAAATGAGGTTCAATGTTGATAAGTGCAAAGTTATGCATTTTGGTAGAAATAATATAAAAGCGAACTATCTACTAAATGGTAGTGTGTTGGGGGTTTCCTTAATGGAGAAGGATCTGGGGGTTTTTGTTGATAACAAGTTGTCTAATTCCAGGCAGTGTCATTCTGTGGCTACTAAAGCAAATAAAGTGCTGTCTTGTATAAAAAAGGGCATTGGCTCAAGGGATGAGAACATAATTTTGCTCCTTTATAGGTCCCTGGTAAGGCCTCACCTTGAGTATGCAGTGCAGTTTTGGGCTCCAGTCCTTAAGAAGGATATTAATGAGCTGGAGAGAGTGCAGAGACTGCAACTAAACTGGTAAAGGGGATGGAAGATTTAAACTATGAGGATAGACTGTCAGGGTTGGGGTTGTTTTCTCTGGAAAAGAGGCGCTTGCGAGGGGACATGATTACTCTGTACAAGTACATTAGAGGGGATTATAGGCAGATGGGGGATGTTCTTTTTTCCCATAAAAACAATCAACGCACCAGAGGCCCCCCCTTTAGATTAGAGGAAAGGAGCTTCCATTTGAAGCAGCGTAGGTGGTTTTTCATGGTGAGGGCAGTGAGGTTGGGGAATGCCCTTCCTAGAGATGTGGTAATGGTAGATTCTGTTAATGCCTTTAAGAGGGGCCTGGATGAGTTTTTGAGCAAGCAGAATATCCAAGGCTATTGTGATACTAATATCTACAGTTAGTGTTAGTGGTTGTATTTATAGTTTATGTATGTTAGTGTATAGATTGGTAGGTGTGGGTTAGGTGTGCTGGGTTTACTTGGATGGGTTGAACTTGATGGACACTGGTCTTTTTTCAACCCTATGTAACTATGTAACTATGTAACTATGTAACATACTCTGTGCTGCTGTCACTTACCTGAGCTTAGGGAGCCAATCACAATATACTGTATATATAGAATATAGATGTCACAATATACTGTATATATAGAGTATAAATGTCACAATATACTGTATATATAGAGCATAAATGGCACAATATACTGTATATATAGAATATAGATGTCACAATATACTGTATATATAGAGTATAAATGGCACAATATACTGTATATAGAGTATAAATGGCCGAATATACTGTATATAGAGTATAAATGGCACAGTATACTATGTCTATGAAGATTTTCATTCATCCAGGTCATGGTATATCTAGTATAAATAAATCTAAAGTAACTGAACTTGTTAGGTAATCATTGAAGATGTTTCACTACTCGTCCGAGCAGCTTCTTCAGTTCAACTGACTGGTATGGGAAGCCCTCAGCATATGTACTCTTCCACTAATCCAATCACAATGGCACTATGTAACTCTTCAGAAAGGTGACATCTGAAACTCACAGAGGTGTGAATGCTGTGGAGTTACTTTGAAAGGATTACCAAAGTATCAGGATTACCAAAGTATCATGCAACTCTTCAAACAACTTACTTGTTAGAGTTGCATGAATGGATGTGGGAAGAGTTCTGAAACTGCCGGGGTACAGATGGTTAGAATGTAGCAGACAGATGGTGTCGAAGTCCCCCGCCTCTGTTTAGGGATGGTTTCTCCACTTTGTCATGAATGGCCTCTTTTACACCTCTTTCAAACCAGCGGTCTTCTTTGTCCAAAATTTGGACGTGGCTATTTTCAAAGGAGTGTCCCTTGTCTTTTAGGTGTAGAAATACAGCAGAGTCCTGGCCTGTAGTGTTAGCCCTCCTATGCTGAGCCATTCGCTTGGAGAGCAGTTGCTTTGTCACACCAATGTAAAGGTCTGTGCACTCCTCGCTACACTGGACTGCGTATACAACACTGCTTTGTTTTTTCTTTGGTGTTGGATCCTTTGGGTGTAGAAGTTTTTTGTCTCAGTGTGTTGCAAGGTTTGAGGCGGGGGACTTCGACACCATCTGTCTGCTACATACAATGCTGTTCTAACATCTTTATCCCGGCAGTTTCAGAACTCTTCACACATCCATTCATGCAACTCTAACAAGTAACACCTGTTTGAAGAGTTGCATGATACTTTGGTAATCCTTTCAAAGTAACTCCACAGCATTCACACCTCTGTGAGTTTCAGATGTCACCTTTCTGAAGAGTTACATAGTGCCATTGTGATTGGATTAGTGGAAGAGAACATATGCTGAGGGCTTCCCATACCAGTCAGTTGAACTGAAGAAGCTGCTCGGGTGAGTAGTGAAACGTCTTCAATGATTACCTAACAAGTCCAGTTGCTTTAGATTTATTTATACTAGATATGGCACAATATACTGTATATATAGAGTATAAATGGCACAATATACTGTATATATAGAGTATAAATGGCACAATATACTGTATATAGAGTATAAATGGCACAATATAAGGCTGGTTATTAAATAGTTTCACTTTTTGTAAGTGCAATTAGCAGCAGAATGTAATCAGTAGCAATTAGCCCTATAGCATCAGCTTCGATGACAGATAAACCTCATTTTCTGCTTCATTATTTACAAAGACTCCTAAGCTCAGCTTCTCAATAGGGATGTAGCGAACTGTTCGCCGGCGAACTAATTCGCGCGAACATCGGGTGTTCGCAAGTCTGCAAATTCGCGAACTTTTGGCGATGTTCGCCATTTGGGTTCGCCTTAGCTGGCGCCAAATTTTGACCTCTCACCCCAGACCAGCAGATACATGTCAGCCAATCAGGCAGCTCTCCCTCCTGGGCCACCCCCCCCCCTTGGACCACTCCCTTCCATATATAAACCGAAGCCCAGCAGCCATTTTACATTCTGCCTGTGTGTGCTTGAAGAGATAGTGTAGGGAGAGAGCTGTGTATTGATTTGAGGGAGAGTTTAAGTAGGTTTTCTGGCTAGTAATCTACTACTGCTCTGTATTTGTGTGGGGATAGGAGCTGTGCATTGATGTGAGGCAGAGTTTAAGTAGGATTTCTGGCTAGTAATCTACTTTCTACTGCTCTGTATTTGTGTGGGGATAGGAGCTGTATGTATTGATTTGAGGGAGAGTTTAAGTAGGTTTTCTGGCTAGTAATCTACTACTGCTCTGTATTTGTGTGGGGATAGGAGCTGTGCATTGATGTGAGGCAGAGTTTAAGTAGGATTTCTGGATAGTAATCTACTTTCTACTGCTATGTATTTGTGTGGGGATAGGAGCTGTATGTATTGATTTGAGGGAGAGTTTAAGTAGGTTTTCTGGCTAGTAATCTACTTTCTACTGCTCTGTATTTTTTGTCTAAATAACAATTTGTCTAAATAACAATAATAATTCCGTGTCCAGAAACATCACTTGAGTGACAGTTTTCCACCAGCAATAATATATTCCGTATCCACTACTGTATACGTTGCCCTTGCAGGCCTTGTTGCCCGGTGTCTGCAACCAAGTGCCACCTAGCTGTGTGATCTATTTGTCTAAATAACAATAATAATTCCGTGTCCAGAAACATCACCCAAGTTGTTGTTGTTTTGTAAAAATAAAAAAAATGCCAGGCAAAGGCAGGCCGCCACGCAGAGGCACTAGGGGCCGTGCTGCTATGATATCCTGTGGCCCTAGGAAATTGCCCAGTGTTCCGAAGGCACTTACCCTGAACTCCCAAAATGCTGAAGAGGTAGTTGACTGGCTTACACAGCACACCCCATCCTCTACCGTTTCTAACTTTGCCACAACATCCTCATCCTCCTCTGCTATGGACACCCCACCTACCACTTCCTCCACCACCGCCGCCCCTTCTTCACTGGAGTCAGAGGAGTTATTTACTCATGAGTTTGTTGAAATGAGTGATGCGCAACCATTATTGCCAGAAGAAGATGAGGACGTTACACCAGATATAACTCAGGCAGGCAACACAACAGAGATGGACATAAGGTGTGATGAGGTCCCCGCTGCTGCTGCCTTCTGTGAGCTGTCAGAAGAAATTGATGCATCTGAGGAGAATGATGATGAGGAGATTGATGTTTTGTGGGTGCCCACAAGAAGAGAGCAAGAGGAGGATAGTTCAGATGGAGAGACGGAGAGTCAGAGAGGCAGGAGGAGAATAAGACTTAGAAGAAGCAGGGACAGCTCGCGGGGAACAGTAGGGCAACAACATGAATCGGCACCTGTGGTCAGCCAGCCAACGCACCCGCCAGCTTCTACTGTTACCGCTAGAAAGTCCGCATCAAAAGGCTCAGCAGTGTGGCATTTTTTTAATGTTTGTGCCTCTGACAAAAGCGCTGTAATTTGCAATGAGTGCAGTCAGAAACTGAGTCTTGGGAAGCCCAACACCCACATAGGTACAACTGCTATGCGAAGGCACATGAACGCCAAACACAAAGCACTATGGGAGCAACACCTCAAAGGCAGCAGCCAAACTCAAAGCCACCCTCCTTCTGGTCCAGCATCTTACTGCTCTACCTCTGCTGTCCTTGACCCATCTCAACCACCCTCCACTCCGCCTTCCACCTTGACCACAAGTTCTTGCTCATCTGCCCCCAGCCAAGTTTCTTTGAGGGCCATGTTTGAGCATAAAAAGCCAATGCCTCCGAGTCACCCCCTTGCCCGGCGTCTGACAGCTGGCTTGTCTGCGCTCTTAGCCCGCCAGCTTTTACCATACCAGCTGGTGGACTCTGAGGCCTTCCACAAATTTGTAGCAATTGGGACACCGCAGTGGAAGGTACCTACGAATATCTATTTGAACTGGGTGGTAGGACTGGATCGGCAGAGCTGGGGATTTTTTTCCCCCATTACTGGGTGCTTATGCGTGATGCCTGCAGGCTCATGCACCCTTTTGACAAGGTCACAAATATGGTTAGTCACACTGAAGGCACCATCAGCGACCTAGTACCCTTTGTGTTCTTCCTGGAGCGTGCCGTGCGACGAGTGACAGATGAGGCCGTAGACCAGCGTGACCAGGAGCAGGAAGAGCATGATTTCTGGGCGGAATCACCAGAACGTTCCCAGGCACCTGCTGCAACGCAGGGAGAGCTGTCAGAAGTGGAGTCAGAGGAGGAAGGTGGCTTTGTGGAGGCGGAAGACCAACAGGAGCAGGCTTCCCGGGGGGCTTGTGGTCACCTTTTGGGGAGCCCTGGTCTTGTACGTGGCTGGGGGGAGGAGACAGTGGTGGATGAGGACGTAGTCCTTGATAACGAGGAAGGGGAGATGGATACCTCTGCATCCAACCTTGTGAGAATGGGGTCTTTCATGCTGTCATGCCTGTTGAAGGACCCCCGTATCAAGAGGCTTAAGGAGAAGGACCTGTACTGGGTGGCAACGCTACTAGACCCTCGTTACAAGCATAAAGTGGCAGAAATGTTACCAACGTACCACAAGTCCGAAAGGATGCTGCATTTCCAAACCAGCCTGCAAAACATGTTGTGCAATGCTTTTAAGGGTGATGTCACTCCACATTCCAGGGGCAGGGCTGCCGGTAATCCTCCCACGAGCACACCTGCAAGGACAATGCACTTTGGCCACTCTGTAACATCAGACATGCAAAGTTTTTTCAGTCCAAGGCAGCGCCAGAACCCTTCTGGATCCACCCTCAGAGAACGCCTCGACCGGCAGGTAGCGGACTACCTGGCATTAACTGCAGATATCGACACTCTGAGGAGCGATGAACCCCTGGACTACTGGGTGCGCAGGCTTGATCTGTGGCCAGAGCTGTCACAATTTGCCATAAACCTCTTGTCTTGCCCCGCCTCAAGTGTCCTCTCAGAAAGGACCTTGAGTGCAGCAGGAGGGATTGTAACTGAGAAGAGAACTCGCCTAGGTCACAAAAGTGTGGATTACCTGACCTTTATTAAAATGAATGAGGCATGGATCTCGGAGGGTTACTGCACGCCGGAAGACTTGTTCTGACTGCCCATGCAGCTGTCCTTCTCTGCAAGTCGCTTGACACCACTCACAGCTGTCCTTTAGCATCCTCTTCCACCACCGTACAAACTAGGGTGCAAATCCTACTGGTTTGAGGCATGGATCTCAGAGGGTTACTGCACGCTGGAAGACTTGTTCTGACTGCCCATGCAGCTGTCCTTCTCTGCAAGTCGCTTGACACCACTGACAGCTGTCCTTTAGCGTCCTCCTCCTCCACCGTACAAACTAGGGTGCAAATCCTACTGGTTTGAGGCATGGATCTCAGAGGGTTACTGCACGCCGGAAGACTTGTTCTGACTGCCCATGCAGCTGTCCTTCTCTGCAAGTCGCTTGACACCACTCACAGCTGTCCTTTAGCATCCTCTTCCACCACCGTACAAACTAGGGTGCAAATCCTACTGGTTTGAGGCATGGAACTCAGAGGGTTACTGCACGCCGGAAGACTTGTTCTGACTCCCCATGCAGCTGACCTTCTCTGCACGCCGCATGACTCCACACACAGCTGTCCTTTAGCGTCCTCCTTTTTGAACAGGTAAATCCTGAGTTTTTCTGGCCTCTGTGCTTCAGTGGCTGCGACAAAAAAAACATAATTTTTCAGGAATGTACACATGCCTGATTTTTCAGGGTTCTGCAACAGCGGCAAAATTGTATCTTTTATGGTCACCGCAGGTGATCAATAAAGTAGTCCAAAACTGGGCCCGCACTGCAGAATCAGTGTTTTTTGGTTCACTTCACTGACATTGAATTGCCTCTGCCTGACCGTGCACGTGCGCACAAGCACGGTGACTGCTAAACACACCACTACAGAAATATTCCCACCGACAGGACGAACATCCTGGAGGTGACAAGCAACTAGTAAAAACTATTATTCGCTCACTTGACGGTATCATTAAAGCTTTTTGCGTTTTTTTCGTTGCAGTAAACGCGGCGTTTTGTCTTTGCGTGTGAACCGGCCCTAATCTTTACACGACTTGATTGGCATGTAGACGCCGGACGTTTTAAAGCAGTTTATTACACAAGTTTAGGAATGTAGTGTGATTTGTGCCCTTTACAGCACAAAACGCAACGCTGTGTCAAAAACTACTTCTCAACAACTGCCCAGAGCCCACTGAGCATGTGCAGTGTCACTGACCGCTGAAGGCCTGTATCATTACTGTTATAGACACAAAGCTGAACTTTTAGGCTGGTGCAGAAGTGATAGTATTTACAGTGGTGACAGTCTGTACCAGACAAAGTGACAGAAACTGTCAACAAACTTTGCTTCTTTTCTCCAGAACTCTTCTAATTAACTTATTTTCAACTATCCTTTTCCTCTTGCGCCTGATCTAAGTTCTGCCCATTGACTCCATTTATCCGTCCATTCTCTATCTGCTGTTAATCTCTTTACATGCTTTTTATTTTCTTTTGAATTAGATCCAGACACCACTTAACACTTCCATTCAAGACTATTATTTAAGGAGCCCCCTGCTACATATCTCGTCTCTAAGTACATGCCATTGGGTTCCCTAGGTTGTGCTTCTGATCTCTTCCTCTCTTCTCCTCTAATTGCCTTTTCCCATTCTTGGCGGCAAGACTCGCTCTCTAACAAATGCCCATGTGTATGTAGCCTTTGGTTGGAACGCTCTTCAAAAGCTCCTCGGACTCATCCATTCTCTCTAAATTGTCAAACACTTCCAACTAACCTGAAGACAGACAGACAGAGCTGGCCCATCAAACCCACATTCCCCTGAAGGCAACGTATCATAATGGATAATAACCGCTTGTCAAAATCTCCTGTTTCAATCTGTAACCTTTGCCTATTAAAGGATAAGTAAATCTTTAAAATAAGTGAATATAAAATTGATGATAGTGCTATTCTATCATCATTATATTTATCATTATTATTTTCAAGATTCCAAGATATTAATGGAAATATGTCCTGTTGAAGAACTTGTCAGGAGAAAGAAAGACGACTGTTCTGAAGTTCTTCTAATTTAAAATCTTCCTGTTTTTTAGTTCTATAAAGATACACTTAGAATAACACGGGTGTAAAACAAGAGCTAACTTTAGAGGTGTTAACTGAACCCCATGTCATTGGGTTAATGGTAGTCCAAGTTATTTGATTCAAGCTCCTCTTTGAGGCCCAACATTTGGCTGTGGCCACCCTTAGCTTACTAATCTTGCTCTAATTGACCTCCAAGATGGACTTCCAGGAGTATCTTGAAAAGCAAATCGGCATTCTCTGTAACTTAAAGGAACAGTAACACCAAAAAATGAAAGTGTTTTAAAGTAATTGAAATATAATGTACAGTTGCCCTGCACTGGTAAAACTGGTGTGTTTGCTTCAGGAACACTACTATAGTTTATATAAATAAGCTGCTGTGTAGCCACGGGGGCAGCCATTCAAGCTGGAAAAAAGGAGAAAAGGCACAGGTTACATAGCAGATAACAGATAAGACACCAATGTATTCTACAGGGTTTATCTGTTAGCAGCTATATAACCTGTGCCTTTTCTTCTTTTGAATGGCTGCCCCCATGGCTACACACCAGGGTTTATATAAACTCTAGTAATGTTTCTGAAGCAAACACAAAATTTGTACCAGTGCAGGGCAGCAGTACATTATAGTTTAATTTCTTTGAAATATATACATTTTTTGGTGTTACTGTTCCTTTAAGGGGGCCACACATGTACAGATTTAAGCTGCCAATTCTCCATCTTTCACCGTGTGTCCAGCTTTATACAAGAATAAATCAAAGCAGCAGCTACATATACACCTGTGCCTAGTGCGGCAGCTTTTTTGGGGCAGCCTTTGGTGCCTATATGATAGATTTATTATAATTATGATTTTTTTTTAAAATTAAAAATTGTGGGTGTGGCTTCTATCACAGATCTGATGATGTCACTGCCTGCATACAAAGCCCTGCTTACATCAGTGAATGCTCATTGTGCCTGTACAGCTCTAGCTTAGATGGGGGTATTAAAAATATTAAAAAAAAAAAACAGGGGAATGGCAGTGGGGGGGGGGGGGGGGAGCAAATCAGATTTTAGGAACTACAGTAGGCAAGTGGTCAAAGGGAAAACCAATGCATAAAAAGAGGGCTTACGCCCCCCTGAAGACAGAGGTATGATTCCTGTGGATAGAAGACGGGACTCGCAGCTGTTAGAATTGGGATTTGGGAAACATAAACTCAAGAACCGCTCTTAGAAGAAAATTGTTTTCATGCTCAAACATATCTTTGTGATTGAGGAGGAGGAAGTGCCAACAGCTTTGCCCGTTGCCAATGAAAAATGACATTCTGT
The DNA here is from genome assembly GCF_000004195.4 of Xenopus tropicalis. Lineage (NCBI taxonomy): Eukaryota > Metazoa > Chordata > Amphibia > Anura > Pipidae > Xenopus > Xenopus tropicalis. The sequence continues at coordinate 110,323,733 of NC_030683.2, read as the reverse complement.
TCTCTCGGAGGATCTGCTCACCACCTGGAGCTCAGCAATACAGGTGCCTGCCATGTTCCGTCCATCTCTGCTGGTGAAACATAAAGTCGCTCTGTATTCCACAAGCAGACCGCAGGCACGTGAAGCAAATGGGAATACATATGGTTTCATTGTAAATTATAAACAACCAGCTGGATCCTGTTGCCTTGTTGTTGTTAAAGAGAAACAAACTATATTTTTGGAAGGCGGTATAGCCCCCCTTAATTATAACTTAATTATAAGGAATTCACCAATGAGAATGCTGCTTCCCAGCACTATATGAACCATCTTGCCATTATCTTATATTATTGTATCATTTTGGCCCCATGGCAGTACACAAGAAGGAGGACATACTGTTGTTTAATTGTTTTGTGATAGACCTTCCATCTCCAGTTGCAGGAAGAACCTGGTGCACCATTTACACAGATCAGGTTGATTCTCATTGGAGGATTCTCATGGTCTTTATATCACTGACCTTGCAGAGCTGGAGGGAATTTTACTGAACACTATTTATTTAAGAATACAGCCCTGATGTTGGAGGCCTTGGAATAAAGACCTACCTAGAGGAGTGCCCAACCATGCAACTGACCTAATTTAGTGCTCACTAATAGCGTTTTGGGTGGGGCATTGAAAGTGGAGCCATTGACACACATATTGGCTAAGGAAGAGGGTGCCTCAATTTGCCCCAATTTATTAACTAGCATATGAAAGGAGCAGGCTCCTACAATGATGCTGGATTTCTAAGAATTATGCTATAAAAAGCTCCCATCTCCCATTGGCTTCTTCCATTTAATAACTCATGGTCAGATCCGGAGCCTCCCTGCATGATTCCGGCTTTGTCCTTGCCCAAGGATCCTGCGCCCTTTGTTGGCAGCTGAGAACCTTCCCAAAAGAGGGGGAAGAATAGCATATATGTATATATAGAATAGTGTATAGACATTTGTGCCGATACACACTCATACACAGCATGCATAGCTCTCCTTGTAATCCCTTAAGTGTGAGACCTTTTGATTAAAAATATGTCATAAAGAGTCACACGGCATCCCCAGCTTGTAACAAACAAATACTAAGGCTCGGCATGGCTGCTCACTCCCTGCCCCTTGGGCATGACTGGTCTGCAACATTTAGTTTACCCTTTTCCTCCTCTGTCGAACAAGGATATGACTTTTTTCCTATTATAAAATGAATTCCCAACAGCCCCCCATGTCAGCTCCAAGCAAAGCTCTGGTGGCCATGCAGCAGAAATCTGAGCTTATTTCCAAGAAAAAAAGTGCGCTCAAAATGGGTCATTGTCAGAACGCTGTGCTGCACGTGCCCGATATAGAGTAAGCAATCCTCAAATTCATTCTCAGAAACCGGGATACGGAGTGGTCATATGCTGCATTTATTAAGCCTGTGAAGCTCAGGCATGCTAGATTTAACAATTTACCTTCCAGCACGGGAAAAATGGATGGCAACAACAATCCAGAGGGCTGTCCCGCAAGCTCTAATATGCCATAGAAAATAATTAGACCTGGACTGAAAATCTGTGATTCTGGCAAATGCCAGAGGGGCTGCTGTAAGATGCCATAGACAGTCACTATTTATTGGGCTGGGTGGCTGTTTAGGCTATTTAGGCCTCTGTGTACTTGAAGTCCTTGTCCACGCTTGAAAAGCTGCTGATGAGTTAACAAAGGTATCTTTTTGACAAATGCCTTAATCCATTAAAACCCTTTCCAGACTGTCAGAGAAGTAATAAATCATACGTGCCCTATTAAATGACCTGACTAGTGTCTCTTATAGCAAACCCAAACCCCAGAGGAGTATATTTAGGTTCCTGCCTAGGCGTACTATTCTGTCTATAACGGCCTACGGCTGTGGGCCTGGCACTTAGCTTCTTGGGTGCCGCCTGGACTTATCACACAAGAATCAAGTGACTCCTACGTGGGCAGACAGGGGAATCAAACTGCAGGGAAGGAGCCGGTAAGGACAGAGCTGTACATAGTCAGACAGGCTGAGTCAGAACCAGAAAAGAACAGTAGAATTGTAAGTCAAATTCGGGAACAAGCTGGGGTCAAAACCAGGTAACACAATGGACAGGACCAGGGAAGAACAATAGCTGTTCTGTAGAAAAATGAACTAAGAGCAGAACATTTACTATTTATTGGTACAGTGCTAGGCCTTAAAATGGGCACAGAATTGCACCCATTAAAATACCATACACAAATATAGCTAAAATGCTCCACGTTTGCACCTCATTATGCTCCTACATCATTGTGCTGTCTATTAGTATGCTAGTTGCACCTTCCATTGGCAGAATGTGCAGTTGGCACAGGAAACCTTTAACCAAACAGCCACCATTGACCAGATGGTACAGTAGGTACAGGGCTCCCTTTGATTATTGCACATGCGCATGCTTCATTTTGTGCCACTAGGAAAACATGTAATGGAAGGGGGTGAAAATGCATGCCCATAGCTTGCCCATGTACTGCCCCTTACTCTGCAGGTGCAAGTTGGGGTGATTTCGTTTTAATGATCTGCTGAGGACTTGCTTCTGGGACTCGGACAGGGTCTCAAGCTTGATATTCGCTGCCAGCGTCAGAGCACTCATCTCTAGGGCCTCCTGTATAATTGATCTGGTAGAGCAAAAAGGCACATTATAGCTCACAAGTGCTTGTGTTAAGTGACTTTCCATATCCTTACAGAATAGGGGAGCTGCAATGTTTATACTGCACTTGGGCATCAATCATTTAATGTTACAGCCTGATGTCTCTGAGGAAAGTGGCCCCTGACAGTTATAAGTTGGAAGGTAAAATACCGCCCCACTTATTTCGTGCCAACCTACAGTAATGTGAAAATCATTCATGATCACACTACCCCCAATACCCATGTTCCTTCTCCCCCCAGTTCTTTCAATCCCTCCGCCATTTTTCCTCATCACTTTGTCTTTCTTTTTCTCACTGTCACCATAAGTCTGAAGCAAGTAAATTCTTCTCAGACAAGTCAGGGGCCATAATCAGCCCCACTGAAGTGTTCCCAACTGAAAAAGAGTTTGGTGCTGTCATTCAGAGACTTAGGACTCTTACTCTGGCTACAATTTTATTGTTATTGCTACTTTTTATAACTTATTTTTTCGGATTGGGTCCCCTCCTATTCATATATCAGTCTCTCATTCAAACCACTCTTTGGTTGCTAAGGTAACTTGGACCCTAGCTACCAGATAGCTGATGAAACCCTGAGTAAATAAAATAATTACAGAAAAAACTACAAATAATGTCAAATAAAGCTAAATTGTAGATAAATACAAAGTGCTAGTGCACGGACATTACCTGATTACTGTCTACATAAGGGGCTGTTTAAAGGTACTGTAGGCCACAAAAGCCACATGGCATTTAGTGACATTGCCTGCTTGGTAGAAAAAGGGACAGGCAGCTCCTCCCTGTACCGTATCTGACAGCAATTTCCTTCAGAATATTTATCATGCTCTCCACCTGTCAGTCATCCCATAAAGTAACAAATAACAACCTTTATTTTCTGAGGAGTCTGCAAAATAATAACAAAGTACGACACACATCAATAACATTGCACAATTATGGGCCAACAACACTAAAGCTGTCATCAGGTCGCACTAAAAGAACAATAAGGATTGAAAACAAGGCGCTATTATAAAATCTTTTATGTAAAGTCTTCCTTATCTATATCAAGAAAGGAAGCCACTATTTTTCATGGTTCCAACAGCAAAAGGGCATACGAGGGGTGCTTCAACAACCTGTACCACCCATAAGTCAAGTGGCATTCTGGTAGTGGCCCAGAAAGTGGTCCGTAAGCAGAATTCTGCCCTTCTTGCCTAAGCTAACAGTGCTTGCCCACAGGCAATAGTAACTTGCAGATAATACTGCACAGGAAAAGAGGAGAGCACCTTCACGCAGATAAACTTCTTCAGCCTTTATTCAAACCACAGCACACAACATGTTTCGGGCTGTATCAAGCCCTTTCTCAAGTGTAACTAGTTAACAACAGAGTGAACATTAGTGATGAGCGAATCTGTTCCGTTTCGCTTCGCCGAAAAATTAGCAAATCTTTCAAAAGATCCGCGAAACGGCGAAAAATTCGCGAAACGACGGAAATGACGTGCGACAAAAAAAATTGGCACCCGCGGCTATTATTTTGTCGCTCGGCTATTGTTTCGTCGCCCGCGGCTATTATTTTGTCGCGCGGCTATTGTTTCGTCGCCCGCGGCTATTATTTTGTCGCCCGCAGCTATTATTTTGTCGCGCGGCTATTGTTTCGTCCCCCGCGGCTATTATTTTGTCCCCCGCGACTATTCTTGTTTTGACGCCGGCGACAATTTTTGGACGTGCTGCGAATTTTTCCACAGCGAATTTTTTTATCCATTTAGTGAAACAATCCGCCAATGGCGAAACACGGAAATTGCTGCGAATCCATGCCTGGCGAAACTTTTCGCCCATCACTAGTGAACATTTGAACCCATAACCCCACCTCCTAAGCACTAATTGGTGCTTGCAAATATCCAGCCAAATTACTTTAGATCACCATATATTTCCTTTTACAAAATATTTATAGAAAAGTCCATCAATTAAAAAAAGTCCATAATTAGAAAAATACTGTATAGAAAGGTCCTTAGATGATCCATCCTTTGTGCACAGAAAACTGTGAAAAAATATATTAAAATCAGAAAATCACCAATTAAACATACATATACCAGGGTGCCTGGGACTGCACATCACATTGCCTACCAAATAAGCACCATGTATAACAAATAGCACGATAAAAACTATTATAAAAACAATCTTACCCTTATTTTTGTGTAGCTACACTTTCTGGTAAATAAGATTTTCAAAGCCTGCAAAAAGATAACACATATATAGATCCATCAGTGTATAGATAAGCTAAAGAATTTCATAAAAAAGGTTTTAAACTCCAAGCATCATTAAGCCCATCCGGCACCAATGTATTGAGTTAATACTGCAGCAGTTGGTGGGTAGGTTATTAAACCAAACCTGATTGGGGAAGACTTGATTACGCTGTATGCCAAATGTCTAGGGGCCCCTCTGCTGATTGTACACACAATCCCCCCTAAATTAATGAGCCACAACATTCCTAGACTGTGGTTTTCCATGTATGATATTCCATATTCTTAACAAATCCATTTAATCTTTACTCTTTTGGTTAAAAAACAAAATCATAATTGCATCAGTTCTTCCAAACACTGTTTTAATTAGCTGCACATTTAATATCCTTGTAAGTGCTGGAATTTACTCACAGATGACATGACTTGGGTACAAACCAAGTTGCAAACTTTAACGCAGGACAGACTATAAAATCACATTAGGCATGGTTAATTAGTAGTTATTCTAAATGCCTGCTCTGGTCTGAACAAGTCACTGCCTCACACATTTATTTTATGAAAAAAAGCCCTTATATAATTCTGTGCTAGTGTAGGGAAAGCTTCTCTGGGAGGGCAATGCCCCAAAGTGGCCATTGCCAGGGTTGGCATCTTTGCCTGGACATTGTTGGTGCAGACCTGGGTCAGACCATTATTACTAGGAAACTCAGCAGTGAGCATTTCCCAGAGATAATGGTCTGACCCACAAAGTTCACCAGCAGGTCCAAGAGATGATTATTATTCAGGTGAATGGATGGAGTGCCATTGCCCTTAAATAAGTAATACTGATGTACATTTTACTTTTCAAGAGCGCTGGGGTGCACTCCTTACAAACCTAAACATTTATTGGGTGCCAGAGGTTCCGAGTGGCCAAATTGCCTAACCATCTGTAGATACATGAGCCTACTGGGAGGCAGATCAGGCTGGATCTCAGATGGACTAATCATTCGCCAATCATTCGGACAACCTAACATTGTGTGTGACTGACCTAATTCTGAATAATGCTATAATAATTAATGTTAATTAAAATGGAATTGTGCAGGGGATGGGAGCTGGCTGGCCACACACAGGCCAAATCGATTGAACCACATGAATAATCTTTGCCCGTCTTAATGTTAATATGGATTGTTTCCATGTAGTCAATGCTCATTAGCCTGAAAGGGCAGCTAAATCTTGCATTTAAATTATATGCTGTGCAATATATCTCATTCATATTGTTCTGTTTATGTTGGAATATACAGCATCGTTATGGCATTAATTAAATGACTTCCATCCCACTTAAAGCAAGGCTATAAATGACCAACAGGTCTTTACAGATCAGGTGTCTCTATTGCTGCCATAACACTTATATGAAAGAATGGGACAGGCCTAAGTGCTGCTTATTGTCCATAACATACCTTTCAGTGACACCTCACTGCTTCCTAGGTAGGACACACAATGCTCAGATGAACTTGAAATAAAAACCATGGCTACTGTTTCCATGGCTGTATCTCTAGTGATATTCCCACATCAAGTGCAGTGTCGCTGATGCAGAACCCCCTTATCTGATGTGAGAGTGGTTTCAGGGTCTCAAAGCCATAATGCTTCTTTTTCTACTCCCTTATTCCTTCATATCTCACATCTTAACTCTGTGCAGCTTTCCCAGCCAAGAACCACTCTTGCTAGTATTTATGGCTGATGGTACTGATTGGACTGCATCAGTACCCAGAAAGAACAGTGGTCCAAAGGAATGTTGGGGGGCCTGTTGCAAATTTTGCTCCTCGACCTGTTGTCGTGTAATGCTACTTCTGAAAAATATATACAGGTCACCATGTTTTTTACCCACAATGCAGCTCAATAATTCCAACATAGTGCATGCAAAATAGCAATGCTTTGGTTTGTCTTGGTCCGTGTAGGTGTGAAATGATAGTATTGGAGTGTATATTGTGCTGCTATGATAATTCTCCATGTTTTATTTCCACCTATTATTCCTGAAAGGCATATCCAATAGATTGAACAGATAAAGACCTGCAATTCATATCCATTTAAAGGCTTAATCATGTGTCTGTACTATAGTTCCTACCCCAATAACGTTGCTTGTCCATCAGACGTTTTAGACCAGCGGTGGGTTTTAATTCAAACCATGCAAGGCGTTGGTGGCTGAACCCTCATGGCAAAATAAATATATAAAGAAAATAAGAATATGATCTGTATATGGAGAGTAACACCCTTAGGCTCATTTAGCAAATTGGAGCTTGTGCAAAAGTTGCACCTCACTCCGTATGCATTCTCCTTGTGTTTGTCAGCACTGTGTACAAAGGCGGCAATGGCTGAACATTCCCTTTCCTGGGGTGTGCCTAGGGACCCTACACCCTAATACAGGGCTCCCTTGTGTACAACATAGTAGCAGTGCTTATTGGTTTTGTTGCAACCCCCATGGGGTTCTAAGGGCCATGATTGCATGGCCCTTAATGCTCCTTTAGTTGCAGGCCTGGAATGGGGTTCAAAATAGGCCCTGGTATGCCAAGTACACAGAAGCCCAAACAGCCCCCCCAGCCCAATAAATAGTGACTGTCTATGGCATCTTACAGCAGCCCCTCTGGCATTTGCCGGAACCCACAGATTGCCAGTCTGGGCCCGTACAATTGAACTTATTCCTTTGTAAATAAGGCCTTCTGGCTTTTTAGCAGTGCAATGACATCCTTGCCTTGGGTCAGTGATCCATATTTCACACCTGAAGAGGAAACTGTTATGGCTTAATGCAATATCATGTCTCCGATGTACACCAGTGCAGTAACCCATAGCAACCATTAGCAGTTAGGGTCGACTGCAGTTAAAGCAATGAAAGGAAATAATTGGTTTCTGTGAGTAACTGGAAGAGAGAAAATCTGACTTTAACAAAAAACTTTCTGTTCTAGTCTTTGTCATTTATATGTTAGAAAAAGCTTATTTTGTAATACTAATGTAACCCCTTCTTGGCTGTACCAAGCCAACAGCACGGCTAGATAGGTCTAGAGCAGGGGTACACACAACTCAATCCTTCAGGATGGGCCTTCGCTATGTGGAAGGGACTAAACAGAGCTATGGTGTAGTGCAACTACAACCCACTGAGCTGTGTGCAGTGCAGAATAACAAATTGGCGCCAGCAGATTCTTGCAGTTGAACAATAGAATCGGTTTATTGACAATCAATAGGCAAAGTTAGTGCAAATACTCACATCAGCAGTTAGAATAGCAATACTCTGAGGGCACACCCACTTCTCCCAACTCCTCTTGAGTCTGGGCAGGTCAATGCCACCTGGTCAGTTTTGGAACAGTCAGATGGGATACCACACTCCTCAGGTTGAACACCTCTAGCCCTCAGGGTCCCACGGCAACTCTGGATCAGGGTTCAGATACTGCCTGCCTCCTATGTCTAAACAGTGGCCCTACGCTAAAGGTCCCCATACACAGACAGATGTCGCCAAGTGAGTGGATCTTCTCCTGATATCTCCAGCTACGGGTGGGTGATATCGGGAGAATCCAGGATAATTTGATCGTTTGGCCCCAGGGCCATAGGAAAAGTCGGTCCGGGGAACGCATCAACAAACCGATGTGGTCCCCGATCCGACTAGATTTTCTAACCTGCCTGATCAAGATCTGGATGATTTGAGGCCAGATATTGGTCGGGCAGGCCCGTCGGTAGTGCCCATACACGGGCCGATTCTAGCTGCCAAATCGGTCTAAGGGACAGATATCGGCAGCTAGAATCGGCCCATGTATGGGGACCTTAAGGCAACAGTGCCTGTCTGGAAGGGTACTTCCAAATACTTTCCTTGGTGGAGCCAAACTGCTCTTGCTTCCTTCCTTCACTATCTCACTCTCCTAGAAAGTGCTCGACACAACTTACTATCTAACTGGCCCTCGTTCACAGGGTCCCTGTCCCCGACTTCTCTAGAGTATATGAAGACTCTAGGGTGAAATGCTTTACTGGGGCCCTGTTGATCCCAGGCTCAGTGGAACTTCCACCTGGGTCAGCAGATGCAGCCAAAGAGAAAGCCACACCCTCCTGCTAAACACTATATGAGAGTGCAAGAGGTGTGGTCAACCCAAATAACCAATAAGGCAAACTCTAAACTGATACATGAGCATTTGCCCAGTAACAGCACGGCTTATAGCCGTAGGGACTAGTTAACCCTATGGATCCCTACACTAATACTTAATAATGATACTAATACAGGCAATCCTGGACCCCGGTGGCTGTGCTACACAGTATCTTTTCTCTGGCTTCATAGCTCATGTATTAAATGGGAAAAACATGAATGCAGCCCGTTATCAGTTTAGGGGCCCTGCTAACTGTCAGGCATATTAGCAAAGAGATTTACTATCATAAATACAATTTAGCTTAGGGCCCTACCTTGTTATTAGCCCCCCCATTTATGTTCTTGTTCCCCTCCTCCTTTTGTTTCTGTCTCCACCTCCTTATAGATTGTAAGCTCTCAGAGCAGGGACCTCATTTCAACTATGTATTGAACTCCCAGTTAAGTACTTGATCTAACTGACTAATTTATAATAACGATACTCCTGATTGTGGTTATGCCTTGTAAAGCACTGCATATATTTGGGGGTGGGACATGGCAACTAAGCCAGGGCTTCAATTTTAAAAAATGCTGCTTGAAATAGGCCAGCCCTAGGAATCCAGCATACACAATCTGGGTTACTGTAAGGAATCATATGGGATAGCTAGTGTCTGTACTGACTATCTAATTAGAAAGCTACAAAACATTCCAGAGAATGCAGCAATGGAAATGCGGTTAAAGTGCCTTGGTGGAAAGTAACTGAAATCCCATGATTTTAATAGCACTTAACGTTATTGATGACTGGGAAAAAATTAATGATTTCTTCCCTCATTTTGCCTGAATGTGTTTTTTTCATCTTCCCATAAGAAATAATGATATTCCACCAGGTCTGAAATGGCAATATCAGTGATACTTTGGGCAAAGTCAATTTTTGTTGTAGCCTTAATTAAATGGATGCTTTGGATACTTGGAAGCTTTACAGGCCTTGTGAGTAAAGTAAAATGTTAACATTGCCTTCTTCAACAAGAGTCACCCCAATAAAACACATAGCTTTATTTGTGGTAGACTTTGTTCTTTTAGTGCTCCACAGACTCATAAGGTTTGGTGTTTCTGGCCTCAGGCGGATCACTATTCTTCCATTCTGATGCTAAGGATATTTTAAATATCAAACACTTAACAATATAGGGGTCCTTTATAACCCTGGGAAGTATAAATGCAAGAGTGTGCCCCTTAGTGCTCATCTACTAGCACTTGTACCCCTGGTGTTATAGCTCTCTGCATGGCGTGCTGGATCCTACCTTGAGCCTCAGGAACAGGGTCGGACTGTGGTGTGAGAGACCCACTGGGGCTGCTACCCCAGAAGCCCCCACACTCCTCAGAGGCCCCTGACCGCCAGCTCACCTACTCCTAACCCCTCCCCCACATGCATACCTTATACTTGTCAGTGAGGGGGGAGGGAGGGCACCAGGGAGAGCCACAGCAGCGGGGAGTGGCAGCAGCCATGATCGGATCTGGATTGGCACACCCGATCTGACCCTCCTCAGAAAGTCTGATTGCTTTTTGCACACTGCATTGTAAATTAGCTCTCTTATCTTATTGCCACAGTTAGGAACAGTGGCTGATCGATCACTGTAAATCACTACAGTTGTCAATATGGTACCTTCCCCTATTTATAGGCTGCCTGCCCTATGCTGCCTGTGTGTGCCATACTCTGCCTGCCCTATGCTGCCTGTGTGTGCCATACTCTGCCTGCCCTACCCTGCCTGTGTGTGCCATACTCTGCCTGCCCTATACTACCTGTGTGTGCCATACACTGCCTGTCCTATGCTACCTGTGTGTACCATACTCTGCCTGCCCTATGCTGCATGTGTGTGCCATACTCTGCCTGCCCTATGCTGCCTATGTGTGCCATACTCTGCCTGCCCTACCCTGCCTGTGTGTGCCATACTCTGCCTGCCCTACCCTGCCTGTGTGTGCCATACTCTGCCTTCCCTACCCTGCCTGTGTGTGCCATACTCTGCCTGCCCTACCCTGCCTGTGTGTGCCATACTATGCCTTCCCTACCCTGCCTGTGTGTGCCATACTCTGCCTGCCCTACCCTGCCTGTGTGTGCCATACTCTGCCTGCCCTACCCTGCCTGTGTGTGCCATACTCTGTCTGCCCTACCCTGCCTGTGTGTGCCATACTCTGCCTGCCCTACCCTGCCTGTGTGTGCCATACTCTGTCTGCCCTATGCTGCCTGTGTGTGCCATACTCTGCCTGCCCTACCCTGCCTGTGTGTGCCATACACACAGGCAACATAGGGCAGGCAGTACATTCAGTGACACAATGCATAGTGGCACTGCTCTTACAGTCTGTCTGTGTCAACAGGTAAAAAATGTGGGTGCTTACAGTCTGAGCCTGAGGTGTGAACAGTACAGGGGATTACATGTTTAAACAAGGCACTGAGGTAGATGATGCACTAATGATAGCAGGCAGGGCCAGAAGTAGGGGTAGGCAGAAGAGGCAGCTGCCTAGGGCACAATGATTAGGGGGCGCCAGGCAGAAACCTCTGCTGCCTACCACTAGTTCCCCTACTTTGCCATTGCCCCTGCCGCTTGTCATTAGCGGCGGGGGCAATGGCAAAGTAGGGGAACTAGACCCACGGCATCGCACCTCCCCCAACTGTGCATGCACGCCAGCGGAGGGGGCGGGGCGGGCGATGTGGCCGACCGGGTTGCCTAGGGCGCCCGGACGACTTGGCCCTCCCCTGATAGCAGGCACTCTTCTGCTATTTCATTAACAACCTGTTGCTTGATATTCTGTTGTTGTACCTACACTATTATCATTTCTTACCTTATACTATGTTACATTTTATTCTTCCTCTCAAATCTTGCCCTCACCCTTAAAAAAAGACTTCAGTATGGGCAAGAAACATACTGATCCTGGATCTGGTGGTTTAGTACCAGTAACATGTTCTATAAAATATATCAACTTGTGCAAAAAGGGCGTTGGTGGATTAGTATAGGGATTTGCACTCCCTACCTCAAAAACAAATACAACTCCAAACTGTGAAAAAGCAAGCAGTTTTATAAACCACTAAAGTTGAAATATTTTCTAAGCTGCTTCACTGCCTGTGAAGTAGGATTAGACAATTTAATGCAGTACTGACAATTTCCTATAATCAGTGTTGGACTGACCCACCAGGACACAGGGGAAATCCCAGTGGGCCGCTCCAACTCCAGGTTCATGCTGCTGGCATACTGTATGCATGGCAATAGGAGGTATTGGTGCTAAGGTTGCTTGTGTCAGTTGGTTGGTTTTATTGTTGGCTCCTGTTTGATAGAACCTCATAGAAACACTATTATCTCTCAGTGACAGACACTGAGTCTCAGAGAACAGTTTTCAGGTCAGAATCGTGGGCTGTATGATACTTGAAGTGATTCACAGTTACTGTAGTGGGAGGGATGTTCTTGTATATACTGGGATCTTCCTATACACACCGAGGGATGGTTTATTCAGTGATTATGTTTACACTTGACATTGACTTTTTGTCTTCAGGGCCCTGTGATTAAAGGGTAAGGGTGATGATATGGATCATGATGATGTGGAAGAGAACAATATTAGGAGCTTTCATGATCCTTTTGCTTCAGCCGGCTGTATTTGCACAGTGTGGTTTACTGAAGTGGAAAGAATTAGAGGGAAGGGAGATGTTATTTCTTGGTGCTGAAAAAACAAGATGATAAGACAGTTCAGCCCCTGCATTATATATTACTGTAGCACTAATGTGAGCAGGATGCAAGCTTTGTGGCTTTTTGTGATTTATGTCAGGGAATTGAGCCTGTGAACTACTAGTGCAACACAAATCTGTCAGAAGGGTCTGCATTGCTCCATTGCTAAGCTGTGTGCCCATTAGCCATTGGCTGGTTCATATGTGATCCATGGAAGTCCCAATGGCAGTTTGTTGGTGGCCATGTCAATAACTGCTTCACTTGCATAGAAATTGTGTATAAATGTGTCCTTTGTTTCCATAGCTAACAATGCTAATGTCACTCAGGATAGGTAAGTCATTATAAAAATGATGTTTTTTAAAAATTCCATTCAAATATATTCCATGTGCTTGAATTCCCTTATTAAATTAGCCCTTCCCATGAATTTCATCACATTCTGATTACGTTTCCTTGTTTTTTTTGCTCCCGAGTATGTTTTGTCCCTTGATTCTACCCCATCCATTTTCAACCAGTTCTAAAAACATTTCAACCAGGCTACTGGCTAACGCATGGAACAAGTGCCTATGGGCTGTGATCCAGATCCAGAGATATAGGCAGTGGGGTAACTGGTCTGGAACCCCACAAACCATCGGGGAGATAATCTCTTGGTTCCATTTATACTGAAGAGAAAAATAATAGTAAAGCCACCTTTATACAACTGCTGCGTTTGCTATCTCTTAGTTAAAGGTTACCTGGTTAACCTCCCAATCTGGTACAGAAGAACAGGAACAGCACCTCTTGTCTTTGTAGATTAAAATGCCTTTATTGCAACATTTTTTTGGGGCAAACAACAATAGCAGCAACGTTTCAGGTCACAAGACCTCCCAATCTGGTCATATCTATATATGATCAATGTAGTCCAGTCAACTACTAGCTGTAGCTGAGTTTCATTTTGCAGCATGTAGGAAAGCAAATTGACATTTCTACTCTGCACTTGCCTGGCTTTTGCCTAATCCTCCATATTTTTTTATATATCATATCACAGTTGTTAGATGTTATTATTCAGTATATATATCTGCTACAGCCAATCTTCAGCCCTCTAGCTGTTCTGTGATAGCAGTCGGCTGTGGGGGATTGTGTGAGTTGTAGTTTAACGACAGCTAGTGTGTTGCATTATTTGCATGATTTTCCTCCTGTAACTACCCTGAATGCAAGGGTCGGATTCAGAATTCTACAAGGTAACTAGAGAAGCCAGAACATGGGCTGCTTCATATCTGTATGATATTTTAGGCATTTAAGGCAAGGGGAGGAATTTAAAATGCCATTACAAAGTCAGATTACAGTTAGAGAAGACTTTAAATGACAGGCCATGCAGAGGTGGGATGAACTTCAGTGCAGGAATGCTGTAAAAATGCAAGTATGATGTGGGGAGGATTAACTAATAAATTGTTTGGTCAGGAGAAGGTCTAGGGGGTCACATTGCCCTGCCTCTTTCATCAGCTCACCTTTGCCCTTGGGTGAAATCACTTTAGGATTTACTGGTCCACAATAATGTAACTTTTTTTGGTGGCATATGGGTAGTTTTAGGATTCAGACAAAGTAGTTTCAGGTTGGATCAACTGATGGGGGGGGGGGTCTATGCAGGTGAAGAACCAGGTTGTGGCGGGGGAAGCTGAAGTTAATATTGTGCAATATTCTTGATATTTAGAAACAATTAGGGGCATAAGAATAGGGAAGGCAGACTCCTGGGATTGTTAGAAAACCCCAGTTGTGCCTATCACTGATGATTTTCATATATGTTTACAAAGGACGACATCTTCCTAAAAATGTTGTGGCCTCCACAATTTGTTTGCAGCAATGGGACTTTTATTCATGCCCTGTGGGGCATACATAGGTGTAGTGACCCCCAATGGTATGTAACATATCTATTAAATATACAGAAACCAGAAGGAAACCTATTACATTGCAGTTTAATGGGCCTATACATTGAGTACCCAATAAGTAGTGGCGTAATTGGAGGTTACTGGGCCCCACAGTTATTTAATTTAGGGCCCCAAAACATTACATTGCTAAGTTGGCCAATTTTACCAAGTTATATTGAAACTGCTCATTAATTTAGCCCTTACTGGGCCCATTCACTCACATTAACATCATTTAATGTCACTCTCTTTACCAAGCCAGTTTGGGCCTGATGTTTCAAGCAGGTGTCAAAGCGCACTGAGTAGTTTAAATGGTAAAAATGAGGCACATCTTAACCAGGTTCAGTAACCCTCAACAATCAGTCAGCAATTAGCTTTTAAAGTAATGTAATGCCACTAGAACTACAATAGAAAATGTCTTATTGGTTGGCATGTGTTATTGGAATAGGACAGCCATTGTCTCTGTTTCTGCATGACTAGGACTCATTTAATTACTATGGTGTGCAAAGTGCAATTTTCTACCTCGATTGCCATGTTTTTACCCACAATGCATCATTCCCCCGACAATGCCAGCATTATTGCAATAACCATGAAAACTGCGTCTAATTCAATTGAGGCTGTTGGTGTGCAAGTGACAAGTGCGCCTTATTCGTTCACTGCTGTGATTTGTGCATCCACAACTGATGTAGCGGATGTAAATGAGCCCCATTCTGTCTGTCTTTCTCTATACATATATATATATCATATATATATATAGCGAACCCAGGGTGGCACTCTGCTTCAGCTCTTAGCTCGGGTGCAAGGTAAATTATTTAAATATCCAAAAAAGACCAGCAACACCGATATAAATATATATACCTGCCTTTCTCTATCTATCTATCTATCTATCTATCTATCTATCTATCTATCTATCTATCTATCTATCTATCTATCTATCTATATCTTTCATCTATCTGTATAGCTTTCTATCTCTTTCTCTATCTTTCTCTGTCACTCTATCTAGTATGCTTTTTACCCGAACCAAGTCTAAAGTTACATTATATCACACTAACAATGAGCCACGCCACTCATAAGGGCTCATTTACAAAAGTGCATGTACAGCTGAGCTCAGATAGATGAAAGGCTGTGAGCGTATTGACTCAATTTGGCATCCAAGCAAATTCCTTACACATCTGCATTGTTGCAGTTTGTTATGAAAATCATGCACTAGTGCATCTATTGGCGCAAAGGAGCCCTGGAGCTAGCGCCATCCTGAATTTGGGGCTTATTCCAGGGTTCCCACAGCCCACAGTTGTCTCAGTGACTGATGTGAATGATTCTTGTACAGCAGTATCTGCGCTTTATAGATAAGCGCTGTGCTATATAAATAAAGGATATAAAGATTTTATATATATATATAATTATATATTATTGTATTCATAAATATGTCATACATTTAAAAATATAATATTATCACTGTGCACAATATGTTGGGCACATCTGTATATTCCACCATACACATTAGCGGCTGACAGTGATCAGTACATTCCTAAACAGCAGATAAAATTCCATTGCTGAAACAAGTGAACACTAGAGAGAGCTGTGCCTAATCCTGCATAGGAGAATCACTGAACAAAGGCATGGAAAGAGCAGAACGGCAGCCAAAGGATAAAGCACAGAGCAGACCCGGAAAGCCGTCTCTCCAGAGCAAGCACATGTAAGGATCCCAGGCTGCGGGAGGCCAGCATCAGCACCATGGACAGCTGCACTTTGGAGACAAGGCAGGTCTGAACTGGAGGAGGAGGGAGAGCCTGGGAGATGCCAAAGCGTTGTCATAAGAACAAACTGAAGAAAGGAAAAAATGGTTTCTTTTGTTAAAGACAACAACTGGATATATGGTTTAGCCTAGTGAACGGGGAAATACACCTATCAGTGTGGATAGGAAACTGCAGGGATTTTATGAAAGGAGAAGACTGGGGCTTTGAATAGAAACCCAAGAGACTGCCAGACCTTGTGAGTGGGAGGAATACGGTGTACAGCACTGTCACATCCTGCTGGGAGCAGCCGGAGTGGGGGTTACAGTGAATCACAGTGAGAAGATACAAGGGACTGAGTTGCTGGGAGCTGCCTGTGCCTGGAAGAGAGATAATCAGAGGTTGCATTAGAAAAGTAGCCCCTAGACTTGCCAGAAAGGAGCAAGACAACCAAGGGTGCATGTGGAAATGCCAACTGCAAGCAAGGAAACCCTGTGACTGTCTCTGCATCTTTGGGCATCCTCTGCTGTCTGCACCCTGCCAGCAAATCAGCAGGTAGGACACCAGCTCTAGCTCTAGGATGTGGTGTGGTTAATGGGCATGGTACCCACAGCCTTGAAATCTGCCACATCATTATCCTTTCATTTGACTTGAACTGTGGCTAATGCCAGAGAATGCAGTGTGGGCACCCTGGGCCGTGGGAGGGTTAAATACATTGTATGTGACAATACATTAGAACACTGAGTCCTTTATCCTTATTTCTGATAACCCTGTGTTAATGTTGTGCCATAGCCGGTGGGTTACCTTTTTTTAAAAAGTGCTGAGAACAGCTGAGCTCCTGGGACACACTGATAATCCGGTACTGTATAGTCTTGCTAGGAGGGGGACACAGCTGAGCGATCTGAGTGAATGTGTGAGAGAGCTTGATAGAGAGAGAGAGAGAAGGAGATATTCTCTCTCTCCCCCTTGCTATGTGCAGATCAGGAGTGTGCTAAGTTCTGTGGCTGTGCCAGACAGAGGCACACGTCTCTCTTACTATCCCTGTGGGTTGGATCCAGAATAAATCTATGCTGAGTTCCACTGTTCTCATCACTCCAGTGTGAGCTTTCAAACTGTGACAGCTGACTGGACCACTGGGTGTGCGGGTGAGGGATCGAAAAGCTGTGAAGTTCACTCATGGCTTTCTCACATATATCCCGATACTGCGAAAGGTAATTTGCTCTTTATTAATGGTATATTCTATGGTTGGCATCAGGAGACGGGGCAGAAGCAGAAGCCCGGGGTATTTAAGGTGACATTTGGCTATTGAGTTAATAGGTTTATTGCTTGGATGAGCTGTCTGGGTCTGTAGTGCTGGAATGGGCAAATTAAAATTAATAACCTGTCGGGCTCTCGATTCGTTAGATTTCTTCCTATGCTTTTTGCTGATGCTTTTTTTTCCCACTGGATTTTTTTTTGCAGATACAAAAACTTAAAAGGTATTTGGATCATTTTTGCATTGTGAAGTCATCATGCTTTTTTTACATTTCTGGTCAAGTTGAGTCTGGTAGATCATCGCCTATTCATGTACTAATATTCATTTTAATGAAACAGATGCTTACACTTATCTCTTGCGAAAATTACAATGCATTGAATCATGCAGAAGAGTTGCAGTCATGCGACGAGCTTCATGTTGTGTCTCTATAGCTGCTGTGGAACTATAACAATGCTTTATGGTAATACCATGTCTACTAATTGTAGCTCTGTAGACTCCCTGCAGTAGTGCCAAACCGTGTAGCTTAGTGATTGTAGGTTGTCTCGGCAAGGACGCTGCAAGTCAAGAGTTCATGTCTCAGCTACAGTGCACAGTGTTTCTGGTTCCTTACAAGAAACTTTATGTAACATAACAGAAGCTGAGGCCACAATAATCCCACCGTTGTATGTGTTGGTGAGCCTCAATAAAGAACGTTTAGAGGTGCCTACCGACGTACAATACCTGGTGTTTGATTCTTTCATGTTCCTGGTGTTGGTCTAACGAGTTCCTGGGGGATGATCACAATTAATATTTATCACCTCTGATACTTTTAAATTGGCCACTCTAGCCACCATTTATATGTGGTTTCTAGTTCTAGTGACTTGCTTTCATAGTCTTATCTTTCCCACATCGTATCTTATTGCGCTAATGTGCTGTAACAAATACAATGTTATCCTGCAAAACAAAATCATGCAGGGATCTATATGGCAAAATCTCAGTAAGACATCGCCAGAGGCTACAAGGTTAACCTGAGGATATAAACTCCTTGGGGAAAAAGGAAAAGTCCAAACAATCCATATTCTTACATTATAAATTATAAAGTATATAAAGGGGTGGTGGATTAGCACCTGTTTAAATTTCCTCTGGTGTATATGGATATGAATGGATATGGATGTATTAATAGTGCCGTTTGTGGTGGAATGATACATATTAGCCTTAATGCTCCATTAATAATAGCATGACAAATGGAATGTGATACAGCAAAAGCAGTTTAATAAACTGCATGATAGTAGCTTTGGCAAACCCATGGCCAGCATCTGAAAAATGTGCACTATTCCTATTGGTGTCAAAAGTCCCATTTTTAGCTTGCACCTTTACACCCAGGAACTAGTTTACAGATAGAAACAGATTTCCCGACTGTTACTGTTTGACTTAATAGTTAAACACATTTTAACGCACAAATCTACAACATAGTACATGCAAAGGTCAGGTAAATGCCACATACTGTAGACAAATTGAATTGCATTGGATTTTTGAGAACCAGGAGGGCTAACAGTTTGTATGCGGCTGGGGGGGCACAGAATCAGTCAGTGTTAAGTAGACAGGAAAGATGATGTCTCATACACGGACAGTTTATAAGCCAGTCAAAGCCAAGTTGACAAGCGGAAATTTCCAGCCTCTGTGATTCGGTATCACATAAATGCTGGCTAAAGGAAGATAATCTTTATTTAAGCATTACTTTCTGGTAGCTGTATCAAGGTATAGTGTTCCTGTACATCTTCCCAAAACCAGTAGGACATTGTCACTTAATTCATAGTCTCCCTTACCCCCAGGTTCCTCAAGTAGGGTCACGGCGCCTCCTCGTTACCAAAGGATACACATATGTAGTGTGCTTCCCCAAGCTGTAGGGTACTAAATGTGCAAGAATGCTGGTACACTGCACCCTACAGGACTGGTTTTTGGATGCCATTTGCCTTTGCCCCATGGACTTTAGAGGAGCCCCTTGGGGGAAAACAGAGACAGAAGTACCAAGAATACAATATTTTCAGTATATACATTTAATAATGTTTAACTGCAACTAATAGCACCCAGCAGCTAATAGGACTCTGGGTTTGTCATTACGTTATAACACTGTCATAGGAAACATTTTTTTAAACCACATTTTCCAGCAGAATCTTGCATTGAAATTCGTTTTTCAAAAACACAAACATGTTTTTTTTATATTTAATTTTTAAATTTCACATGGGGTTGGCCATATTCTTCATTTCCCAGGGTGCCACAGTCATGTGACCTGATGAACTTCAGTCACACTTTACTGCTGAGCTGTAAGTTGGGGTGGTACCCCCCCCTCCCAGCAGCCAATCAGCAGAACAATGGGAAGGGAGCAAGATAGCAGCTCCCAGTAGGTATCAGAATAGCACTCAATAGTAAGAAATCCAAGTCCGGCTTGGGACTCCTTCAGTTACATGGGAGTAGGAGAAACAATAGGTTAGCTGAAAGCAGTTCTAATGTGGAGCGCTGGCTCCTTCTGAAAGCTCAGACTCAGGCACAATGCACTGAGATGGCGCCTACACACCAATATTACAGCTAAAAATACATTTATTGGTTCAAGAATACAATTTTAAAAGGCAGAGGGAATTATTTGCTATGTAAACAGTGTAATTTAGAAATAAGAAGTATACCATAAAAATCATCTCCCTCAGAAATGCTCCTTATTTTCCTGTATGGCCAGAAACCGCTTTCAGGGCCCCGCGAATGACTGAGCCTCCTCCAACTATACCCTTTGTATCCTCCACATACTGCCCTGAACTGGCATGAGCTTTAAAACTGATTAAAACCTAAATCAATCTCACTTTTAATGTAAGAAATAAAATCTTGCTAAGGTGCCTATACACTGGGTGCACATTGACTTCTGACTTCTCTTGCTCAGTTACCAGGATGATCGTCAGTGTATTGCCTCCGGAATCAATTGCTGGCTAGAAGCCATTAAGATATTAATCAGATTGGACGGGAAGTCCTGTTGAGTGAGCACCATATCAGGTCATGTATTTAAACCTCAGCTGATGGCTCTGCATGGGTCCCCCATGTGACATGATTGCTCACTGGAGGACAAACTATAGTATATCTGATATGGTCCACCACCCAATAAGCAGATCTTGATCTGTGTAGGTTTAGCCTTTAGAGAATTAAATGATCTCAAGAAATACAAGAAAAATGCAATTTTTTTAAAGTGACTACAGGTTAAACCATCTACCTTACAACCCACTGGGTTCTAAATGTGTTCTACAGCGCTGGGGTCACACTAGCTCTAATATGGTACCATTCCCATGTTCCAATCTATCTGTTCATTCTCTCAGTTCTGCCATTTTCCCATGTTAGACCACTAGAGAGCACTGTTTTGTTCATCCGTGATGTTGTTATGTCAACGCATAGTATACTCATCCCAACTTTGTGAATGAACTTAAGGAGTTGCATAAATAATGGTCAAACCGGCTTGTGAATCAAGGTGGAAAATCAGGTTCAATTTTGCACCAATAAAAACACAACACTGCTCCATGCTAGCTTGCTGCATTAAAGAGCTTAGACTGCTGCATCAGTTATTGTGGATGAGGCTCAAAGCTCAATGCTAGGCACAAGCTGCATTTAACACCATGTTTGACCACCTATTAAGTCCACAGTTGCTTGGGAAACTGAGGCCACAGACAAACTGTTAAAGTCTCTATTTTTCTTTCCCTCTGGCTACTACTAAATAGCGCTTTCCTTGTGCTTCTGCTCCTAATTGATACTATTTATCACAGGCATTTTGTTTGAGGTTTTGCAGGAGCTCATTCTGTTTCGAATTTGTGATGTGTGATGTTTATCCACAAACAAGAATTTATTTGCTCCAGAAGCCGTAGACAGCCTTCCATGTCAGATGCGACACATTAGCTGTATGGACTTACCAGCTAAGCAAAATAAACTGTGCTGTGAGCTTTAAAGGTCTGAGAAGATGTTTAAATGATTTTTTAGCAGGCTTAAGGTATTGAGATACAAATTACAAATTACAGAAATACCCCTTATCTGGAAAACCCAAGGTCTCTAGGGAAGTCTGAATTCACATATCATTTTTGAGGTGTTGAGGAGAACCCAGTTAAATGCAAAATGATCAGGATCAAAGATAAGCAGTGAGTGTTGGGATACATTTGGCAAGTTATAAATGGTTCTTTTTATGCCGATTAGGCAAATGGAAGCACATGATCTCTCAGTGAACTGAGTGCCATTGTCTTTCAACAAATGATTAATGGTTTAAATATGGAACAGGTGTAGTGCTGCTTTTACACATAGAAGAATCTAATGCAGAATCCAGAATCAAATGTACCACTAGCTGTTACTTGGTCATGTATTCCCTCCCTCCCCCCAACCCACCCAACTTCCACTGAGGTATTGTCCAACTCCTACAGCTCCTTCTTCACTAAGGGCTTTCTTGCCTTATCCATTCCTTTCCATGAACAGGACCCAAGATGCCTAACATGACATCCCCTTACCTTATATATCATAAGGGGTAACACTTGACATCCTTGCATCAGTGTTAACCAGCCCACCACTTACAGGGCAAATCTAAGCTACAGTATGAATCTACATAAGATATATAGATCTAAGCAAATGTGGTAAATAAGGAGCTTACCCTTGGTACGTGGTGGCCCAGGTAATCATGCCCCAGACCCTCAGCATAGGGGAGCCAAATACAGTAGGAATCAAACTTGCGAGAAAGGCAGGCACTCCGGTGTTCCATGGAGGTAGACTAAAGCTCAGGTTTTTAGTAAACTCAAAGTAATTTATTGAATTTTACACATACAGTAAATGCTATACAGCCTTACGCGTTCCATACCTAACTTGGTACTTAATCATAGGCTCGGATTATGATTAAGTACCAAGTTAGGTACGAAACGCATAAGGCTGTATAGCATTTATATGTAAAATTCAATAAATTACTTTGATTTTACTAAATACCTGAGCTTTAGTCTACCTCCATGGAACTCCGGAGTGCCTGCCTTTCTCGCAAGTTTGATTCAAATCTAAGCTACACCTACACTAATCTACTTTCTGATGCTTTATAGCTGCAGTAATACATTAAAGTTTGTTCTAGGCCTGAAGACTTACAGTAACCATTCACGTTTGCTTGATTATTCTTTCTGCACTTGTTTAATTGGTTACTATGGGTTACTAGACCTGATGCTAACTCTGCACCCAAAGTTTTTTCTGGTCTCGTGCCATAAAAATAATAGAAGCACACATCTGACTGATTGGGGGTTACTGGACTAGGGAGACATTGCCCCTGTCTCTGGATAACTGTTCTATATACATGTCTTTGCCTTATTTTCTTCAGTGTTTCCAGTTGATGAAAGGCAAGACGTGTAATGATTTTCTGCTGTATACTTTGAGCTATAGGGGTGAATTTATGAGCTAGAGATACAGCAAGGGCTGTTGACTGAATAAATAAAAAATAAAAGTTAAAATTCAGTGAGTGAAAAACAACAGTCAATGAAGTCCCAATCAATGACGGAACAAACCAACAGAGATGGGGTGGAGTGTTTTTTATGTAGAAGTCTTTTTGACTTAATTTAAACTCCTTTGTAAAACGCTCCTCCCAATCCTTTTTGATGGTGTTTAAAGTCCCCCCGGGCTTGATATGAAGAGTGGATGTGTCCCCCTCCTTGTTCAGCACATTCAGCCCTTTGAAGTGTAAGAGACTGGATTATTAGGGAACAGAGCAGTGCAAGGTGGATAAAGATAAAACAACATTCAAGCTATGAAGAGCAGCATCATAGGCTTTTCACAAATCGAATTCCAGTAGGCATTAACCCTAATGCTTTTAAGATTAAGTGAAGAGTGCATCTGGGTCTATATTAGGCATATGTTTATAATAACCACTGATAGGCCTTGGGGTAATTCACTTCATCAAATAGGTAATAGATGTGAGTAATAATATACAGTGAAGGTTCAGCACAACAGAAAGAAGAGTGACATGCATACATATAAGATTCTGCTTGTGCCTTAAACCTTCTTTTCTATTCCAGTCACCAATGGTACTGACCTCGTGTGTCTGGCATCTTAATGGTGTATTTGGTCCTCAGGTGCTAATCTATATGTAAGCCAGTGCATAAACAAATCTACTCTACTAAACGAAAAAACTCCCATTGACACTGCAAGCAGCCACATGCTGTGACTTTCAAGAATCCTTAAATGACACTATAATAACTCACAAAAGCCTAATAGACATTGTGCAGGATAAAGCAGGCCCTGCGGGCAGGCTAAAAAGAACATTTTCCTTGGGTGGGGCCCATAGGTTGACTTGTCCAGTAAATATTTCATATTTGTAGTTGTAGAAATTGGAAATTATGAATGTTTCATGCTATGAGTTGGCAGGACTTTTCTTCCAGGGGGGCTGGTATACTAGCTAGTAATGCCCGCCCAATACTCCCCTGCGTTTAAAGTCTGCTAAACAGGAAAGTGTCATCTGGCAGGGGCCCTCTACCGGGACTGAGCTCCTAACAGGACATGCACCATCTCTCCCTGATTGTGGCCCTAACATCAAGCATCGCCAGCTTGTGGCCCAGTAGAAGCAGTTGTCGACCAAGAATCCAAGCACTTAGTCAGCCAAAAGCACAATTAGAACCCCACTCTTTTGGGGGTTTATTTGTTCTGGTCAACCTTAAATGTCCATTTAAAAAAATGATAAAGAAATAATTTTATCGCCCACATGCAAGGGCTGCAGCATGGCCTCTATTATTCATGTTATGTAATCAGCTGGTTAGCACAGTGCATCCTCTCCATCCTCCCAAGCAATGGCCTACTTTTCTTGATGGATGCACCAGTCCTGTCTTGCAGCTCCTGCTGTCATGCCTGGGGTAATATGTAACCGAGCCATGCTGCTACTCTATTTAAAGGAATTTTAACTATATGTACATGGAATTATACCCTACCTGTAGGCTGAAAACCACACTGCCCAGCTTCCCTCTTTTAGCTGAACTAATGAAGAGCTAATGGGGCATTGCCAGGTTCTTTTGGCACATGAACTTGTGTTATGGAACTCCAGATCCTAGGGTTGGCAAGTTACTGCCGTCCATGTAGGATTTATGCTTGATGCACTAAGTACAAATAATGGTGCGTTATCGTTAACACACAATTATTACAAGTTATAAAATGTAAGACAATAATGAATTAGCCCTTATGTAAATAGAATCTGGATTAACGTTAACTGTCTCTTTAAGTACCTGATCTACTTAACTCACGGTGGGCTCAATTCCTGATATCCATATAGCAACCAATCAAATGTTTGCTTTTATTCCTGCAGCTGGATGAACTAAGTTAATGACTGATTGGGTTACTGCCCAGGTACCATTGTGCAAAGTGTCCTGCTCCTCATGGTCAATCCTTTTTATTGTTATTAATATGAGCTAAGAAATATTGGATTTTATGATTACATGGCAGTTGGCCTCTGTTGCAATGGGTTGCTGTGTGGACAAATTTGACCTGTTTCAGCAAATGAGTCTGGATAAAGCCAGTTTCTTCTCAAGCCAATGGATTGAAATTGTAAAGCTGCTATATTGGTTTCTGTGGGTTGATGCCATGGTTGGCACCACATTGGAATATAATATGCCAGCTGTCCTCTGTCTGTTATCTTCCTTCCCTATTAATAACCATTTTAACTAACTGGCCCATTAAGATACCAGCCAGTTAGTAACCTTAGCTGATACAGATGCCTCTTAGAGGCTTTCCATGTGGTTTTGTTGACCTATGCTATTCTTCACTCTTTGTCAATCCCTCTGTTGGAATTTCTGCAGGTCTCATAGATGTTTTGTATATCCTCTCTGCTGCCTTCCTTGGTCACTGCTCTGAACTGCACTGAATGTAGCTCTTATGTAGGTGCTAATCTTCCCTCTAGGAGTGGTAAAAAGATTTGCTTCTTGTTGTTCTGGTAGCCTCGAGCTGGAGCTGGCTCTTCAGTCTTCTCAGCTGGCTCTGCTAATAAATAGCTGGCAAGGAAACAGTCTCTGAAACTAAAGTGTAATTAGTGAAAAGGTCATTTCAGAACTCTTTGATTCATTTGAAGCCAAAGAAACAAGGAATTCTAGGAAATAATCCCAGAATTCCTTGTATTTGAATACCTATGAGGCGGTCTCCTCAACCCCTTATTTATCTGTGAAACCTTTGAAGCCAAAACGTGTTTAGATAATTCCAGATTCCAGTTCTTCCTCTGCCATCTCAGTAGACAATTTGTGTAGAGGCATCACATTGTGCAAGGGGGCATTATTGTGCAGAAACAGAAAGGGCTCTTCCCTAAACTGTTCCACAAAGTAGGAGGCTCAGAGAGCTCAGTAATGTCAGGAATGCCAATATACCCTGTAGACTTTGCCCTGTAGGTTTGCTTTTAATTCAGCCAAGGTCCCTAGCTCCAAATATGGAAAATAGCCCCCAAACCTTATGCTTTCACCCAACTTTGCTATCAGCATTATGCAATGAGGCAGGCCATGCAATTACCTGTAGTGATGAGTGAATCTGTCCCATTTCACTTCGCGGAAAAATTTGCGAATCGTTCAAAAGATTCGCGACACGGCGAAAATGTTGCGCGTCAAAAAAAAATGTCGCCCGCGACTATTCTTTTGTCCCCAGCGGTTATTCTTTTGTTGTGCGGATATTCTTTTGTCGCCTGTGGCTATTTTTTTTGTCGTGCGACTATTGTTTTGATGCGACAATTTTTGGACGTGCAGCAAATTTTTCCACGCCAAATTTTTTCATCCGTTTCACGAAACAATCCGCCAATGGCAAAATGCTTAAATTCGCCGTGAATCCATGCCTGGCGAAACATTTCGCCCATCACTAATTACCTGATCTAGAATTGTCTATCTGACTGCAAAATGGCAAAGCTTGCTTCATCACTTCATCATCATTCTGCTTCCACTGCTCCAAATCCTTTGGTGGTGACACCTCTCCAACACCTGGAACTGAGTGTGTGGATGTTCGACTTCTGTACAGGGTTCATCCATAAAAACCCACACTCCTGGGACAGTATGGAACTTAACAGTTAATGTTCCATCTGAGCCCATGAACAAGGGCTGTCTGGGTACATTTAGTCATATAATGTAAAAGTAATGATGCATATACCTAATGCTGTATATATATATATGATCTGGGGCAGGTATCTGCCTACGTGTGAGTTGTTAGCCTTCTTGTTGGCAAATGCAACAGGACTCCTTGAATGTCCCCATCTGCTTTTATGGTTATGAAATGCTGCAATTGCATCGTTAAAGCTATTTGTGCCACATTCTCCTTTCCACCAATGGTTATGACAACAAGTGCCAACACTAAAGTTTTAATTTCTTGCCCATCCTACCACTGTCACATGATAAAGTGCAGCAAAGAACCAGCTCCTCCATGGGCCCCAGATAGGTTGCAGAATGTTTATGAAACTGGATTGGGGGGATGGGTGTTATTTAAATATTTATTTGTCTTGCATTATTAAAGATTCTGTATCGTTTCTAGAAAGAATGATCTTTTTATTCCTAAAATACCTAGAGCTACGTTTGCAAGAGCTTTTGGGTTTAAGTCATGAATATGCACTTTGTGTGGTTCCAGTAACCACAACACCCCGGTTGGGGCTTCATTTACAAAACTGATTAAAAATAGCTAGAGCCGACAGCAAACACACTGCAATGAAGAAACAACAGGACTTTTGTGTCAAATGAAACAATATTGTTCATATACTCGCTAGAAATGATTGGTATGTCATTTCCGATGAGTAACATTCTTCTTTTTGTGTTACTGATTTTCAAAATTATCATCCTCAATGCGCCTTTGACAAAGTGACAAAAGGTTCCTATCCCTGATGTGTAATGTTAAACAGTGCGGCATTAACCCTGTAGGCATCGGGGTGATCTTATACCCACTGATCCCTGGCGCCAAGAGGCAATTTGACGCAGTGCCCAGAATATCTTAAGAGATCTTACTTGGAAGATGCTCAACTGAATCATGGTCCATGAGCAGAATAAGATCTTGCTGTGATGGGAAAAGGCCCGTTACAGGTTATTAAAACAATAAGTCACTGAAATGAGCCCATGTGACCTACAGGGTGGCTGTATGGAAGCCTTGGAAACTGTGCCGAGCTTGCATTTGTCAGCATCTGGCAATACTAACATGATGGCTCTAAGTAGCGCTAAATATGCAGATTCCAGGGCATGCCCTCATTATCATCCCCTTATTGCCATCATCCTTCATTGTAATGGAGACACTGAGACAGGTGAATGAATCGTACAGATACTAGGAGTCGAACAGGACCCTAATATGATACAGAGGTAGCTTTGTGCTAAAATAGGTTATGGCATTGTCTCCTGTGTGCTATCCCAGATTTCTTATATAACATCAGGATGGTGCACAGTACAAGCTCTGCGTTTCCTAGCTGCTTTTTACATAGTTACATAGTTACATAGGGTTGAAAAAAGACCAGTGTCCATCAAGTTCAACCCATCCAAGTAAACCCAGCACACACAACCCACACCTACCAATCTATACACTCACATACATACACTATATATACAACCACTAGTACTAACTGTAGATATTAGTATCACAATAGCCTTGGATATTCTGATTGATCAAGAACTCATCCAGGCCCCTCTTAAAGGCATTAACAGAATCTGCCATTACCACATCACTAGGAAGGGCATTCCCCAACCTCACTGCCCTCACCGTGAAAAACCACCTACGCTGCTTCAAATGGAAGCTCCTTTCCTCTAATCTAAAGGGGTGACCTCTGGTGCGTTGATTGTTTTTATGGGAAAAAAGAACATCCCCCAACTGCCTATAATCCCCTCTAATGTACTTGTACAGAGTAATCATGTCCCCTCGCAAGCGCCTCTTTTCCAGAGAAAACAACCCCAACCCTGACAGTCTAACCTCATAGCTTAACCCTTCCATCCCCTTAACCAGTTTAGTTGCACGTCTCTGCACTCTCTCCAGCTCATTAATATCCTTCTTAAGGACTGGAGCCCAAAACTGCACTGCATACTCAAGGTGAGGCCTTACCAGGGACCTATAAAGGGGCAAAATTATGTTCTCATCCCTTGAGTCAATGCCCTTTTTTATACAAGACAGCACTTTATTTGCTTTAGTAGCCACAGAATGACACTGCCTGGCATTAGACAACTTGTTATCAACAAAAACCCCTAGATCCTTCTCCATTAAGGAAACCCCCAACACACTACCATTCAGTAGATAGTTTGCGTTTATATTATTTCTACCAAAGTGCATAACTTTGCACTTATCAACATTGAACCTCATTTTCCAGTTTGCTGCCCAGTTTTCTAATTTTGTCAAATCGCTCTGCAAAGCGGCAGCATCCTGCATGGAACTTATAGTTTTGCACAATTTAGTGCTTTTTGCTAATAAGTTGCAGGTCCTACAGCGAGGTTCAAGTTAAGCAAGGCATTGGCTGGGGTCCCAAATAATTTATATTTAATATAAAAAAGATTAAGAGGAAGAAAACACTAATCCTATACATTTCTTAGGGGAAGAAAAAAACCTTTTGAATTTCCATTTCCTCTTGCCAAGGAAGAAGAAAGGCCATTGCACTGGGAGATGGAAAATGGGAGAAGCAGTGAAGTGTACTGGGTGGGTTGGGCAATATGGGGCAGGGGCACTGGGCAGGGAGGCTGTGAAATGTAAGAACCATACTCAGTAGTTGCTGCACTATTGGGAAGTCATCTTTGATATTTAGGGTTTGGGTAATCAAGCTGCACTCATTCTGCCATAGGGTTCAGTTTCTCAGACCCTTGGCTTGATTTTTTTGATACCCTACACTAGCTCCATGTCAAGAAGACTTGCATGTCTTATACCCAGCCTCTTAAATATGTATAACATTTTATATGAATTGTATTCTTTATGTTGCACAGCCATGCTGGTATAGAGAAGTATTCACCGTACAGCCTAGCAGCGAGGGAGGAATTATTATAATAATAATAAAAAATCAGCCATAAGAACAGGAGTGGGAAAATAAGGCACAGAATGTTGTGAGAACTATTAACAACTAACTAAACAACTGGACCAGAACAGCTCATGTCATTCTAATTATTGTAATAAGCTTAATTTCAATAAATTAGCCTCCCCCACACATGATGATGCAGCAGAGGAAGGACACATGAATCCAGGGACAAATATAGCTCATAGTTAAACACTGTCCTTTGTTTTTTACCCTTGATATTTGTGGGAGATTTTGTCCCTTGTACATACTAATGAGTGACCCAATTTTTGTTTCTGTGGGTTTCCATGTTCTGCACTGTCTGAAGCAAATGCTTGCTGCTGAACAAACAACAGGGGTCCAAAACCTCTGGCCAGTACCAGAGAACTCGACATTGAGGGCCTATTTTTGCAACAATTACGGTGGCCATACACGTTAAGATCCGCTCGCTTGGTGAGGTCGCCAAGGGAGTAGATCTTCTCCTGATATCCCCCACCTATGGGGCCAAACGATTGAATTAGAACGCTGGTATTAGGCACAGTTGGTTCGGGGACCGCATCAATGAGCGATGTGGTCCCCGATCCGACTAAATTTTTTAACCTGCCTGATCAATATCTGGCCAATTTCAGGCCAGATATCGGTTGGGCAGACCAGTTGTTTGTGCCCCTACATGGGCCGATAAGCTGCCAAATCGGTCTAAGGGACAAATATCGCCCGTGTATGGCCTCCTTTAGATAGAATCAGTGACAAATGGTAAATACTTAAATAAATAAGGATGGGCTTATGGGAGTTTCCCAGAACAGGGCTCACTAGTACAGGGGTGCCAAACTCAATCACATAAGGGGGCCGAAATCTAAAACACAGGCTAAGTCGATGGCCAAATTTTTTATTAATATACTTAGTAAGATACTAAGGGGTATATTTATCACAATGTGTAAAAAGTGGAGTAAGACATTACTGGTGATGTTGCTCATAGCAGCCAATAGATGCTTTGCTACTGTTGAAATCTGATTACTGATTGGATGCCTTGAGCAACATTACTGGTAATGCTTCACTCCACTTTTTACACAGCATGATAAATATACCCCTTAGTATTAGTTACTATGTGAGGAAAATGGAAATTGATCAGGCTGGATGGTCAGACACACTCACCAAGGGCCACATAAAACAGCCAGGTGGGCCGGATTTGGCCCCGGGCCTTGTGTTTGACATATATGGACTAGGGCTTGGCACCACCTGAATATCCTTTGGCTCTGGCAGGCCAGTCTGACCCTGACTGTGGCTTCTCATCTGTTGCTTATCTACCAACTGAGCAAACTTGGACATCACCTGTCATTTAAGGGGGTATTACTATTTCACTACTACTTTTTGGATTTAAGTCCCCTTGGTGAAATCTTTGGCTAATGCCAGCTGAGCACTCCTGATGAAAGCAGCGT
Source organism: Xenopus tropicalis (assembly GCF_000004195.4). Lineage (NCBI taxonomy): Eukaryota > Metazoa > Chordata > Amphibia > Anura > Pipidae > Xenopus > Xenopus tropicalis. The sequence continues at coordinate 110,292,791 of NC_030683.2, read as the reverse complement.
GGAGAATATTTGCTGCCATCCCTGACCCTATTCAAATGCTGCACTACAGTTACCACCATGTCTTAAGTAGACCCTTTAATTTTCAGCATCATTTTTCTATTTAAATTGTGTTCTCTGGGACTGTTATTTGAATATTACTTGCAATTATTCTTGCTTATGAATGCACCGGGGAGCGGCCCAGGCTGTGTGAATGCATAATTCAAAATTCTATTTGACTAGGTTTCATGAGTTTCAAGTTCTTTTTATACTCATCCTGTCCTTAAAGTGATACTGACACTAAAAAACTCATCTTTAAAATATTTATATATCGTATATACTCGAGTATAAGCCGAATTTTACCTAAGAAAACTGGAAAAACTTATTGACTCGAGTATAAGCCTAGGGTGGGAAATGCAGCAGCTACTTCTAAGTTTTAATAATCAAAATAAATACCAATAAAATTACATTAATTGAGGCATCAGTGGGGTATAAGTTTTTCAATATTTATTTCAAAGAAAAACAGTAAACTAGCTCTGTAAGCGGAGAAGTGGGTCAACAAAAACAATATGAGTACTACCCCACGCTCATTGCACATTGGCAAACTGGCAGCAGACCCAGTGGCCTAGTGGGAGCCTAGGCCAGGGCACTGGAGGGTCTGGTTGCGGATGGCCTAATTTGCACACAAAGGAGAGAGGGTGCTAGTCTAGAGGGACCCATTGCACCCGACTCGAGTATAAGCCGAGGGTGACTTTTTTCAGCACATTTTGGGTGCTGAAAAACTAGGCTTATACTAGAGTATATACAGTACATAAAAAGTTCCCTATAGGTCACGTTGATGTTTTTTGCTGAGAAGCCTGCTTTTGTAAGTTATTGTTACTTGAAAACTTGTCTGTTTTGCCGACCTGACTGTCCCTGCTCGACCTGTCGGTTATATCTTCTAATGCTAAATATGCACAAATATGGCAGCCCCCGCATAGAGGAACATGGGGGATTAGATAGGGAATGTAAAAGCATCAGGCAAAATTATAAATAGCATGTAAAGGCAATGTTATGATAAATGTAAAAAGGTTTAATTTCTGGTGTCAGTATCTCTTTACCTGTGACTAAGGTTAGTGGCCTGTGCATTATATGCAATGAGTTTGTGTCAGAGTAGGGCTCCCAATGGAGGGATGGCCTGGTTTTTAACTGGTTCAGATCAAGTGCACTATATGCTGAATGTGTTTTTGCATCTATAACACTTGGATTTAATAAAGATTATTAGGTGGGCCTTGAGAGGTAGCCTTTGTAGGGCCAAGTATGAGTGGTGGGACCGCAGAAGCATAACACCATCAGTACAGGTTGTTCTTGTTGCTACTAACCATGGAAGATAGTATATAAAGCTTTTGTTTAAACGGGACCTGTCACCCTCAGAAATAACTCCAGATTATTTTCTATATTGTTAGTTAAGCAAAATAAACTTTACTTACGCTATATAAATAATATAAATCTTGTTTCCTTCCGTCTTGGAATTACTCAATCAAAGCAAGCAGGCAGGCACCATTTTGTGTGTTATGAAGGCAAGCTTTGTATCATGCCAAAATCTTGTGTATGTGCCAGAATGGGGGACTCTATGCCCATGTACTGGCTACACAGTTAGATAATGAGGAGGGAGGGGGAGAAGTGAGATGTGCAGTGACCTAGGGGCATATTTATTAAGCTGTGTAAACAACGGCGAGAAAATTCTCCACACATCGCCAGGCTTCGCCGGGTAAAAGCGGCGTAATTTTTTTACGCGTTTTTTCTTCCACTGGAACTTATGGAAAATAACGGCATAATATCCAGCGTAATATCCGGCGTTCAGATGGCGATCTTTTCCATTTATTTTACACAGCTTTTTACTCTGTTACTCTTCGGCGAATTAGTTTTACACAGCATAATAAATACGCCCCCTAGTGATCTAGGTAGTGCTGAATGGAAAGCTAAAGCCTAAGGCAATATATGATTGACAGCTGGTATTTTTAATTGTCTTTATAATGGGTTTGGATGTGTTAATATAAAAATGAATTTGGGTTTCATGTTTAATTTGAAAAGGTCTTTTATTATACAGCTTATACAGACACTATATCAATACTTTTCCCTAAAGAATCATGCTTACTATGAGGAAATACCTTTGTTGGTATACATATAAGATGCATATCTTGAAAATGGGCTATGAGACAATCTCATTTGATGTACTGAGGGTTAGAGCACTATTTGAATGGTAATCCTGCAGGGATATCACACCCCATGGAGCATAGGCTAAATCACATTATGGCCACTTGTAATGGCATTAGAATACAATAGGAAGCCTCTTTGCAGTGATATGGAAGCCTGTGGGCACAAGTTGAACCAGTGAAGACCTACATAGAAACTCAAAGTAAAGAAATGCTAAGATAAAATAAACATTAGAAAAATCCTTTAGCAAAATAATACAATAAAGATATAGGTTTACCAACTTGACATTACTTGAGGAACTTATCTGCTTGCCTGTGCCACCTATCAGATGCACCTCAGGCTGTCCTATTGTGGAATATACAGGTATGTTCCAGAGTTATACTCTGAAATCCATCTGAGCTAGACATTCCCATGCATATATTCACACAATCCTCCCTCTGCCTGAGCTGCCATGTATTTCTGTAATATCCAGAGTGTGATGCTACAGAAATAAATAGCAGCACAATTGCTGGATGTGTATTGCTGCTTGCACAGCAGAAACGATAAATTTTGGATGACCACATAGATACTAGGAATGTGTAATGGGTCGGTAGCTACAGTACAGTTGTGCATATAAATCCATTCCTTGGCTGTTGGTATTTAGCATTTGAGTTTCACTTGAACAAATGTGCAGCCCTTCAGTCCAGACTGATGTGACAGGCCATCTACACTGACAATTAGGTGGGCGCCAGTTGCATCTGGGAGAGGGCCGGTACCATGATCTCTCCGCTGGGGAGGTTAGAACTTGCCTACAAGGAATGAGTGTGAATCCATTAAAACAGAGACACTATGCCATTGGAAGGCAATTTACTATTAAAGGAACAGTAACACAAAAAAATGAAAGTGCATAAAAGTAATAACAATATAATGTACTGTTGCCCTGCATTGTTACAACTGGTGTGTTTGCCTCAGAAAGACTACTATAATTTATATAAATAAGCTGCTGTGTAGCCATGGGGGCAGCCATTCAAAGGAGAAAAGGCACAGGTTACTTAGCAGATAACAGATAAACCCCCATTATATGGGGCTTATCTACTAGTTATCTGCTATGTAACCTGTGCCTTTTCTCCTTTTTTCCAGCTTGAATGGCTGCCCCCATGGCTACACAGCAGGGTATTTATATAGTAGCTTTTCTGTAGCTAAAACACCAGTTTTTTTGCAGAGCAACAGCACATTATATTTTAATTACTTTAAAACACTTTAATTTTTTGATGTTACTGTTCCTTTAAACTGAGAATTGATGTATTTTGCCAGACTGGGGGTCCTCAAATAACCCTCAGTATAACAGAACAGCTGGCAATATAGTAAGGCAAGATGGTGTCAGGAGAGGAGCTGCATCTGTGGGCTAGTGTAGTAAAGAAAAGATGGGGTGTGGAGGGGCTGTAACTGTGGGAGATTGTGGATATAGTAAAGGTGGCCACACACGTGGCGATTTCCGATCGTACAATCGGCCACTAACCTTCAGGGCTGAAACGACAGATAAGGAGGTAGAAACAATAGGATTTCTACGTCCTTCTGCCGATTCAGCCCTGACGGCAGATTTTGCTCAGGGGCCTTCTATGGCGCCCGATCAAAATCTTTTAACCTGGCCGATCGGTGAGTCGACCAATATCAGCAGCCTCCTGCGATATCGGTCGACTCGCCGACTTACTATACACGCACCGAATATCGTACGAAACAAGGTTTCGTACGATATTATCGGTGCGTGTATGGCCAGCTTAAGGCAAGATGTTGTAGATGGTTGCACCACTAAAGATATTTCTGGTCAGATATTTTCTTCAGTGACAATGTAAAATCAACCTACTGGTTATCATATGCTGCATTCTATAAAGTGCTGGATATCTGTATGTATAAGTGAAAGAAATATATGCATATCAGTCTGCCCCTGTGCCACTTCCAGAAGCCGGCTTCATTTGTTTATCAGCACAATAATGATCCGCTAATATTCTGGCACTTGCGGTTTCCATATGAAATTGTGCGGAATGAAATATAACTCAGAGGCTCATACTGTCTGCAAGAAAGCACCGCTGTTAAGGGATGATTGAGTCTGATTGGCAATAAGTGCATTATTCTGATTAGTGGGTTAGAAGTGAATTCTCAGCTAAATTGATGAGGATTTAATGGGAATCATAGGCAAACAAATATTCTCTGCTGACTCCGGCACCTTCATACTGCGTTGGCTTATGTATATGGCATTTAGTAAGTTAGACTAACATATTATACATTTGGGATTCATTTGTAGAATTAATTACTTCTTAATGGCTTTTTTTTCTGGTCTGGAATGATGATTTCAGCAGTCAGGAGCATTTTTAACTGCTGTTGGGATTGGGCAATAGTTTCTTTATTGTGAATGGATACTTGGAAATTGTCTGATTTTGGATGCCACCTACCACGTATATTTCAAATTACAGGTATGGGATCCGTTACCCAGATACCTGTTATTTAGAAAACTCTGAATTATGAAAAGCGCATCTCCCATAGATTTCCTTTTTCTCTGTAATAATAAAACAGTACCTGTACTTGATCCCAACTAAGATATAATTACCCCTTATTGGGGGCAGAACAGCCCTATTGGGTTTATTTAATGGTTAAATGATTCCCTTTTCTCTGTAATAATAAAACAGTACCTGTACTTGATCCCAACTAAGATATAATTACCCCTTATAGGGGGCAGAACAGCCCTATTGGGTTTATTTAATGGTTAAATGATTCCCTTTTCTCTGTAATAATAAAACAGTACCTGTACTTGATCCCAACTAAGATATAATTACCCCTTATTGGGGGCAGAACAGTCCTATTGGGTTTATTTAATGGTTAAATGATTCCCTTTTCTCTGTAATAATAAAACAGTACCTGTACTTGATCCCAACTAAGATATAATTACCCCTTATTGGGGGCAGAACAGCCCTATTGGGTTTATTTAATGGTTAAATGATTCCCTTTTCTCTGTAATAATAAAACAGTACCTGTACTTGATCCAAACTCAGATATAATTAATCCTTACTGAATGCAAAACAATCCTACTGGATTTATTTGATGTTTAAATGATTTTTTAGAATTAAGGTATGTTGACCCGAATTATGCAAAGACCCCTTATCCAAGGGGCCAAGCCGACCAAGTTACCCAGGGCGCCCAGCCGGCTTGGCCGGGCACTGCATTTCCATATCTGATGTTTGACAGGGGGATTGTGGTTTTGTTAATAGGTCAGTATGATCTGTGGCTATTGCAAATATAAAATAAATAATGTAATTAAGGAACTGTTGCTTTACATATATTAGCACCTCTCAATCTCAATAACACTCAACACAAAACACTTCATATATTGAGACACTATAGGATGCAGCCTGTACTTCCTAATTGGACCCATCAGATTCTTTTAGAAGATAGAAACCCATCCAAGTGTGTGGAATTCTAAATGTTAAAATGTTACTACAGGTACGGGACCTGGGGTTTGCCTGATAAGAAGTCTTTCCTTAATTTGGATCACCATACATTAAATCTACTAAAAAATTCAAATAGTAAATAAACCCAATAGTGTTGTTTTGCCTCCTGTGAGGATCCATTATATCTTAATTGGAGTCAAGTACAAGGTACTGTTTTATTATTACAGAGAAAAAAGAGAGCATTTTTAACAATGGGAATTATTTGATTAAAATGGACTCTATGGGAGATGGCCTTCCTATAGTTTGGAGCTTTCTGGATAACAGATCCCATACCTGTACTTCATTTTTGTAATTTTGAACAAGTTTAGTATCAATCCTAATGTCACTGCTGTCTCTTAAATTCCTTCACCAATATCTTCCTTTGGCTTATCTCTGTGCTTTCTTGTTTGCTCTTGCCAAGTCATGATGCACGAGACACAAACATCCAGGCCCGGATCTGCGGGGAGGCCACAAAGGCCTGGGCCTAGGGTGGCACAAACTTAGGGGCAGCATGCCGCCCCGCCGCAACAAAATGGGAGTTTAAATGGCCAAAGTCTGCGCGGGGAGGGGGGCCCTTGGGGGTGCCCGGGTTAGAAATCCGGTGCTGCAAACATCTCTAACCCAGGGCCAGAACTAGGGGTAGGCAAAAGAGATACCTGCCTAGGGAGGAACATTGAGGGGTGCTAGGCAGGTACCTCTTTTGCCAACTCCCATTTGTGCACCTTGGGGCTGGGTCACCTAGGGTGCCTGGCCAGCTTGGCCTTCTTGTGCTTTAACCTTAGCACACTGCTCATATCAGAGCTCTCCAAACTTGCCCAGTGTTCTCTTGGGTGCCACTGGCTCAGAAGCAGATTTTTCCACACTGCTTTCCTATAATGCCAGCTTCTGCTTAGCCAAACAAATCTACTTTGCAACAAAAATTAATTTACTCTCCAGAAAGCCTGCACAACCTTTCTTTACCATTAATTCATTACTTTCCTCTTCTTCTCTGTGTACTTTAGTCACTGCTCAAGATGTTGCTGAGCACTTCAAAAGCAGAACTGACACTATAAAAAATATATCTATCAAACCATCAGTCTTCCCCTCCTCCAGTGCTCATCAGTCTCCTTTGTGCTTCTTTTGTGCTAAAAAAGTGATTCTCTCTGTCCAGTCCACACATCACTAGATAGTGACACTCGATATCAGTTTGCCACATTGTGTAACAACTTTGGAACCATTAGTTTCTGTGTGAATGAGCTGTGCTATAGTCTTCATCCACTGCTGGCTAGAAAGGTCTCAATAGAATGAGGAAAGTGCATCAGAAGGGAACAGAGAGAGTTAATATATGAGGAGAGCATCTCAGAAGACATGTGCAGTGCAGTTCCCATCTGCTGGCACATATTTGTTTTTCACTTCTGTGGATGAAATTCACTTGGGAAAGAAACACAATTGTGTTTTTTTCTGCTCCTTTTCATTTGCCATTAAGAGCTAAGCATATTGTGGGTAAAATGCCTGAACATCGATAAAGAAGAGGTTTTGCAGAGTTCTCTAGAATTACTGTAAGCAATAGTTTACTTGGAATAATAATAAACAGGATTAAGTGCTTGGGCAGCCCACTGTCTTACTAACACTGTCTCACCAATAAAATAATTGAAATAATCACCAGATTCATACGGATCACACTTCAACAGCGTTTCATCAACATCCACAGTTCATAAAATATCCTAAAATGACGCAGTTCATATGAGAAATGAAAAGAGGAAGGTAAACAAACAATATGAGTGATACAACTGCCCAGATATAAGACAAATAAGAACACGCAGCTATAGATAGAACACTAGTAATATAATAGCATTCTCAAAGCAAAGGTATTAATGTGAAGTTGGTTCTTCCTTTCCTGTAACAGGTCCCACACCTCTGGGAAGGCTTCCCTCTGATGTTGGAACATTTTTAGTGGGATTTGCTTCGTTTTGGCATTAGTGATGTTGAGTATCAGGCTTGGCTCGCTGTTGGTGTTTGAATTCGCTCCAAAGTCGTACAGTTAGGTTCAGGTAGGAGCTCTGTGCTGGCCAGTCTTCCCCAAATTGTTGTCACATGGAAATGTCAAAAATGCTATTGTCAACTGTAGTCTTTTGTTCTTAGTAAAACCAGGATCTCTAACTGAAGCAACTTTCACATACCAGTACCAAATGGTGCAGTGCCATTTACCTCACCAGATCCAATGTTAAGCTGGCCATATAAGCACCAATAAAATCATACAAAACCTAGGTTTGTGCTATTTTTTGACTGTGTGTGGATAATTTTCCTACCATGGTGAACGGTTAATTAGCCAGGTCAGAAAATTTTGGTTGGATAACGATAAAATCTACTCATGTATTTGTGTATTGGACGATATCCCTGGGGGACCTACAATGGAAGTCACTTTCATTTAAATGGTGTCTGCCAACTATTTTATGTTCAGAACATTCTCCAATTTGTTATTTTTAGAGCTTTTATCCTACAATTTCAGTCTGAATGTTAGTTTTAGATCATTGCATTTAAACGTACGATCGATATCTGAACATTCATCGGAAGAAGGCTTAAATCTGATCGTGTATGGCCGGCTTTACCACTGTTCTAGAGTTCGATTTCAGTGACCTTTTCTACACGCCACCCACTGCAGATGGTTATGTCAGGAGAGTTTGCAGCTGATTACCCATAAAACCTCCATGCTCCCTACAAGTTTACTAGTGTTGACAATGCTTCCAGAGACAGTATGGGGACTCTGCAGTAAGTGTTCCATTGTCCTTATAGACCAAAGTGTCTATAACCAGGAAACCTGTTTTCCAGAAAGCTCTCCCAGTATCCATTTTAATTAAATAATTCATTTAATTAATTTTTTCCAGCCTCCTTTGTAATAAGACAGTACTTTGTACCTGATGGTGACTAGGCCACATTGGTAGCAAAACAATCCGATTAGGTTTATTTAGCGTTTCAAACCCATTATCTAGAAATCCACAGGCAGGGCTGGACCAACACAATAGGACACCCAAAGCAAGGACCTCGGCTTCACTCCACATAACCATCCTCCTCAAATCCACTTGGCAACTACGGCCTCGCATTGCCACTCTGCAAATCTCTTCCAACCCCACCCCTCCCACACTCTGCAACTCCAATCTCCCCTACCTGGTCTCCACTCACCCCTGTCTCCTACCCGGTCCCTGCTCACTCCTTTCCCCAAACACGTGTGCCACTCACTCCTCTCACCTATCCGTTCCTCATATGCTCCTCTATGCTACCCAATCCCTACTTGCTCCTCTCTCCCATCTGCTCTGCAACTCCTATCCCCCTGATACCACACTCGCAACAGCTGCTGATCCAATGCACGGGCCAGAGGTAGAGAAGGCATAAGCGGTATGTGCCTAGGGTCCTAGTGCCCTCCCCCTATCCTTGCGCCCTAGGTACATGCCTCTTCTGCTTACCCCTAGTGTTGGTCCCAAGCATTCTGGATAATATATCTCATACCTGTATATATAAATCAAGTTTACCAACTGACCAGTTCAGCCAGATATTTTGTATTGCATTTTAGAACAACAGACCACTCCAGATACTCATTAATGCTACATTGTCTAAAATGGAGCAGCATTCAGCAAGTTCCTTTAATGTGCCCCCCCCCCCCCCCCACCCCCTGTGGACATGAAATTATCCTTTATCAGGAGTTTTAGCCCGGGCAGCTTGTTGGAAGGTTTGCTGAGCTCTCACTTTGATATGTTCGCTCTATTTGGCTCACCTGTCTTTCAATATTAATCAGCTCCTGTTTCTGAATATGCAGCATGTTTCATCTCTCTTCATTAAACCGCCAATAAATCTTGCAGCGCACGGAGTTCATGCAGAATCTGATGGTTGGGAAGAATAAAAAGCTTTTAACCAAGAGACTTTACTTCCTTGTCATGATAATAAACTATTTGCACATTAACAGGTATCTATAGCAGCTACAGCAATTGGCCCTGTGCTTATCTATTATTCAGCACTTGATTAAAATATCACTATACCTTTATTATTTTTACATTTCCTAATGGAAACATTAAAGGGGCTGTTCACCTTTTGGTATGTTATAGAATGGCTAATTCTAATCAACTTTTAAGTTGGTCTTTATTTTTTTTATTTTATTTTATTTTATTTTTTTTAATTATTTCCAGCTTTCTTCTGCCTTTTTACAGCTTTTCAATGGGGTCACCGACCCCAGGGGCCAAAAAACTATTGCTCTGTGAGGCTACAATTTTATTGTTACTGTTACTTTTTATTGCTAACCTTTCTAGTCTCTCATTCAAAGCAATGCCTGGTGGCTAGGTTGCTAGGGTCATTTGGACCCTATCAGTCAGATATCTGTTAAAATTCCGAACTGGAGAGCTGCTACCTAAAAAGCTAAATAATGTAAAAAAAATAAAAAATGAAGACTAATTGCAGAATATCACTCTATGTATAATATTAAAAGCTAATTTAAAGGTGAATAACCCCTATAAAGCATAGGTAAACATTTAAAAGTTTTCTTGTGGTATTTAAGTTGTTGCTGGATAAGAATGCAGTTTTGGTCTTATCATTGCCTCCTTTTGACTGGCAATTATCTTGCAAGTCATTTTCCTTAGTCCCCCTGTTGTGTTACAAGGAGTTAACAGATGTCCTAGCAGGCTATGGGTTGTATGGTCTGTATGGTTACTAGCTTAGGGCAAGTCAAATGGTGTCACAAGGAGAACTGGAAGCATGAATCTTATTTACTGGCCCCACAATCTACCTTATACTGTGATGGGCTACTCAAGTCTGACTTGCACTACTTCTTACCACAAAGGTACAGGGAAAAGAGAAATGTTGAGCGGACCCAACCTGCATCAATACCCTCTGCACTGCAGATACCTAGCTCTCTGCAGAAGAATAATTCCCTAGCCTAGAACAAAGAATTGCTATCAAAAGTGCCAGAATATGAATACTCAGTCATAAGTCCTGTGCCTCCATTTGTAATGCTCGGTATCTGTGTCATTTTGTTTGTCATTATCACACCCCAGCTGGATATGCTGCTGCTTCATGAATAAATCATTAGCTGCTAAAAACAAAATCATATTACCCCTCAGTATGAACTGCAAACAATAAAGCCTGTGCCGGCAGCTCACATGTGTTAAAGGGGAAACTGCTGTCAAGGAAATGCAAATAAACCATTTAGGTTTCTCTGGATTGAAATATCTGCAGGTACAGGGACACACATTTCAGAGATGTTGTATGATAAAAGCATATGCAGAGATTTATGAGACAAAATTGAGATTGGTTTAGTATTTGGAAAGGATTTTAAGGTGATTTTTCTCAGTGCCAAAATATCTTTATTCTTTTGATGTTTACATAATACTGCTCTATAATGGTTTGCCTATTCATCACACCCACAGAAGCAAAAGTTTAGTTTTCATTATGATGCACAAGGAACAGGAAGCTTACTCCATAAGCCAGGGGTCCCCAAACTTTATTACTCGTGAGCCACAGTCAAATGTAAAAAGACTTGGAGAGCAACACAAGCACCATAAAAGTTCATGGAGGAGCCAAAGAAGGGCTAAGATTGGCTATTAGGCAGCCTCTATGCACCCTATCAGCTTACAGGGGCTTTATTTGGTAGGAAATCTTGTTTTTATTCAACCAAAACTTGCCCCCAAGTCAGGAATTCAAAAATAACTCCCTGGTTTGGGGGCACTGAGAGCAACATCCAAGGGGTTGGTGAGCAACATGTTGCCCCTGAGCCACTGGTTGGGGATCACTGCCACAAGTGAATGCTCACTAAAGAAGCATTTATGCTCTGGGGTATGCTTAGCTCTGCTATATTTATTATTTATTATTTCTTTTTTGTATTATTTATTTTCAGAAGCAGAGCACAGAATCAAAAAGAAGGCCATTTTTAAATTAAACCATGTTGTGTACAAAGTGTAAAAAAAATTACCAATGACTGCATTCTTTGCACTTTTCACACTGTGCAGTGCATAGTAAATGACCCCTTCTGTATCATTACTATTATATAAAGAGCCTGTTTGTTTTTTGGGATGGGAGGAACCCCATCCATAAGCACAAACAAGAAAGTTTACACTTAATACTGCACATGTATTTCATTCCCTCCCCCCCTCCCCTCTGCCAGATCCACTTCTGATTGGCTGGTGGGCATGTGTAGCTCAGAACAGGAGACAGGATCAAGTTACACACATGCTCAAAGAATAGGAAGGCTGCCGCTGGCACCTACAGGAAGGGGAGAGAGATTTCAGTGATGTCACTTTAGGCTTCACACTGCTGTAGGCTGCCAGCACCATATCTCAGAGAAGCAAGCAGGGATCTGGGAATTTAGATATGCAGTAAGTACTTTAAAGAATGCCTTTAGACTTACTTTTAATTTATATTAACCTTTCCTTGGCCTTAAGGGAATACTGTACTGTAAGTATCAGTCAAGATCCCCTGGGGCTTCTGTACTCCTGCTACCCCCAGGAACTTTGGGTTGGGGAGGCTCTCTCTATTACTTTGCCTCTGGATAGAGTTTGTGAGGAGCAGTTTGAGGTGCAGGAGAGGCATCGTGCCTTTAACAGTTAATAGTTTAAAAGCATGGCAGAGAGAAATAACATTCACTAATACACTATTCTGAATTAAGTACAAAAAAAATAAATTTCCTAGTTACTGTTACTATGGTTTCTATTCCTTTGCTAATCAGCTCGGAGATCCCTAAATGGGTTAGTTTGATAAGTGATCACCTTGAGATGCGTTTACTTTAGTCCTCCAGCGCACTCTCCTCCTTGGCTCTTCTGCTTTGTACAAATGTAAGATATTAGGTCAAGGGCAAGCAGATACATTTCCTTCTGCTTTATTTCTCTGAAATCATAAATCACTGCAAAGCAGCCCAAACCCATCTCCCATTCGCATTTCACCTTCTTATTGACCTTTATATCAACGCATAAGTCTTCCAGATGCTTTGATTGCTTGCTGGCTGCCCTCTCACCTACTGACACAACTCCTGTTGGCTCCGGCTCTTGTGGTCCTTCTCTTGATTGCAGCACACACTGACTATTCCTTCCATTCATTCAAGTCCTCCGTTACCTGCTGGAAGTGTAATATATTTTATTCAAAAGAACCTTGAGATGTTAAATATAACCCAGTAAGAGTTCTAAATATATATACATGTTGCTAGTAATAAACCAGAATGCAGAAACTGAAATGCACATTGAGTAATGATACAAAATTATTTCTCTACATTTATACTGGGAGGTTATTACAATATTAGTGGGGGGCGCAGGGAGGTGTGGGAAGCAGCAACACAAACATCCCAACCCTTTTGCAACTCAGAGCCCCAGATTACCAAAGGAAACCAAAATAACTATTATTCTTCTATATAAACCCTTGTAACACAACAATCACAGGGAGGGCTTTATATATGCTGAATGGGAATATATATTTTATATTTTGTACAAAGCTTTAATGATTTTAGTGGGGTGCATTATTTTGCACAGGGTGATATTTAAGCTAAGGCTGGTCGCAAATGGAAGGTTGCAACTCTCTGCTTTGTTTGCATCCCTCATCCCCCAATACTCTTATTATTGGAACTAGGGACTTTCTAGCACAATTCCCAGTACGGCCCCTTTGTTGATAATACTAGCACATTCCATCAAATTCAAAGGTGCAACTATGGTCTACCATAGTATGAACCTTGTCACAAATCCAGGCCTTTACAGTAGTGACCAATCTCCCCCACCCTTATCTTGGTTCATTTTGGGGGTCATTGCAGGGGGTCAGTCTTAGATGTCAGCAGACCAGAGGTGTTACTGAATAGAGTTGTCTAAGTAGGGCCAGATGCCATAGGCCTTGCCTATACTCATGCATTAAGAGCAGAGGTTGCAGGAAGACTGTGGTATAGCTCAATAACCCACCACATATTAATATATTGATTTACAGGGATCTTTATTCATGTATGGCAATGCCCTATGGTTACAGCAGCCCTTTATATCAATGTTGTGTAATTCATGTCCTTACAGTGAGACTACAAGCGGCTGTAGGAGTTAAAGTTCTACAGTGACAGGTGAACTGAACAGCTCTCCATCCCTAAAAACATCATTGCCCAGTGCATTAGCAGGGAGAAAACCCATGTATGGTTACCATATACCAAAAAAACACAAATAAGCAGTTACAGTTCTCAGTCTGTAAATACAGAATGGAAGCTACCATTGCACCCTGTGACACTGGGTCTTGGTCTTTCCCTAATATTCCCACACTCAGTAGGAAGGCTTGCAGACAATGTAACGGACAATACATAAGCTGTAGGCAATATCAGACTTACAAATGAGAACATACATAATATGTTATTGCCTGCAGTGTATGTATTCTCAGTAGCTTATCCATTCTCCAAAGCTTATAGGTTTTTTCACTTGAGCCCAGATGAAAACATTCTGGGCAGCAAATCAGTAATTGTAACTGGGGAATCTGAAGCAAATGTTGCAGCATGTGACAGCACACACCCATTATCTTTGTTTCTGTATTCACATTAAACAAAACAAAGTAACTAGGGTTGAAAAAAGACACATTCATTGAGTTCAACCTTTCATGTCGATATGAAACCTGCCTAAATGCTAACTGATCCATAGGAAAGCAAAAAAGGGAAAGGAAGGCAGGGCTGGTCTAAAGGGTGGCTGATCTTTATAGAGGCTGCCTGGTGCCCCCCAATCGTTGCGCCCTAGGCAGCTGCCTCTTCTGCCTACCCCTAGTTCCGGCCCTGAGCTGACCTAGGTGTCATATGTAATGATAGAGGGTGCTGGGCTGTCCATGATCATAGTGGGAGTCATTTATCTCATACTCCAAAACAAAGACCTGCGTTCCCTGCAGAAATAAAGTGCTGTCTGCATTTGGCATTATGGGCAGAATGAAAGAGACACTTGTCTCCCCTCTTGTCTCCTACCCATCCTCTTACTGGAGCATGTTAGGGAGCCCCCTATGTCAGATTGCCTTGTGCCTGACATTGTGCTCTGCATCTTGTGCCAGATTTCTAGTTCAGCACTAAGTGCAGATCCTGGAAGGCAAGTCACTTTCTGGAAAAAAAATATTGTTTTTTAGCCTTCTTCCCCTTTAATAGCATTGGCATTAGGCATCATTTTTACGAGCCAGGCCAGTAAGATGGCAACTCTAGTGCAGCTATCTGAGCAGCTAATGTTTTGCTTATGGCAACTGCATCACTGGACAGTTTGCACAGCTTGAGACTTGGGATAATATTAGAAACTCCTTTCCACTTTCTGCCGGATTAAACCGTTTGTGTCTGCATTTTATCTTGAGCCGCAGATGGACCCATTCTCAGGTACTGTATCCAGGCACGAGAACTGTAGCATTGCATTCATTTCAGATTCTAGAAATATAAAATATATGACAGTATATGTATGTAAAAAAGAAAAAACAACTGTATAGGCTGATTTATGCTTACTGAAGGGAGGATAGAAGTTATTGGTCCATTATGGGACATTTGAGGGCTGCACTTGGAGAGCTGGATCCCTCATGTATCATCTCTGTTCCTTTTCAGTCACTTTACATTCCCACAAGTGCCAGCATTATATAAAAGTGAGTGTGTGTGTGTGGGGGGGGGGGGGGGGGGGATAATTTAAGAAAAATAAACAAAGGCTCATAATTTGTGTTATGGTAAAATATGAACTAACTAAAACACATTCATGTCCCTTAAATCTGATTACATGATACTCTGAGCATATTACTGTTTATTTTTTAAACTCATTAGAAAATGCTTCAATTTACAGCTTCCTACTCCTATTACCTGTGCTATTCACAGGCCCGGATTTGTGGACAAGCCCACAATTTGTGGAGGGGCCCAGGGTAGCACAAATTTGGGGGCGGCACGCCGCCCCGCCGCACCAAGGTGTTGGCATTTTTCTCCCATATGGAGCAATGGGGACCTCTCCCCACAACTGTGCATGCGGGACAAATGGGGCTGGCCTAGGGACGCCCACATTAAATATCCGGCGATGGCTAATGCCTAATGCCCTGTCTATACAGTAGCAGCTACACCAGATATTGCTGAAAATGCCACAGGTCAAGTTTGTAGGGAGGGCAACCAGCAGTTCACACTCTCAGGTCACACAGGCATCAGTCAGACATGCAGCACAGCCATTCGCACACCTATGTTTACAGCATGCCGGCAACATTCAGTTGTTTTGCCAAGAGGCACACATACACAATGGTACAACATTCCTAGCAGGCTGATCACACCAGTAAATACTCTCCAAATGACTCTTCCTCAAGGATGTCTAGGCTGGGTTCTCACACACATCTCCGGTCCATGGGAATCCTTGTTCCCCACCTGTCTCAGCAATCTGATACTCCCTGTGGTTCCCCTTTGCTATTCCGACCAGGCTTTTTCTCACTGGCAGACCTCTGGCCCAAAGTCCATCAAACCCCTCTCACTAGCCTATTCCTGTATGCTTGGGTTTCTATCTTGTGGATAATTCACTGGGAAAACTATTCCCACTACCCTCTTTGTTGGGGCAATAGGCGGCCCATGCTAGCTAACCTAACTCAGGCACCTAGTACCTGCCCCACTTCCCTTTTACCTATCCTTTCTTGCTTCTATTCCTCTCCTCAGGTTTTCTTTTCCTGTTGCGCTGCAGTCCCATAAAGACCATGGACTCTGGGTGTTGCTCCCCTTTTATACCCTTTTGCCTCTAAAACCCCCGGTGGCTGGTGGTCAGCATTACACTAAACTTTTTTTCTCAACTATACTGCCATCTGTTGGTTGCATATGCACATAACATTCTATCTAAAGAAAAATGTGCAAAAACAGCACTTAATATCCAATCATCCTTTTCCACCAGTCCACAAGCTTGCAGCTATGAACTAAAAAAGTGGGGGTATTTAAACGAAGAACTTCTGGTTCCCTCTTAGCTGCAATATTGTGTGTTCTATTTTCTCTGCATCAGGGAGAGTATGAGGGAGCATTTAGGCAGCTATATATTGGGGGGCATTGCCTTTCATTGATTGGATGAAGCAAACAGTATTAATTAATAATGAATAACATTGCCTGCGTGTATGCATCCATCAATACCACCAATACACTGAACACCACCTGTCCTGTCTGTCCTTAGTTCCTGAGCTCTAAACAGTGCCTGGGAATACAGAAGGTCAGCATGACGGGATCTACTTGAGAACAGATTTTTCTACCGTCCAAAGATGGATGGGCCCATTTGCCTTGCAATAAACAGATGTGTTTGTCAGAAAAACAAGAATCCCAGTCACGAAGCTGCAGAGCATGGTTTAGAGAAGATAAATCATTACAGGAGATAACTATTTCATTAACACAGGACTAACTATTTAATTATTTTATCTTGTATTAAAGAGAGAGAGAGAGGTAAAGCTGAAATACATTGTTCAGTTAAAGAGTGAGAATATTAGATTACAGGGGAAACCACCCTTAATATTTTCTGTATCTTTCAATAAAAGCAATTATAGGACTTTGCCTTTGGATGGGAGGTTAGGGTATACCTGCCACAGGCTAAGCATTTACCTACTAGCCAAGCAAATATAAAGCTTATTTTTTTTGTATCTGACGCCCACCCACATTATAATATCGTGTTAGCTTGAAAAAAAAGTTGAGAAGCCTACAGCTTCAATGCAGCTTAAAAGGGATGTAAATCCAAAGGAACAAATATTGCCTAATAAAAGAAAATGTAATTCCGAGCAATCTTTTTTCAATGGTTTTAATGTCCCCTGCACACCTGGTTCTCACTCTTGATATAATGTAGCTAAAGCCAGCTTTCTGCCAGACAAGTTCACATATGCCCTCGTGACTGGCGTGATTCTTCACAAGTCTGTCAGTTGGCTTCTGCTGCATTGTTTCAATAGTGAGAACCAGCAGGACAGTATTAACAAGGGAAAGACAGACACTGCTTCCAATAGCAGTTATATTTAGAAACGTTAACACCATTTAAAATATTCAGTTAATGCACTGGAATATGTAGGTTAGGATTTCATTTTCTTTGATTTGACTTTTTGGGTTTACATCCCCTTTGGCTGGGCAGAAACAGGACTTACATTTTGCATTTGATGCCAACTGGCCTGCTGATTGAAACTGATTAGGAAAGGACTGTTTTATTGCATGAGTTTAATTAGGTTTGTAAAGTAAAATAAGCATGTAGGAAAGTCTGTTTTCTTATTATTAAGGAGAACTGACAATGCAACCAACCTGGGGTGAAGGTATTAATTCTGTCCAGACGTTACCAAACTACAACTCCCAAAATGCCATCCCCCAGACTATTAATGAATGCTGAGTAGTATCCTATGGTAAAGTCATAGTCTATAGACAGACATACCCTGGTCTATTTAAAAAAACAGACCTAAGAAGAGAGAACTACTCTTGAATTCTAATTCTGTGTAGTGACTGACATTGTGCCCAGCCAAGTAATAACAACTAGAGACTTTACTGTTCCCACCAGCTATGAGGCCAGTGTCCTGCTACAATCCCTGTCACTGCCTAATACCAAGCTTAAGGGAAGATATAATGCAAAAACCCAGCAGTTTATTTCCTCTGTATCTGCTGTTTGTGTGAGTGGAATGTGGTGAATAAAAAAAAAACAATATAGTGTTATGATGCTACGCATGGCTGAGCTCGTCATTCTGCTAAAAGTCGGCATCAGTGTAATTTGCAATTGTATCCCATGTTGCCTACAAGAGAATGCTTAGAGAACGAAAGAGCAAGCTGAGCTGATGTTCTAATCATTACAATTCTAATTCTACAGCAAAACCTCAGTTTGTATTTACCAGTATATATACCAGTACTCGCTCACTATCTATCTATCTATCTATCTATCATCTATCTATCTATCTATCTATCTATCTATCTATCTATCTATCTATCTATCTATCTATATCTATCTATCTATCTATCTATCTATCTATCATCTATCTATCTATCTATCTATCTATCTATCTATCATCTATCTATCTATCTATCTATCTATCATCTATCATCTATCTATCTATCTATCTATCGATCATCTATCATTTGTCTGTCTATCTATCTATCTATCTATCTATCTATCTATCTGTCTGTCTGTCTGTCTGTCTGTCTATCTATCTATCTATCTATTTATCTATCTATTTATCATTTGTCTGTCTGTCTATCTATATCTGTCATCATTTAGCTTTCATCTGTTATCTCTCCTAAGAAATACTTACAGACTTATCCTCTTGGAAGAAATTAAATGTAATTGCTCCTTAGCTTGTTTATTAATATAAGCAGTTATTTTTTTGGGGACTTGAGCACCTCACAATATTATGGAGTTGTTATATATGACTAGGCTCATTTGTAATTTGATTATTATAGCAATTTAAGAACATACCCAAAATGGGGGTAAGGCATCACTTTTCATCAATATAATCACACTGGAAGCAGATTTTAAAACAAACACATTTGTAACCTTCATTCTGCATGGCTTGGATCAAAACCAGCAGAACTGATCAGTTTGTGTAAGGACTAAGATAAGCTAATATAGAGAGGAAGGGGTTGATGACATCAGGAAAGCAGCAAATGCAAATATATAATAAGAATAAGTAGCTGAAATTGTTAAGACCAGAACTATAAGGGCTGTAGCACCATTAGAAGAATTATATGAATATATATATATATATATATATATATATATATATATACATACAAAAAAGTATCAGTGCAGTCCAGTCTGCAGCATACATCTCAACACATAGCTAATCAACCATAGAAGATATGTCCAGTATCCAGTTTAAAAGGGGTAAAATGATTGTTGATTGATTAGACCTGGTGTAACCTATCCTGCTTGTAATTGGAATTAAGAGTGGATTCATGTGTAAAATATTGGTAATTGGAATGTAATGTATGACTTCATGTATGAGTGTCAGGAATCGGCGACGCTCCCTACCTGGCGTGCGGCGGCATCCTTCCTCCCGGCGCGGCGAATCCAAGATGGCGGCGCCCAGGGCTCCACGTGGGCGCAAGGACGCCGGCGCGATGACGTCACGCGCTATGGCGCCAAATTCAAACTTAAAAGAACGCCAGAGACCCAGGTTCAATGCCCGAGTATAGCTCAATTTACCTATTGTGTTCCTGGGCTTCTAATATTCCTATCTGCTTTACTGTTGCTGTCTATTTGCCTGTTCCTGACCTTGAACCTTGCTGCCTGCCTTAAGTGACCTTTGCCTGAACCGGACCTCGCTATTGGGTTATCCTGCATCTGTACTTCGCTCGGACTCGCTGGAAGCGGCCTTCCTCCTTGATCCTGACTTCTCCCCTCCCGTGGGTGCCGGAGGCCCCCGTTGACATTATACTCGGGCCATGGATCCCGAGGAAGCGGTACCGGACGTCGGAAGAGCCCTTCGCGGGCTGGCGTCCCGTATGGAGGCGTATGAATCCCAGCAAGTCAGAATTGGGCAAGTACTTGATTCCATTTTGTCCCGTTTGCCCGTTACCCCCGCTGTCGCGGAAATTCCTCCTGCTGTGGTGGTTCCTCTGCCAGCGATGCCGCCAGCTCGTGAGCCACGAATACCTCCTCCTCCGCGCTACAGTGGCAATCCGCAGGCCTGCAGGGGATTCGTGACTCAATGCCAGATTCAGTTTGAGTTCCAACCTTCCCAATTCTCCTGTGAGCGAGCGAAGGTGGGCTACGTTATGTCTCGTCTGGAGGGCAAACCACTGGAATGGGCAACTTCTCTCTGGGAGAGTCAGTCACCCCTGACATTTGATGTGAAGGAATTTCTTCTGATGTTCAGAACCATCTTTGATGCCCCTGGTCGGGTCGCTACTGCCTCTTCACGCCTGCTGCAAATCCGCCAGGGCACTCTCGGTGCCAGTGAGTATGCCATAGACTTTAGAACCCTCATGGCGGAAACTTCCTGGAATGAGGAGGCTTATAAGGCAGTCTTCTATCAAGGCCTATCGTCCCGTCTGAAGGATGACCTGGTATCCAGAGATCTACCTGACTCCCTTGAAGATTTGATTGCTCTCGCTATTAAGGTAGACACTCGCCTTAAAGAACATCAGGCTGATAAAGAGCGGAGTAAAAAGTCTCATCCAGTCCTGGCTCCGCGCTTCCAGAACCCTATGATGCCACCGTCTTCCCCGCAGTTTACCTCTTCCCCTTCGGAGGAACCCATGCAACTTGGGAAGGCTCGACTATCTGCACAAGAGAAGCTTCGGAGACGCCTTTCCGGCCTATGTCTATACTGCGGCGGACAATCCCACTTAGCAGTTTCCTGCCCTGTCAAGCTGGGGAATACTCCTGCTTCAAGTAAGACTATTGTTTCTTTTGCTGGTAGTATTGTTCCTAAGTCAGCGGAACAATCTCACCAATTTCATGTTCCTGTGCAGATCCGGTTGCCCTCCCAGGCAATTCCAGTCTCAGCTTTCCTTGATTCCGGAGCTGCAGGAAACTTTATGGACTTGGCATTCGCGAAAAAGGTTGGCATTTCCCTCTTTCCAGTGACTCCTCCTATTCGGGTCCTCGCCATCGATGACAGACCTCTCTCCACGGACACCATTACTTTAACCACCGGTGAACTATCTGTCCAGATTGGAGCACTACATCTGGAAAAGATGTCATTCCTGATCATTCCATGTCCTTCGTCTCCTGTTGTGCTGGGGTTGCCATGGCTACGACTCCATAACCCCTCCATTGACTGGTCATCGGGTCAAATCTCCCGTTGGAGTCAGTATTGCCAAAGACATTGTTTAATTCTTCGGCCACTCCAGCGGGTTACAGTCTCCTCTACGAGTCTTTCAGCTCTGCCCTCCGTCTACAGGGACTTCTCTGATGTCTTTTGTAAAAAATCAGCAGAGTTTCTTCCCCCGCATCGGCGGTATGACTGCCCTATTGATCTCCTTCCTGGAATCATGCCACCCCGTGGGCGGACCTATCCCTTATCCCCTGCAGAGACGGCTGCCATGAAGGAGTATATCTCTGAGAATCTCCAGCGTGGATTTATCCGTCCTTCTACCTCTCCAGCAGGAGCTGGCTTCTTTTTTGTCGAAAAGAAGGACGGTGGACTCCGCCCCTGTATTGACTACCGGGGTCTCAATAAAATAACTGTTAAGAACAGATACCCTTTACCCCTTATTTCAGAACTTTTTGACCAACTAAAAGGGGCCAAGATTTTCTCTAAGTTGGATCTCCGTGGGGCCTATAATCTCATCAGGATCCGAGAGGGCGATGAGTGGAAGACGGCTTTCAATACCCGTGATGGGCATTACGAGTACCTCGTGATGCCCTTCGGCCTCTGCAACGCTCCAGCCGTCTTCCAAGAGTTCGTAAACGATATTTTTCGGGACCTCCTGGGGAAGTCTGTTGTCGTGTACCTGGATGACATCCTTATCTTCTCTCAGGATTTGGAGACCCATCGCTCCCAAGTCAAAGAAGCCCTTTCTCGCCTTAGAGAAAATTCTCTTTTCGCCAAGTTGGATAAATGCACTTTTGAAGTACCAAAGATCTCCTTCCTGGGCTACATTATCTCGTCTAGGGGCTTCGAAATGGATCCTGCCAAGGTATCTGCTATCCAGAAGTGGCCACTCCCCCAGAGTACTAAAGCAATCCAGAGGTTTATAGGATTTGCGAACTATTACCGCCAGTTCATTAAAGGCTTTTCTTCACGCATTGCTCCTATCCTTTCCCTCATCCGCAAAGGAGGGAGACCCAATTGTTGGCCTCCTGTGGCCCTTGAAGCCTTTCAGTCCCTGAAGGATGCCTTCATTTCGGCCTCTGTTCTTCGACACCCAGAGCCTCATCTACCCTTCTTTATTGAAGTCGACGCCTCTGATGTAGGAGCAGGTGCTATTCTTTCCCAGAGACATTCTGCAGATGGTAAGCTCCATCCATGTGCATACTTCTCCAAGAAGTTTTCCTCCGCCGAGCAGAATTACGACATTGGGAATCGTGAACTCCTGGCTGTCAAACTCGCCCTCGAGGAATGGCGACACCTCTTAGAGGGAGCATCTCATCCGGTCACGATCTATACCGATCATAAGAACCTAGAATTTCTACAGTCTCTAAAGAGACAGAATCCCCGTCAGGCGAGGTGGTCGCTTTTCTTCTCCCGTTTCCATTTTGTCCTGACGTATCGTCCTGGGACCAAGAATCGGAAGGCAGACGCCCTGTCCCGAAGTTTCTCCCCAGAGGATCGTCTACCTATAGAGCGAGAGCCTATCATTCCTCCATCCAGGATCATTGCCTCTGTATTGCCCCAATTCGCTGAACAAATATTGCTAAGCCAGTCTGCCGCTCCTCCAGATACTCCCATAGGGATGGCATTTGTACCTCCTGAGTTACGCCTTCCCATTCTCCAGCAGACTCATAGCTCCAAACAAGCTGGCCACCCTGGTTCTGAAAAAACTCTTGAACTTCTTCAACGCCTAGTTTGGTGGCCGACCATCCGTAAGGATGTCCGAGACTTTGTCGCAGCTTGTACTGTATGTGCCACCACTAAAGCCAGCCACTCCCGACCCTGCGGTCTTCTGCATCCATTGCCAGTACCCTCTCGCCCATGGACGCATTTGGGTATGGACTTTATTGTGGAGTTGCCGCCCTCCTGTGGTAACACTGTCATTTGGGTAGTGATAGACCGCTTCAGCAAGATGGCACACTTCGTACCCCTGAGGAAACTCCCCTCGGCTGTAGAACTGGCTCAACTCTTCATACAGCATATCTTTCGTTTGCATGGTTTCCCTGTGGAAATTGTCTCCGATAGGGGGTCTCAGTTTGTGTCCAGATTTTGGCGCTCCTTGTGCAAGTCTCTGGGAGTGTCTCTTCAGTTCTCCTCAGCCTATCACCCTCAGACCAATGGGGCAGCAGAGCGTGTAAACCAAGCTCTTGAACAATTTCTGCGAAACCATGTTTCCCTTTGCCAAGACGACTGGTCAGGTTTACTCCCGTGGGCAGAATTCGCTCACAACAATGCCAGTCATTCCTCCACTGGAAGATCTCCTTTTTTGTCAGTGTATGGTCAACATCCTTTGGCCTTCCCTCAAGATTTTCTCCTCTCCAAAGTTCCCGCTGCAGATGACTTGGCGGCTCACATGTCTGTTATCTGGGCTGCCACCAAGTCTAATTTGGAGAAAAGTTCCCTGGTACACAAAACCTTCGCTGATCGTCGGAGGAAGCCTTCCCCTCCATACAAGGTTGGTGAAAAAGTCTGGCTTTCTTCCAAGAACATCCGCTTGAAGGTACCTTCTCCGAAACTGGGTCCCAAGTTCCTGGGTCCCTTCTCCATCTCTGAGGTGATCAATCCCGTGGCAGTCCGGCTACAACTTCCCCCAGAGATGCGGATTCCTAACGTGTTCCACGTCTCCTTGTTGAAACCAGTGGTGCTCAATCACTTCTCTTCTGCTCAGTCCCCTCCTTCTGCCGTCCTCGTGGATGGTCAGCAAGAGTACGAAGTTGAAAAGATTCTGGATTCTAGGCTCTCCAGGGGATCACTTCAATACCTCGTCCAATGGAAGGGATTCGGCCCTGAGGAATGCTCCTGGGAGAAAGACTCTGATGTACATGCTTCTCGTCTTGTGAAGGCATTCCATGGTCAATTTCCTCAGAAGCCTCGGCCTAGTGGTCCAGTGGCCCCCCGTGGGGGGGGGGGTACTGTCAGGAATCGGCGACGCTCCCTACCTGGCGTGCGGCGGCGTCCTTCCTCCCGGCGCGGCGAATCCAAGATGGCGGCGCCCAGGGCTCCACGTGGGCGCAAGGACGCCGGCGCGATGACGTCACGCGCTATGGCGCCAAATTCAAACTTAAAAGAACGCCAGAGACCCAGGTTCAATGCCCGAGTATAGCTCAATTTACCTATTGTGTTCCTGGGCTTCTAATATTCCTATCTGCTTTACTGTTGCTGTCTATTTGCCTGTTCCTGACCTTGAACCTTGCTGCCTGCCTTAAGTGACCTTTGCCTGAACCGGACCTCGCTATTGGGTTATCCTGCATCTGTACTTCGCTCGGACTCGCTGGAAGCGGCCTTCCTCCTTGATCCTGACTTCTCCCCTCCCGTGGGTGCCGGAGGCCCCCGTTGACAATGAGAAAATTAACCTGCATATAAAACATGCACAGAAAGGTGTATAGACGCTCGTATTTGTCATGCATTTATGTACATATCTCGTTATTTTGCTGTTGCAGAAGAGAAGGCAGGGCGCAACCATAGATACATTAGTCACACTCAACTGAGTTTTACTGGAGCGATGACGTGACATCCCCTTGCTTGATATTTTAGTCCCTAACATTATCTATTTATGGAAAAGTCACATGGCTCAGTGCCTAGAAATGGGAGTTTTGATTTTTGGCAGATGATAGAGTTGCTTAGATTCTCAGCTGATAGGAAGCAAATAGCACAGTTGTTTTGACCTACAAACATGTGAGAGATCTAATATATGCCTCCCCTCTCCAAATTATTCATGAATCTTCATTACGGCTGCTCACGCTCTTCACTTCGCACCTTTCCTTGAGGAACTATATGAAAAGAGATTGTTTGCAAGTGATTATCCCTTTTATCCAGGCACAATGTATTGAAGGCAATGGCTTCCCTGGCTAGGAAGAGTATACTGCCTATATTCTATTGCTGTCATTTATCACATTGCCCATTGACTTTGCTCAATTATGAACATAATGATCTGATTAACTAAAGGTTGGTTAAAGGAGAAGTTAAACTCAATAAGAATTAGACAAGCTATGCTACAACTTGTGTTTTAGGCTACTGTACCACCGCTGTAGGCCTACAGCAATGAAACTCTGTGCCGCCTTAGATACCCAGTAGCTCCCCATCTTCTTTTCTGCTGATTCACGGCGCATGTTTTGGGCTTCTGTCTTAACAACAGCTTTCATGACTGATGTAACTGCACTTTCTGCTAATGCTGTGATAATTTAGCGACAGTAGCAGCCTAGATCCCACTCAGAATGTGCAGTGCCACAGTGGCCTAATAAGATCCAGGATGGGGAGCTGTTGTGAACAACTTTGAATGCCTGGATAATTCCTTTTATAGGGCTGTTTAACCTTGGGGCTGGTCAGTAAATTTAGTACAGGTATGGGATTTGTAATCAGATAACCCGTTATCCATAAATCTCTGAATTACATTTTTCTCTGTAATAATAAAACTGTACCTTTTACTTCATTCTAACTAATATATAATTAATCCCTTTTCAAGGAAGAACAATTCTATTAGGTTCATGTAAATGTTAAATAATTTTTTTAGTAGACCCGAAAAACTCTAGGTTCCAAGCCTTCGAGATAACAGCATTTCTAGGCTCAATTTTTAGGCTTCCTGCTTTGCAAACATTTTAATATGTTCTACAGGTTGGTTCTAGCTTTGAACCCCCATTAAAAATGAAAAATTGAATTAACTGATATAAGCAGGGGTTAATTACACACTGGAGGTAATGTGACATATAAAAGCCATCAGATTTGTGTCTTTATATTGCCATGCCATATGTACTAATATACTTTACAAGTAGGTAAATGCTTTGTATGGGGGCATACAGATAGCAACCGATTTGCTCATATTCTTTTCTTAATGCTCATTGAACTGTATAGCAGGTGGCTATTTAGAAAATATGTTATTTAATCTCTGACCCAGATATGAGCTGGGGGGGGGGGGTTAAACAGATTATGTACTGCACAAAAGGAATTGAATCCTGTCAAAAAAAGTCCTCTGCAATAGGGGGCTACTATACTAGCAACTCTATAATGCTGAACAAGAGATGCATTATTCACTATATTATTTACATGACCATAAACCAAGGAAACAAACTCATTAAAATAGCCGACGGAACCAAATGTTGGCTATACAATTTGGAAAAGTGTTGCAGACAAGCTGTTTATGATACAATGTTATGGGGCATATTTATATTTGGAATAACCGGTCTCCTTTTTTCAACTTCAGCTTGGAGGGAAGAATAAAAGGCACAAAGCTTCTCTATTTATATAAATCTCATTTATTAATGAAAACATAGTTGATATTAATTAAATGAATGTAGTGTAAAAAGGCAAATGTGCTGTGTGCAATACCTGGCTGTGTTTCCCAGCTAGGCACCTGTACAAAGCAGCAAGGTAGACATGCCCATATGGAATGCTGGGGATTAATTCAGCGGTGGTAATATAATCTAATAGTGCTTTCATTTACATCATCATCCATAAATGTAATATAGTTGCCCCAAGTTTATAATTTAAAGATGCTCCAAACAGTGACTACTCCATGGAAGATTTGGGCCATGTACCAGACAAATCCAGAAACCTAATATGTATATTAAAACCTTAGCAAGATAAAACACAACTTTATCATCTCTGAACAGATGCTACTGACTTGCATTACATAGTTATGTTGGGTTAAAATAAGACCAAAGCCTAAACCAACCTATTTATACACTCACATACATAAACCATATACTGTATATATATACCAACATCAATACTAACTGTAGATATTAGTATCACAATAGCCTTGGATTCTATGCTTGTTCAAGAACTCATCCAGGCCCCTCTTATAGGCATTAACAGAATCTGCTATCACAACATCACTAGGAAGGGCATTCCCAACCTCACTGCCCTTAATGTAGAGAACCACCTACGCTGCTTCAAATTAAAAGTGTTTTTATGGGGAAAAAAACATCTCCTATCTGCCTATAATCCCCTCTAATGTACTTGTACAGAGTAATCATGTCCCCTCCCAAGCGCCTTTTATACCAGAGAAACAAGAGGTTGACAAGAGGTTTGAACTCTCATGGCTTTATGGCTTCATATTGAATTCAGCTGAGCACTAAGGGACAGATTTATCAAACACAGAACTGGGGAATCTAATAATGTTTCCAGCAGTTTTATAATTTCACCAATTATCAACGGATTCCTGACAGTCAGGAAACATTTATCAAAGAAGATACCTGTGTCAGATTGTCGAAATCTGCTCAGCTGTTTAGAGCGGTTGAACACATGCTGCCCATGTCATGCCAATCTGCCCCAATACACCCCAGATATACTCAGTAGTCCCCCGACTTATAAGCCCCAATGCTTTGGGGGTCTACAATTGGGTAGGTAAAAAAATAAATCTGTATTGGGTGTCAGTTCAATCAAGAGCTAGAAATGGAGCTGACGTAAGAAAGTGTTGCCATCTTGGATGATCGCGACGCTAAGGATACAGTATTGATATGCATGGTTCCCTAGCAACCCACCACTGCACACTCAAAAAAAAGGAAGCTCCGGAGGATGCTCCAGGGGGAAAAGCAAGATTTTCTTTTATTTCTTGCCAAAATGTTTGAAATGTAATAACAACAAAGCAAAAGCTGCAAAGCTGGGATTAAAGTGTCAGCCTTGAGCAGCTCATACATGTTTCTTTCATGTTCCTAACTTGCCTGGATCTCTATAAACCCCATGGCTACTGCCATGTTTTATTGTGTCTTGGAGATGTTTCTAGCACAATAACTGCCTCTGACAATAAAACAGGACAGGTTTAAGCAGGCAGTTAGAAGGCGAAGGAAATTAATATACAGGTATAGAACCCATTATCCAGAATGCTCGGGACCAAGGGTATTTCTGATAAGGGGTCTGTCCATTATTTGGATCTTCATACCTTAAATCTACAAAAATTCAATAAAACATTACTTAAACCCAATAGGATTGTTTTGCATCCAGTAAGATTAATTATATCTTAGTTGGGATCAATTACAGGTACTGTTTTATTATTACAGAGAAAAAGGGAATCATTTAACCATGAAATAAACCCAATAGGGCTGTTCTGCCCCCAATAAGGGGTAATTATATCTTAGTTGGGATCAAGTACAGGTACTGTTTTATTATTACAGAGAAAAAGGGAATCATTTAACCATTAAATAAACCCAATAGGATTGTTTTGCATCCAATAAGATTATTTATATCTTAGTTGGGATCAATTACATGGTACTGTTTTATTATTACAGAGAAAAGGGAATCATTTAACCATTAAATAAACCCAATAGGGCTGTTCTGCCCCCAATAAGGGGTAATTATATCTTAGTTGGGATCAAGTACAGGTACTGTTTTATTATTACAGAGAAAAAGGAATCAGTTTTAAAAATCTACAATATTTCATTAAAATGGAGTCTATGGGAGATGGGCTTTCCGTAATTCGGAGCTATCTGGATAACGGGTTTCCGGATAACGGATCCCATACCAATATCACCAGCACATAGCCATCTTCCCTGGGTTAACTACAGTGCTCACAGGATTGCTTTAATCTGGATGGAACCATTTCCTAAAATTACAAAAAAGACGCAGGCGACAAACGCGTTTCACGGTTTTTCCGCTGTTTCGTGAATTTCCCTGTCGTTTCGGAAATTTTTCGACGAAGCGAAATGGGACAGATTCGCTCATCATTAAATACAAGAATATGTTCATGTTGATTGAACTGTAGCCCATTAGTTGTTGTTGTAGTGCAGCTTTCAGCACCCACAATGGATAGAAACTGTCAGGGGAACTTGAGCTTCAATAATAACCATAGATTGTACAGTATTCTTTTTATTAGTAAAATGCCCCCCACCTAACAACTGCACTGGAAATAATATCATAGGATCTAATGAATCCATAGGGTCTTTTCATATTCTATAAAAAGAAAATTAAAATCTTACACTGAATGTTTAATGACGCATTATTATACCATAAGGATACGCTGGAAAAAATATCCATCATAGACGATTTTATTAGAAATTCAATTATAGATCTTAGTTCTGTGACGTGATGAGAAGCTCATAATCTTTTCATGAGGCGAGAATTATTAGCATTTTATTTCCCCATCTTATTAATTATTAAAAAAATGATTGATTTCACTCATAATATATCTATCTGTTTATACACATATCCACATAAAGATAGTTTATAAAAGATAAGAAAATAATGTAGTGCTTATTATTGGAATTTAAACTGCAATGGATGTGACACCATCTCTCCCTACTATACCTGCTATCCCACAGCCACAGTCCCTTCCCAGAGGCTATTATCCCCCCACTGCTACTATAGGCACCATCTCTCCCTACTATACCTGCTATCCCACAGCCCCAGTCCCTTCCCAGAGGCTATTATCCCCCACTGCTACTATAGGCACCATCTCTCCCTACTATACCCGCTATCCCACAGCCCCAGTCCCTTCCCAGAGGCTATTATCCCCCACTGCTACTATAGGCACCATCTCTCCCTACTATACCTGCTATCCCACAGCCACAGTCCCTTCCCAGAGGCTATTATCCCCCCACTGCTACTATAGGCACCATCTCTCCCTACTATACCTGCTATCCCACAGCCCCAGTCCCTTCCCAGAGGCTATTATCCCCCACTGCTACTATAGGCACCATCTCTCCCTACTATACCCGCTATCCCACAGCCCCAGTCCCTTCCCAGAGGCTATTATCCCCCACTGCTACTATAGGCACCATCTCTCCCTACTATACCTGCTATCCCACAGCCCCAGTCCCTTCCCAGAGGCTATTATCCCCCCACTGCTACTATAGGCACCATCTCTCCCTACTATACCTGCTATCCCACAGCCACAGTCCCTTCCCAGAGGCTATTATCCCCACTGCTACTATAGGCACCATCTCTCCCTACTATACCTGCTATCCCACAGCCACAGTCCCTTCCCAGAGGCTATTATCCCCCCACTGCTACTATAGGCACCATCTCTCCCTACTATACCTGCTATCCCACAGCCCCAGTCCCTTCCCAGAGGCTATTATCCCCCCACTGCTACTATAGGCACCATCTCTCCCTACTATACCTGCTATCCCACAGCCACAGTCCCTTCCCAGAGGCTATTATCCCCCCACTGCTACTATAGGCACCATCTCTCCCTACTATACCTGCTATCCCACAGCCACAGTCCCTTCCCAGAAGCTATTATCCCCCCACTGCTACTATAGGCACCATCTCTCCCTACTATACCTGCTATCCCACAGCCACAATCCCTTCCCAGAGGCTATTATCCCCCCACTGCTACTATAGGCACCATCTCTCCCTACTATACCTGCTATCCCACAGCCCCAGTCCCTTCCCAGAGGCTGCTATTATCCCCACTGCTTCTATAGGCACCATCTCTCCCTACTATACCTGCTATCCCACAGCCCCAGTCCCTTCCCAGAGGCTATTATTCCACTGCTACTATAGGCACCATCTCTCCCTACTATACCTGCTATCCCAAAGCCACAGTCCCTTCCCAGAGGGTATTATCCCCCCACTGCTACTATAGGCACCATCTCTCCCTACTATACCTGCTATCCCACAGCCACAGTCCCTTCCCAGAGGGTATTATCCCCCCACTGCTACTATAGGCACCATCTCTCCCTACTATACCTGCTATCCCAAAGCCACAGTCCCTTCCCAGAGGGTATTATCCCCCCACTGCTACTATAGGCACCATCTCTCCCTACTATACCTGCTATGCCACAGCCCCAGTCCCTTCCCAGAGGCTATTATCCCCACTGCTACTATAGGCACCATCTCTCCCTACTATACCTGCTATCCCACAGCCACAGTCCCTTCCCAGAGGCTATTATCCCCACTGCTACTATAGGCACCATCTCTCCCTACTATACCTGCTATCCCACAGTCACGGTCCCTTCCCAGAGGCTATTATCCCCCCACTGCTACTATAGGCACCATCTCTCCCTACTATACCTGCTATCCCACAGCCACAGTCCCTTTTACAGCAGATATATTTTGTTTACCCACACTTTACCTGACTGCTGTTCTGTGGGATACTTTTTGTTCCAGAAGTGGGGTTGGAACCCCTAAAAATAAGTCTCTGCCCCTGGGAAAACTCACATTGTGGATACTCTACTAGCAGTGCATTGTGGTGTTACAGGCATGAAAAGAGATTTCACTGGTTATGTGTAAATATACAGTTGCTAACGTTACTAGGTGCAGAGTTCTTCCTACAGCAAACTGTATATCATTTTATGAGATTGTCAGGCTCAATGAATAATGATGCTTTGCAGTGGATACTCACACAGACAGGAAAAATCACTAGCTATATTTTAGCCTGAAGGGACCCAAAAAAGAAAGGACAAGCTTGACAGTTTATAGGGAAAAATGACTGACAATGGTTAACACAAAGACACGTTGTTAAAGGGAAAGCGGACCACAAATGACTGTACATCTATGCTAGAAAGCAATAAAAAGAATTCCAAAGAAAAGTCCATTTCAGCTTTTTTGTGCAATATTATCAAACCTGATAATGGCAAGGGTTCAAGATCCATGGGCAGACTCTCAAAGTGTGATGCAAATGCAGATTAAATGTGCTACTTTTGCTAAAAACATATCCCACTTGAAAATCAATTACATTCTGCAAGAGGGTTTGTCAACTTTGTGGCTGCAGGGAATATCCAGTCCTGGAGGAGGAACTCATGAATATGAAAGGGCATAAACTGATGAATGTATATATTTATATTATATAAAACGATAAAGTCACAAAAGGCAGGCAACTCACATAACAATCCATAATGATAGCCTGGGTGCAGTCCGAAGTTGAAGATATCCAAAGTGTAATAAGGGTCCATACAACTCAGGACTTAAAAAATAATATACTTTATTAGGAGGCTGACGTTTCGGCCGAGACAAGGGCCTTTTAAAAAAAAAAAAAAAAGGAAAAAGGCCCTTGTCTCGGCTGAAACGTCAGTCTCCTAATAAAGTTGCTTTAAATTTATTTATACTAGATATACCATGACCTGGATGAATTAAAATCTTCATAGACATGTCTCCGAATAAAGTATATTATTTTTCCCAAGTCCTGAGTTGTGTGGACCCTTTCTACACTTTGGATATATATATATACAGTATATATATCTATATATATATATATATATATATATATGCTACTGGCATGGGAGTAGGGTTGCCACCTTCCCCTTTCATTAACTCTGTGCAGGGGTTGGTGAAAGGGTGATGGCAGGGGGCGGGGCAGGGGACATTGGGACAGGACCATGACATCAGGGGGTAGGATTAAGACTTGGCAGGACTCCCCTTGAATGATGTGACAATCAACCAATTGCAGTTGGCTAGTTCATTTAAAATAAGTCTTGTCTGAATTTCCTAGTTTTGAAAACCGGCTGTCTGGGTCAAAACTGGACATGTGGCAACTCTATATGGGAGTAAGGTGCAGGCCACTGGGGCATTAGGACAACAAACAATATGGGATATAAGCAGAGCCAGAACTAGGGGGAGACGGAAGAGGCACGTGCCTTGGGTACAACTATCTGGGGGCGCTAGGCACGTACCTCTTCCTTTGCCTACCCCTAGGGGCTGATTTACTAACCCACGAATCCGACCCGAATTGGAAAAGTTCCGACTAGAAAACGAACATTTTGCGACTTTTTCGTATGTTTTGCGATTTTTTCGGATTCTGTACGAATTTTTCGTTACCAATACGATTTTTGCGTAAAAACGCGAGTTTTTCGTATCCATTACGAAAGTTGCGTAAAAAGTTGCGCATTTTTCGTAGCGTTAAAACTTACGCGAAAAGTTGCGCATTTTTCGCGTAAGTTTTAACGCTACGAAAAATGCGCAACTTTTTACGCAACTTTCGTAATGGATAGGAAAACTCGCGTTTTTACGCAAAAATCGTATTGGTAACGAAAAATTCGTAAAGAATCCGAAAAAATCGCAAAACATACGAAAAAATCGCAAAATACCGATCATTACGAAAAAAACGCAATCGGACTCCATTCGACCCGTTCGTGGGTAAGTAAATCAGCCCCCTAGTCTGGGCTGGCCGGGTTGCCTAGAATGCCCTGCTGTCTTGGCCCAGCTCTGGATATAAACATTTTTGAAGAGGGCCCTTCATGATGCTGTACCTTCTTTCTAGGACAGTTGCACAGATTGCCGGCTGATTGTGTTAAGATCTCAGGGGCGGCTAAGAGTAAGTGCCCATTTATTCTGGGCATAGGTCTGCCAATCGAAGGGACTGAGCAGCTGATTAATCTATTAGTTCTGTATGGTGATCACAACAGATGTTTTTCCCACTAAGCTCCAACTATATCAGTAAGCTGGAAACTGGCAAAAACGTGATTGAAAGCCTTTCACCTTGGTGAGCGATGCCAGGATTTGGGATTGAAATGTGTGTGACTTGCTGCCTGCTGACCTTGTACATGACTTATGAAAGATGAATGCACTGAAACCTCTGCGGAAAATGAACACCAATATATCCTTTATTAAAAATAACTCTTCTTGCCTCTTTTAGATTTCTTTTTGAAGGTTTTTATAACTGAATGTCAAGGTTCCAATGAAGGTGCATCTAAGAGGCTGTTTTATTAATAGGGTTGCCAGCTTTCGGCGGCCTGAAATCCAGGTGGGACGTGATGTCACTAGGCGGGGAGGTGATGTCACATGGGTGGACTAGTGAAGTCATGGGGTATTGCTATGACATGGCCATAGGCAATTGCCCAATCACCTTGTCAGTTCTGGAAAGTCTTGCCCAGTTTTACAGATTAGGAAGGCAGTTTTGACCTGGACAGTTCAGTTTTCTGAAGGGCTGTACGGGGTCAAAACCGTCTGCCAAGTTTTAAGGTGGCAACTGTATTTATTAAACATTGTGGTAAAATGTGACCGTGATTTTGCTGCAACTCATGGGACTGCAACCTGCAGATGGAAGTTTCAGCAGTTTTGTGTAACACAAAGAAATGAAATGGAAAGCCTATTGGGGAAAGAGAAAGTTTGCTTTTCTAGATACACCTAAGGCACACATGGCATTTTTGCTTTGTGTTTTTAAAAACATTAATACTGGTGAAAAATCACCTGCTTAGTAACACTGTTTTTGTGCGTTTTTCGGTTGCAATGCAATTTTTGGTATCACAAAAGGCCTTCGGGGAAGACATTTCTCTCTGATTCAGGGATACAGGACACAAATCATTACTGTCTACAGGAGGTAAATTTCTAGTATTGATTATTGGAATTGCTTGATCTTAATGTGGCCATACACAGGCAGTGTTCAGCTGCTGATTTGGGTCCTTCAGGCTGATTCGGCAACTTACTGTATATGGGCAGTAGTGATGGGCGAAATGTTTCGCCAGGCATGGATTCGCAGCGAATTTCCTCATTTCGCCATTGGCGGATTGTTTCGCGAAACGGATGAAAAAATTTGCCGCAGAAAAATTTTCGGCGTTTTGCAAATTTTTTGCCGTTTACCGAATCTTTTGAAAGATTCGCAAATTTTTCGGCGAAGCGAAACAGGACAGATTCGCTCATCACTAATGGGCAGCCCCAGCGGGCCTACCCAACCGACATCTGGCCTAAAATTGGTCAGATTTTGAGCGGGCAGGTTTGATATTCCGTCAGATCGGGGACAGCATTGGCTTGTTAATGTGGTCCTTAGTCTGACGGTGCCTATGCCCGCTGTTGTAATTAGCCTGATATCGTCCACCTTTAGGCCCCAGATCTGACAGAATATCAAACCTGCCTGATCGAGATCTGACCAATTTTAGGCTAGATATTGGTCGGGTAGACCCGTCGGAGGAGCCCATACATGAGCAGATGAGTTGCCGAATTGGTCTGAAGGACCCAAATTGGCAGCTGAAATCTTAGTGAGTATGGTCACCTTTACAGTCAAGCCTTATGCGTAGGTTATTGGTTATAAAATGATGGACCAACCACAGCTCAAAAATATATATTAACAATCAGACTTGGGGGCCCATTTACTTACTCACGAACGGGCCGAATGCGTCCGATTGCGTTTTTTTCGTAATGATCGGTATTTTGCGATTTTTTCGGAAAATTATCGCGACTTTTTTGTTACCAATACGATTTTTGCGGAAAAACGCGAGTTTTTCGTAGCCATTCTGAAAATTGCGATTTTTTCGTAGCGTTAAAACTTGCGCAAAAAGTTGCGATTTTTTCGTAGTGTTAAAACTTGCGCAAAACATCGCGCCTTTTAAGTTTTAACGCTACGAAAAAAGCACAACTTTTCGCGCAAGTTTTAACGCTACGAAAAAATCGCAACTTTCGGAATGGCTACGAAAAACTCGCGTTTTTTCGCGCAAATCGTATTGGTAACGAAAAAGTCGCGATAATTTCCGAAAAGTCGTAAAGGCGCCGAAAAAATCGCAAAAAATACGAAAAAGTCGCAAAATGTTCGTTTTCCAATCGGAATTTTTCCAATTCGGTCGGAATTCGTGTCTTAGTAAATCAGCCCCTTGGTGTCTTCCAGTTATTCATTATTTTTGTTAATAGTTTTGTAGTTACATGCACAACTACTTGCAAAAGGTACTGAGCTGAAACATTTAGATTCACATAGAATTCCCTATGCTTTACCTGCAGTTTATTCTTGTACAAGTACAGGTATGGGACCTGTTATCCAGAATGCTCGGGACCAAGGGTTTTCCGGATAAGGGATCTTAATTTGGATCTCCATAACTTAAGTCTACTAAAAAATCATTTAAATATTGAATAAACCCAATAGGCTTGTTTTGCCTCCAATAAGGATTAATTGTATCTGAGTTGGAGACAGAGAATTATTTGCTTATAATGTAGTCTATGGGAGATGGTCTTTCTGTAATTTGGAACTTTCTGGATAATGGGTTTCCGGATAAGGGATCCCATGCTTGTACTTCAAAACAAAAGCCCACAATGCAGCCATCTTGGACTTGCTAAGAATGCTGGGATACCTACCAAATCCACAAGCAGCTCACCCTAATAGCTCAATTAATTTGAAAATGCCTCAGGGAATGTAAAAAAAAACCCATCTTGTAAATGTCTCCTAAGGCGACAGTATATTTCTGGTTCTCAGCAGAACCTGCTTTTCTGTCCACTAATTCATACGGCTCATGAGTTTTAAAAATGAAAACTAATTTTACAAAGTATGGTGCGTATGTTTGGGTTTGAATATAATACACAATGGCAATGAACTCGCTGCAGAACAAATCCTTAGAATTGCTTTGATGAAGTTTTCACTGATATCTGGGGCTTAGTGAGGTCAGTTGTGGCCCAACCTATATCATTGTATAATACACAAGAGCCACGAGTATTGTATGTATATATCCTTATAACCAATCATAGGATACGCTTAAATACACTATATGGGCAAAACTATGTGGACAGCCTTTCTAATTATTGGAATTTAAGCAACATCCATCATTACCAACACAGGTGCCACTTAGTTATGAGCTAATCTGTCCCACGAAATGGCGAAAATGTTGTGTGCAACTATTTTTATTAACTATTATCACTATAATAAATATTAACTATTATCACTAGTGCCACTACATCATACTATGACAATATTGATAATTCCAGGCTTCTTACTTGGAGGTAACAGTTTGATGAAGGCCACACGGGAGGGCCATACAGAATGGGTCTGTTGAGATGGGAGTAGTGATGAGCGAATTTTTTCAGCAGGCATGGATTCGCAGTGAATTTCCGCATTTCGCCATTGGCGAATTGTTTTGCCAAGCTTAAAAAAATTTCAGACGCGACCGCTTCAAAATTGGGCACGGCTGCGTCAAATTGGGCACTGTCGCATCAAAAAAACACGGTCAACAAAAAAAAAAAAAAAGACGTGGGCGACCAAAAACAATGCGGGCGAAAAAAAACCACAGGTGACAAAAAAGTTGGGCAACAAATGCATTTCGTAAATTCTTTTGCTGTTTCGCGCATCACTATATGGGAGTGGAAGAAACTGACTGCCCTGCACAGAACCCTGATTAATAGGATGAATGCAGGATGAATGCAGGATGAATGCAGGATGAATGCAGGATGAACTGGGATGCACGTTTGAGCCGGGGCTCACCCCAATCATCACTGCTCAACCCACTTCATATGAGTGGAAACAAAAGGGACTTCCCAGAAGGCCTTGGCTGCTGGCTGTAATGCTAAAGATCTAGATGCATTATTATGGATATTATGTACATGCCAAAGTTACTCAAGATTTTATCCCATAATCTTCTAGTTTTCACAAAGTCTACGCGACTGGAAAAAAACCCACGTCAAGGGCTGATTTATCAAAATTTGAGTTTGTCGGGAAAAAATGGACGTTGAAATAAAAAAACTCATGTGACGAATTCTTGCTTATTTAAGAGAAATACGCACATTTTGTCTCAGAAAAAAAGTTGCACAATGGCGAGAATCATATTGTTCCATTGATTTCCAATGAGGCTAATAAAGTTGTTAGAGACAATTCTCATTGACTTCTACTGAACCTCGCCAGCTTTTTACTTGGCAAGTTTCTCTGGCGACTTGTTGAGGATTTCTTTTAAATAAATACAGACTAGTCATGATTAAGACTATTCTCAAGTATATTCGCATTTGTGTTTTTTCTTGAATCATAAAATACCAATTTTTTGCTGAAAAAATATGCACTTTTTTCCGCCATTTATTATGCTACAACAGCGCAACAAATCTGTAACAATAAATACACCATCTAAACGCTTTTGCCATGTGGAAGTCAATGGTGTTCTTTTCACAACTGGAAAATCTTTGTTTGTTTTGTGGTTTTAGAGGTTTCCAGGTTTTTTGAGACTTGCATTTGTGC
Organism: Xenopus tropicalis; assembly: GCF_000004195.4. Lineage (NCBI taxonomy): Eukaryota > Metazoa > Chordata > Amphibia > Anura > Pipidae > Xenopus > Xenopus tropicalis. Next base: position 110,254,673 of record NC_030683.2, on the reverse strand, counting down.
GACAATACAAAACGGTTTCTTGTTTTTTTCCGGTCATGCTTTTTTTATTTGGATTTTTTAATAAATGATTGTGGTTTTAGTGAAATCAGTATAGTCGTGGTTTCAAAAAGCTCTTAAACTAGTTATGAGCGAATCTGGCCCGTGAATATTGACGCCTGTTTCGCGAAAAAATCCACCAATGGCGAAACACGGAAATTCACCGCAAATCCATACACGGTGAATTATTTCGCCCATCACTATCTAAAACCACAAAAATCTGACAATTAATTAACCTGCCCCTAAGGGGCTGATTTACTAAGACACGAATTCGAATCCGAATTGGAAAAATTCCGATTGGAAAACGAACATTTTGCGACTTTTTCGTATTTTTTGCGATTTTTTCGTCGCCTTTACGACTTTTCGGAAATTGTCGCGACTTTTTCGTTACCAATACGATTTTCGCGAAAAAACGCGAGTTTTTCGTAGCCATTACGATTCGCTCGTATCTTGTCGCGACTTTTTCATATTGAACGCTCGTAAGCGGCGGCGAAACTTTCAGACTTAGCATGATTTTGGAAGCCTCCCATAGGACTCAATGGCACCCTGCAGCTCCAACCTGGCCCAAGAAAAGTCACCATACTGAAGCTTGAATGAATCCAAACGCAACGAAAAAAACGCAACATTTTGCGCAACTTTCGGAATGGCTACGAAAAAGACGCGACTTTTCGCACAAGTTTTAACGTTACGAAAAAATCGCCAGATTTTGCGCAACATTCGGATGGCAACGTAAAAAGTTGCGATAATTTTCCGAAAAAATCGCCAAATACCGATCATTATGAAAAAAACGCAATCGGACGCATTCGCCCGGTTCGTGAGTAAGTAAATGGGCCCCTTAGTGTAGTAATTATGCCTAAACCATCATAGTAAATCTGAGCAAGAACTCATCTATCTTGCCCAGTTTCATCACCTACATCGGTTTCTACTCATTTGGCTTTATTTTTATCATACCACAAGCTTTTGCTACACTTCTTGTTACATTGTGTCATAAATATTCCTCCCAACTATTGTTAATGTTACATTAGTCCCTATAAAAACATTCTGTTTCATATTTTTCCCTTAAAAATGTGCCGATTGATAATAAACTAGAAAAATCAAATGTTTCTACAGAAACAATTAGGTACTAAACTCCCAGTTTGCTGACAGCTCTACAATGTGGAACTGAGCATCGCTGACCTAGAATAGGTTTCAGTAATTTGCTGCGGGCACAAATGGGGGGAGGCACGAGAATATCAATATAAAATTCACGCTACGTGCGGCAGAGCCAGTTCATGCTCTCTGCTCCTGGATTGGGATAAAAAGGGGCTTTAGGCTGAGGAGAATCAAATCACACAGATTCATTTACATTCACAGTGCGGGCCAATCAGCACCGGTTATATTATAGCAGTAAAGTCATTATTCTTTACAGCCACATTAGTTATCCATAATGCTGTGTGTATAGAAGTCTGGAAGCACATGAATTCCTATTGCTTCCTAAGGCACCGCTAGATTAAGAGATCTGCCCAAGGCATTAACACAGGATATGAACCCAGTATTCTATGAGTTACAGTGCACACAAGTCTCTTTTTTATTTATTTATTTAAAATGTAAAATTCTTTTATTATGGGAATATTAAGATGTATGTACAGTGACATTCTGGCTGCTTGGCCTTCGGCAGCCTCTATAAAAACTGTAAAACTGATCTTGTAATAATTATTATACAGATGGATCAATGGCTATATTATGATATCTTAGTATATGTAATAGAGGTGTTATTTTTAGCTGTATTACTAAGGGGCAGATTTAGTAATCCACGAATCCGAATCCCGAAAGGGAAAAAATCGTATTGGAAGCAAAAATTTTGCGACTTTTTCGTCGCCGTTGCGATTTTTCGTATTTGACGCGACTTTTTCGTCGTCGTCGCGACTTTATCGTATTTTGTGCGACTATTTCATTGCCATCGCGATTTTTTAGTATTGAGCTATTGTAAACGGCGGAAAAACCAATCCGAATTTTTCACAACGGCGACGAAAAAGTTGCAAAAATACCGATCATTATGAAAAAATGCATTCGGACGCCTTCGGACCGTTCGTGGATTAGTAAATCTCCCCCTAAGTGTTAATTTGATAATATGGCTCAAGATATATTTTGGGATAAGAATGCTACAAGGGTTCATATTCATCAGGCAAATTAAACCCTAGGCATATCCTGAGATATCATTTGGGATAGAATAGTATTATCATTGTGCGGGGGACAAAAATATTAAGTATTTGCACTACTGATCTGGTGAATACCGGTATGGGATCCATTATCCAGAAACCTATTATCCAGAAAGTTCCAAATTGATTAATCAATAATTATTTCCTTTTACTCTTATCTGTATTGGAGGCAAAACAATCCTATTGGGTTTATTTATATTTTTAAGACTTTAAATATATATACCTACATATCATTTATAATCTGGGTGAATATGATTTGACTTCAGACTGACCCCTTCCAGCCACTGCTCCAGGCTTCACAGAATGTGCTGTAGGGCAATGGCAGAAAGGGCTACCTAGGACATGTTGCTGACGTGTGTTTTTTTTGTAAATGATGTAGAGAATAATATTCTAAGACAATTTACCATTGGTTTTGATGTTTTACATTATTTTACTTTTTGTTCAGCAACTCTCTAGTTTCAAATGTCAGCAATTATCTGGTTGCTAGGGTTCAAATGACCTTAGCAACCAGTGAGTGGTTGGAACGAGCAACTGGTATATGAATAGGAAAGGACCCGAATAGAAAAATAAGTAGTAAAAAGTAGTGATGAGCGAATCTGTCGGCGAAACGGCAACACTTTTTAACCGCTGCAAATTTTTCCGTGGCTAATTTTGTTGCGCGTTTTGCAAAAAGATCCACCAATAGCGAATCAATGCCTGGCGAATTATTTCACCCATCACTAATAAAAAGTAACAACAACAATACAAGTGTAGCCTCGCAGAGCAATAGGTTTTTGGCTGCTGGGGTCAGTGACCCCCATTTGAAAGTTGGAAAGACTCTTGTAAAGAATAAGGTAAATAATAAAAAAACTATAAAAATGAATAATGAAGAGCAATTAAACAGTTGCTTAGAACTGGTCATTTTGAATTTAAATCTAAAATAGTCAAATATTGTTACAATCAAACCCACAATCAATATACAATTCTCTTGCTCTGTGCACTGCAGTTGTTACTTTCTCTGTAAATACATATCCAGTACATTCAATACAAGGGTTCCAGTTTGAATTTTGCAACCTGCCACCTCTTGATCCTAAAGATCCTATACTTTTTATTTATCAATTACACTATTTACATAGCAAATAATTCACTCTGCCATTGAAAATGTTATTCTTGAACCAACAAATGTATTTTTAGCTGTAATATAGGCGTGTAGGCGCCATCTCAGTGCATTGTGCCTGAGTCTGAGCTTTCAGAAGGAGCCAGCGCTACACATTAGAACTGCTTTCAGGCAATCTATTGTTTCTCCTACTCCCATGTAACTGGAGGAGTCCCAAGCCAGACTTGAATTTCTTACTATTGAGTGCTATTCTGATACCTACTGGGAGCTGCTATCTTGTTCCCTTCCCATTGTTCTGCTGATCGGCTGCTGGGGGGGGGAAGGGGTGATATCACTCCAACTTGCAGCTCAGCAGTAAAGTGTGACTGAAATTTATCAGAGCACAGGTCACATGGTTATAGCACCCTGGGAAATGAAGAATAGGGCTAGCCCCATGTGACATTTCAAAATTAAATATAAAAAAAAAACTTTGAAAAAAACATGTTTTCCCATGACAGTATTCCTTTAACTTGCGCTCTGGGAAAACTCATTTTTTACATTACATTTTGCCTTATCTTAACTGAGTCATCTAGAAAGCAGCATCAGGGTTGTCTTTGTGAATGAAGCCCGAAGCTGACAAAACAATTCCAGGAATTACTGCAGCAGAACAAACTTTCACCACTCACTGAAAAGCCATGTTCCCATAAGTATAGTAGTAAATAGTATAGTCATATTTCTGCTGCTATAAATTGTGCTAGCGTCACCATCTCTGCCTGATAATAACTACTACCGATGTCCACCTACGACAGTTCTGTTTTCAGTATTGCGCTGTGCTAATTGCTCCCTTCTTTCCCCCCACTGTGCTAGGGAAAGCTCTGCCACTTTATGAATAAATGATAGTAATCATCATTATTCCCTGGATAAGGCTGTATAATACTGTGATCTTAAATGAGACAATTCACACGTTTGGGTTAGGGTTGAAGCTTTACACTAGCTGGTGCTTTAGTCAGACAGTTGATGGGAGATTAGTGCCCCATGCCAACCTAACCAATTCCACCCATAGAGAGGGGCACTTGTATGGAATAATACTGGTCTCAGAATGGCATATGAAGGCATCCGTGGGGCTAACAGGAGAAATGTGCTCTGCTGCATTTGATACTGGCAGCTGAAAGTGTCCAAAACTGAGAATAACGGCATCAGTGTAACTAATAGAAGAAAGATTTACTGCTGTATTATAGGCAGGCAATAAAGCCTGATGACTGGCTCCGGGTACCACCTACAGTATATCTGCCATGTACTCCTGCTATTAGCTCACAATTCAAATGCTTGGAAGGTTTCTCCCAGTCTCTTACCATAGGCAGAGGTTCCCCCAGAGAACAGAGTTGAATATATGGCAAAAAAATTATTTCTGTAGACTGGTACAACATGAATATTTTATATATTTACAGTCATGTTGCTGCTTCCTGAGATTTATTTGAACCCAAGTATGGTTTCTGGTTGGTGCAGCTACTGCCCTAGCTAACCCATTGTATCTAACTAATTCATGTGCAATGCACTATGGACAGATAGATAGATGATAGATTATAGATAGATAGATAGATAGATAGATGATAGATAGATAGATAGATGATAGATAGATAGATGATAGATAGATAGATAGATTATAGATAGATAGATAGATAGATTATAGATAGATAGATAGATGATAGATGATAGATGATAGATAGATAGATAGATGATAGATAGATAGATAGATAGATAGATAGATAGATAGATAGATGATAGATAGATAGATAGATAGATGATAGATAGATAAATAGATAGATAGATTATAGATAGATAGATAGATAGATGATAGATAGATAGATAGATTATAGATAGATAGATAGATGATATATACTGTAGATAAATAGATGATAGTTAGATAAATAGATATATTATAGAGAGATCGACTACGAAATTTGTATATGGATGGATAGATTGATGATAGATAGATAGGCCCGTATCTATATATTGGCCCCTGAGTGCCTGTGCCTAGGGTGGCAGCCTTAGGGGGGGCAAGCCTATATAATTAATCATTTAAAAATACATAAATACTCTCCCCATTAGACAAATGCTTCCTGGGCAAATCCAGAGGTGGAGTTGGCAGTTGGAAAGATCAGGGTTGTCACAGCAATCACAAGCCCATGTGATGTCACTTCTGGAGGAAGTGGCGTCACACATACAGGAAATTATGTCATGCACACCGTATGTGCGACGTCACTTCCGCAACCTAGGGGCTTAGTTAGGGTGGCACTGGACCTAAATACAGCCCTGTAGATAGATAAATAGATAGAAAATATGGATAATAAATGTATATTGATGATAACAGTACTGGACAGTGTGTTACTTTAATGAGTCTTTGAAATGGAGGATCTGTGGATCATATAACACAAACTTTCAGACACAGAAAAAAATTTCAACTCACAGATAAAGACAACCTACAAGCTCCATGTTTAGCAAAGTCTTTGGCGGGGAATATAAACTCACACCAAGAACATACAGTCAGGTCACCGGCTTTTGATAAAACTGACTAAAGTGTGTGTGAATGTAAATGACCTTAGATTGTAAGCTCCATGGGGGAAGGGACTAATGTGAATGATGTATAATGTCTAATTTTGTTGGCACTATATAAGTAAAGAATAATAACCCATATTTAAATGGTGTTGGCACTTAAGAAATGGAAGGCTCAGCCTACAGCCGGCTGCCATAACTATAGTATGTGCATATGTGAATAGTTACTACTCATAGTCACTATTTATATACTGCATATTGATTGTTTTTTTAAAAGTCTCATTTAATATAGGTACAAAAAACAAAAGCAAGTTGACTAGCAAGTATCAGTTACAGAACATGCGCCATTACTGCGAATGCTATTATTTAAAAAAAAAAAAAAATCATTGCAAAGGCTACAAGCAATCATTATGCACTGAGACAATGGAGAGAAACATGTAGTAATTACAAATGTATGTTCTCTAAACAATGGAGTGATCATGCACATTGTTTTAATAATGAAAGGCTTAGCAGTATTCTTATGCTTTGCTTGCCTTGGAAGTGTCACCGCTTGCCTTCTGTTTTCCCATAGAGAGACATATACTGGAATTTTTATTTAAAAGGAAAAATGTGCATCCATCCATCATCGTATAATGTATTACTTACCGCAATACAGAGGAAACACTCTTATCGTATGTCAGTGCTGTCCAAGATTTTCGATAATGTGGGCCAGTCTTCCGCTATTATAGAATTAAAATGTCACACTAACAGGTCTATGAACATCTCGAGCCAGGGCAGGTCGGGCCTACTGTATGTGATTATACAAATAGAGCGGCAGGATGTTCCTATATTGGAAACAGGGGAGGTATATGAAGTAGTCATGTGTGAATGGAAGTGATGGGTGTGAACTTGTAGCATGTAAAGGAGCAACAGAAACATATAAAGGGTCATTTACAGCCTCAAGTGCAATTTCAGACATAGTTCCCCATGATGTTTGACCCTCAATGCAGCATTTAGGGGACGCGGCTGGCGTGGGCACCTGCAGGGCCCCTGAGGTGGGAGCCGCAGTGGGCCCTGTACCCCCCAGTCTGACCCTGCTGGTACAATGGTGCTTTGCACAAAAATAAGGAGTAAGGAGGAGTTGCGCTCATCTAAATAGTTTGGCCTGGTACACAGGGTCAGACCCGACCCATGCCAGCGCTCCCACTGTCCGACTGTTCCTCCCCTGACACATTAAACTTATGCACGCTCAGGGGAGGACGTCGGGTGGGGGACCCTGTGGGGGGGATGGTTAGGGACTGTGGTTGGCGTGGGCACCTGCAGGGCCCCTTGGGTGGGAGCCCCGGTGGGCCCTGCACCCTCCAGTCTGACCGTGCTGGTACAATGGTACTTGGCACAAAAATTTGCAATTTTAAGGGGTGGCTTTGGACACTGCTGGTATCTTTAATAAATGGCAGGAATTAGCACAATAATTGCTTCTGTTTTGCATACCAGCAACCATGATTGGAGCCAAACTGAGCCCTTTAACCTCTAGGACTCTGCACTCATTTGTTGAAAGAACAGCTCTTTGCTTGGCCATTTACCCCCAAGCCCTTGCAGCATCCCGGATATAAACAGGGAGTACAATTTCAAGAGTACAGTGTCCCTAAAATATAGAATTATTTCCATTTTCTTGGTATGCTTCCCCTTGTTCTGTACATCATATTCTTCTTTACCTCTTTATTTTTTGTAACTTATCATTCTGTTCAGACTTCCTCCTATCCATCATTTATTGCCTCGTTTCTAGGGCCAGTGGGAGCCTAACAACTGAACATTTTAAGAAATAGCAGTCCTTTTTCAACAGGCAAGTCTTTTTTTAAACAAGCCCCAGACTAGATACGAGCGGTATAATATAAATGGGCCAAGTTTACTTCTTGCCTTCATCTCTCTTCTAGTAATAAACATCTCCAGCCGTTGAGGAGGAATAATGAGTAGGGTACAAGATTTAATCAAAGAGACTCACTCTAACCCTTTGATGTAATGCAGCGTGGCTGATTGCAGCATTAGTCTAGGATATAAATAAACTGGCTATAGTGAGTGAGTGGGGAATTGTGTTCATGGACCAGCATCATAGTTTTTCATAAATGGAACAAGAGGGCTTTCAAAACCCACAGGTGATATGGAATAATACTGCCAAAGAACACAGCAACTTTTAATATCTGCTCCACACACCTCATCTTATCCTACAGAAAAACTAAAGGTATTAGGACTCCCCAGAAGGCCGCAGACTGTGCTGACAGGGGGAGATGCAGGCAAGCGAGATCATGTCTGGCTGGCCATTTTTATTCCACCATGGCGAAGTTCCTCCTACCTGCTCCTTAGGGTTGTGGTAATTTACTTTATTTCAGTTGATAGCATTGTATTGCATTATCACAGCTACCAGGGAATGCTTGGCAGTTGGGAGCTGAGTGTCAGTTACGCTTCGCATAAAAATGAAAGATTCCGTTGCCTATGGCCACTACACTAGGATGTTGACGCTCTGTATAGTGTTGCGTCGGCACATGATGTCATTGTGCTTGGCGCAAAATTCAAAGATAAAGGGACACCAAGAACCCAGGTTCAATGCCCCAATATAGTTCTTTTCTCGGAATGTTCCTGGGTGCGAATAAATTGCTAATTTTGCTAGATAGACTCTCTGCTCTGCTCCCAGCTATGCTGATTGCTGTCTGCCATGAACTTTTGCCTGAATTGGACTTGAGATTAACCCCTTGGATCACATTGGACTTTTTATTTATAGCGAACTAGCCGACTTGTAGCTAATATGCTTTCAGTGGGCACAGAGCCCATAATGTGATGAGGACTGGTTTCCTGCTTATTCCATTGGGTGGCTGACATGACAGGTGGTTAATAGTGGTTAATAGCAGCAAGCATTCCATCGTGGGGTAAGTTATGTGTATATATACATACCTATATTTATATATATGTATATAGCTTCAGAAGTTAAAATATATACACAAGTAACTAGCTTTTGGGTAAGCTCCTCAAATTAAAATTGGTGCATCTCATACAGATAGACCTCATCAAACCCATTGCCCTTTTTAATTGTTTAATAAAGTGTAACATACACACAGGAAGCACACTGCCATGAGTTACAAGAGCAACCAGTTTTGGGAATGTTTGAAACCCAACTTATAAATTTCCTTTTTGATAGAACCATGCATTTATGCCTTGCAATGACCATTGTCACAGATATTTGTGTTCAATGCACTGTTGACATTATTCATTCCATGATTCAAGGCAAAGGTGTCTTTATAAACGTACAAATAGGCATAACAGTAGCTAAAGATCAGCACTTGTATGTATATTAGGGCAAGATAAAGAAAGTAGGGCAGTATAGCCACATAAATACAGTGGCTCAGTGGATAGAACAGCTGCCTTGTACTACTGGGTTTTAGTTAGTTCATACCTAGTCACTATCTTCAAGGAGTTTGTTTCTTCCTCCCTTGTCTATGTTGGGTTCTTCAGGGTTCTGTCAAGGATACAGGCAGGTTAATAGACTCCAGATCAATTCACTGTAGTGTGTTTTTTGGATTTGATTGAGACGTTCAATCTCTTATCCCAGATGTAAAGGTAAAAACTGGTACCCAAGTGGCACGGTCTCCAAGAAATTAAAGAAATGTAAATATTTGTGCATAATATGATCATGATAAATGCAGTAGATTTCTTGAAAAATAATGATTATTCCTTTGCTGAACCAGCTTTTATCCCTTTTGTTTGTGGAAAGCCACCAGGGAATGGCCAGCCAGTACTTGCTACTGATAATGAGGACACAGTAGGAAGCTGACCAGTAAAACAACAAACCGTGAGATGCCAATAAAGGGAGGGATTGGAGAGAGACTATGCGGAATATGTAGGGAAGGGAAACACACTTGATACTTTAATGCCCAATTAATCACTTTCCCTCACTGATATAGGACCTACAGGAGACAGTGACTGAGTAAAGGGAAAAGATTGCTCTACAATCCTAGCTAGCAAGTATGGCAAAACACTGCTTTATTTTCATTGTTGCCAATGAGGATTGTCACATTATTCTACATTATTTGTGTCTATAAGTGTTTCACCAACTTTGTAGCTCTGTTGGGCAGGGGACCTCCTAGCTCCACATCTGTCAAGTGTTGCGCTGCTAACATGGCAATCATGCCTTCATACCCACATAGAAAACTTTGCCATTTTCACTACCAAGTAGAAAGCCTGATTGGCCAAGTAATTGATTATCAGGTAAAAAGGCCAATCAGGTAGGTGTAGAAAAGGGTGCAAATCTGGCATGATTACCTTGTCACCCTTCTCTGGGCCCTTCAGAGCAGTTTAGGGGGGAGTAATGATCAGAGCAAGAAACCTGTACTGAATCACTTATTGGGTATGTAATTATTATTGTATATTATATATAGTACCTATTTATGCTGCATTGTGGGGTGAGGGTGGAATTAGGGGACCCCCAGGCTTTGCAGAATTAGCTGCATCAGTCCTACATGAGTTAAACTGGCAGAATAATTCTGCCCATGCCCACCGGCTGCTCACAGATCCCATGTTGGTTTAATGCCCATACTTCCCTGGACAGGGATTTAGTGATGTCTGGCACCTTCAGATACATATTATTGGCACTACACCCCTTTGATGTTGCTTCAGCCTCTTTCTATGGTTCTTTAGACAGAGCCTCTTTACCCCCAGGGCTGCCCAAGCTGGCATTAAAATGAAACCAATTCCTCACTTAGCCGAGCCATTCTGTGAGTGTTACAGCGGCAGTGGAGTAGAGCTGTTATTGCACCATAACCAAGTTTCTAATTTAAACATCCTGCTATTAAAAATTCATTTCATCTGAGAGCTGTAACACATCCCCGAACTGAAATCTGTGTCAAATCATAGCAAACATTTCCAGGCGTACTAAAGCAGCGCAGCCGCCTTTATCTTGCTTTTGAACATCTGAATTGTGACACGTACGCATTGTATATTCCCCCCTCAGCTGGTTTCTTAGAAACCACAAGATTTTTCAGTTTTCCTATTAATTAACTCTAAAATGAAAGCCTGAGTAAGTGGAGGAAGGTTTGATTTGTAAGTGAGGGTGCGATTTCATTTTTTTAGACCATCTGCTAATCCTGCAGCTCTTAAAGTAAGAAGCATAAAGCCTCTTTCTCTGGTGCAAAAGAGCCTGGCGCCCAACGGCACAACCTCAAGTCTATAGGACACAATCATCTTGTGAATAGAAAAATGAACACAAATCTACTGTCCTTCCTCCTACCCTTCCCCTACTACCCTCTTCACCCCACCCCCTCCTATCTCCCCCATTCCCACCAATATCAACTCCTACATGCAGGCAATGAGTCTATACTGACAATGCACACTATGCCATCCAAACTCTAAACCTATGCTGTGAACTGTTATGGACCAAAAGATAACTGTATCCCCCAAACCCTTCCCCTTTCATTTTCTGTATCCCCCAAACCCTTCAATAAAAATGCAAGTTACAAAAAAAATAAAAATGAACAAAAATATTCTTAAAATGTACAGTATATAAGAGCTGTTTCAGGGTCCAAGCAGAGGAAACTGTCCTGTTTCTTACATTTACTGGAGTTCTGTACAAGTGAGGTTGTTTGAACTGTAGCTTAACCGGTGGATGAAAAGCTCAGCAATGCACCACAAATGTACCTTTTAAATGTGCAGCAGGACTTAGTAGTAGTAGGTATAAAAACCTCTGGGAAGGGACTGTGGCTGTGGGATAGCAGGTATAGTAGGGAGAGATGGTGCCTATAGTAGCAGTGGGGGGATGATAGCCTCTGGGAAGGGACTGGGGCTGTGGGATAGCAGGTATAGTAGGCAGAGATGGTGCCTAGAGTAGCAGTGGGATAATAACCTCTGGGAAGGGACTGTGGCTGTGGGATAGCAGGTATAGTAGGGAGAGATGGTGCCTAGAGTAGCAGTGGGATAATAGCCTCTGGGAAGGGACTGTGGCTGTGGGATAGCAGGTATAGTAGGGAGAGATGGTGCCTATAGTAGCAGTGGGATAATAGCCTCTGGGAAGGGACTGTGGCTGTGGGATAGCAGGTATAGTAGGGAGAGGTGGTGCCTATAGTAGCAGTGGGGGGATAATAGCCTCTGGGAAGGGACTGTGGCTGTGGGATAGCAGGTATAGTAGGGAGAGATGGTGCCTATAGTAGCAGTGGGATAATAGCCTCTGGGAAGGGACTGTGGCTGTGGGATAGCAGGTATAGTAGGGAGAGATGGTGCCTATAGTAGCAGTGGGATAATAGCCTCTGGGAAGGGACTGGGGCTGTGGGATAACAGGTATAGTAGGGAGAGATGGTGCCTATAGTAGCAGTGGGGGGATAATAGCCTCTGGGAAGGGACTGTGGCTGTGGGATAGCAGGTATAGTAGGGAGAGATGGTGCCTATAGTAGCAGTGGGGGGATAATAGCCTCTGGGAAGGGACTGGGGCTGTGGGATAGCAGGTATAGTAGGGAGAGATGGGGCCTATAGTAGCAGTGGGGGGATAATAGCCTCTGGGAAGGGACTGGGGCTGTGGGATAGCAGGTATAGTAGGGAGAGATGGTGCCTATAGTAGCAGTGGGGGTATAATAGCCTCTGGGAAGGGACTGGGGCTGTGGGATAGCAGGTATAGTAGGGAGAGATGGTGCCTATAGTAGCAGTGGGGGGATAATAGCCTCTGGGAAGGGACTGTGGCTGTGGGATAGCAGGTATAGTAGGGAGAGATGGTGCCTATAGTAGCAGTGGGGGGATAATAGCCTCTGGGAAGGGACTGTGGCTGTGGCATAGCAGGTAGAGATCCAAGTATTATTACGCAAGAGCAATACTGTGAAGGACTCAGTAGTTTAACGATAATATACTATATTAAATTTGATTGCAAGAGCTATTGAAAGCTTTGGAAGGTCTGGCAGAAGGAGCAATATAAGATTAGAGACAGTGTAATGACATAATTTAGTATGGAATGGAGTGGATATAAGAAAGAACTAGTTAAATGGAGGTTGCAGTAATCGAGATGTGAATTTATAAAGCAGCACACACATGCCTTCAGGGTAACTCTTGTGAGACAAGGTCATTCTGTATTAAGTTTCACATGGTAAGAATGACAAGACGTTGATAGCAAATAAGGTGGGTAAAACAAAGGAAGGTGCCAAAAACAACACCTAGGTAGGAAGCCTGTGATATTACAAGGCAAGAGCACCCATGCCTCTATTATCAGTTGTCCTTCAAAAGGGAGGGGACATTTTTTGAACATTAATTGTAAAATTTCCTTGAATGAGTATTTTAGTGGAGTTTAAACACTGCATTTACAGTAAAAGAAAGGTACTTGACTTTCCCATTGTAAGTGCAGTGTAAGTAGATGATGAGGGCTGATACAGGAAAGTAGCGAATTAAGTAGAGTATTATAGGTCAGACAGTAATTCTGAAGCAGCGCCCAGACAAAGAATGGAGGGATAGAAGTTGATAATTTGAAAGAAATGAAGGGTCATGGTTGGATGTCTTTAACATGATTGTGTTGGGAGGCAGAGGAACCTGCCTGAGTGGTGTGTGAAAGGTTGAATAAATCAGTTAAGTATGTCAAGATAACAAAGAGGCAGGAGGGAATGAGAGGTCCCGGGGTGGCCGGTGAGGTGCAATGATAACAGGAGCTTAGCAAACTCATCTTCTGTATGATGAACGCGGGGGAGGTCACTTGCGTGGAGTTTGATTTGAGAGCATGTCAGTGCTTAAAGTGTCCATCTTGACTTTAATGTTAACAGCAAGATATGTGCTTGGAAATATAGAGACAGACGACATTAATAAAGAATAGGAAGCAGTGTTGCAAGTTGATTGATGTGAAATAAAAAAGAAATGGTGTTGCTACTTTACTAGCACTAGGAGATTTCAGAGGTACACATAATAAGACAGTAAGCTCCCCCTGGGCTTATGTAGACCATTTTAGGGGTTCACACTACCTCACCTTAACTTTTGTGGTTCCTTCTGTTGAAAACCACCAGGGCTTTAGCCATTCTAACATTGGTCATTGGACCTTAATACTGTCCAGCTCTTTCTATTTAGTTCTCACAACAGAAGACTCTGTATATGTCTGCCTCCCACCTCACTCAGTGGTAACTTTTCTAGCTTGAGCTTTGTCTGGGCATTTCTCTCAAAGCTCTCTGAGGAGGACCACAATTGAGATATTCCTCCTTCTCAGCTTCTATACCATTGGAACTGTTCCCTTAGGGCTTCTCCTAGTCAAACCATCCCTAGTCTCCCCCCCACCCAGAGGATTCTACCAAGCTGCTAAGCCCTCCTGGTAGGATTGTAGCCCAAACACACTCGGGATACTTATTGGAGAGGTTAACTCTTTATGGAGGAAGGCCCGATTTTGAGAGCTTGAGAATTAATTGCAGCAGAAAGATTTGGTTTGTTGTAGCAACTCTTACTTATATATATGCAAAAGTGCCCAAGGATAGATATCCAGTGAAACCAATCAACTATTTTCTATTGAATTGAAAAATGAAACTACAAGTGAAAGCAGTATCTTCTATTCCCTCCACTACTTGCCTCGACTACGTAGGCTGCTAAAACAATGTTACAGTGGTAAACACCCCTTGAGCCATGGTCCACAATGAAATTGGAGAGATATATAAAACCATTGTTGTATCAGACATTTTTCTATGGTTCTAATAATACCCAGGACTGCAAATAAATAGTGGGAATGGAACATTTTAGAAGAAATAGAGGCTGGGGAAAGAGGATGTAATAATTAAATGTCGCAATATTCAGTCAATTCAAAAAACTCCTTCAGGAGCACAGAAGCAAAGAAGTATAAGGAAGAGATGACTTGCCCTTAAAATTGTGTAGGCTGATTGGGTTCATGGGCTTAAATATCTTGTCAAAAGATGGGGGCCAATATATTATGACATGGGAACAATATGCCTTAGGGGCAGCATAGATTAATGATAATGTATAGAATGGGTTCATTTGGGTTAATATAGAAGGTATATGGACCAGCTCATTCTCTGCCGCTCCCCCATCCAGGATGAAACAGTCTCAAGCCAACCTGATTATTTCCGATGGTGCCGTGTAGAAGAGGTCAGTATGGATAAATAGAGGTGGATGGTGGCAGCAGATAGATGAACATTTAAGGCAAATAAGTTAATGAGTTCAACAAGGGTGATTACATTATTAAAGAACAACTTCATTAAGCAATGTTAGTATCTGTTCCTAATTTACTCTACTTTCAATTTACTGGCATTTAGCTATGTATACTGCAAATTAATATGCTAATGGAAATCATGTACTGCCAATAATGAGAAAACTGTCATCCAATAGATAAGCTTGATTTTTGAAGAAAGACTCAGTGTGCACTCTGATACCCAACAATTGAAGATGTCTTGTAATCAGAATGAGCAAATAAAACCATAATCATGCACCAACAGCATGTGGACTGCAGTTGTGGAATAGCAGGTATAGTAGGGAGAGATGGTGCCTATAGTAGCAGTGGGGGGATAATAGCCTCTGGGAAGGGACTGGGGCTGTGGGACAGCAGGTATAGTAGGGAGAGATGGTGCCTAGAGTAGCAGTGGGGGGATAATAGCCTCTGGGAAGGGACTGTGGCTGTGGGATAGCAGGTATAGTAGGGAGAGATGGTGCCTATAATAGCAGTGGGATAATAGCCTCTGGGAAGGGACTGTGGCTGTGGGATAGCAGGTATAGTAGGGAGAGATGGTGCCTATAATAGCAGTGGGATAATAGCCTCTGGGAAGGGACTGGGGCTGTGGGATAGCAGGTATAGTAGGGAGAGATGGTGCCTATAGTAGCAGTGGGATAATAGCCTCTGGGAAGGGACTGGGGCTGTGGGATAGCAGGTATAGTAGGGAGAGATGGTGCCTATAATAGCAGTGGGATAATAGCCTCTGGGAAGGGACTGGGGCTGTGGGATAGCAGGTATAATAGGGAGAGATGGTGCCTAGAGTTGCAGTGGGGGGATAATAGCCTCTGGGAAGGGACTGGGGCTGTGGGATAGCAGGTATAGTAGGGAGAGATGGTGCCTATAGTAGCAGTGGGATAATAGCCTCTGGGAAGGGACTGGGGCTGTGGGATAGCAGGTATAATAGGGAGAGATGGTGCCTATAGTAGCAGTGGGATAATAGCCTCTGGGAAGGGACTGGGGCTGTGGGATAGCAGGTATAGTAGGGAGAGATGGTGCCTATAGTAGCAGTGGGATAATAGCCTCTGGGAAGGGACTGGGGCTGTGGGATAGAAGGGATAGTAGGGAGAGATGGTGCCTATAGTAGCAGTGGGGGGATAATAGCCTTTGGGAAGGGACCGGAGCTGTGGGATAGCAGGTATAGTAGGGAGAGATGGTGCCTATAGTAGCAGTGGGGGTACAATAACCTCTGGGAAGGGACTGTGGCTGTGGGATAGCAGGTATAGTAGGGAGAGATGGTGCCAATAGTAGCAGTGGGGGGATAATAGCCTCTGGGAAGGGACTGTGGCTGTGGGATAGCAGGTATAGTAGGGAGAGATGGTGCCTATAGTAGCAGTGGGGGGATAATAGCCTCTGGGAAGTGACTGTGGCTGTGGGATAGCAGGTATAGTAGGGAGAGATGGTGCCTATAGTAGCAGTGGGGGGATAATAGCCTCTGGGAAGGGACTGGGGCTGTGGGATAGCAGGTATAGTAGGGAGAGATGGTGCCTATAGTAGCAGTGGGGGTACAATAACCTCTGGGAAGGGACTGTGGCTGTGGGATAGCAGGTATAGTAGGGAGAGATGGTGCCAATAGTAGCAGTGGGGGGATAATAGCCTCTGGGAAGGGACTGTGGCTGTGGGATAGCAGGTATAGTAGGGAGAGATGGTGCCTATAGTAGCAGTGGGGGGATAATAGCCTCTGGGAAGTGACTGTGGCTGTGGGATAGCAGGTATAGTAGGGAGAGATGGTGCCTATAGTAGCAGTGGGGGGATAATAGCCTCTGGGAAGGGACTGGGGCTGTGGGATAGCAGGTATAGTAGGGAGAGATGGTGCCTATAGTAGCAGTGGGATAATAGCCTCTGGGAAGGGACTGTGGCTGTGGGATAGCAGGTATAGTAGGGAGAGATGGTGCCTATAGTAGCAGTGGGGGGATAATAGCCTCTGGGAAGGGACTGGGGCTGTGGGATAGCAGGTATAGTAGGGAGAGATGGTGCCTATAGTAGCAGTGGGGGGATAATAGCCTCTGGGAAGGGACTGGGGCTGTGGGATAGCAGGTATAGTAGGTAAAGATGGTGCCTATAGTATAACTGGGGGAAATAGTTCATGGAAGGTGTCTTTGGCCATAGAATAATGTATAATTGAACAATCTTTTCCATTATATTATGATTTTTTTTTTCAAATTGTCTGAACTGTTATATCTGATTAGTTAGAAGCTTAAATGAAGTATAATTGTGGCTGCCTAAGTCTCAACATGATCCTAGCACAATGAAAGTCTTTGAGCACATTAAGAGAAATACAATACACTCTTTTAAGCTTCTGTTTATCAGCGGCACTAATGACCATGACTGGCTTTATATTGAGTGGTTTATATTGAGCTACTGTGTTTGTACTGGGTGCAGGGGCTCCAGTGTGTGAAAGGACACCTATTGGAATGAATTAAAGCAACTCTCAATTATATAATTTTTTATAAAAAAAAATCCAGCATAATGATGTCAAGATCACTCTGATAGGTCCAGATAGTGAGCATAACAATAAAACATGATTTACATTATGACAGTTTGTGGGAAACTGGCCCATTCCTGTGTTACAGGTCCCATATACAGTAATACATGAATTACATTACAGGTATAGGACCTGTTATCCAGAATGTTCAGGACCAAGGGTATTCTGGATAAGGGATCTTTCTGTAATTTTGATCTCCATACCTTAAGTCTGCTAAAAATCATTAAAACATTAATTAAACCCAATAGGTTTGTTTTGCATCCAATAAGGATTATTTATATCTTAGTTGGGATCAAGTACAGGTACTGTTTTATTATTACAGAGAAAGGGGAATCATTTAACCATTAAATAAACCCAATAGGGCTGTTCTGCCCCCAATAAGGGGTAATTATATCTTAGTTGGGATCAAGTACAGGTACTGTTTTATTATTACAGAGAAAAGGGAATCATTTAACCATTAAATAAACCCAATAGGGGTGTTCTGCCCCAATAAGGGGTAATTATATCTTAGTTGGGATCAAGTACAGGTACTGTTTTATTATTACAGAGAAAAGGGAATCATTTAACCATTAAATAAACCCAATAGGGCTGTTCTGCCCCAATAAGGGGTAATTATATCTTAGTTGGGATCAAGTACAAGGTTCTGTTTTATTATTACAGAGAAAAAGGAAATCAGTTTTAAAATTCCATAATTCAGAGCTTTCTGGATAATGGTTTTCCGGATAAGGGGTCTGATACCTGTCTTACTTTTAATCAATATGGGGCAGACACAGATATTCTGACAGTTTGTGGTTGGTCTTATTTATTTATTTTTATTTTTATGTTTCTTTGCGTTAATATTTCTTTCTGTTCAGTCTCTCTTTTTTCATCTCCCATGGTATAAACATACAGATGCTACAGAGAGGGCAAAGCTCTGCTTCTTATAGAAGAAAATGATTTTGCACCAATTTGGCAGAAAGGGGCCTGTGATTCCTGCCTTGGTTATGCTAATGTATCAGGGAATTATGATGTGTGTCAGGCTTATATATAAGCACCATGCCAGAATCTCTGTATGTGATGTTGTTTGCCCCAGAGCCTTTGATATTATGTAAATAATAGCGACGCTAATAATTTCACTGTGAAAACTCACACTCGGGTTTTCTGTGCTTTTAATAATTCAGCAGCACTTTGGATTTTCTTTCTTTCCATTTACATATAAGTATTAGACGTAGGCTGTGCCAGTATCAGGCTGTCATTTTGGGCCATATAATGTGTGAAATGCTTTATTCTCTTAAAAGAATATATAACCTGCATGAGGAGTATTGAGCAATTATTTATTTTCCCTAAATCTTACAGCTCAGTACAGACTGTGGGCAAAGGGACAGTATTGGTGCAGTGCATTAGTATATGGGAAGGGGAGCTGCTACACAGGTGTAGTTGCAGAATAGCTGAAATTGGTGCATATGATATTTAAATATATTTACAATCAGGAAAGAAGATCCAGTATATTGTTGCAGGGGGTAGGGGAGGAATATAGAGGTGCTTGTATAGGGTGAGGAGATTTGGATAATATATATTGTGCAGATCAGATTTTAGGGGCCAAGGATTGGGGGGGGGGTACTGAAATGGTGTTGCTTTCAGGTCCATTAATTTCTAATTTGTGCCAATGCCTGGAATTCTGTTTCATTA
This sequence comes from Xenopus tropicalis, assembly GCF_000004195.4. Lineage (NCBI taxonomy): Eukaryota > Metazoa > Chordata > Amphibia > Anura > Pipidae > Xenopus > Xenopus tropicalis. The sequence goes on along the minus strand of NC_030683.2, from coordinate 110,235,468 downwards.
AGGCTTCACAAAGTTTTGTTGTGCCTCTAGGGTTGCCATCCAGCTGGTATAGTATTTTACCAGCCGAGTTAATAAATCACTAGGCCTTGTAGTTGCCATGTACTTGCCAGGTAATTTGTAATTCACTATCCTTCCCCTCCCAACCTGCACTTGATTTTCCTATTTAACACTCCCACTCCCTTCATGTCTATCTCCCACTCTCTCTGCACTCAACCAGTCCAATCACTGCCCCAATCCACCCAGTGAAATCATCACTTGGCCACATGACATCATCACTCTATGGCTGAGTTTTCAGCAAAGGTGGCAACCCTATGTAAATCTATTGCTAGTGCATGGGCTGCCATGGAGAGGGCCACTTCGGAAGCCATGAATAGTGATGGGCGAAATGTTTCGGCAGGCATGTATTCGCAGCTAATTTCCGCGTTTCACCATTTGCCGCGGAAAAATTCGGCGCATGGCGCACGTCCGACGAAACACTAGCCGCGGGCGACAAAAGAATAGCCATGTGACGAAAGAATAGCCACGGGCGACGAAAGAATAGCCGCGGGCGACAAAAGAATAGCCATGCAACAAAAGAATAGCCGCGGCCAACAAAAGAATAGCCGCGGGCAACAAAAGAATAGTTGCGGGCGACAATTTTTTTTTGACGTGCAACATTTTCGCCTTTCCCGAATTTTTAGGTGAAGCGAAACAGGACAGATTCACTCATCACTAGCCATGAGTGGTTGGAAAGAGAACAGTACATAAAATATCAGCTATTTCTTGGAAAACCACAACAATAGTTTTTTTCCTCTGATAAAGAGACAATAAGCTCCTGTGTGTGACGGGGAAGCGCTTTGCAGTTCCTAGCAGTGAGGAGCACAGGGAACAGCAGATGTTTCTAGCAAGCGAGCAGTGCAGTCATCACACTGATAAAAAGCACAAGATCAAAACATGTTGGGATAAAGGAATCCGAGTTTTATTTAGCGGAGATCATTTTAGCTCCACTGAGTACATGTTAACTCATGATTGGCTGCCAGGCTGTACCTACTCTAAAGGAAAGCACTCTCTCTATCTCTTTAGATGCTCTAGCCCCCCCTAATCTTCTTGAACTGAACCTCCCACAACCTCCTGATGACCTTCAGTTTTTGGTGCAATGCTGGCGATTTCTTGATTCAAATCATTTAGATGGCTAATACATATGTATAACGTAACACACCTTCCTGGTGTTTATCTGTAACCATCCCACTGTCCCATTTCTTATTGAAAAGTCCATCTATTTCCACCTTTTGCCCAAGTGAAGGCTTCCTTGCTTGAAGCTGAGCGAGATGAAGGTAATAAAAACAGATCTATAGCTGTCTCCAATGGTTCATATAAGGACAAATATTTCTTATGGGTTCCAAAACAGTAATCAGATCAAAGGTCCTGGACAAATGTGGTACTTAAAATGCATCCAAACCTTGTTACTTCTTTAAACCTTCTTGAAACTAATTTGGCAGTGGTTGCCAGACTTTTTCAGTTAAGGCCCCCCTTGAAGGCTTAACCTTTTGGACAAACCTTGTGTATTAGTCATTCAGCCATAGTTTGTCATAATTTAACAATATCTAGGCCAGCAAATGCATATTCACTCCAAATCTTAACTGGCTTCCAAGCTGGACTTTTAGGTGCATCTATGAAGGCAAATGGCTATTTTCCCCTTAAACTAATCCTAACCACCATTTAGGCTGAGCCCCCCGCCACTACTCTAAGTTCCCCCAGGTAGGGAAGGGGTTACCTCTACAGTTTGGCAACCAATGATCTAAGGTTCCTGTCATTTCCTGTATAACCCATTCAAGGAGAGAAGAACAATATTTCACAGCTGTTACTGCAAAAAATATGTTGCTCTTGGGTCCTCTATTGACTTCTACTAAGAATAAATCACCTGAATTTATTGCATGGCCCCCTTATATAAATTATATCCAACTTGAATGCCTGTTCTCCAGTGTAAACAATCCCTTTTTTAACTATACATGACATACATTGTTTAAATAATGTCCTTTTTGAACAAAATTGTACTGTATAGATGGGGCCTTACCTTTTATTTATAAAGGGGAAGAATTACCCTCTCCTCCTATAAATCTATGCCTCTTTTAATAAAGGACAATACCTTTCTGCTGCTGACTGGCATTGCTTGTTACAGATACAGCAGTTTATTATCCTCAAGTACCCCCGGTCCATCTCCATCAAGGATTTGTCTTTTAGTCACATAAGATGTTATGCACATCTACTTTTCATCCTAAAGTTATGAGCTCTCACCTGATCTCTTCTCCCCTAAATATATCCACACACTTATAAGCTCTTGATAATTTCCTGCTCACTATCTCTCACTGCATACATAACACCAAGTTTCCTCTCCTCTTATCATCTATGCACCCTTTACTTTTCCATCTCATATGTTTTCCTTTCTACATTATTCTTCTTGTTTAATACTAACCACCATCCCTCCCCACATACCTCCCACCCCAACACTATTTCCTCCCTACATGGCCCCATCCAATTTCATAAAGTGTATCTGTTCCTTCTCCCCACACATATTTCTCCCGTTGTTATAATCACACTTTGCCCAGGCACTGGCTGGGTCAGCACTCATACAATTAAGCATGGTGGCTCAGTGCCTTTTCTTTTTCAAATGTTTTTATTGATTTTAACTTAGACAAGCAAAATATGATGCAAACAAAAGAGCATTATAGTTCAGAATGAAAATCTGACAATGAAATAGATTCGTTAATGACGAGTGATACAAAGTATCAAATTACTGAACAAGAAAATAAACTATAAATATAAACAGATTCTTTCAGCTTTCAGAAAATGAAGGAATACTTTACAAGACAAATTGGTCTGAAATGAAATGTGAAAAGAAGTAATAGGTAATTACCTTCACAAAAAGTATTTCTGGTAATACGTGTTGCTCCCATAAACGTACCTATTATTTGGTTAGTTTAACACAATTTAAATAAAATTTAAAAGTAACACAATATAAATAAGAAACCCAATTAATCATGAAGTTGTATCTAAGTTTTTGGGTCCAAGACTCAATAAGTTCTGGTAAAGAAAGTTCATATAACTGGAGCAAAATATCTTCCAAAAAAGGAACCTTATGTCTAATCCAGTATTAAAAAAGTGATTTATGAGCTGAAGCCATGACCAAAAATAGACAATGATCTGACTAGAAGTCTTCGCATTACTTTTAGGGTTAAGATATTTTTTTGAGCCTAAAATTGCAAATTGAAGAGTTAGAATCATATTCATTTTGGTAGATACAGCTCAGTGCCCAGCATTGCTTAGGGCCATGGGTATGATTTTGAACAGGGCTTTATCTGTGTATATTCTTTTTGTGTTTGGTGGTTTATTATAAAGGGCTCAGGTTGACTTCTAATTATAAGAAATTAAATTGTATGCTCCACTGGAACAGGGACTGATTTGAAAACTTAAATTTTCTCTGTAAATAGGAGTTATTATTATTATTACTACTAAGCTCCTCAATCTATCATTTTTGGATTTTTCCGAATTACTTGTGTGTGGGAGAGGGGTCAGTACCAAGATGGAGCCTCACTGCAAATTTTGCCACTAAGCCGTAACTGACCTGTAATTTGGATCACTATACCTTAGGCTGATGCCACACGCGGCGTAGGGCTGATTTTTTCGGCAAGCAGAAAAACGCTTGCCGAAAAATCAGCCCTACGCCTGCTACTTGTGCCTGCACCCGAATGAATGGGATACGCTCGGGTGCAGGCACATGTAGCCGATATACGCATGAGAATGCCGATATACGCGAGAGAATGCAAAGTCTTGCGTTTTCTTGCGTATATCGGCTACATGTGCCTGCACCCGAGCGTATCCCATTCATTCGGGTGCAGGCACAAGTAGGAGGCGTAGGGCTGAATTTTCGGCAAGCGTTTATCCGCTTGCCGAAAATTTCAGCCCTACGCCACGTGGGGCATTAGCCTAAAGTCTGCTAAAAATCATTTATACATGAAATAAACCCAGTAGGATAGTTGTGCAACCAATATGGATCCATGCAGCTTCGTTACCATCAAGTACAAGGTAGTGCAGGAATTTATTTGTAAATATTTCAATTATTTCCATAATTTAGACTCTTTGGTAAATTGCTTCTTGTAATATAGAGCCTTCTGGGCAACAGGCTTTTCTGGTAAGAGATTCTCTACCTGAACTACATAAATAAGGGATAATATTAAAAATATATGTTATAGATACATTGATTGAGAACAATTCACCGTTCTTCTTTTATAAATGTTAAAAAAAAAATACTATTTTGCTATTTTCTCTGTAAAAAATGTGCTGTTCAAGTTTAGATTGCGAAACTTGCCAATTTGGAGTTGTGATTTAAAAGCTTTCTGTCCCATGCAACACAATCTTGCCGAGGCCTCTCTCACAATATTGATCTCGCCTTGTCATGTGCAGTAAGGGTGATGTAGCCATGGCAATGCTGTGACAGGCACTCACCTTGTTTGGAAATGCATCTGAAGTGCAAATAGGAGTCTGCACAATGGATGCCCCTCTAATGCATATTATTTGTGAAAAGGGGGTCATGCATTGTGCAGAGAAAGAGGCAGTCATTTGCTTTGCTAATGGGTTCATTAGGGCTTATTTATGACTGCAAGACACAGAACTAGATACAAATATGGGCCAGTCAAAATACTATTTACCAGAGAGCTTGTGCCAACTTGTGCCTGTCTATACCTGTGCCAATATGCATGCATGGTGCAAGGTACGGCACACTCCGGCACCAGGGAGCCATGTACCATACACTTGCCTTATACAGAAGGTCATCTCAGGGTTTCTTTAGCATGATTTGCCTATAAATGCTCCTGCTTGTGCCATCTGAACCATGTGTAAATGTGATTATAAACTACACAGGCTCAGGAAGTGCCCGCATTGAAGCTGCTGCAACTTGTTTATTGACGAATCACAAGCAAAAAAACAACACTTGCAACATTTGCAGCAGAAGAATTACTGGGATGTTGAGCAAGTTGCATTGTGAGTAATAACATGGTGAGTAGCAGCAATATTTTGTGCTTAGTACAAAAAGCACCAGTATCTAGATACAGGTATGGAATCCCTTATCTGGAAACCCATTATCCAGAAAGTTCCAAATTACAGAAAGGCTATTGCCCATAGACTCCATTATAAGCAAATAATTCTAATTTTTAAAAATGATTCCTTTTTCTCTGTGATAATAAAACAGTACTTTGTACTTGATCCCAACTAAGATATAATTACCCCTTATTGGGGGCAGAACAATCCTATTGGGTTTATTTAATGGTTAAATGATTCCCTTTTCTCTGTAATAATAAAACAGTACCTGTACTTGATCCCAACTAAGATATAATTACCCCTTATTGGGGGCAGAACAGCCCTATTGGGTTTATTTAATGGTTAAATGATTCCCTTTTCTCTGTAATAATAAAACAGTACCTGTACTTGATCCCAACTAAGATATAATTACCCCTTATTGGGGGCAGAACAGCCCTATTGGGTTTATTTAATGGTTAAATGATTCCCTTTTCTCTGTAATAATAAAACAGTACCTGTACTTGATCCCAACTAAGATATAATTAATCCTTATTGGAGGCAGAACAGCCCTATTGGGTTTATTTAATGGTTAAATGATTCCCTTTTCTCTGTAATAATAAAACAGTACCTGTACTTGATCCCAACTAAGATATAATTACCCCTTATTGGGGGCAGAACAGCCCTATTGGGTTTATTTAATGGTTAAATGATTCCCTTTTCTCTGTAATAATAAAACAGTACCTGTACTTGATCCCAACTAAGATATAATTACCCCTTATTGGGGGCAGAACAGCCCTATTGGGTTTATTTAATGGTTAAATGATTCCCTTTTCTCTGTAATAATAAAACAGTACCTGTACTTGATCCCAACTAAGATATAATTACCCCTTATTGGGGGCAGAACAGCCCTATTGGGTTTATTTAATGGTTAAATGATTCCCTTTTCTCTGTAATAATAAAACAGTACCTGTACTTGATCCCAACTAAGATATAATTAATCCTTATTGGAGGCAGAACAGCCCTATTGGGTTTATTTAATGGTTAAATGATTCCCTTTTCTCTGTAATAATAAAACAGTACCTGTACTTGATCCCAACTAAGATATAATTAATCATTAATGGAGGCAAAACAATCCTATTGGGTTTATTCAATATTGAAATGATGTTTAGCAGACTTAAGTTATGGAGATCCAAATTACAGAAAGATCCCTTATCCAGAAAACCCCAGGTCCCAAGCATTCTGGATAACGGGTCCCATACCTGAACTAGCTATCAAGGAACAATGCAAGATTTGTCTTCCAAGACAAATTACTTCGAATGCACCTTGACCCCTATGACTTACATAAACGCGCTACTGCTACTGCCAACTGAGGTCACATCTTCCTGGGAGCTTGGAGCCTCTCTTGGAGCCACATTCTCATCTATATGGGGTGTGATACAAAACAACCTGCCTGGGCTTTTGCCGTGACCTTTCTCCAGCACTATTTTTTTTGGTACTAGGGGCAAAGTAAACCACTTTACATCAGTAAATTTGGAAAGAGGTTTTAAAATCCCCTGACAAAGGATAAAATCCACTGCCAGTCCAACAGCAAACATCAATGAGGTGATTACAATATAACAAGTGACATAAGTGATATTATATAGTATGACCCAGCATAAACTTGATAATAACATGGATGATATCTTTGTAACCTGCAGCTACTAGTAATCTGAGGCTGCAGGGGGTTGTAGTTTACATCAGGAGACAACCTCATTCATGGAGGCAGAGCTGGTTATCGGTGTCCCAACTTGCTCATGGATAATGCTGCAATTCCAATCTGTCAGCTACAGGTAATAGACTCCTGCTCCTGACACACTGATTGGATCTTACGGGAGCTGTTTGTCTCTCCGATGCCGAGTCCTCCCTTAGCTGTCAGCTTTAATGGGCAGCGGCAATAGCCTGATGTTTGTCATTTAATATCTTGTGCACTCTTCAGACTGACAAATTTATGGAGGAGGATATTGCCGTGGCTTTTTATTTCTGTGCATTCGTTATGTATCAAGCATGGTTCCTCTGATTAATATGTTGATTTATAATTGGTTTTATTTATAGCCAGGTGGAAGGGTTTTTAGGACCTGTCCATATGGCAACATGGAAAACTTTTAATAAGACATTGATGCTAAACACAGCATCTCTAATGAAGAAAGAAGCCAATACCAAAAAGGTTATATGAACATATTGTTGATGTGTCTCTGAAACCTAAATTGCTTTCATTCTTCCTGGTCATTTTGCAATTTCTGATATCCAAGGGTTTGAAAAGTTTTTTAAACAAAAAGTACTACTATATCCTCATTATTTGTGGAAGTATTGTGTATAGGTCAAGGGAATAGCGCTGTGCAATCGTAGGGAGTAATTCTCGCTATGGAGATTGCCATTCTGGCCTTGATCAATTTACCCCCCCCTCTTAAAGATGCCTGCCAGACCATTCCTTTTTTTTCTTCTTTTTGTAACTTATCTCACAAGACTTAGAATTGAATCAATTACCTCTTATCTAAACAGCTCATTTACTGTACATTTATTCCATTGTATGCTCAGTTCTAAAGCTGGCCATACATTATACACTCATTTGGTTACCAAAGGAGGGGTTCTTTCCTTGCTATGCCCGCCTGGGGGGGGGCAATATCGAGTTGATGCGATTGTTTGGCCCTAGAGACAAATGATTGGATCACAACGATGGGGATACAGGCCATCAGATAGTTACATAGTTACATAGAGTTGAAAAAAGAGTCCATCAGGTTCAACCCTTCCAAGTGAACCCAGCACACACAACCTATACTTACCAATCTATACACTCACATACATAAACTATATATACAACCACTAATACTAACTGTAGATATTAGTATCGCATTAGTATTTCATCAACAAGCCTATGCAGTCTTCAATGGAAAAATTAAAGGTGGCTGATTGACATAAGCCCGATTTTCAGACAGATATGGTTCAGGAAGGCCCATCGGAGACCCCCAAACATCAGCAGCTGACAATTCAGTCTGAAGTGGCCAATTCTGTATATTAAATCTGTCTGTGTATGGCTGCCTTAACTTAGCTACAAGAGTGGATGAAATGGCTCATTTACTTTCAAATCACAACATAGGTACTAACAGCAACCACAGCAAATGGGAGTCAGTAGTTAGTTATGATTAGTCTACTGAAAGTCAGAAAATGAACACAGGGATCTGCTTGCTTGCTATAAGTAACTTGCCATACATAGTGATTTGGCCAGCCATACACTGGGCCATATTTGTATGATAAGCTCATTGGCCTGGGGGTTTCTGGGGTTCAAGGTCCCCACTATTCTAGTACTCAATTTAGTAGTATCTGCACAACAGAGACAACACAGCACTATTTTAGGCATGGATAAAAAATTAAACAGAGTTATAAAAATGGAGCTCATTAAGCAATGACAGTATTTAACGTGATTGTAACAAGACTGCAGTAGCAGTGCAACAATAGCTGCAACACTGCAGGCTGGGATCCCTGATGATGGCTTTGTGCTTTTATCTAGAATTTTTCCCATAGGGACCCCTGTGATGTTGATGGCCCAGGGCAAATGCTCTCTAAAATGTTCCCTCAAATTAAACGTGGATCTGTAAAACAAAGCAGCGATGAAAACAATAAGGGAAAATTGAGCCTCAGCTGGGTTATACGCTAATTCCGCAGTTATGGCCGCTGCTTCTCATTTCGAGGTTGCGGAACATCTGCATATGGATAGGTATCTGATCAAATAATGTAGATGTGAAAGCGTTCTAATATTAATGATTTAACAGGTGCTAAACTGCTCTCATAATCATGCTATATTTGCTTTTAAATAACCAATAGGATTTATTGTCTGTTTGTTTCCCATGAAATAGCCCATAAAGTGAGGTTAAAGGCAAACTATACCCCCAAACAATGTAGGTCTCTATAAAACTATATTGCATAAACAGCTCATATGTAAAACCCTGCTTCATCTAAATAAATCATTTTCAGAAAAAAGATACTTTTTAGTAGTATTTGCTATTGGGTAATCCTAAATAGAAAACTGGCATTTTAAGAATTAAGGGCCGCCCCCTGGGATTATAGGATTCACAGTGCACACAAACAAGCCAAGGCACACATACATGCTAGGCCCCATCAGCCAATTAATGGACAGAGTTTTGCTTTTTACTCCCACACTACTTCCTGTTACAGTCAGAGCTGCATTATTTCCTGTCAGCTGATCTCTGAGGGAGCCCACAGCCCATCACTAAATGGTGGATCAAGGATGTAAAAGGGCAATATTTACTGATATCTATATATATATATTCCAGTTTGGCGAGATTCTTTAATAGGTCACTTAACATAATATAAACTATCTGTTGGTTAAGTATTAATTCTGGGGCTATAGTTTTCCTTTAATTTAATGCTGAGAACATTCCATCCCTCCATATTTATGTATTTATGGTTGGGATCAATGGGGGATGGCCATACAGTCAAGACTGTGCAGCCTGACTGATTAAAGAGGGGTTCCAGGGCAAGCCAGTTCTACTGATATTAGTGTTCAAGGGGCAAGGTATTGATTTCCTTTTCAGCACTGTGGATTGATTAGGGGTGGGTGGGGTAAAGTTGAGTAGACTGAGGAAGATGGAGGGGGGAAACACCAAAGCCCAGAGTCCATGTTACTCTCTAATACGGGCATCGATAAGCTTTTTTACACATGAGCCACATTGAAATGTAGAGAGATGGGGAGAAACACAGTCATGAAACATGTTCCTGGGGTTGCCAAATGAGGGTTTTGATTGGCTATTTGGTAGCCCCTATGTGGACTGGCAGCCTACAGGAGGCTCTGTTTGGCAGTACACCTGGTTTTTATGCAACCAAAATGTTCCTCCAAGCCAGGAATTCAAAGATAAGCACCACTGGTTGGAGATCTGCCATATGTTTTACTTTGTATGGAATAAATGCAAATAATTGTACATTGATGGCAATAACAATGGCACTGTGATTTACCTCTAGGGGGCACTAGTCTGTAAAACGTTTATGTCTATCTTGTACAAATGGCACGAAGCAGAGATAGAATGACTGTGCACATGGCAGGCTACCTGCTCGTCCTTCTCTGTCTACTTGAGAGAACATAAGTAGAAGATTACACAGTTTTGCAATTCCAGTAGACAGGTTGCCAGCCTTCCCAGTCAGAAAGATAAGGCGAATAATCTTCTCTGCTTACTTCTGCTCTAGTGGTGGCCATGGAATAGATTTAACAGCACATTTGAATTGATCATGTTCTGTTGTATTATCATATCAGTATGGAGTGAAGAAAATAAAATGCTAGAACTAGGCTCCAGCATTCATATACAGCAAAGACTGTGTTAAGTTAGAAACAATGTGGGTTACTTACCACCCCCAGGGCATAGTCCAAAGGGCAAAGAACAGGTTTTATTAACCATGTTTTTTTTACAGTCTAAACTCTATGTAGAGGAAAAGCTGAATGTTTATGCACTCCAAATGGAGCAAAGGAACCTGCATTCACCCCAGAAATTCAGTGATGCCTGCGTTTAGCAACAGTATATTCATGGGGGTGGTTGGGGGAAGCACATAGGCAACCCCTCTCCTTCTTCCTATCCATTCCATTCCATTCAGGAGTGTAACGTAGTGAGTGCCCTATGGCAGGTGTAAAGGACAGTGCTTGTGTCCAGCAGAGTTGTCTAGTCTTGAAAAAGGTCCTCTAGGTGGGACTACTGAAATATTGACTTCAGCAATTAAAATTTCTTTTGAGTCATAGGAAAGATCTATGAGTGCTCCTGCATTTTGTTTATGGACAGGATTGAACTTGGGGGTTAGGGCACACCAGTAGTGATGGGCGAAATGTTTCGCCAGGCATGGATTCGCGTTTTGCCATTGGCGGATTGTTTCACGAAACGGATGAAAAAATTTGCGCGGAAAAATTCGCCGTGCGTCCAAAAATTGTCGTGGGGCGACAAAAAAATAGCCGCGCGATAAAAGAATAGCCACGGGCGACAAAAGAATAGCTGCACGACAAAACAATAGCCGCGGGCGACAAAACAATGGCAGCGGGCGACAAAACAATAGCCACGGGCGACAACCCTTTCCTACCTGAGTGCCACGAATATCCTGTAAATTATATCCTTATAAATGTTGCTTATTGATGTCATCTGTTATAATCCATGCTTAGTGATGTACCCCTTGTTTTAAAATGGGGATATTAGAAGTCACCCTAGAGTTGACCTGTGTAAAAGCACTCAGCCTTTGGCCTCATGCTTCATGGAACACCTTGGTGAGGGGTGGGCGCGCTTTATTCCCTATATATATATATATATATATATAATAAAGAACATAGAGAAGCACTACCCTTAACTGTAGAGCCAACTGCCCCAGGAGCAGGTAAAGAAAATTCTAAACAGAAAAAGTACAAACCCTGAGGAAGAGCACAGCTGGTGCTCGGCACGTTGGAATTTTTGTAAATAAAACACTTTTCTTTTTGAGAAGTTTCTCTCTCTCTGTACTGGGTATCATTTGGAATGGTTCTTTTGGGTCTTTTTTCAACCAAAATAAACTATGTACAGTAACTATGTAATCACAGAACAGGTTGCGTGAATAAAGCACATTTGCAGCAGGAGTCAGAGTGGCCCCTGTTGCTTATATGGTGGGTCTATTGTACGATATGTACACATGAGGCAAGGAGAGACCATTTTCTTAGGTAGCTCTTTACCAGGGATGCTCAAAAGCCTCTTGAAGAGCTGAATGTCCAAATATTAATGGGAATTCATCTTTTTACAGTAGTTACTCTATACTAGTGAGGGAGGCAGCACGGCTTTACGCAGCACAAGTAGATGAAGCACCCGTGCATGTACAGTAACTGGGCAGAATGCTTCCGAATTTGGATCAGTCCATTCTCTACTGCTTTATAGCTCCGTTGTGCCCTTTGTGGGCTGCAAATATTTTGACTTAAATCAATACTTTCATTATTCTTTATGCTTCCGCTGTACAATAATGCCTTAAAAGAAAAGCACTTCAAAGGCTTTCCATTTTAGCTTTATAATCTCTATCTACCAACCTTTTGCCGACTCACTTTCTATGATTAAGTGACAGCACCATTGCAGGTTACGTTCATTTGTTACATTCGTTATATCTCTTTTGGATAGAATGCCAAGGGCAGGCAGTAAGTGGAAATGCTCTTAAATTACTTCTTCTGGCTTAGATCACTTCTAGAACTGCCTGCCCCCCATCAGTCAGACCATAAGTCAACCAAGTAAAAGTGAACCTTTGCCTTATTTGCCTTCTTCTCCTCTGACTCCCAGCAGCCAAAAAACTATTGCTCTGTGGGGCTACAATTGTATTCTTATTGAAACGTTGTATTACTTATTTTTCTATTCAGGTTATCTCCTATTTATTTACCTGTCTCTCATTCCAACCACCTCCTGGTTGCTAAGGTAATTTGAACCATAGCAACCAGTTTACTGCTGAAACTGTAGAGCGGCTGTATAAAAAAGTAAAATAACTAAAGAACCACAAATGTTAAAAAAAGACCAATGGCAAATTGTCTTAGAATATTATTCTCTACATCATATTAAAAGTTAACTCAAATATGAAAACTGAATTAATAAACTATATAAATAATATATTTAAACCTGGGCAGCTGATGTTAAACAGGGGGTAAGGAATGATGCTAGGATCTAATTTGTCTCTCTAATAATACCATAAGGGTTTCTTTTCCTTCTGTTCTAAATGTGTGTTATTTACTTATGGAGTATATTGTATATATTTGCATTCATATTTCCCAGTGTCCCTATTAGTCAGTAACATTTCTATTGCTCTGTAGTCAGAGGGAAGGGAGATTTAGGAGAAGGGATTCCATGTGGGTTTTCTTAGTAATTCTTTATCAATATGTTGTTTATAGATTTTACACACTGGGGAAATATTTTCTTTCATTTTATTTCCCTGCTCATGTTTGTGCTGTGGTGAGTGATATGTCACCCGATACTGATGGAGAAATCCTTTTATTGAAAATGATGTACTTACACAAGAGCAAATGTAAATGGTTGAGCATTACAGCGGCACCCCATGCCTGAGAGATAAGTACGTAGGGCTTGGTTGTTGTTGGGTTCTAAGGGCTCTGGCACACGGGGAGATTAGTCGCCCGTGACAAAACTCTCTGTTCGCGGGCGACTAATCTCCCCCAAATGCCATCCCACCGGCGAAAATGTAAATCGCCGGTGGGATGGCATACGTGGCGGCGCGATTTCACTGAAATCGCGCAAGTTGCCTCGAAAGGAAACTTGCGCGATTTCACTGAAATCGCGCCGCGTATGCCATCCCACTGGCAATTTACATTTTCGCCGGTGGGATGGCATTTGGGGGAGATTAGTCGCCCGAGACACAGGAGATTTCTTGCGGGCAACTAATCTCCCCGTGTGCCAGAGCCCTTAGGGTAAAGACACATGGAGCTACTAGTAGCAGCTACTTGTCATGGCTAGTAAAATAGACAATGCTGATCATTTACTGATAATTGTCTCTACATGTGTTTTAGCAGGGGCAATTCTCAGGATTGTCTATGGTAGGTTATATTCGGGATTTTAGTAGCCTTGAAAAAGTAGCTGCTATTAGGCAGTGGGTACACAGGGAGATTAGTCGCCCCGCAACAAATCTTTGTTGTCGTGGGTGACTAATCTCTCCGCAATGCCATCCTACCGGTTAGAATGTAAATCACTGGTGCGCTTTGCGCTTTGGGTCCTACGGGAGAAAATCGCTTTACAAATGTTTGTTGTTGTTGTTGGTGGGATGGCATATGCGTCGCAGCAATGTCCTACAGTCGCCCGAAGTTTCCTCCGAAGACAACTTCAGGCGACAGTGGAACTTTGCAGCGGTGCATATCCCATCCCACCAGCGATTTACATTCTAGCAAATGAAATGGCATTGCGGGTAGATTAATCGCTCGCAACAACTAAGATTTGTTGCGGGGCGACTAATCTCCCCGTGTACCCCTGCCCTAAGAGATGTAGTTACAAGGCTGAATGCTGACCATTACTTATTGTAGGAAATTGTAGGTACTGTCTCCTATGTTTCCGGCTTGCCGAACACCAGATTTCTTTCCACACAGCAGGCAATGATGTAGGGGTTGGCTGTCAGAGTAGAAGGGCACCTGGGATAAGGATGACCCAAGGGAGTATAAAGACAATTTCAGAGGTCCATAGGCCCTGTTAACCCACTTCCAGTCTACATATCTATAGGATCCAAAGGCAGGGCAAGGAAACGGGACTAAATGGATTCATAGAGATACACAGATCTGTTTCTTCTTAGGATATGGTGTACAGAGACAGTGCTAGCCTCTGCTTAGTGTTTCATATTTAATGAATTCTCCTGGTTCCCAGGGCCAGGAATAAGGTAAAAAGATGATGCATCTCCATTTGTTCTAAAAAAGTATACTATGTTTTTTTTTTTTATGGGGGGATTACAATAAAAACTTTAGACTTTACAATAATGGCTACTGTAGAGCATAGTGGGAGGTTATGATGAGTTCCAGGGACCATTTGAGGCTATATTATATAGATAATAAAGAGATCATTGGGGCATTAGAGACTGATTACTGCAGGATCAGTGGTCGCCAACCATGTTGCTCACCAACCCCTTGGATGTTGCTCCCAGTGGCCTCAAAGCAGGTGCTTATTGTTGAATTTCAGGCTTGGAGGCAAGTTTTGGCTGCATAAAAACAAGGTGTACTGCCAAACAGGGCCTTCTGTAGGCTGCCAGTCCAATAGGGGCTACCAGTTAGCCAGTCACAGCCCTTATCTGGCACCACCTAGAATTTTTTTTCATGCTTGTGTTGCTCACCAGTAAAGTTTGGGGACCCCCACTCTAAATTATTGCCAATTGATCCTTTTTTTTACACCTCTCAATGTTTTTACAATGTGTTTTCCTTCCTAACCAGTTTTGGAAATAGTGAGGTTATTCGTTGAGCCAAAAATCTTGCATGTGATAGATTCATTTCATGCTATGATCTATTTTACATTGGGCATCCTAGGGCCCACCACAGACACTCATTTCCAGGGTCCACTCTTATAGC
Organism: Xenopus tropicalis; assembly: GCF_000004195.4. Classification (NCBI taxonomy): domain Eukaryota; kingdom Metazoa; phylum Chordata; class Amphibia; order Anura; family Pipidae; genus Xenopus; species Xenopus tropicalis. The sequence goes on along the minus strand of NC_030683.2, from coordinate 110,220,338 downwards.
AATTATTTGTGGACAATGCTAAATGTTGTAGGAAGTAGGAGAGGCCTGATAGAGTCCAAACCACCATGAACTTCTCTGTTGAAGGCCAATCTAAACTGTGATAAATATTTTGGCACTGAGCATCACGTGGCAGCTTCAGAGTTGAATGGTCATCAGTCAAGAGGACAGGAGCTGTTGTTTCTAAGTGAGCCTCATCTCCTGCTAGGCGGACAAACACCACTGTTTTTAAATTCATTACTTTCTTTCTGAGGATATCATTTTCTGTAAATTTGTCTCCAAGGGAATTTAAGATGAATGCTGCTATCCACAAATTGTACACTGGTTGCCATGGCAGTCTTTGATGTGAGTGAATAAAGCAAGAAAAGAAAAACTGTTAAAAAAAAAAAGTTCCCTTTTAATAGAATATGAAAAAGACTTGAGCCCAGAAAGAAGAGTTATTGGTGGAAAGAAGGGATGGGGCAGTGGGAGTAGGAATGATAGATAGAAATGACTTGAGTTAAATGTTTTAATGCATTGTGTGCCCATGGAGATGTATCAAGATAATGGCCATGCACAATAAACATTGATTGCGAGCCCACAAATGGATTCATTAGCCCATATATTATACTACATCATGGCAAAGATTACCACATTGTCCTAAAACATGGAATTGAGAATTAATCATGTCACTGACAAATGGAACAGCCAAAATGTTGAGGGTTATTGCACAGCACACAGTGTTTTACATTACAAATACATCTTTTGTTTATGGCACACTTTTCTGTTTACTGCACTGATGGTGTTTGGGATACTTCTTCATCCCTTTAGTTCTGCTATGTTTGATATACTACACAAAATATTAATACAGGTATGGGACCCATTATCCAGAATACTCGGGACCTGGGGTTTTCCGGATAAGGGGTCTTTCTGTAATTCGGATCTCCTACCTTAAGTCTGCTAAAAACATTATTTCAACAGTAATTAAACCCAAAAGGATTGTTTTTCCTCCACTAAGGATTAATTATATCTTTGTTGGGATCAAGTACAAGGTACTGTTTTATTATTATAGAGAAAAGGGAATCATTTAACCATTAAATAAACCCAATAGGGCTGTTCTGCCCCCAATAAGGGGTAATTATATCTTAGTTGGGATCAAGTACAAGGTACTGTTTTATTATTACAGAGAAAAGGGAATCATTTAACCATTAAATAAACCCAATAGGGCTGTTCTGCTCCCAATAAGGATTAATTATATCTTAGCTGGGATCAAGTACAAGGTACTGTTTTATTATTACAGAGAGAAAGGAAAAAAAATGTGAATTATTTGATTAAAATGGACTCTATGGGAGATGGCCTTTCTGTAATTCGTAACTATCTGGATAATGGGTTTCCGGATAAGGGGTCTGATACCTGTAATCTGTTTATCTGAATGGTGCATAGCACAGCCATATGCTTCCACCATGCCCCCCCCCCCCCACTGCCAAATACAGACAGCACTTTATTCATGGAGATCTGTACTCCATTTTGTGGGTGGAAACCTGAGGCCATTCTACATTCTGCAGAGCAGGGCATATGGGTATAGAGAACATGATGGTCTGCAGCCATTACTTGCGCTTTGTGCACTGCTCTGCACTTGGTAAATAAGTGCAAAAAAATAACAGGGCTGGCATTTTCCAGAGAAGGTTTCTGTATGTTACCTATTTAATGTGCCATGATTGGCCTGTTGGTGTATATTACATGCCTTCCTGCTCATGGCATTTTATAGGGCACATTTCTGGCAGGTCGAAGGGGGTGGGGAGTGGTTGGTAATTATTTTACTGTAGAGTAAAGAGCACTTCTAATTACATAACTGATTTATTTACACACCCAGTCATCCTGATTATCCACTTCTAATCTAGATTTAGTGTCAATCAATTGATACAGTTAAAGCTAAATAGTATTAAAGGCCTACCTGACACTATTAAACTCATTTTAGCATCAGTTTGTAAAATGTGAGATTAGCCCCCAAGGTCTATGGTTAGCTTGTTTAAAGAATAGTTGATCCCGTAATGTGCCTTCTCTGTTCCATAATTTGGCTATACAGACCCAAATCTGGAGGGTGAGTGCTGATTTTAATTATCCTGCCCAACCCAGGGCATTCAGCTCGGGTGTAGGTCCTACACGCCGTCCTACAGTCCTGGTGGATCTCAGGTGATCTGTTCAAAATGAAATATTTCTCTGCAGATTCAACTTGGCAGCAGGTATATTGTGCATTTGTAGATGAAGATAGAAGTGAAGTCAATGTCCCACAATCTACCTCCCCCCTTCTTCTTACCATTACCTGAATGGTAAAAACAAGTGTTCTTGCTGCCTTTTTAGAGGGTGACGAGGTTGAATCTGTGAGTTTTGCAATTTGCCGGTTCCCACTACAGCAATTAGGCTTCTGCCCACCATGGGACCAAGAAACTGTTTGATTTCCTGCCCTTCCTGGGTGACAGTGGGAAGGCAAGTCAAAGGTGTGACCTAAATATGTGACACTGGACAGAGCTGCTATATTGATAACACCAATAAACATTTGAGGTTGAGTAAATATTCACAGTAGAATATTGGACACCTAGCACCTCTGCTCTGTTGCCAGCAAGTATGGTAGGGAGATAGAAACACCAGTAACTCAGTAATAATACCAGCAAGTATGGTAGGGAGATAGAAACGAAAACAAAAAGCAAATTGGCACTCAGGGCTAACGGGAAATAATTCCTTGTTAGAAAGTCTTTATTTGCGAAAAAGATGCAACGTTTCGAGGCCAATCAGCCCCTTTATCAAGCATCAAGATAGAAACACCAGTAACTCAGTAATAATACCAACAAGTATGGTAGGGAGACAGAAACACCAGTAACTCAGTAATAATACCAGCAAGTATGGTAGAGGAGATGGAAAAACGAGTAACTCAGTAATAATACCAGCAAGTATGGTAGGGAGATAGAAACACCAGTAACTCAGTAATAATACCAACAAGTATGGTAGGGAGATAGAAACACCAGTAACTCAGTAATAATACCAGCAAGTATGGTAGGGAGATAGAAACACCAGTAACTCAGTAATAATACCAGCAAGTATGGTAGGGAGATAGAAACACCAGTAACTCAGTAATAATACCAGCAAGTATGGTAGGGAGTTAGAAACACCAGTAACTCAGGAATAATACCAGCAAGTATGGTAGGGAGTTAGAAACACCAGTAACTCAGGAATAATACCAGCAAGTATGGTAGGGAGATATTAACACCAGTAACTCAGTAATAATACCAGCAAGTATGGTAGGGAGTTAGAAACACCAGTAACTCAGGAATAATACCAACAAGTATGGTAGGGAGATAGAAACACCAGTAACTCAGTAATAATACCAGCAAGTATGGTAGGGAGATAGAAACACCAGTAACTCAGTAATAATACCAGCAAGTATGGTAGGGAGATAGAAACACCAGTAACTCAGTAATAATACCAGCAAGTATGGTAGGGAGTTAGAAACACCAGTAACTCAGGAATAATACCAGCAAGTATGGTAGGGAGTTAGAAACACCAGTAACTCAGGAATAATACCAGCAAGTATGGTAGGGAGATATTAACACCAGTAACTCAGTAATAATACCAGCAAGTATGGTAGGGAGATAGAAACACCAGTAACTCAGTAATAATACCAGCAAGTATGGTAGGGAGTTAGAAACACCAGTAACTCAGGAATAATACCAGCAAGTATGGTAGGGAGATATTAACACCAGTAACTCAGTAATAATACCAGCAAGTATGGTAGGGAGATAGAAACACCAGTAACTCAGTAATAATACCAGCAAGTATGGTAGGGAGATAGAAACACCAGTAACTCAGTAATAATACCAACAAGTATGGTAGGGAGATAGAAACCCCAGTAACTCAGTAATAATACCAGCAAGTATGGTAGGGAGATAGAAACACCAGTAACTCAGTAATAATACCAACAAGTATGGTAGGGAGAGAGAAACACCAGTAACTCAGTAATAATACCAGCAAGTATGGTAGGGAGATAGAAACACCAGTAACTCAGTAATAATACCAACAAGTATGGTAGGGAGATAGAAACACCAGTAACTCAGTAATAATACCAACAAGTATGGTAGGGAGATAGAAACACCAGTAACTCAGTAATAATACCAACAAGTATGGTAGGGAGATAGAAACACCAGTAACTCAGTAATAATACCAACAAGTATGGTAGGGAGATAGAAACACCAGTAACTCAGTAATAATACACTTCAAAAACCTAGAGAAAATCCAATTGCCAACAGGGGCATCTGCCATGGCTTAGCGTACTCCTTTTCTACTGTAATCCTCAATATTCTCAGTCAGCTTCACATGACCATAAGGAAGAAGATACTCTTCAATGCAGCTCCTCTTCCTCTTCTGTACAATGCACTTGAGTATTTACAGGGGAAACGCGATCATTTTGTAGTTTTACTATAGAAATACAAATTATATGAGGCTCTCTACGAGCAAGATTTAAGATTATTAGTGTTGCTCAGCTCCACATTGACTTTGCTCCTTCAAAATAACAAATTTTATGGGAAGTCTTATGGGAAATATAGATGTGAAATCCCTGCAGCCCTGGATTAATTATTCCATAAAAAATTTCCCTATAGATACATTTATTGTGCAGTAAATACCCGCTGCCCCACATTAGGGCCCTATTTGAGGTACTGGCTTGAAATGTATAAAAATCAGTGTTGGTTGCTACAGTTTTGTTACGTTATTTAACGCCTGAATTTATCCTATTGACTTCAGTGGGTTGTGCTCAGCCACTAGAATCCCTGTAGCCCTCCTTTATGGACATCACCTCACTATCTAGATTCTGTTTGTACTGCTTGGGAAGAAAGGTTTTTTCAATTTCCCCTACAGAAGAAATGAATCATATTTTCTTGTCATTCATCGGCTCCTTTATGAAGAGTGGAGCAACGGGGGAACGGGATAGTGAGAATCATTTTTCATACAAGGGATATTGACTATCTTTAAACTCAGTGCAAGCCTGGCTGAAATGAAGTCTATTACTATAGAAACAAAAGGTACCCACCTCTCCATACTGGGATTATTTTACGTATAACCTATATGTGAGCTCTTATGAAAGATCGACATATGGCAAGTTATATTTCTTTGATTGCCAGCTGTCTCCATGGAAACTTGCGAAAAGTCAATCTTTTGGTGATTTTTTTTTTTATACTTATGAAAAGAAAATCATTTGTCTCCCCCTGAAGCTGTAAAAGAAGGGACATTTAGATCCTTTGCTGTGGACAAAGCACATTTTGTTCTTAGAGGTTTATCAGAATGATGTAAATAATTGCTGACTAACTTCCTCCATGTAATGGTGCCATTATTGATACAGACTATATTTTGGGGAAATGAATATACATAATTTATATCCGTAACTGTCCTTGCCATGCCCACACTCACCCAGACCCCACAATCCCAACACTATTGCCTATGTGCTGAACATATAGGGGATAGGTAACCTCCTGACTGCTGGCTGAGGGCTTTGAGGAATATCTGGGAATGTAATTGCTATATCGGCACCCATGGGCCATCTGCCCAAGCTGCCACCCTAGGTATGGGTGCCTATATAGAAAATATGACCCTGGATGCAAGTGGTAATCTAGTGTTATTCTAACACATGAACATAAGTTATTATATAAATCATTTTTGTTCTACCTTGCCCGTTGCCCCAAAGCCCAAAGTTGATCTTCGTTGATACAGTTTATATGTATGTGCAGCAACGATTGGGCAGTGCATGGGGCTCTAGTTGCCACAATAAGCACCTGGGTGGTACTTTTTCCACTGATAAAGACAGCTTGTAGCTCTTGAAACGTTTGGTCTGTATGTGCACTCCGCAATAAACAGGTTGGAGGTATTTTTTTACACCAGCAACTTCTTTTGTGTGCTTTTTTTCCCCCTTTTTTCTTGTGCTCATTACTATAGGCACCTGGCCAGGTGCATCAGGAGGATCTGCACCAGTGGATAACGGACTGAGTTTACAAGGAACCGTAAGTGTATGGACTTATTTTGTTTACAATTAGCACCTAGACCAGGGTTCCCCAACTCTTTTTACTTGTGAGCCATACTCAGATGTAAAAAGTGTTGGTGAGCCACACAAGCATGAAAAAAGTTTTTTGGAGATGCCAAATAAAGACTGTGATTGGCTATTAGTTAGTGCCAATGGAGGAGGCTCTGCTTGGAGTAAAACTGTGTCTGTCCTTCCAAAACTTGTCTCCAAGCCAGAAATTTATAAATGGCACCTACTTTGAGGCCACTGGGAGCAACATTAAAGGGGTTGGTGAGCAACATGCTGCTCCCGAGCCACTGGTTGGGTATCACCGAATGAGACCTTCATAATTGAGCTCTTCTGTCTGGATCAACTTTTTTACAACGCTTTTCTTAGCTAAGAACTAAGTTTACTTATACACAACCACATACAGTTGACCTAATAAGCCCTTGTACCCCTGGCTGTAATTGTACACTGTTGCCAAACAATAGTGAAATATTTGCCCAGTGACACTGCAGGGCTTGTTCAATGTCTAGTATTGTGATGACACAATGAATCCAATAGGAATATTTTGCCTCCAATAAGGATTAATTATATTGTATTTAGGATTAAGTATAAAGTACTATTTTGGTATTATAGATTAAAAGGAGATCATTTTTAATAATTTAATTATTCGATTAAAATGGAGTCTATAGAAGATAGTTTTTTCATAATTTGGAGCTTTCTGGATAACAGGTTTTCAGATAATGGATCCCATACCAGTATAACTAGAATAGGAAATAAATCTTTAACATAAATCTAACCCAGCTGCCTTTTTAACAAGGTTTTCAGGTGAATTAGAGGAGCAAATAATGATTCTCTCCCAGTTGGCCTTAATGCTGGTCATTCGCTGCTGCTGCTCCAAGCCCACCCACCTATAGAGGTTATTCCTCAGCCAAGCTGTATTCTGCTGTAGGAAACAGTTCAATCATTTGCTTTGGGTCTTTGGAGTAAAGTAAAATAAGAACTAGAAGTCTCACACCTAGCTATGCTTCCCTGCCTCTCTCCCCTTCCATAGCAGACTCACAGCTATTGTGTCTGTAGCCCTCCTCATTTGCCTTCCCACGCTTACAGATAACTGTAATTTGCTATGTAGCTTGAGGCTACACAATATCTCACTACTAATTTTTTTAACCCCAGCAGAACATACATTTTATTGAAGTTCTGCAGATTGAAATACATATCAAATGCAGCTCTTTAAATGCAGCAGTGGCTGTCAGACTTTTAAACCTCTTTTTAAGGATACAGATATGGAGAAATATTGGTGTAGCAGTCATTCAGCCAAAGGTCCATGTACAAGTATGGAAAGTATGGAATAGGAAATACATCTTTAACATAAATCTAACCCAGCTGCCTTTTTAACAAGGTTTTCAGGTGAATCAGAGGAGCAAATAATGATTCTCTCCCAGTTGGCCTTAATGCTGATCATCCGCTGCTGCGGCTCCAAGCCCACCCACCTATAGAAGTTATTCCTCAGCCAAGCTGTATTCTGCTGTAGGAAACAGCTCAATCATTTGCTTTGGGTCTTTGGAGTAAAGTAAAATAAGAACTGGAGGCGTATGAATAGAGGCCAAAGAACAGGAGGCTGCTGAGAATGCCTTTTGATGTGCAATTGCAGTAGATGTATTCCTGCAACAGGAGATGCTGTTACGGGTTACATGACTGTGCAGTGGCCCTTGCCCCCTTGTGAATTTTTTTTTCGGGCCTCCCAAAACCATGGGTCACCCAAGCTGCAAAATCACATCACCCACAATTTCACATTTGTTGCGTGTCACCCACTACCCCTTTCCCCTGGGCCCCCTGATGGCTGCAGGGCATGCCCCTATATAGTTACTGAGGCATGTTTGTACCATGTTGCCCCTTAAAAAATGTCCAACAGTAACAATGTTATGGTGGAAAAGAAAAGAATAAGTATTACTTTTAAGTGATACACCCCCAGTCCCACTGCATAATGACAGGGCCAGCTATATATGCTTGCTATATACATCAAAATGGGCTGGTTGAGCGTGTGAAGTTACCAAATGATTGGCCTAGTGTTGTGGGCCAAATCAGGTGGACCGATTTTATGACCAAACCATTATCAGAAATGTCATTATTTTGGTCCCGTACAGAGGCCAATAAGCTGCTGTGGGACTGGGACTAGGGTACCCAAGCATGGCACCTACCTTGGGTGCAGCTGGTGAGTGAGAGTGCAATTAGAGAGGGAGCAAGTGGACATAAGCAAGGGGTAGTGAGGTCTGGGGGGCTTTAGGTAGGGCTCCTAATCAAGTAGCCTTAGGTACCAATACTAATTGGCGCTACTGCTGGCTCAGTTAGGGGTCACTGGTGGGAGGCCAATGTTGGCTTGTCAATGGCCAGCTTTAGAAACATGTTGGACCCTGGCTTTGCAGGAAGGCTGGTGTGACACACTCCTGTGTGCCAGTGACTCTCCATCTATTGTGGAACTGAATGGCTCAGCATCTGCCCTGACAACATTGGGATGTGGAAGGGATGCTGAAGTTGCAGACCAACAGCTACTGCAGTGCTACAGATTGGACATTCCTGATTTACCCTAAATACACGTACTAAATATATATATCGCTAACAAATTGGACCTTATTTTTTAATTAGAAAAGGTGCAAATAAAATGAGTGCAGTTTGAGGAGGCACTGAAGGCTGTAACTAGTGAAAGGTAGAAAATAATTAACCATTTGCAGCTTCTAACACAAACCCCAAACTACCGTAAGTAGCGAGATTTTACAACCCTGCTGAGACCAACGTTAAGTCCGGTAATAGTGAATGAGGTGACTTTGTGTCCTTTGTGCTTTTATCGGCATTTTGCCCCAAGAGCCCCCCCCCCCCCATGATTATTAAATTATAGCAAATATAGAACAATTAAAGTTAAATCAACACATATGAAAAACACAGCAGCGTTAATAATTAACCAATGACTGAAATTGATATCGGCGCACAAAGGATAACAGTGGCGCTCTAAACTTTCCATTAAAACAATATTCAGATCATTATCTAAAGGCCAAACGTTTGACTCCATTCTATTCTGCTATTCAGTTCCATTTGCTTTGTTAGACTGTGCTTAATGGCACACTAGCCAGGGCGATACAAACAACATACACGGGCATAAAGGCCGACTAAATGTCACTGCGGGCCAGTTTTAGAAATAATGGCAGCAAACTTGTCCTTGTGATATTTCTCTATTATGATTAGATAATTCTGTAACCCTTACAGCTATAGGACATATAAAGATTCCCATGCAGTCCTGGGTAATGTTTGTTTTTTCTAAAGCAATTCCTGCTACTCATGTAATCAGCCCTAGTTTCCTCCTGGCGCAAAAACCAGCAGTTGTGTTTTGCTTTAAGGCAGGGAGTTTAGATATAATCAGAGCAACTGTCTAAAAAGACATATAAAAGGGTCAGTTACCCTTTAGCTAAAAAGCTTCTTTTCATTTACTCTGCCGAGGCCCGGCTGGGAAGTACAGTTTGAGAGCGGAAATGATAATAACCCCTGGCTAAAGCAAAACAAGCCAAGCAAATACAATGTTAAAATGTATAAATAAATCAAATCCAAATGTGAAATGTGACCAATCGAAAAACTGCACACTTAAATGGGAACTTCCCCCCCAAAAAATGTTAAAAATGTAATTCTAAGCAAGTTTTCTATATTCATTATTTAAACATTTCAAAGGTTTTTCATAGGGTCCATATTGAGGCACACATAATATGTAAGAGCCATGAATAACCTGCTAAATAATTTATCCGCTCGTGCCTACTCAGGGATGTCATTACTGTGTGTCAGTGCTGCTTGAGATGATCAGGAGTCACCTCCTAGTAATGTGGGTAAAAAAACTGGGGTTTTGTATGTATGTATAGCTTTATTTATAAAGCGCTACTTATGTACACAGTGCTGTACAGTAGAATACATTAATGCAAACAGGGGGTTATTAAGATTATAATAGATAAATACAAAGTATAACAATAAACACAAATAAATACAAGATACAGTTGCAATAAGAGTCAAAGACACAAGAGGATGGAGGCCCCTTCCCCGTAGAGCTTACAATCTTTATGTGGTCATGGGACTCCAATATGACTTCTACTATCCTTCTGTTTTACTATAGTAACAGATCAGGTGTCATTAGCTGTGACTAAAGTGCCTGAGCCATAAGGGGTGCAAAAACATGCCCCATATTAAAAAAGCACTTGTGTCAGGGGTGCGGCTGCACTCTGTTTGGAAATCCTGTGTTGGGTACTGGTTAGTGAAATTTTTCAGTGGATTTGCTGAGAAATTCCACATTGGCAAATTATTTCACGAAAATGCCACAGTCACATCAAAAAAAGTTGCACGCTTCAAAAGAGTCATGTGGTAGCAGTATTATAAACATTTTTTTTGCTGTTTTGTGATTTTTTTGGCAAAGTGAAATCGGGCAAATCACTCATCACTAGAACTGCTCCCTAGTCCCGTAGTTCCCCTGCTTCCCTCATAATATATGTACCTGCCCTCCTGCTGTGGCCTTGGGTGGGGCCAGAAACACGAGAGGTGGTCTCTATTTTGCTGACAGGGCAAAACATTCTTTTTTAATAGATGGAAAGTTTAAATTAGGGATGCACCAAATCTAGGATTCAGTTTGGGATTCGGCCAAGGTTCGGCCTTTTTCAGCAGGATTCGGATTCGGCCGAAGCCATGCCTCTGGTCGAACCGAATCCGATTCTGGGGTTCGGCCAAATCCCAAAAAGTCGATTCAGTGCATCCCTAGTTTAAATTTACAGGTGCTCGGTTGGAGTGCAGTTAACTTTTTCTAGTTTTGTGCAATGTTTCCTCTAATTTCTTCTTGGCTGTGTGTGCAAAAAATTATTTTATGAGCACTCTAAGACTGCGTGTGGATTTTAAAGGAGAAGGAAAGGTACAATTGTAAATAACTACCTGGTACCCCAGTTGGTGCTTCTGTTAGTAGAAACCTGCACCGGCTCGGGGTAACTGTGAGCGAGTGATCTTCTTCCTTTTTCTGTCTTTCTGCCACTTGCGCTTGTATAAAAATCCGCCAGTCACAGGAATGCAAAGAAAGAAGACAGGAGGAAGAGGATTTCTTGCATATGGGTACCCCAGGTCAGTGCAGTTTTCTGCTGGCAGGGACAACAGCCAGGGGTACCAGTCAAGTGATTATAATTACTGGGGGTACCTAACATTTGCCGCCCCAGTGATTGTAACTTTTCTTCCATACACACAAGCACACAGCTTAGAGGAGACAGCGGTTGTGGGTGACCTCTACAGAAATGCCACCTGAGATGCGGTTCTTATTGTCATTGGTCCTGCAAACTTATTTATACACCTGCCCTAATGGGATAAATAAAATGCATGTTTTAATAACACAAAAATATTCAGAATATCAGTTCTGCTTCACTGGCACACTGTCTCATCCTGGCACTAAACACTTAAATAAACAGAGCATATTTTACCTTTAAACAGTGAGCATCTTCTCCTTGCTCTATTGTGCATCTGACAATTCCAACCTGTCTTATTTACATGGTTTGGCCTGAAATAGTTTTCATTTTCTCCTATGAAAAAAGACAAGACCTTGAGTGTATCTGACCTTTGAGAATGTGAGCTCTTGGAATTGTTTGTGTGCATGTATCACCACTCCTATTTCCATGTGAATGGGATTCCTGTAATGTCTATTACATTAGATTTGGCAATCGAGGACTCAATTTCCAAGGTATTCAGTTATCTTCTTAGTCCCCCGCAGTTTCGGAGCTGCTTCATGTACCCTGCGTTCCCTGTGCCTCCTTGTCTGCATAATTCAAGATTACATTTCTTTTGATTCTCGGCAGTTCAGAGAAAGCCCCATATGGGAGGGAGATGAGCGAGAAGCATAAATTGTTCTAAGGATTTGTAAGTCTTTAAGACGGAGACAGGACATTAAAGGGATCTAAAATCCCTCTAGTTGCTTTCCCAGCCTGGTGTGGTTCCACTTGTGCTAATGTGCCAAGGTGGCTGTGGACATTGTAGCAAGGAAACCCCATTGCTTCTTTGATATGTAACTCCAAACAGGCCATAACAGTTTTTGACTCTTTGTGGGATGCAGGGAGTAGTAGTTTAATAATCCAATACTACTAATAGGTTGATGAGAAAACTAGTAGGGCAGGTGCTAATTAGATCTTCCCCATAGACCAGTTTCAGTCATATTAGTGGGTTCTTAATGTTGCACCAATCAGCTCAGTCTTTCCAAAGCCACGGCAGTGGTTCCACACAAAATCATATTTCTTGGTCAAAATTGCTCTTAGGAGCAATTATCTTTACTTTTGAACGCCTGGGACTCATGGAATGATGTGGAGGGGATACTTGAACCACAATCTGTTGCTGCTTTAATGTATCAACCCAATAAGACATAAAAAAGTGAAAATATGCATGTTTATGTGGCTGTAAAGGCCTGAGGGCTCCTGCATGATGCAGAATGGTGTATAATTCAGTGCTGCTCCTCTCTATGGATGTTACAGTGAATCAGCCTGATTGGTACATACTGAATTCTTAGCACTGATCGATGTTCCATATTCTGAGAGCGGATGTCACAGAAGCAGAATTATATCACCACCAATCAGTGTGGCCTACATTCTAGAGCCTGGCATTAAATAAACTGAAAAACCTACAAAATGTATACATTCAGTGATTCTGTTATCCCATGTAACTCATTCAGATACAATGAAGGGTAAACAAGTGCGACAAGAAGTATAAAGCTTCCCTTGTACTGTAGCTTGATTTATTTAGCTTCACTGATTCTCTTATACCACATAACACATGCAAGCAGAGTAATAATTAAAAAGCTGGGATCTATGAGAAGCATTGTATATAAGGTGGTTTGCCTGGTTCAGTAATACCATGTGGTATGTTTAATCAGAATAATGGTCCATTTAATGTGTGCCATAAAAAAACCTCCTTAATTATATGTTTGTGATTCCTTTATAAAGATATGTCACCCTTTTTCAGTGATTTTCAGCCATATGGCCCAATATGCCAAGTATCGTGCCAATTTTTCCCCCACACCAACCACCCTGTAAAAATCCAGGAGACCCCTGGGTTGATATCACTGCCTTAGCGTTAGATACCTTACAAACTGATAAGTAAATGAGTGCTAAAAAAATTATACCACATCCCCTTTGTCACTTCCTTTAGCTATAATGGCTTATGCCCATAAGATCAGTTTAGAAAATAATCAGGTTTACCCCAGACATGCCATTAAGATTACTGCAGAATATGAGCAATAAGCACATTAACCTTAGACATGCCAGTAAGATCACAGCAGGATATGAGCGATAAGCACATTAACCTTAGACATGCCAGTAAGATCACAGCAGGATATGAGCGATAAGCACATTAACCTTAGACATGCCAGTAAGATCACTGCAGACAATGGATAAGGAGCCCTACATTAACCACAAATATGCCAAAAAGATCATTGCAGAAGATGGGTAGATTCAAAGTATTAGCTCACCACACTCACACAAGCAAGTAGCACAAACTCTTTTTTCTTCTAATGCCCCATGCTGCTTGCCTCTCTTCTACCCCCTGTTCAGCTGACGTGCCTGTAAAGAGACTCAAGATGGCTGCGCATTTCATAGGGGCATCTGTGGCAACCATTTACACAACCAATGGGGGTCCTTCTGAGTACTTTAAAGTCACATATTTGGACGGCTTTAAAATGCGGCATTCCAAGTAACCAAAATTGCTCATTTTGTCCTTGCCTTTAGAGTTGACATCATCTGAAGTTGTATACCTATGCAATGCTGATACTTTACTACTTTGCCTCATTTGAATCTCATAGACATCAAAACAACTACACTTCTAATTTTTGAGCACTAGGTGGTGGTGTTCTTGGGATGTCTATGGAGAATATAGCAGCTCCCAGTCCCAAGTATGTATGCCCATCTCCAGAAATGCATATTGTATATTGCAAAATGTATCTTCTGTGCATGCAAAATACTTAAAAGAGTAACTAGGGCATATTTTTCTTTTAATTTGCTTTTTTAGCACCTAAAAGGTTATTTATTATTAATACACATGGCTTATTGTCCTGGAAGACAAGATAAGCAGGCGTTGCAATAATTAAGTGATGCTTTTTGGTATTCTGCTGTTTCTCTAGCTATCCTCTGAATCTCCTAGTCTTGCATTTGTTAGCATTTTTAATGTATGTCCTTGAATTAGCCCAGTTCTCTTCTATTTATTATACAGACCTATTTCTCATCGGCAGCTTTAACTGTTTGCAGCTCTCCCTAAACTAGGTTCTGTAGTTAATGTTGAAAAGCACCGAGCTGCCTTAGTGTTGTTGCCAGGGCCTGTGGCAATGTAAATACTAAGGGCCCCATTATTTTTGACCTATGTCATGTGCCCCCTCTGGCTCCCCCTATAACCATCCCTGCAAATCAGATATATATACTGTATATACACTATATGCTACATGCACTTCAACTCTGCTTTAAAATGAATCCCTAAGTTGATTCCAGTTAAATATGCATGGCCGCCTCATTATTAAGTCATTACTATCTGGCCTATTTAACCTTCTCTCAACAAATTAGCTCAGACTTTATACAACTCTCTCTGCAGCGTTTCCTAATCATGTAAATGATCTGCCTGGATCACATAGCGATACACTGTAATTGGTGCTTGCTGCTGCTGCAAAATAACGAATCTCCATGCAAGAAAAAAATAAAATAAATTGGAATATAAAAGGAATATTATTATAAAAATAAATGTCAAATGAATGCTTGGTGGTTAAAGGGCAAATGCATAATGTCAACGGTGAAATTTTCATTTATTTTTTTCAATTATTGACCTTTCTATTTTGACTCTTTCTAAGCCCAATATTTTTGGGGAGAATCGAGTTAAGTATAGGTATAGTCTATAAACAAACATAGCCAGTGGTGCAACTATAGTAGAAGTAGACCCCGGGCCCAGACCGAGGGGTCTGCTTTCTCTTAAGCTTTATTCAACTCCCCTCCCCATTCTGTTCTACTACCTGAGAGCTAGGGGTGGGCGGGGAGGGGTGGACATGATGGGTGGGCGGGGAGGGGGGGACATGAGGGGTGGGCAGGGAGGGGGACATGAGGGTGCAGAATGGGAGGGGCAGGTAATGCTTGTGTTGCGTGCTGGGCCCCTCTAAAGATTTTTTTGCAGGGGGCCCAGGCAGGATCTAGGGGACCCTGCTAAACATAGCAGTCTCTGCTTTGGGAAATATTGGGAAATATGGCCTTATATAGCTGGCTACATTCACAGTGATATAATGAAACCCCCCATGCTCTATAAAAAGATAATAAAAAGTAATGGTGTAGTGGTACTTTGAAGTACTGTTTAAAGTCCTGTGTGATTGCTGGGGTCTCTGAGACTTTCCAGCACAGCCAGCAGTCGAATCCCTTGTTCTGGTACTGAAACAGTGTTTGAGCAGCTTATTAATGAACAAACATACTCCGTATCTTTTTGCTTACTCTTAAACCAAGGGATCACGTTTTCAAACCCAATTCCCCCGTGGCCCTTCCATTGCAGGTTGTTTAATGAGCTGCATCGGGGCATTGGGGTGAGTGTGTTATTCTGTACCTTTTCCTGGGAATAAAAAAAACACAGTTTTCTTGCTACATAACCCAATAACCAGAAACTGCTGCTACCCTGAGGACATAGCGAGGCTTAATTAGCGCATTTAAAGCAGAAGCGGCTTTTGTCGTCAGATAGGGAAGAGCTTACTCCTCACCCTGAGACATAGAGATGGAACAGCAAGAGGCCAATGTGAGGAGGCTCTAATATTCCCCCTATTGCAGCTTGTGATCTGGATTGACAGCCTTTACTCTACAAGGCTGGGATGCTGCTTGGTATTCCGCCATTCCCGAATCTCTGCAGAATGTCCTAGATTTCTTCCCACACTGTCTCCTATCTGCTTCCCAGTCCTATTTTACATAGGTCTTTCCAGCTGTGTGCAGCTGCACGTGATGCCATTTCCTTGCATAATGCCCTTTGAGTGTGGATCCTGAATTATATGGTGGCATGTTGATCAATCATCTGCTGCTGAAGCAATTCTGCCCAATTACACCAGTGAAGGATTTCATATAAAAAGAAGCACTGAACGTGCAAGGCATCATGGTTAGATTGCCTTGGAGGCTTTTGAAATCTTTTGAAGAGGCGCTCAGCAGCTGCTGCAGAATAACATTCCTCTTTCAGATACTTATACCTAGTCTCTAAGTGTATTGTGTGCGGTTCCAGTATAAACCAATGGCCTTTTGGGAAGCCCAGTTGAGCCAAGGTCATATCTAAAATTGATGTCTAGGATTCTATCTGTTAACCCAAAGGTGTTAAATATAAAGGTACAGGTATGGGACCCCTTATGCGGAAAGTTCCGAATTACGGAAAGGCTGTCTCTCATAGACTCCATTATAAGTAAATAATTCTAGTTTTTAAAAATGATTCCCTTTTCTCTGTAATAATAAAACAGTACCTTGTACTTGATCCCAACTACATTACATTACATTACATTAACATTTATTTATAAAGCGCCAACATATTCCGCAGCGCTGTACAATAAGTGGGTTACATACATTGGACATACAGAGTAACATATAAAGCAATCAATAACCGATACAAGAGGTGAAGAGGGCCCTGCCCAAAAGAGCTTACAATCTACAAGGAGAAAGGGTTGAGACACAAGGTGTGGGAATGGGCATGACCAGAGTTGTGAGAGGTGGGGCACAGGGTATTGCTAAATTAGATTAGGGTAAGCCTCTCTAAATAAATGTGTTTTTAGAGATTTCTTGAAGGCAGAGAGATTGGGAGAAAGTCTGACAGTTTGTGGGAGCGAATTCCAGAGAAGCGGGGCAGCCCTTGCAAAGTCTTGAATGCGAGCGTGTGAGGAGGGAATGAGAGAGGAGTTGAGGAGCAGGTCAGTAGAGGAGCGTAACAAGCGGGTTGGATGGTACCTAGAGATGAGTTCAGAGATGTAGGGTGGGGCAGAGTTATGGACTGCTTTAAATGTGAGGGTCAATAGCTTGAATTTTATCCTGGATGGTAGGGGAAGCCAGTGCAGGGATTGGCAGAGTGGCATGGCAGAGGAGGAGCGGTTGGAGAGGTGTATGAGCCGGGCAGCAGTATTCATTATGGACTGGAGAGGGGACAGTCTTTGGAGGGGAAGGCCAATTAATAGGGAGTTACAGTAGTCCAGGCGAGATATTATAAGAGAGTGAATAAGAATTTTGGCAGCATCTTGGGTGATAAATGATCGGATTTTGGAGATATTTCTTAGGTGAAAGTGACATGATTTGATAAGTGATTGGATATGAGGGGTGAAGGACAGGGCAGAATCAAGGATAACCCCAAGGCACCGGGCCTGGGAAGATGGGGTGATGGTAGAATTGTTAACCGTTATAGATACCTCGGGAACAATGTGGGCGTTGGATGGGGGAAAGAGAACCAGTTCAGTTTTAGAGAGGTTTAATTTCAGGTAACGTTGGGACATCCAAGTGGAGATAGCGGACAGGCAGGAAGAGACGCGAGTTAGAAGCTCTGGGTTGAGATCAGGAGAGGAAAGCTAGATCTGAGTATCGTCAGCATAGAGGTGGTACTGACAGCCAAAAGAACTGATTAGTTTGCCAAGTGAGGAGGTATAGAGAGAAAATAGTAAGGGGCCCAGGACAGAGCCTTGAGGAACCCCAACAGAAAGAGGCAGGGGAGAAGATGATTCCCCATTGTAAGAGACACTGAAGGATCGATCTGAGAGATAAGATGAAAACCAGGATAAGGCAGTGTCACGAAGGCCAAGAGAGCGGAGAGTCTGGAGGAGAAGAGGGTGATCCACAGTGTCAAAAGCAGCAGAGAGATCGAGAAGTATTAGTAGCGAGTAGTGTTTTTTGGCTTTAGCCGAAAGTAGGTCATTTGTTAGTCGGGTTAGAGCAGTTTCTGTGGAGTGTTGTTGTCTAAAACCAGATTGTAGGGGATCCAGGAGGTTATTGTCAGAGAGGAATAGCGTCAGTCTGTTGTATACTAGGCGCTCAAGCAGTTTGGAGATGAATGGGAGCAGAGAGATAGGTCGGAGGTTAGTAGGATTGGAAGGATCTAGGGAGGGTTTTTTCAGAATAGGGGTTACAAGTGCATGTTTCAGTTGGGAGGGAAAGATTCCAGTAGAGAGCGAGAGATTGAATAGATGAGTTAAGGCTTTGATAAGACAGGGGTTGGCATTACGTAGAAGTTTGGTAGGAATGGGATCAAGCGGGCAGGTAGTAAGGTGGGAGGAAGACAGCAGTTTTGAGACTTCCTCTTCAGTCACAGGGGAGAAGGAGCCAAGAAGAGACTGGGGAGCATGTAGGGAGGGAGGGGAATGGTTATGGGGATTTAGTTGTGCAATGTCACTTCGGATGGTGTCAATTTTATTTTTAAAGTGCTCAGCAATAGATTGAGCAGTGACTGAAGCACACGGAGGGGGCGGAGGAGGGGACAGCAGAGAGTTAAAGGTAGAGAAGAGTTGTGCAGGTTTTTTAGAGAGGGAGTTAATAAGTGCAGTGAAGTAGGTTTGTTTAGCTTGGCAGAGGGTGGTGTTGTAGGAGAGCAGAGCAGATTTGTAGCTGCAGAAATCTGACTCTGACCTTGATTTGCGCCAGCGGCGCTCAAGTGCACGTGACTGTTTTTGGAGGGATTTGGTATGAGCAGTGTGCCAGGGTTGGAGCGGTTTGGGCCTCATGCGTTTAGTCTTGGCAGGAGCAAGCACATTGAGGGCAGTGGTGAGTGTGCTGTAGTAGACAGAGGTAGCCTGATTAGGACAAGAGACCATTTGGATGTTAGAATGAATAGAGTCAAAGGTAGAAGAGAGATGTGACGTGTTTAGGGATTGCAGGTCTCGGTATGTGTATGTTTGGGGGGCAGCAGAGGGTGTAGAGGGAGTAAGCGAGAGGTGAAATGTGAGCAGATTGTGATCAGAGAGGGGGAAAGGGGAGTTAGTGAAGTTGGAGGTAGAACAACATTTTGTAAATATAAGATCCAGGGAGTTTCCATTAGAGTGAGAGGGGGAGTCAGAGCACAGAGATAACCCAAAGGAGGATGTTAGTGAAAGGAGTTTAGAGGTAGCAGGGGCATTAGGATTGTTAACAGGTATGTTAAAGTCACCTAGTACAATGGATGGGGAGTCAGAGGAAAGGAAGTAAGGAAGCCAGGCAGAAAAGTTGTCAAAGAATTGTGAGGTCGGTCCAGGAGGTCGGTATATGACCGCAATGCGAAGCGAAACAGGGGCGAAGAGCTTAATAGAGTGAACCTCAAATGAGGAAAATGAAAGAGAAGGAGGAGGTGGAAGGACTTTAAATGAATAGCGGGGGGAGAGAAGGAGCCCTACCCCACCCCCTGCCCTGTTTCCAGGCCTGGGAGTGTGAGTAAGGTGTAGCCCCCCAAAGGACAGAGCAGCAGGTGAGGCAGTGTCAGTAGGGGAAAGCCAGGTCTCAGTTATTGCAAACAAGTTAAGCGATTTAGCGATGAAAAGGTCATGGATGGAGGTGAGTTTGTTGCAGACAGAGCGGGAATTCCAGAGGGCACAGGAAATTTGAATAGAGGCTTTGGGTATAGGGGTAAGGGTCCTGTACTTCAGAGGGGTACAGGGTGGGTTTGGGGAACGTGTCCCTAACAGAACAGGGATGGGGTAAGGGCCAGGGTTGGGGGAAATGTCACCGGCAGCGAGTAACAGGAAGGAGAGGAATGCAAGGTGAGAGCGGGATTTGTACGTTTTTGTTTTATATGAGGAGAAAGAGTTAACTGGGGTTACGGAGCAGAGCAATTTAAAAACTTCATGTGCTGAGAGGGAAGGAGAGGAGAGGAGAGAGGCAGTGATTGCTATACCTTTCTGACTGGATGGAGGGTGTGGCTGGAGATGTTTTAGGAAACATGAAAGTGCAAAGAGGAGGAGGGCAGGATAAAACATTTTGGGATAGGAAATAACAAACTACAATGAATAAGCAAAGTTGTTTTCTTGCGATTCCACGTTGTTCAGTGTTGATAGCAGATAGTTTGTAGCCTTGTCAATGCCTTGTCCAACTGCCTTGTTTAACTGCCATTCCCTTCTTCCTAGCACTTGTGAAATGTTGGCACTTAGGAAATGGTAGCACCAGTGCCTGCCCCTGACACTAGTGCCATCCCCAAGGCTGCATCTGAATTTATATGCAGTTGATTGGGGAAAGCCAGAATCTAATTGACTAATTAATCAGTTAAGCAATCAGGGATCAAAGTAAGCAGGCTGTGAGACTTTTAAGTCTTAAGACTTTTAAGTTTTAAGATATAATTACCCCTTATTGGGGGCAGAACAGTCCTATTGGGTTTATTTAATGGTTAAATGATTCCCTTTTCTCTGTAATAATAAAACAGTACCTTGTACTTGAGCCCAACTAAGATATAATTAATCCTTATTGGAGAAAAAACAATCCTATTGGGTATATTCAATATTTAAATGATTTTAGCAGACTTATGTTATGGAGATCCAAATTACAGAAAGATCCCTTATCCGGAAAACCCCAATAGAGTCTTGCAATACATTGAGTAACTGAAAAAGCATAAGGGCACCTTGGTGTAGCCAGAAGTATCTAGAACTCTATCGCTGGAATGAAACCCCACTCTTCCAAATGCCACCACTTGGGGGGAGATTCATCAAAGTACGAGTTTGAATCCCGAAATGGGTAAAATTCAGATTAGATGCGATAATTTCTGATGATCAGAAATGTTGCGAAAATGCATACAAAAAAATCGTAATAGTCACGATAATATCGTATTGGCGATCCGAAAGTCATGAAATTTTTGTATTCGAATGATCGGAAACGTCGGGAAAACCTTTCTGACTTTGATCCCTCTGTGCATGTTTTTGGAAGCCTCATAGGACTCAATGGCACTCTGCAGCTCCAACCCGGCCCAAGGAAAGTCTCCCATAGGGCTCAATGGCACTCTGCAGCTCCAACCCGGCCCAAGGAAAGTCTCCCATAGGGCTCAATGGCACTCTGCAGCTCCAACCCGGCCCAAGGAAAGTCTC
The DNA here is from genome assembly GCF_000004195.4 of Xenopus tropicalis. Lineage (NCBI taxonomy): Eukaryota > Metazoa > Chordata > Amphibia > Anura > Pipidae > Xenopus > Xenopus tropicalis. The sequence continues at coordinate 110,199,264 of NC_030683.2, read as the reverse complement.
CCATAGGGCTCAATGGCACCCTGCAGCTCCATCCTGGCCCATGGAAAGTCACGATGCCGAAGCTTGAATGAATCCAAAACTTACGTACTCGTTGCGACAAATATGATTTTGTCGTGTAAATTTTGTCGCAGAGTACGAAAAAGTCGAGCAAAGTAACGAAAAAATCACAGAAAATAAGCACAATACGAAAATGTAGAAAAAATAAGATTTTTTTGTATTTGGAAGCAATCGTACTTATATATAAAGGGGCCCCTTGGTGTTGCATTGATCTGCAGAGTTTTGTCAGAGTCATTGCAGAAAATTCAATAAGAAATTAACTGCAATGAGATCTGAGTTACCATGTTAGTCCTGACCTATGACTTGCACTGTCCCTATGCTCAACATAAATTGACTACATTGACCGCTTGTGAATGGGAGCATGAGCAGTGTCAGGGTCAGAATAAAAGTGATGTCCATCCAGTAATCACCACTATGCACCGTCAACTATGAGATATACCAGTTCCTTTCATTGCAGCAAGGAGATGCTACATCAACTGCTCTTTCAGAAAGTAGAACAAACTTCTAATTAGCAGGTCCTTTCCAGTCGTTTGGATCCAGTTAAGGTTTTCTTCACGACAACTGGAATACAGAGCAGTTGGGATGAATGTTCCATATCTCTATGTTATTGGTTTCCATACTGCAGGCAGGCCCCTGGGGATGCCTGGAGAAGTGGAAGGTGTAGCTCAGCCTGAAGATCAGTTAAGGTGAAATTTGCGGAAAATTCTTCTTTGCTCTCCTAGATATACAGAAAAGTCCAGCGTAAAGGTCAGTTAGGGTGATATTTGGGGAGAACGTGTATTTACTTAGCTTCCTCAATAAATGTACATCTGTTATGACCTATAGGGGGCCATGACCAACATGGGACTTCCAAGGTAATTGAACTGAACCACTGCTCTATGGGGCCTTTAAGATAGTTTAACACAGTTATACCAATGTCTGAAACAATATTAAGAGACCTGAATGAAGTTAATCTACTAAAGAGGTTTGAATCAGAAAAGTCTACATACTGTACGTCTTCTCACAAAAGCTCACTAACTGGGATAATGTTAGTTTAATAATGAGTTCAATTGCCTGGGGCTGTTAATAGCTGGCAAACACATTAGCAGTAATTGTGCGCCCCATTCACTTCTCTCAGTAGGCCATTTCCTTCTACACTGTTCAAGGGGTGTTTACTTTATTATGATTATTAATGTAACACTTGTTTGGCTATGGATTAGTAAAACCAGGCTAGTAGTTATATGGAGAGCATGTGTTACATGCGACTCCTTTTCTTAGGATGGGCCTTCGCTTAGGTGGAAGAGACCTGAACAGAGCTGAGGGTGTAGTAGAATTACAACTTACTGTAGCTGTGTAGTGCAGGTGTAGTAAATATGGGGAGAGAGGTTCTTGCGGTAAACTATAGTACAGATTTATTGTCCAAGACACAATGTTAGACTGGTGATGATATACTCACACACAGGCAGACTTAGATGGTACATATAAGTGCACTCTGAGAAAGAAGAGAGGGTGTACCCAGGTTTATCCCACCGCTTGATAGAGTCTGGGCAGGGAAATACACCTTTCAGCCAATACTCCTTTGGAGGTAGTCTGGGTAGATATCTGCTCCTTCAGGTTGATAACCTCTAGCATATGAGTCCTCCGGGTGAGTAGGGATCAGGGTTTATTTTAGTCCTGTCACTATCTCTACTCCGCGGCCCTACACTGAGGCAACATTGCCGGATAGGAGAAATACTTCTAGATCTAATCTCTCCTTTGTTGGGGCTATTAAAGCTGCCCTTTCTTACTAGGTGCTGACTACTTCACTTTCCTAGTGCTATGACAAATCTGCTGTGCTTACTAAGACCTCGTTCACGGGGCCCTGTCCCCGACTTTCTCCAGAGGGATGATGTCCTCTGGGGTACAAATGGCTTCTGGGGCCTAAGGTCTGCTCCCAGGCTCAATGGAGCTCTGCTTGGAAGACAGACTGCAGCCAAAGAGGAAGTCACACCCTCCTGTCAGACACTATATCAATCTGCAGGGGGCGTGAACAACCTAAACAACCTGACTTAACCAATAAAGGTCCCCATACACGGGCCGACTATAGCTGCCAATATCGGTCCCTTGGACCGATTTGGCAGCTGATCGGCCCGTGTATGGGGAGAGCAGAACGGCCTGGCCGACCGATATCTGGCCTGAAATTGGCCAGATCTCGATCGGCCAGGTTAGAAAATCCGGTCGGATCGGGGACCGAATCGGCTCGTTGATGCGGTCCCCGATCCGACTGCCCCATTGCCGTCCACATAATCCGATCGTTTGGCCCCAGGGCCAAACGATCGGATTATTTTTTTTTTTACCTAAATGCTCCTAAATGCTCCCCGATATCGCCCACCCGCCAAGCGAGCAGATCTGCTCGTGTATGGCCACCTTTAGGGATAGTGTATTAACTGTAACCTGAGTACAGAGAGCTTTGCCCAATAACAGTAAAGGTGTGAAGAGGTAGGGTTTTAAGCCATAGGGAGCTTAACCCTATGGGTCCCTACATTATTATTATGTGCAGTATATAAATCTGTAGCGAACATGTGTGGTTGATGCATTCTTGCCTCCAAACGTGGATTAAAACTATCAAAAAACACTTCCTTGCACCAGAACCTCCCACATTCAGTATTCTACAAAGAAGTGCTTTTATTAAGGTAAAAAAAGGGGCGTAATGATGGGGCCATATTATCTGCACTATTATAGAATATGGGGGTTATTTAATAAAAGGCCCTTAGTTAGCTCATTCACAAACTATAAAAAATCAAGGCCAATTAGAGATGTAAGAATTGGCCATTCTTTAACTTAGTAAAGGTTAACTTATAGATGGACTCGTTTAACTATATAGAAAATAGGGATTCTTGTGGCTAATTCAGCCTCCTGGGATCATGTTCCATTTTGCAAGTTATTAAAAAGTGGTGCTTAAACCAATAATATTTGTAACAGCTTTATATGTCATACGGCTGGGGCTGAGCCAACTGTAGGGCAAGCCTTATGTCAGGCAGCGGCAGAGTGTCCCTGGTTAATGACTCCCCTTTAGTGGCATCTGTGCGGCCGTTCATGTCCCTATGTAGGTGGAGTGCATTCTAGAATGTAAAATTCAAAGTGCTTAATGAAGCCAGACTGGAAGCTTGTCATCCCGAGGCCTAGAGAAGCTGCCTGTCTCAGGGTCCTTGTGCAAGCAGATGGCGAGCCATACTGACATTGTTCCTTCAATTGGTTCAAATATTCAGTTGGCTCAGCACCGCGACCCTTCTGGTAACACAGCAGCTCATTCTCATGGATACAAGGAATTTCTTTCAACCATTATTTTAAGTGGCACACAGCGATGTTTTTTTTTTTTTTTTAGGCCAGGCATTTATCAAAACTTTTGTGCTTTTATAGTTAATTATAGTTGTTTTAGTAGCTGGGAAAGTGGAGCAGTTGTCCCAAAGCTGCATGGATTTTCTGGGACAAACTACTACTAAAATAAAAAGGAAATTGTCAGGGCCTTGGGTGTCACTTAAACTGGGACAAAGTGAAACTCCTGAGATGACCTGGCAATGGCGGGGGTGGTAACAGTTCATGCTTTGTGCGTAGTAACGACTTGCAGTGTATACCTAAAATTTGCTATTGAAGTAGGTGTTGAGGTTCAAGGCATAAAAGAATTATGAGGCTCTATTATTTACATTAACAATGCCATTTAGATGCTGTTGCACAACAACTAAAAGGCTACAATTTATACAACATCTCTCCCTACTATACCTGCTATCCCACAGCCACAGTCCCTTCCCAGAGGCTATTATCCCCCCACTGCTACTATAGGCACCATCTCTCCCTACTATACCTGCTATCCCACAGCCAGAGTCCCTTCCCAGAGGCTATTATCCCCCCACTGCTACTATAGGCACCATCTCTCCCTACTATACCTGCTATCCCACAGCCACAGTCCCTTCCCAGAGGCTATTATCCCCCCACTGCTACTATAGGCACCATCTCTCCCTACTATACTTACTATCCCACAGCCATATATAAACTAATAGGCTATATTGCTCCTTTAAAAAATGCGTGATCCAGTATTTTACTTGTCACAAGAGATACAGCAGTGATAAAAGAAAATGTGAATGCAATGCAGAAAAACCTGAATTATTAATGATATCATTGATAGTCTCTGAATGGCTGCATATTCTATTCATCCACATGTATTTATACACAAGCTGCTTTTCTGCCTAGGTGACACAGACATTAGACTAAAACTAGCATAACATTTACTGAAAGTAAACTTTGAACTGAATACATCAAAGTATGGGCAGCTTTGCGCAATGAACCAAAGTTGTATTTCTAATTACATCCACCAGTATATAGGGTTTTAGATTTGCATGCACAAAAATGACGGTTTTTGGAACATACTGTATAGATACAATTAGTGATGAGAAATTACTGAGAAATTTGCGGCTACCGCAACATTTTCTTGATGTTTGTGACTTTTTTTGACTTTGAGGTTCACTTCCAACAGTATATGCTCTGGATAGGCCCACAAGTGGGTCAGTTGGCTGCACATGTAGATAAGTCATGTCCCCAATTAATTTTACAAATGAACTGCACTGGATTTTTGCTTCCACTTAATATCCCACCCTCTCTGACATCATTAGATTGGTTCGCTCACACACTGATCATTATGTCCCTTCTCATCACTGGATTGGTGGGTTTGGGGCAGGTGCAGTACAGGGAATCCTGATCTGGATCTTTTATTTTATTTATCCTGACCTGAGCACATCATTTTTTAAAAATGTGCTCATAAAATCATTTTTTGCTCATATAGCCAAAAAGAAATTATACGGAACATTGCTGGGGACCCAAGTTTATGAAATAGGGCTCTAAGACATAAACAGTAGCGATGAGCGAATTTTTTTGCCAGGCATGGATTTGCAGCTAATTTCCGCATTTTGCCATTGGCGAATTGTTTCACAAAAATTCCGCAAAAATTTGGCGCAGAAATTTTCTTTGTCCCACGTCAAATTCGGGGAAACCGTGTCAAAAAAATTGGGTGCGGTCATGTCAGAAAAGGGCACGGTTGCATCAAATTGGGTGCCGTCGCATCAAAATTGGGCTTGGTCACAACAAAAAAGTGCGGGTGACAAAAAAAATAGACGCGGGCGACAAAAAAAATTGTGCGACAAATGCAATTTTTTTCCCCCCAAAATTTTATGGCTAAGCGAAACGGGACAGATTCGCTCATCACTAATAAATAGTTTCAGAAACTATCATCGCATAGAAAAGAAGTGTACCCTGGTTTGGTCTGAAGGGCATTTAGAGGACTTTATTTTGTGATTTAATAACAACAGGTCCAGTGTTTACTCCATGTACACTAACCCGCAGCAACCTGCAGATTCCTGCTTGCACCCATCCTCACTCCAATGGCTAAAAAAATTCATTCATCACTACAAAGGAACCGTGGTGCTACCACCACCTCTAGACCAGACCCGGGTATAGTGCCAGGGTTCCCTCAGTGCCCTGCATCAGTACAACTTACATCTACAGCACTGGACACCGAACATCAGATATGGCAACTGAACTTAGAGAACCTTCAGTGCCATTGCGTCTAATTTACCACGAAAGTGTAAGTGCATTTGCATTCACTTTGATGCATTGATCTTAATTGTGTCAGACATGACACCCCCTTGTCTCTTCAACAACAATGGAATTCTGGGAAAAAATGCTGCAATATGGGGAAAAAAAAATTTTCTTGCCTTGAAAGTTGTATAAACTTGGGACGGTATAAATTTGAATTAAACGCGATTATTATTGTATTTATAAAATGTCATGATAATGCTTGAATCGTTCATACGAAAATTTCGAGTTTACATTTGAAAATCCCAAATTTCTCGAGCTGAAAGTGTCATTAAAACGTTTCCATGAATCCTCTTTATTTTTTCCAAACAGGAATTTCTCCAGCAGCCATTTTAGAAGCATTGGCATTCATTTTTGGAAAGCAATAATGTGTTTAAGTTTCACTTAAAAATCTGTGACATAGAAAACAATGATGGGATTAACTTCTCCTTGAAACTGAGTGAAACAGAAAACATCGAGGAGATTAACTTCTCCTTAAAAATGTATCAAGGACAGGATATCACTGACTATTCTATTCCTCTACTATTCTAAGTCTCCATAGGACTTGACAGATCAAACCTGCCGAACTATGGAAGTTATTTTTGAAAACACTCAAATTTCCAAAACACTCACATTTTTCGAGAAACAATATCAGAAAAATCGAGTACTGGCAAAAACCCAGATCTCAAAAACATCTAGAAAACAGAAATCTAGAAATATCTGCAAAAAAAATTGACTTGTTAGCAAATTGCTTAGTAAATGTGCCCCTTAGGGGCTGATTTACTAAGACACGAATTCGAATCCGAATTGGAAAAATTCCGATTGGAAAACGAACATTTTGCGACTTTTTCGTATTTTTTGCGATTTGTTCGGCGCCTTTACGACTTTTCGGAAATTGTCACGACTTTTTCGTTACCAATACGATTTGCGCGAAAAAACACGAGTTTTTCGTAGCCATTACGATTTGCTCGTATCTTGTCGCGACTTTTTCGTATTGAACGCTCGTAAGCGGCAGGCAAAACTTTCAGACTTAGCATGATTTTGGAAGCCTCCCATAGGACTCAATGGCACCCTGCAGCTCCAACCCGGCCCAAGGAAAGTCTCCCATAGGGCTCAATGGCACTCTGCAGCTCCAACCCGGCCCAAGGAAAGTCTCCCATAGGGCTCAATGGCACTCTGCAGCTCCAACCCGGCCCAAGGAAAGTCTCCCATAGGGCTCAATGGCACTCTGCAGCTCCAACCTGGCCCAAGGAAAGTCTCCCATAGGGCTCAATGGCACTCTGCAGCTCCAACCCGGCCCAAGGAAAGTCTCCCATAGGGCTCAATGGCACTCTGCAGTTCCAACCCGGCCCAAGGAAAGTCTCCCATAGGGCTCAATGGCACTCTGCAGCTCTAAACCCGGCCCAAGGAAAGTCTCCCATAGGGCTCAATGGCACTCTGCAGCTCCAACCCGGCCCAAGGAAAGTCTCCCATAGGGCTCAATGGCACTCTGCAGCCCCAACCCGGCCCAAGGAAAGTCACCCATAGGGCTCAATGGCACTCTGCAGCCCCAACCCGGCCCAAGGAAAGTCTCCCATAGGGCTCAATGGCACTCTGCAGCTCCAACCCGGCCCAAGGAAAGTCTCCCATAGGGCTCAATGGCACTCTGCAGCTCCAACCCGGCCCAAGGGAAGTCTCCCATAGGGCTCAATGGCACTCTGCAGCTCCAACCCGGCCCAAGGAAAGTCTCCCATAGGGCTCAATGGCACTCTGCAGCTCCAACCCGGCCCAAGGAAAGTCACCCATAGGGCTCAATGGCACTCTGCAGCCCCAACCCGGCCCAAGGAAAGTCTCCCATAGGGCTCAATGGCACTCTGCAGCTCCAACCCGGCCCAAGGAAAGTCTCCCATAGGGCTCAATGGCACTCTGCAGCTCCAACCCGGCCCAAGGGAAGTCTCCCATAGGGCTCAATGGCACTCTGCAGCTCCAACCCGGCCCAAGGAAAGTCTCCCATAGGACTCAATGGCACTCTGCAGCTCCAACCCGGCCCAAGGAAAGTCTCCCATAGGGCTCAATGGCACTCTGCAGCTCCAACCCGGCCCAAGGAAAGTCTCCCATAGGGCTCAATGGCACTCTGTAGCTCCAACCCGGCCCAAGGAAAGTCTCCCATAGGGCTCAATGGCACTCTGCAGCTCCAACCCGGCCCAAGGAAAGTCTCCCATAGGGCTCAATGGCACTCTGCAGCTCCAACCTGGCCCAAGGAAAGTCTCCCATAGCACTCAATGGCACCCTGCAGCTCCAACCTGGCCCAAGAAAAGTCACCATACTGTAGCTTGAATGAATCCGAAAGCTACGAAAAATCGCAACATTTTGAGCAACTTTCGGAATGGCTACGAAAAAGGCGTGACTTTTCGCGCAAGTTTTAACGCTAGGAAAAAATCGCCAGATTTTGCGCAACTTTCGGAATGACTACGAAAAAGTCGCGACAATTTTCCAAAAAAATCGCAAAATACCGATCATTACGAAGAAAACGCAATCGGACACATTCGGCCCGTTCGTGGGTTAGTAAATGTGCCCCTTAGTGTTGTTTATGACCCCATATGAGTTACTATATCAGGTGCAAATATTAATCAGAAATTTCATTGCCTCGGCATCACCTTTGCTTTAGCTGTGTTTTGTCTGTGGTTAATTTTGGTGTAATAAAGTGAGTGCCATCTGCCATGTAAATATGATATTAGTTCAAGCCTTGTTGAGGATGCCAAGTTTCAGGGAATAATAGTCACAAATGCCATAAAGCAGCTTGTACTTGTGTATACAGTGGCATTTTCCTGCTGTGGTGCTTAGTGGTCAGCTGCGTAATGGAGCTTTATTGCAGAGAACCAATTTCCAGAGTTGAGCTCCAGGGCACTAGTTGGGAGGTACTTCCAGCTAATAGCGTGAAATGCTGATCTGCACAAAGACACTATATACGATATCCTATTTTAGCAAGGCATTGAGCCAGTGGCAATAATTTCTCCCCTCGACATCTACTTAGATATATTTCATAGATTCCTTCTTGATGCATTTCAGGAAAAGACTGTACGGTGTCAGTCTAAGGCTTTGTATGAGCATTAGTTAAAGCAATGGCAATGCATACAGATACAGAATGTTCTGCAAAGGAAATGTATTATCTACTGTATCTGTGAGAAGATCTCAATGGACAATACTAGGTGCTGCCTGCTCGGGTTATAATAAGGGAGCTTTTATTAGGGGAGTTATTCATAATGCGTCAAAGTATTAACATTCATCACTTGGACACACAATTCTACTTTCCATCGGTACCAAACTGCGTATTTATAAAGCTGCAAAAACTTTCCATTGAAGTCAGAGATGTTTCGTATCATTTGAGGTTAGATGGAAGTTTATGTGGAGAAGTAAAAGGTAATAATAATACTGATTTTAAATTATATATATATATTTATATATATATATATATATATATATATATATATATATATATATATATATATATATATATTATTGATAGTAAAATATTTATAACTTCACACAAAAGTTCTTCATTCTGCTGTAAAAAAAATATTTTGACAGGTTTGGGATAGGGAGAACATTTCAACAATATAATGGTTGAAGAGCCGAGGTAGAAAGAGCAGTCAAAGTTGTAGTTACATTAAAGGTAGGCTGAATTAATAAATAAAAAAGCTCATGTTTTATAAACAAGGCAAGGAATTCAAACTGTTGATGTTTTTAAACTTTTAAAAAAGAGGTTTGTTAGCTTTTGGGCTTTTGGGTGGTGGTGGATCTTCATTTGCTCCACTGCTTGGCTCTGGTGCTTCATGCTATGTTATGGCACTCAAGTATTGAGATGACATTGGCACACCATCACTTTTTTCCTATAGTATTAGAGTTGGTTTAGTTGGCATCCAGGTTGGCATACAAATACCAGTATTTTACCTACAGTATACGTGCATTACCTGTCCATGCCCAACACTGGTAACTTGGTTGTTTCACCTTGAATATCAAACCTCCACAGAGGCATCGCTAATGAGAAGTATTCACAGTTGTTCCTGCTTAATGACTGCCCTCTGGTACCACCCTACATATTTCTTCTAAAACATCAGCTGACTCAGCAGTCACTATGTCACTATGTCCTACCATACATACCTCAAAAATTAGCACTCTCTCAAGGTCCTTGAGATATTTTCCTCTGTCACAGAGAGCATTTCTCAGGATGGAATATTACATAAAAAAAATTAATGCACATCTTTACAGTGGCTTTGAGAACACTATTTTCCTTAAGAACTCCTTTCCAGCATTAATCTCTTATGTAACTGTTAGAACATTCTTGAGGTGTCATAGAATGTCATATAATGTAAATGGTAGAACATTATGATCACCCTGAAGGCCTGCAACACCCTTTTACTTTTAGGGAGAATGTAGAAGATACAATTACATCATAAATAAGAGATTGCCATGTAGGTTTATTGGCCTATGTAAGCAAGAGGTCGGCATGCAGGTATATTGACCTATGGGAAGAGAATGGCATGTAGGTGTACTGACCTATGGGAAGAGATTGGCATGTTGATGTATTGACCTATGTAAGGAAGAGATTGGCATGTAGGTGTATTGACCTATGGGAAGAGATTGGCATGTAGGTGTACTGACCTATGGGAAGAGATTGGCATGCTGATGTATTGACCTATGTAAGGAAGAGATTAGCATGTAGGTGTATTGACCTAAGAGAAGAGATTGGCATTTTGGTGTTTTAACCTATATAAAGAAGAGGTTAGCATGTAGGTGTATTGACCTATACAAGGAAGAGATTGGCATGTATGTATATTGACCTATGGCATGTAGGTGCATTGACCTATGTAAGCAAGATGTTGGTATGTAGGTGTATTGACCTATGGGAAGAGATTGGCATGTTGATGTATTGACCTATGCAAGGAAGAGATTGGCATGTAGGTGTGTTGACCAATGAACAATAAAGTGAGCCTGTTTACTTCTAACTAGTGATGACCGAATCTGCCCCATTTAGCTTCGGCAAATGTGAAGCACAACAAATTTTTTCTGCAGCTAATTTTCGCGAAAACAATTAGCTTCAAATCCATGCCTGGCGCAAAAAATTCACGCATTACTAGTTCTAACCCTTCAGAAAGTTCTTGTAGGTCTATAACAATTTTATACTGTGTAATTCTATTGAATGGGAAGGGAGCATGCAATGGAACGACAAAGAGACATGATGCGACTGCTGAATAGCAAGCCAAATTATAAGTCTGGATATTGCAAATTTGCAAACAGTGTCTGACTAAGGCTGCCAAATAATCACAAACATTTTAAAGGTATACTCATTCTGCAAATGCAGTTTCCATAAAGTCTTGAATACCTGCCAGCATAGCGCAAATTCTCTGTTGCAATTCGTTAATCGTGGATGTGCTGAAATACATTAAAGCCCTTCCCTGCTTCCCATACAATTGCTAAGTAGTTAGGTGCAGGGCAAAATAATCTGTTTTTGTTTTGTTTCTCTCATTTAAGTTCAAAGATGTGCATACTTAGATTTTCCCTAGAAACAGACCCAGCATTCCATCATTGTGCCATCATTGGCTGTTCAAATAACTATTTTGGGGTGACAATGTGCGCTGTGCCTAGCAGAGATGCTTTTAGTGTTGTTCATCATTAATAAAAGAGTTCAGTTCAGTTTAACTATGTAACTCAGTACAGTTCTAAGCTTTAATAGTTTCACTTTCAAAAGAATGAAATAGACTCTTAAGGGCCTCACCCCTAGAACTGCCAACCAGGCCTAAGGATTGCCACCAACAAAGATTCATTATATCTTAGTTGGGATCAAGTACAGGTACTGTTTTATTATTATAGAGAAAAGGGAATCATTTAACCATTAAATAAACCCAATAGGACTGTTCTGCCCCCAATAAGGGGTAATTATATCTTAGTTGGGATCAAGTACAGGTACTGTTTTATTATTACAGAGAAAAGGGAATCATTTAACCATTAAATAAACCCAATGGGGCTGTTCTGCCCCCAATAAGGGGTAATTATATCTTAGTTGGGATCAAGTACAGGTACTGTTTTATTATTACAGAGAAAAGGGAATCATTTAACCATTAAATAAACCCAATAGGGCTGTTCTGCCCCTAATAAGGGGTAATTATATCTTAGTTGGGATCAAGTACAGGTACTGTTTTATTATTACAGAGAAAAGGGAATCATTTAACCATGAAATAAACCCAATAGGGCTGTTCTGCCCCCAATAAGGGGTAATTATATCTTAGTTGGGATCAAGTACAAGGCACTGTTTTATTATTACAGAGAAAAGGAAATCATTATAAAAATGTAAATTATTTGATTAAAATTGAGTCTACAAGAAGCGGTCATCCTGTAATTCAGAGCTTTCTGGATAATGGGATTCCAGCTTTTGGATCCCCATACGTTAAACCTTAAACAATCACAAAAATTGCCTTATGTGTTTCGTGCTACCCCAGGCCACTTAATCATAGGCTAGTCTATTATCTAGTTCTTATGGGTAATACAATAACAAGTGCAAAGTTTTCCCCTGTTAACACATGAAATCAGTTATCACCAGTATATTAGTCTATGTTCTTACTGGTTGTTATGAGTTGCTGGAACTGGAGAAAATTTTGCACCACCTACATTATTCTTCTCTAATATAGTCTTCTTAAGATGGGCATATATGTAAAGATCTTCTCTTTTATGGAGGTCATCAAATGATCAGATCTATCCCTAATTTGGCCACACCCTGGACCAATGATCAGATCATAATGAGGGACAATGCAGACTTGTTGGGAGAAAACCTCAACAACTGACCAATGTGGACAATTCCTAAAGGTACTTTGTAACATGCCTGATAGATATCTCATTGTCTCTGCCTCAAACACAGGCCAATAAGCTACTGAATTGGTCTGAAAGAGTTGTGTTGGCAGCTTACATTGGCCTTGCATGGCCAGAATCAGGTGATAATGGAACACCAGCTTAATTTCAGCAGAAGACTTAAATCATTCAGTCTACAGCCAATATTGTATTATAACATGAAGATCTGGTTGAGCCCCACATCTGTAATGTGAAGGTGATCTTCACTATAACATGATATAGAAGTAGGAACACAAAAAGGATCATTTGTGAGAATGGGGTAGAATGAGTTCAGCTGTGTGAGATCACTTAAAGATATGTTTATATACTGTATAAATGGCTGCACATTTAGCTAAGAGCGTAACAGATCAGAAGTGTGACAGTCGCATTGCATAGAACATTGCTCTTTAATTAATTTAACAAAAAAGCATGCATGACAGAATAGATAAAGCCAGTGTCCTCTGATCTCTAACTAGTAGGACAGAAGTAATTTGGTGATCTTTATTAAAATGTATCGTTCCACACTTGCTTAACACGTTTACATAAGTAATTGGAACGGTCAGACTTTATTGCATTGATCTTTCGATTACTCTGTGTGAAATTTTAGGCTAGTAAAAAACAAAACTAAAATATTTTAGTAGTATTGACCATACATGGGCCATAGTTTGGGTTGTCTTAGCCCTGTAGGACAGACACGCAGAAATTTGGTTTGCACCTGAACATTTAGTTGTAAATGTGGATGGCCAAGCATTTATCTGCTTATTTTGATTATGGGCTAGAAGTGGGAAAGGGATGTTGTCCCTGCATTTTATCCCACATATCTGGGGAAGGCATGGACAAACTGAATTATCTGTCCAGACAGACCAGTAGTATCCAATAGGATCACAGGATGCTCTGTCAAGACTGCCCTTCTAATATGACCCATGCACAGCAATGGCCAAACAAATTGCAGCCCAGAGATGAAGATTAGGGATCATTTATCAACACTGAGCACAATTGTCCATGGGTTGTAACCCATGGCAACCAATGAAAATGTTGCATTCATTGTTATACCTGCAGCAGGCTGAAAAAAGCAGATCACTGATGGGTAAGTGGCCACAGGCAAATTTGCCCAGCGTTGATTAAGGAGCCTCAGTGTGCTTGCACTTTCTGTATGTACATGGTAGGAGGAGAGGAATCTAAATCCAACAGCCATAATCTACAGAAGCCAAAGTCTGAGCTCCCCAGACCAATTCAGAAGACTGTGCCACTAATTCCACTTTAATACTTCTCAAGATGTATAAAACTCCTACAAGACATTGCTTGCCCAAACTGACCTAAGCAGCCAGGGACACATATGCAGTTAGTAAGTCTGGATAAACACCCAGGATAAACATCTCTTTTCCACTCTGTTGTGTAGATATGGTACCCATTGCAAAAACCCTTGCAAATATAAGGTAATAAAGAAGAACATTCCAATGCATGCTGAACTGAACAGGTTTAGAGACAAATCCAATCGTCTATCTAATGAGTCAGCCAATTTAGGAGCACATGGAGAGATTGGCAGATGCTCATTCCCTCCATGACTAATGACTTGCTGCTCATCACTAAATGACAAGGAATGCATATTTCTCTAAATGTGCAAGAGCTAATCTTTAGCAGATGCAGCTACAATTAAATTTGGAACATTCAGGGAAATAGGCAGTGAACTTTACAAAGGGACAAAACACAATTTGTGCATCAGATATAGACCGTATTGCTTAGATTCATGCTGTGTTTTAGGAGATTTGAAGCATGAGGGACGCTAATCTGATGGCTGAATCGAGGGAATGTGTAGAATTCTCTACAGAAAAATGATATGTTCAGAGCATAAAATGGTTCTGCATGTGCTGGGTTATATCTGTAAGAATGTGAATGATGAAATAGTTTAGACATGACAGATTGGGATTGGACATGCAGGACCCTATGGATTAGAAAAAAGCATAGACTGGGCTGGATAGAATGATTAGACTGGATAGACTGTAGGAGCGGTCAATGAACTGATACTAAAGTTACAAGGTTTTTGCTAAATAACATGGGTTCCTATAAATGTTCTCCTTTTCTGGTTGGATATGAGCTTGAAATACAGAATCCAAGCTATTGAAGGGTGAAAGGATAAAAGTGGGCTAATATGTTTTTGTCTGCCAAAACAAACATGGAGCCATGGGAATTTTATTAAGCTGTTTTGACCTAGCAGTTCTGGCCACCTTGGGTGTAGTCAGAATGACCACCGATAAAGCTATTTTGCCAATCAGGTTTAAAAACCAAGTTGGCCTGTGTGTGAGCACTTTTAGAGTTGCCAGCCATATGTTCTACAATATTGTCTGGAAGCATAGACAAGTCTGTCCATAATGCCTGACCTCATTAAATGCATAATCAGACAGGGCACAAGTCTGTTGGATAAACTGACCACTGATTACCTCTTGCTGTGCAATGGCCAGCCTGATGGACATGGAAAGATAAAGTTAAGATCCATGACCTTGAATCTTTCATGCCTACAATATTGCAGAGGTCACAAGGGTATCCATTTAACCTAAAGAAAAGAAAGTTTAGGCATCAGAATTAAAAAGAGTTTCCTTTCCAACAATTCTTTTGTACCATGGTAGTGATGAGTTGCTTACTGGCTTGTTTTTTAATATGGATGGAATGCCATTTACTTAATTACAGAAAGTTGATTTAATAATAGTTGATTTACTGGACCTCAATCATCCTTCATTATATTTGAAAGAATGACTTCATACTGATGGGCTCTTTTACTAATAACAATAGTATTTCATTTTGAAGTCAGCAAGTCTTGTTCATTGCAGAGTAGAGAAAACAGATAAACATATATGTTATGTATCATTTATGTAATAAATGTCCTATGTGTCAATTATTTCAAGGCACAAGTAGTGATGAACGAATCTGTTCCGTTTCGCTTCGCCATAAAATTTGAAAAACGGCAAGAAAATTCACGAAAAGGAGAAAAATTTGTGAAACTCATTTGGTGTGCGATTTTTTTTTTCGCCCGCATCTTTTTTGTTGTCCGCGTCTTTTTTGTCACCCGTGTCTATTTTTTGTCACCCTTGTTTTTTGACGCGACTGCGCCCTTTTTTGATGCACCCAATTTGCCGTGACAGTGCACTTTTTTGACACGAGACAACAAAAAATTCTGTGGGACAAATTTTTCCGTGGCGAATTTTCACAGAAGTTTCGCAAAACAATTAGCCAATGGCGGAATGTGGAAATTCGCTGCGAATCCATGCCTGGCGAAAAAATTTGCTCATCACTAGACACAAGCTTTGGCCTCTCCGTAGTTGGACAATTCATTTTGCCTAATCTGTTTTGGCCATGGTGGGTTCTAAGAAACCATTTTTATACTGCAGGCATGGGAATAACATGGACTGACCTGTGAAGGACTCGTCTCAACGCCTTGAATCTATATGATTCAGAAATGTCCAGCCTAGCACCCTCCAGCATATGGTTGGTTGCATGCTGGTGTTTCAGTTTGGACATTTCTGATATAAACAATAAATTATGTCCATTGATTTTGTCTGGCCCAAAGTAAAATCTCTTTCTGCCTTGCACTAAAATGCTGCAGATAAATAGGTATACATTGGTTGGGGAAAGGGACACTATCAAAATGGTTGTAGAGACATACAACTGAGCAATTTCCTGCAAATGATCCTCGTTATAGGGAATCTGGCAGATTTGCTTGAATGCTGAAGAAAGTCCAACTTCTGTCATCTCTGTGTGTGAGTGCTGATTAGCTATGCTGGGAAACTAGCGAGGTTTCCATGTGAACACTGTACTGCTGCATAGCACTGCTTTGGGCCTGGAAGATAAAGTCATGTAGAAAAATTCATATGTACAGCATAAAATGAGTAATTTGCTGTTTAGAACTTAATGAACTTAATTTCATAATAGATCATTTGAACATGTTATATTACAGTCATTTTTAATCTTCCTGTCTCTGTAACCCTCTCTCCTCCATAAATGCCGCAGCTGCAAACTAATATTACTTTAACAAAATTGGCCTTAATTTGTTTTACCATTTTATCTCAGCGGCAAGCTGTTTGGGCTTGCACTTTCAGTATTAAAAGAAAAAAAAAATCTTTTTTAATTACTCGGTTCTGGAATCTTAATTATTAGATTCAGATGTTCCTCAAAAATTTGGCCAAATAAGTACCAACCCTGAAACCGAATGTGCATATTCTAATACGAGCTTAATCACAACAGTTGAATCTTCTGACTAAAATAGAATGTTCACCTAGTTGGTGTTTTAAAGTTACAGAAAGGTAAAAACTAAGTAAGCTTTATCAGAAAGATCTATGTAAATACAGCCATAAGCACTTACAGAGTCCTCTATTAAAAGAAACACAGGATTTCTTGTCTCCTTTTTTGTAAACATGTTCTTTGGTATCAGACTTCCTCTCTCAGAAAAATCCTTCATTCCTGGGGCCAGAGTCTGTGCAGATCTCTCCTCTCTCCCTTCTCCTGCTCAGCCCTCCCTTAAGAATTCATAAAACTCACTCCCCCGTCCCTTAGGAATGTGTGATCTGAGCAACCAGCCTCTAGAGCTGCAGCAGGAAGCTAGGAAGATGAAGCTAAAATGGCAGCTGCAATCTTAAACAAACAGAGGGAGCTTCTAGGGCTGTTTACTCAGGTATAGTAAAGCTGTTTGCAAAATAAATATAGCGTTCTCTATTGGCAGTTAAGGGTTTAACTGAACAACCATAACCCTGCAAAAAGTGCTGGAATTTGGCTAAATCATGATCCAGATTGGATCTTTAATATTCATATTTGAGGCTTCCTTGTTTTTGGTGCCCATGTATTTTTGAAATATGAACATTCAAGGTATAAGGCAATCAAGGTATTTTCTAATGAAGACTTCTTCTTCCATCCCTTCCAGCTGGCCCTGTAATGCTGCTGTGGTTTTGCCTTCCTGACAATGCCCCAGAGTCCTGTGTCAAGCGAGGAGGAGAGGAGGAGCATCTCTGGATACCCTGGGGAAGAATCAGACTCAGACAGTTCCAGAGAGGACCCTGTCCCTGGAGGGAAAAACAATCCCACCTCTGCCACCAGCAATATCCCTAAGCCTATTTCATTATCTTCAGTAGCTGCAAGAAGAATAAAAGAAAGATCCATGTCGGTTCCGGATGACTCCAATTTCAGCATGATGGTCTTCCGTATTGGAATTCCTGACCTGCACCAAACAGTAAGCATGCCATAATCCATTAGGTTTATTTTGTTTATAGCTATGTATTCAATATAGTAAACCAAACAGTTAGATATATTTGGCAACTAATGTGTGTGTGTGTCTATCCATGTGATTGGCGACTCCTTTCACATGTGACTGTACTACAATTACCAACACCAGCCAACTGTGCCTGGGATACCTGGAGTTGTACTTAAACAAACAGCTTTGGTAGCTGCAACTTGGAAAGCAACATTTTATATTATTAATGAACCCCCACAAAACCAAGTTTGTTGCTCACCCCATTACAACTATATACAGCCCAGCATGGTACCATATTAACTCAATCATAAACCATCTGCGTCTCCAATGAGTGAGATGTCAGTAACAGTGTTTCCGAGGGATTTATCAATAGAGTACGCAGAAGTACCGAGGTCCTGCTTGGGGCCACTTATAACTTTAAGTCTGCCAAAGAAATCAATTTGTGCTGGCCATTTTTTCTTTTTCGAAATAAGCCACTGAGTACGGATTTAATGACATTATCTCTCCAAGACCCAATTAATATCAATGGGTCACTAAAATCATACATATATCCTTGTAACCACAGCAATTATTTTTATACACCTTGAATATGGTGCGCTGTTTGGTTCATTTGCTGCTTATCCAGTGATGTTCCTAATGGCAAACATGCACCATGCATAAACTGTTTTTATTATGTTCCCAGCTGGGACCAAGAATGTGAATGCACACAGAGAGAACTTTATAAAACCCTTTATAAATTATATAGACATCCTATTGTTTATATTTCTTATTAGACCACCTGGATCAGACACTTTGTTGGTCTTTCATGTTCTGAAACCAGGTTCTGAAGCCTCTCCATCTCTCTTATTACATGCTTGAAACAGAACGATACTTGCGTCGGATAGCCAATAACATTTCCCTTTAGTTCCCACTCTCTTCTTTCTCAATTTCCCAGCCTTATATTATTGTGCTGTCCCTGGGGTGGTCATTACCACGTTATGATAAATGTCTAACTCAGCACAAACAAAATCAAATAAACACTTTTCCCTTTGGCCTGCCCCTTCCCCCCTCTCTGTGAGTCAAGCTCTCATTAAAGCCGGCTGTTTACTGTACATGAAGGACTTTGGGGAGTCTACGGAAAAGACGTTTATGGAGTGACGTTTGAATGCATTTCATTTCTGCTGCAGAGGAGCCGGGAAAAGGCACATTTTGTTTAATCAGCAGATCATTTTAGCTGATCTTTAAACCATCTTGTGCACAGTATAGGAAATAATTTAATGCTATAGAGGGACTGCT
The DNA here is from genome assembly GCF_000004195.4 of Xenopus tropicalis. Lineage (NCBI taxonomy): Eukaryota > Metazoa > Chordata > Amphibia > Anura > Pipidae > Xenopus > Xenopus tropicalis. Next base: position 110,180,252 of record NC_030683.2, on the reverse strand, counting down.
AAAAATCTAATTTAGCAGCGTGTTCTTGAATGCAACATTCTTCTATAATTTAGGAACTGTCCTTAAAATAGCTCCTTCTACAAACAAGTTCATAGCCAAGTCCTGGGAATCCTTCAGTGCACCAGCTGTTAAAGAACTACAAGTCTTAGCAACACCCACAGCAAAAAAGCTGGCCATGCATGTACCAATACATTTCATATCATTTTTGGTATCTGTTTGTCTCCTAGATGAGGAAGTTTGGAAAAGTCATTAACTGATGCATTATGTTGGCCAGAGTGCTGGCAGATGAAGAGCTACTCTTCACTTCCTCTGGTTCCTATACTTTGGACTGTCAACTTGAGCAAACAGAACAACTGATACCGTAAATGGCCATACTATGTATGGTCCCTCATACAGTATGCTTCCGATGAGATAAAACCATCATAACGTTTAGGTGAAGGTGATTTGCAATGGTTTTAAAGAATAAGTAAAGTTTTTTTCTATTAATAAAATTACTCTAAACATCTTCCCAGAATTGCCTACCTTTGTTCCTCTGTTCTTTCTGACCTGGTTCCTCAGTTACAAGCTACCATTACACCCTCTACCTGCTTTGGCAATGCTAAATGTATTTGGTCCTGCCAATAAAGCTCATTTGATTTGATTTGAACTGCTCGATTCCTCTCCTTCCTTGTTCAGAGTGAAGCCCCGCCCCCACTTCTTGTTCAGGTCTTTCATCAAGAAAAACAACCCTGCTGATGCACAGACTGCCTTCTGCAGCCTCCAGGCATGCGCAGAAGGCTCTCCACTTCGACTACAGGTAGTCGATGTAATGAGAGACCTGAACAGGAAGTGGGGGCGGAGATTCACTCTGAACAAGGAAGGAGAGGAATCGAGCAGCTTGTAACTGAGGAACCAGGTCAGAAAGAACAGAGGGACAAAGGAAGGCAATTCTGGGAAGCTGTTTAGAGTAATTTTATTTATAGAAAAAAAAAAAGGTTTACTTATTCTTTAAATGACGTTGGCCAACCATTTTGGAGACGTGTGTGAGATTTGATACTAGCAAACAAATACGATAGGACTACCTTTAAAACATAAGTATACATAGATTATTTTTCCATTAAAGACGGGTTCACTAAATTACTTTTTAACTGGTATTCTGGAGTTTCTTTTATCCGCCTGTATTTGCCACAGACTGGCTTAATATGAGCACTCATCTACAGCATTCACAGAACTGCTAGATAGCAAAACTCTTCCATGAGCACTGATGTCAACTCTATAGTCAGTATCTTGGGCACTTAGAATTAGCTTGGACCAGGGTACAATCTGAGGCTGGTCTTTTAAGAGTCACGGCTATGGATCAGAGAAAGCATAGAATAAAATAAATAAACCCAATGTAATCTTTACAAAACTGTATTCATCTATACTTGAGAGTATCTTGAAGAAGGTTCATGAAGATGGGTGAACCTTAGAGCTTGGCTTTGGTTTAACAGAACGCTTAAGGGCAGATTTATCAAAATGAGCTTAGAGATTAATACATATACACTCACCCACATTCTATTCATTCCTATGGCATTTTTAGAAGCGTATTTATCAATGGGTAAGAGTTAGAACTCACAATTTGATCAATAACGCTTCTAAAACCCATAGGAATGAATAGATTATGGGTGAGAGTTTATGTATTTAGCTCTAAACTCACATTTTGATACAATAACTTGTATAAACACTATATAACTTTTTTAAAATTTCTTTCAAATTAAAAGTAAGATTTTAATTTGTTTAGTATAGAGTCAAATCTTTTTGTGGAGGATTCAGCATTTGTCTAAATCCCAAAATTATGGCGAATACCTGTTTTGTACAGACCTTTGACTATCACTGATCTGAAAGAGCAATATAAGGAATATTTTCCCCACCAAGTGGAGGTACTGAGATGAGACCAGACTGACAGACAATTCTTTGGAAGAAAAAATGTCATTATTAATGTAATAACCAGGCACATATGACTATGGCAGCATATTACCACAAAACCCTAATAAAGCCTCACAAAGGAAATAGCTATCAGTGTACAAACCTATAGAACAATACCATGTTATAGACATGATCATGGCCTCCATATTAGTTTCTCTCCTCCTATGTCTTTGTGCAAGGAGTAAACTTCCATATTCACAATCTCCTGTTGCTAAATGCACAGGAAAATCTATGAATTTCCCCAGGTGGGGCTATTTCATGTGCAATAGAAGACATGCTGTGGATACTGACCTTTAAATAAGTAAGACCCATAGATTAAATGCTGTACTTTTAGACCCTAAAGAGGGAAAAAAAAGAAAAAATGTGTTCCTTGGCATATAAGTATTGAACAAATGGAGCCATTAACAGAAGCTCAGAATTAACCACACAGCTGAGTCTAAATAAAATGAGTTGGAAGTAAATGTGATTCCCCCAGGTACATTAGCTGCCAGTGCCTAAGCTTCCTGCTTCAGTTAATGAGCTTTGTACCTTTATGCAAGTTCTCAGCCCCCCCACCGCTTGTACCTTCTGCTACAGACCTGCAGTAGTCTAGTCAGGCAGACCCACCTTTGACCATAACCTTCAGACCCATAATCAGACCAATATTTCTACCCTCATTGCTTCCTCACCGCAGAGGATTTGGCCTCTATTTAAACTCCAACTGGTCGTTGCTATAACCTAAAAGTGACGATACTCAGGATACAGGACTAGACTGAAATATTTTGATAAAGGGAAAGGCACCCATTCAACTTCCAAATGAGGTGCCTAGAGGATGAGCACAAAGTTGTTGAATCTTCCCAATATTGACCACTTTATGCATATGTCACGAATACCCTTCCTGATGCAGGACTTCTTCAGGAACTCTACCCCTATTGTGTATTTATATTGTGTCCTAACTCTGTTTTAATAAACAATGTATCTGTCTTTGGCAATGGGTTTTACACTTCTTTGGTTCAAGCTCCCTTTATATCAGGCATTCAGTAATAATAGCCATTCAATCATAGTTCTGTGAATATCTTGAATAGCAAAAAAGTCTACCCCAAAGGAGAGTTAATAGGCATTTTTATCAACCTAGAAACAAATTGCCTTCAGGCTAAGACCTCCCCCGGCTTCTGCTCCAAGCCACCCTAGGGGGGTCAGCTCTGCATTTTAGAAACTGATCTTTGGGATCTGTTTTAGGAAAGCGCAGGGATCACTTGGGAGCAGTTGTTTTTCTTATATCCATCAGTAGGTTGAACATACCTAATTTGTGGAATTTTTTTTCTCCTTTTTATGGGGTCCTAAACCTTTTGAATTGCTAGTCCCCCTGCCCAAACTTATACAGTCTGAAAAGGAGTTTGAATGTTCAATATAGTCATACAAACTATTCTCTGGCAAATGCATTTCCGCGTGAAGGCTAAAACATGTTCTTGTGAAGGCTAAATCAGTAGAAAGAAGATTCAATATATTTTTTAAATAAACAAATAATCCAACCCACCCACTATGTTAAACCTTTCCCAATACATGATCATTTTTGTCAGACAGAGACCTCACCCTTACTTTTAGCTACCTGGATTCATTGCCTAGAGGCCATAGCAGAGTTTAGCTGGGTCCTTATATTCGGTAAGGCTAGTAGAAGGGGGTAGTAGTAGAAGTGCCTGCTTATGGTGAATAAAGGGCAAGCTGGATCCAATACAAAGACCAGAAGTCAGGATAGATGATAAGCAGACATAAAGTAAAAAAATAGTCAGAAATAAGGGCAAGTATCATGTCACCTTTGGCAGTGGCCTGCCATCAGTTTTGTATGGCTTTCATCATTATATGCATTTATTTACATTGATTTAACAATAAAAAGATGGCCATACATTATATGGGCTCTCCTACAGTATCCTTCTGTATACCGCAGCCAGTTGGCTGTATATTGTGCAGAACTGCCCAGTGTATAGCTACCTTTATGCTGCCTCTGTGGTGCACCTTTCCCATTCATTTGCAAGATGAGGCCCAGTTAGTTACGCTACAGGTGCTAACAGTCTAAACTTCTACCAGTAGGTTGATTTCTTATGAAATAGCAAAAAAAACTAAAAGCTGTAGGATCAAGATACCTAGCTTTCCCACTGTGGAACTGCTTTTTCACAAAGAACTCAAATCTATAAGTCAGTATTAATAATTAATTCCAGTTTCTTTGTACATATGATACTTTAGGCAAAAAAAATAATCCACAAATGATATCATTCCATTTTCACAATGGTGCACCACATATTCACACCTTTGGGAAGTCATCTTTACCCTGCGCTGAGGTCTCGTATCCTTTCATGCTATTCTGTGGATCACTATGGGGCAAAGTGCATGGTGCTTCGTACCTTAGAGAAACAGAATAAAACATTTAGATATCAGCCAGCAGCACTGAAGAGAAGTGTAACAAAGAAATTCAGTATAAATGGGATTTTAAAAAAGCATCGATCATTTGTGGGCAGAAGGCTGCACATTCATGAAATACTGTAATTTAAAGATAAACATATTTATGAAAATCAGTTTTATGCTGCTCAATGACTGATAAATGTTGGATATCATTAATGTAAATGATGAAACATCTAACAACTGTTGCACAGTATACTGTATATGTCCTTTGTAGTTTTATCTATGTCGTACAGTCAGTGCTGGAGCTATAGAGTGGAAAGGGGCTGCCATTACGGGAAAGCCGAGCAGGGAAATAATAAGGCCTGTTAGCCCATAGCTTGCAATTTCCTGAGGAAGGCACGAAAGCTGGCCATACATGGGCAGTATATGTGCTGCTGAGGTGGCTCATTATGACTCGGCAGCTTATTCGCCAGTGTTTGGCCAAATGTCATCCACATTTCTGCTGGCAAGATAGGAAAGCCCTTCAGAACCACATTGGCTCCTTGATATGGTAGTGCCTTGAAGGGTCTGCATAAGCCGGTATAAGTTATGGGCAGGGTGCCAAACTATCGGGCCAGCCCAATTTTGCCCAGCACATGGGTACTATACCTGGAACAAATTTTTATGTGTATATCCAGCTGTTACTTGTCCCTTCTGCAAGCCAACTGTTTGTTTGAAGCCTACATTTTCTCTGTTCTCTTTTGCCGTCATTGTTTCTAGTTTAAGAATTGCCATGCCATTCCATCAATTGTGTCCCCCTGTCCAACCAAGGTTGAGCCCAGGGCTTTCACGCCGATACCCACACCGCCCAGTGATTACATATACTTGTTTTTTGCACAGGATAATGCTTTCGTTGCTATTAATTCCCAGGCATGTACAAACTTTAATGGAGGGCTGTTGATAGCCTGTGGCCCTGGAACTCAGCAAGAGCACTTCTTTTCTTTTTTTTCTTTAAATACCTACAATTAATTGACCCTCTCTATTACTCTTGTCTTTTCCCTTTGCATTGATCCTTTTCCTTGAAACGCGTCTCTTGTTTCAAGAACTGTCTTCCATCTCAAGCGCTTTTCACGTACTGCAGAATATCAATTAACAAGATCTGCTCAGAATGTAGTGCCGTCTCATGAAAAGACTCATTTTCTTGATAACTACTCCCATCTCTCCTTCTTAACTCACTTTCCCTCTAACGCAGGCTCCCCCATACATTTACATTAACTCCTGCTGCCTAAGTGTACCCTACAACAAAAACAACCAGCATGTACTATATAAATACTCTTCCTGTAGCCTGTTATTCTAGTTTTAATCTCAATGGAATAATTTGAACTTAATTTCCTGTATATTTACCTACAACATCAATCAATGCTTCTCCAAATAACTTCATTTAAAAGCATTCAATCATATGGAATGAACAGTAAATGATTTTAAACGTTTCTGTTAAACCATATAGAGTGTTTAAGAGCATCAATACCTCCCAGTCTTTAAATGGATATCCTGGGGGAATATCTTATTACATTTTTCTAGGGCACCTAAATGTAGGCTTATAGGGATTGGGAAGAATATGGCACTTCTGAAGCTCCTTTGGATAATGGTCATGGGAAAAAAAGCAATAAGTGGTAAATAAGCTAATAAATACCAAGTGTGCTGAGGTTGCATATGTTAAATAATGGTCACAGCTTTTTCAGGTGCATGTCCCTTGTTAATAACAGAATAGCACAGAAGCTCAAAATTGGATTCCACTTGTTACTGATTAAATATATTTTGTTTGTATGAGAAAAATCCCAGTTTATGCCGGTACAGTGCATTAATATGCCTCCATTAAACACAGACCTCCTTTAAACACATTGAGAGACTTTGGTTTCACCATGGAAACTGTTGCTACTAAGCTCAAGCTGTCATCTCCTTGGAAACCTCAACGCACAAAATTCACATGCAGGTATCTTTTCCGGTTTCCAAAAACAAATGGCTTTTGCAAAGTAAAAAAAATATTTTCTGGAATGTAAAGAGATATGGAAAGAATAGATAAATACAACGTGTTAATGAAGGTAAATGCATAGAATGAGTAATACAACCAACAGAAACTGTAGGTGCTTTCACTTGATACTCAATGTGCAATCAAAAGCAACATTAGACTCAGAATCCTACTGGTTATGGTAAATCAATGGTTCATGTGTAACTCCATACCCTCACAGACCAATGCTTTTACATAAAATGCTTTAGAAGACCCACAGATCAATACCTAGGATGTAGTTGGAAGCTTCCACATATGTGGAAAAAAGTAGTTGAGGAATGGAATTGTTTTGGCCCCATGCACAGCTACAGGGTTTCATATTCACTCAACCACATCAGAATAACCACCTGATCTTGGTTGGTAGGGGCATTTTAAATAAAAGCTTAAATACCAGACTGGGTGCCCCCTTTGGACCAAATTGCCATTATTCCTCCTTAATAAAAAATGGACCAGTCCCAAGTGCTTGACTGGGGAATATGCAATCTCCATCTTTTTGCATCTCTAGTTCTTGTATGGGCTTGGGCAACATTTATCTGTAATATAGAAATTCTAGTAAGTTCTAATGTTCTGCACCCACCTGAACAAGGACAAACAAAGAATACTTGGAAAATGAAAGAGATGAATGTAGCAGCGTGCTCCCCGCCAAGCACCACCAGCTGATCATTTTTATAGAGAAGGAGCTTCAATCGGGAGAAGAAGGTTATAATTTTGGTTCACTGGGGGGTGCCTAGAAAACTGGAGTCCCTTTAGTGCTTTAAGCTTTTGTTGTCCTAGAGTCCAAGACTCCTCTCCAACATGCCCTTTAATCTCCAAATATCCGACATCTGCTGGCTTCTTCTTTCTCTGATAGAGTTTCATTCATTCCTGTAACCTTTTCCCTGTCTTGTCAACAAGATTTTTGACATCAGATACATTTCAGGCATCTAAAACATTCTGCTTTATGACCCTTAACGTTTGTATTGTCAGTCATGTTACAGGTTTCTATTATATATCTCCACCACAGGTTTGCATGGCACAGAAGACACCAGCTTTTAAGTTTAAGAAACTAATCTTCTAGCATATCTCTTTTTTACAGAAATGCCTTCGATTCAATCCAGATGCCACAATCTGGGTTGCAAAGCAGCAGATACTGTGCACATTGAATGAGAGCCTGAAGGATGTGCTGAACTATGGTCTCTTCCAACCAGCGACCAACGGGAGAGATGCTAAGTTTCTGGATGAGGAGCGACTCCTTCGGGAATACCCCCAATCTTTTGAGAAAGGGGTTCCTTATTTGGAGGTTTGTCATTGATTGATTTGTTAAATGTCTTAGAAGGGGTAAAAATTGACTTTGCGGGGCTTCATTATTTCATGAGATTGCAGGTCATGTCTACAGTATAGCCATTTAGTTGTTACTGAATTATAAATCGTAGCTAAAGGGCTACCATCATACCCTATTGTCATTATCTGGTCTTACAATGTTGCAATCTATACAGACTATGTTCCAACCTATACAGACTTCTCCATTGGGTCCCAACCATATATACAGTATATAATCGCTATTTGCACCCAATAACAACGTTTCACTGTGGGCTATTTGGACATCCTAGTGGACCAACATGAAGGATTTTGAACCTATAACAGAAAAGCTGAAGACAAGGGCAGCAACTCCCCATCACTTGTAACATACATACATTTGTGATAACTGGCTATGTATAGAAACAGAAAACTTAGAACTAGTGATGAGCGAATCTGTCCTGTTTCGCTTCGGCAAAAAATTTGCGAATCTTTCAAAAGATTCGCGAAACGGCGGAAAATTCGCGAAACAGCGAAAATGTTGCACGTCAAAAAAAAATTGTCACCCGCGGCTATTCTTTCGTCGCGCAGCTATTCTTTTGTCGTCCGCGGCTATTCTTTCGTCACGCGGCTATTATTTTGTCGCCCGAGGCTATTATTTTCTCTCATGGCTATTATTTCGTCGCCCGCGGCTATTATTTTGTCACCCGCGGCTATTATTTTGTCGCCTGCGGCAATTATTTTGTCGCCCGCGGGCAACAATTCTCGGACGTGCGGCGAATTTTTCTGCAACAAATTTTTTCATCCGTTTCGCGAAACAATCTGCCAATGGCGAAACGCGGAAATTCACCGCGAATCCATGCCTGCCGAAACATTTCACCCATCACTACTTAGAACTAGAAATATTTTTTAAAAAGGCAAATTTGCAGATGATAACAATTCTTTAATTGCCTAAGTAAAGAAAGGGAAGTGGAATATAAACCCTTCCTGTATGTAGGCTACATTTTTCCTTTATGAGCTGACTCGCTATTTCTGCTGGATAACTCATCCTTCATATGGAACGCTGCTAATTTCCATTCCTTTTTAACTTTATTAAGCAATGAATTAGGTGCTCAGTAAATATCTCCTAATGCTGTGAGATTCCCTATGCATGAGCTGACTAGCTAATGGAAACTCAAGTGCCGTGAGTTTTCATAATGTTTAGGCTGATGTCTCTCATGCTTGTATTTAGTGGGTTACAGTTTATAGGTTTCCATAACTGAACTGTGGGCTGTTTATGTGAATGGCAGGCTTGACTTATGATTGCCCGTGTTTTTGGGCCTGGCCAATCATAAATATGCCCCTAATTATTGTATGGAGAGCAGTGCAGGTGCCCAGGGGATTAATGGAGCAACACACAGACCTTTCAAAAGGGTATATTTACTGTATATATATATATATATATATATATATATATATATATATATTTGTATATTTATATTTTATATGCCTTTTAAAAGGAGAAGGATTTGCAAAAGGAGGTGGGTTGTTGACATGGTGGCCTGTGAATGGCTACCAGGGTTGGACTGGGGGGGTGCAGGGCCTGCTGGGGCTGCCGTCCCCAGGGCCCCACACCCTCCAAGGTGCCCCCCGCTGACCGCACCCCCCCAGGGGCCCCCGACCCCTAACCTTCTGCAGGGGAGCCCACCACCCATGCTCCCCTGAGCACGCATAAGTGAAATGCGTCAGGGGAGGATATCGGCGGCCAGGGGAAGCAGCAACAGGCATTGGGTCTGGGCCGCCGGGGCCCACTGGGTTTTTTTCCTGGTCCGACCCTGATGGCTGCATTGCATGTCAGTCAGGGGGGGTTCTGTTTGGGTTTAGATCTCTTAAAAGCTTTATACTGTGAAGTCAGACATTGTTGCCAGTTTTAATCTGGGAAGTCAGACAGGCTATATTTTCCAAATGATAATGTCCCTTTAATGGATAACTATGGATGATTTCTGGAGAGTTTCTGGAGCATTATTGGTGGAAACTAACACAACCCCCCTGCATGGGGGAGGGAGAGGTCTCACCATTCTCTCTTTTCTCTATCGTATAACAAAAAAAGATTAAAATCTACATAGATATTTGTTGAATATGAATACTTTGCTGCCAGTTCTGACGCCTTTTATGTATTCTGCCTTCATTCAGTTCCGCTATAAGACAAGAGTTTACAAACAGACCAACCTCGATGAGAAGCAGCTGGCCAAGCTCCACACCAAGGTGAGATGCTATTGGTAGAATAACAGTTTACTGTGGACCCTATTGATGCAAAAAAAAACAAAAAAAAAAACAAATCTGAAACTCTAAACATCTGTTTTGCTGTGTTTACAGGTTTTGCAAGTAAAGGTATAGGGTCGGTTACCCAGAATGCTTGGACCTGGGGTTTTCTGGATAGGAGATCATTCTGTAATTTGAATCACCATTAGAATTAATAATGCTTAGTTACCATCAACTCCAAGCTACTGTTTTATTATTATAAAGGGAAAGCATTAACAAAAAATAGAATTATTTCTTTTAAAGGGGAGATGTCCTTTCTATAATTAGGAGTTTTCTGGATATCAGGTTTCCAAATGAGTGATCCCATACCTGTAAAAATATTTTGTGTCAGTATTGTATTGTAAATCTCAACCGTTCCCGATAAGCAACTGATTCAAATACATGTTATACAACTAAATCTATTCTTACCATTAGACGCAGAAGTCATAATCTGTAGCAAGGTCAGCTCTTCTTTATGTCTTTGTGAAAAAGTCCTTCAGCTCTCACTCTCTCTCTATATATATATTTATACATATTTATATGTACATACTTAAAAGCACATAGATACATGTTTTTTACTACAGCTTATTCCATTGCAGATTAGTATTTGAGAAATGTATTTATGAAATTCCCCATGAAAGTAGGATGATTGATAATATGGCTCTGTATAACAGTGGTTCCCAAACTGGCATAAACACCATTTAGGTTGAGGTTTGGTTTGCTTTTCTACATACACTCCATTGCCCAACTAAAGGGCAGCTATGGTAAAATTTGATAGATATGTTTTGAGACTGAGGCTGATTGGCAGTAATACTGTATTTTTGTAACGTTCCTATGAGCTGAGTGTGACCAAAGGTTGGACCTCCCAGGGGTATCTGAGATGAAGAAGATAGAAAACTACTGTTGTATATCATAAGACTGTTGGGTTTGAGTTAATACTCAAATACTCAAATCAAATATATAATATTTGATACTTTAGGACATAACTCAGTTGTGCTTGAAACTAGAGTTCTGAAGTAAGTAAAAATGTAAAGGTAAGACCCAAAATAACCACTACCTTGACTGTAACTTATGACAGGCCTTTCTTACAAAAGTTGGCAAATGCAGTATGGGGGCAGCCACCCCTGCCATAGGCCACAAATAGAAATGGGCCAGGGGAGCCAGGCTGAAGGCCAGCTATGATAATATTTCTGGTTAATGCTTATTTACTGTTCTAGATATTCCTGGAAGACCAGGAAGGCCAGTTAGGTGAGACTTGGGGTGGATTTCTTGGAACTGTAGCAGGATGATCGACACAATACTGTTTATATCTGTTTCTGACTTAGTTCTGAGGTATGGCTAGCTGCTGACTAGACATTACATGTGTGTTTTTGAGTGCAGGTTCCTCTGTTTTTCCCTTGGACTTGCTGCCAACAGCCCTTTAGTCTCTGCTCCTCATCTAAAGAAACATCAGCTCAGCTGTTTTCATGACTGTTCCCTGCCACGTGGCAAGTGCAATTATGCGCACAATTCTTGGGAAGAATAACCCCCTGGCTTTATTCTCAAATTGAGTAGTGTAATAATAATAATTCTGTAATTAGGAAGTGTGTATTAAGGTCATAAGTTTCATTAGAGCTGATAAACCCAGATGAAATGATTCTCTGCATCAGAATTTGCACACATACACCCTGCGCTGCAGCGCCCTTTGGTTAATGACTTTTATTAAGTGCAAAAGAAATTAGAACTCATTTGTCCATTTTTCACCAGCGCCAGTCAGGACTTTACAGTAGTTATAGGAGTTGGCAAATATTACTGTTATATACATGTTTACTTTGGTTCAGTGGGAAGAATTTCAACCCAAATAGGCAGAATGCAATGTTTTATCTTTGCTATGTAAAAGGAAATCACTTTGGCTTATGTTTCATGTTAGGAAATGTTATGTTAGGAACTGCTGATCTCCAAGAGTCCCCTTTTGGCCTTTACTGAATAATTCCAGCTCATAGCAGGGCACCTGAAAAAGCTTGTAATCCATTTATTCCTAGTTTTCTATCAGCCTTGTCACTTTCAAGACACAAAGATCAGCATAAGTTTTGGGTTGGTTGGTTATGTTATAGGACTGTGACAAAGAGGGGCTGAGGTTTCTTTCTCTGCCCCCACTATGAGCCAGGACAAGTCACATTATGGTCATGTTCCACCTACACTTTATAAAAAAGAGACTTGTTAGTCCTCTCTCTCTTCTCTTGATTGTCGGCAGTTCTCCTTAGCCCAATGTAGAATAAGAAGTGGCTGAAATCCTCAGAGAGTTGGAGGCAAGAAATTTACCAAGGCAGAGAATTAAATAAATGTGACTGAGGCAGAAACCTGACAACTGGGAAACACTTGGGCACAGTAGAATTATCATTTTGCTCAATAGACTTGATCTTCAGGGTGTGAAGAATGTAGGGGAGGAGGCGCACTTTAATTGTGGCCCTGACAATACGTGCCGCATACTGAGAGCAGAAGCAGCTGTTCCCTACAAACAGAGCTGCTTGGAAGTTATTCTGTAAAATCCTCCGATAGATGGGTCTGAATTAATATCTTATAGATATAGATACCTCCAACCCCCAAATGGGGCTGAATGGCCATAGCTCTTTTTTATTTACATTTTAGCATGTTTAGTCTTACAATAAACAAAATATTAGCAGCAACCAACTACAGGAATGCATAAGGCTATGTACATAATAGGAGTTAAGGTCCACGTAGATTTTGGACCACTCTACAGTAAATTATAGTGAAGCTCACCACCCTATTAGTGAATTACTAAGGGTCAAAATGGGCCTGGGTCGTTGGTATGGTTCCCAGTATACAGCCGGCAATCAGGCTTAACTGCAAGATGGGTTACCGCATTATTTGCAATGTAGCTGCTACAGTACTGGTCTGCTTTGCTTTTAAGACTATTCATTATAATACCAGCAAACTAAATTATTGTTAAATGTACTTTTCTGTCCATATATCAGTTGTTTAAGTGCAATATTGCTTAGGGTCATTTTGAGTGCTTTAGTAGTCAATGTTTTTATTAGCCCAGAAATTGCCATCTGTGGCCTGCTTTGTTTATCACATGAAACCAGATATGTCTGCATGGTACATGAGCACTAAGGGGCACATTTACTAATCCACGAACAGTCCGAATGCATCTGAATACGTTTTTTTTCGTAATGATCGGTATTTTTGCGACATTTTTGTATTTTCCGCGACTTTTACGTTGGCGTTGCAACTTTTTCGTATAATTTTTCACGACTTTTTAGTTGCCGTCGTGAAAAAATCGTATTGTTGCGCCGAGTACAAAAGTTTCGGATTCATTCAAGCTTCAGTATTTTGACTTTCCTTGGCCCAGGTTGGCCAAGTCGGAAAGGTTTTTCTGCCATTTACGATCGTTCAATACGATTAAGTCGCGACGGCGACTAAATAGTCACGCAACATACGATAAAGTTGCGACGGTGAAGAAAAAGTCGCGGAAAATTCGAAAATGTTGCGACGGCAACGAAAAAGTCGCGAAATTTTCATTTCCAATCCGAATTTTTGCCATTCGGGATTCGAATTCGTGCTTTGGTAAATCTGCCCCTAAGAGTAAGCAAAGGGAAATACATAGAAAATTCAATAAATGTAAAATGTAAATGATTTTCAATAGTGATCTAAGATTCTCAAAGAGCTCTGCCTGACTCTGTAATACTCATTCTTGGCTTCTTCTCTTAGGCTGGTTTGAAGAAGTTCGTGGAGTATGTGCAGCATGGTTCTGCTGAGAAAGTGGCCCGCTTGCTGGACAAAGGCCTAGATCCCAACTATCATGATTCAGAAACTGGAGGTAACTGGAAACAAGGAAGCTCTTGGGTAGAGGACAGCAGTTCATATTCTTTATATTAAATGTTAAACCAATGCACAACCACTGGCTTATTATTGCATAGAGAAGCATGTACTTGACATACTAGAAATAGAACAGTAGTAGTAAAATACTGGTACCTCTACTAATGGAAACACTGGATTCCTGATATAATGTAAAATTAAACAGGGGTTCAGCAATTAACATCCTGTCAGTTGGTGGGAATGTCATGTATTTAAGCCGCTACCTTCAAGCTGGGCGGGAAGAAAACTGCAGTTTGAAGGTCACATCGTGCAAGTGTGTCACTTTCCAAGGGGGTCGTGGTGACCCCTATCAGCTCTACAGTATTCTTTTTAAAGGTTACATTTATGGCTGCAGTCTTTTCTGTGTTTTACAGGGTCTCAGGAGACATCTATCTCTTGTGCTAATAGTCAAAAAAAAATTGCTCTTTGTTAGAACTAAAGACTGACCATGGAATACACAAAAGAGAAAGTCCTTGTCTTTGAAGCTCTGAAGAACACAAAAGGAGTCATTTATAAAAATAGAGGGGAAAAGTGCAAGAGCACTAAGGGGTGCAATAACATGCTCCTTAGTGCTCATTCAAGTAGCGCTTAATCTCCCGCTCTGGTTTCACTCTGCAGCTCATGCCAAATAAAAAATCCACTGCTAGTTGCAGACCGAAATCTTAGTAGCAGGCATAATGAAAAGGGACTACTTCCTCTACCAACCCTATATGTGCATCTCTAGAATGTTAAGGGATGGTTTCAGGGACTTTTTACCTCCCCCCAACTTCCTCTCATGGATACAACTCAGCCAAATGCAGCCTATGCTGAATTCAATGGAAACTAAGCGCAGACCTAAGGCAATCCAGGACCAGAGGAAGACATTGTACAAAATACCACCATTTTTTGCACACTGCCTTTCTTTGTTGCGAATGACCCCTAAAGAAGACACACAACCTATACAACCTAGAACTAACGTTATATCAGGGTTCCAGTACTACCATTGGTTTAATGATGTCAGCTTCCCTTCTGCCATGACTTTTGTGGTATCGTTTTTATTACTACATTACACTGTTCACATTGCATATTATTGATTCTACCATTTAAAGTTTTATTCTTGATTCAATAAATGTACTTTTTAGCTGTAATATTGGTGTGTAGGCGACCATGTCAGTGAATTGTGCCTGAGTCTGAGCTTTCAGAAGGAGCCAGCGCTACACATTAGAACTGCTTTCAGCTAACCTATTGTTTCTCCTACTCCCATGTAACTGGAGGAGTCCCAAGCCAGACTTGGATTTCTTTCTATTGAGCTGCTATCTTGCTCTGTTCCCATTGTTCCCATTGGCTGCTCGGAGGGGGGGGAATCAGTCCAACTTGCAGCTCAGCAGTAAAGTGTGACTGAAGTTTATCAGAGCACAAGTCACATGGTTGTGGCACCCTGGGAAATGAAGAATATGGCTAGCCCCATGTGAAATTTTTAAATTAAATATAAAAAATCTGTTTGCTCTTTTAAAAAAAAAAGGGGATTTCAGTGATTCTCGACCGATTTTAACAGATTCGTTTTATAAAAACACACGTTTTCCCGAGATAAAATCCCTTTCAGAAACAGGTACAAAAAGAAAATAAATGCAACATGTTTGTTTTAAATAAAATTTGTTAACTGAAACTGAGAAATACATTGGGGAGTTAGAGCTTTCTAGAGAGCAACAGCCGGAGGATGTCAAGTTGCGTTTTCCTATTTTGAAGGTTCATTGCATCCTTATCAGGTTTATATAAATTCATGAGGCGCTCTTCCAGGAACTCACGATTCATTTACTATATCACCAGTACAGAACCAAATGGATCAATAAAAAGTTATGTCGCTGGTGACGGCTGAACAATAGATTAGCAGGGTCACTGTTACACTTACCCACCACCGGGCAGGTCAATAGAATAATAACGTCATCACCAATCAATGGGGCTACTGTATAACCATCGGGCCAACAGAATTGTATCAAGTCACGGGCAAGCTGGCAAGTCAGAATATTGTATTGAGCAGCAATTCACGAGATGGAAGGTTTGTACTCTGTTAGCCTATATCCAACGTATAGAAGAGATCAATACTTCTCTATGTGCACAAGATAGTGGCTTGGAAAAGAAACTAAAAATTGAAACTGACACCCAAATAGAAAAGATCAACTTCAACTAATATATCAGAGGTTACTGTAATTCAATAAATGAATAAAACATAAGAAAATACATAAGAATGTTACATAGAGCCCCCTCAACAAATCAAGTCAATTATTCACCCCTGCCAGGTCTTCTTTCACTTTCTCCCTTCAACCTCCATCTGCCACCCCCACGGCTGTGCCTGGGGTGCCACTGACCTCTAGGACTGGTCTACAAGGATAGCAGGAAAACTCCTGGTGGGTCCAGGTGTCAGTGGGCCCTCCTGCTCCTGGCCATTTGGCCTGCTTTATGGTCATTCCCTATTTCTAAATGAAAACAAAGAAGAGAAATAGATGTAAGGATAGATGCTAGCATGTAAATAAAAGAGACTAGGAGAATAAAGAGGTTGGGTGAGGAAAAGAGGAAAAATAGTATGGAGAGTGGGCCTATGGTCTAAGGTTTTCTGGTGGGCCCCTGGGGTCCCAGTCCGACTCTGAATAGGGTTAACATCTTTTAGAGTAGAAGAGCACAATAACACTCTTCCCCCCATCATGCCTGAGGACAGTTAATGTAGGTGGAATGGTAGCAAAACAGCCCAAGTCTTCCATGTAGTAGCACAAATGGTTTGGTATTTAAATCTTCTGATTTCAGTTTAGGAGAAAATGTAATTTTATATCCCCATACAAACTGGCTAAAACATATACACGCATTTTAAGTGGCATACCAATAACAGTTGCTGATATATGGCACAGCTTTGACACTGCTGCCCATGGCTTCTCATTAACTGGCGCTGTTTCTTGCTCCTTAGAGACCCCATTGACACTGGCTTCGCAGCTTGAGGGAACTGTGGATGTCATTAGGATGCTGTGCCTGGGAGGTGCCCACATCGACTTTCGATCTCGGGATGGCATGACGGCTTTGCACAAGTCTGTTTGCGCCCGCAACTACAATGCCCTAATGGTATGGTATTTATTCCTGCTAATGAACTTTCTGCTTGAGGCTTGGGCCCAGAACATATTTCTAGTGCCAAACAAAGGAGTTTCATTGGGGGATTGCTTTGTTGTCCAACACTGTGGCAATGCAACCCTCATGCCATATATATATGTGTGTAATACATAGGCATAAATTTAAATCAACCAGGGCCTTAAGGTGGCCAAACATGGGACAATAAAAGCTGCCGACTCAGTTACTCCAGATCAAATAAGAAGATTATTATTCTGTATAAGGAGCTCTGACCACTATCTGGTTAATTTACTGTCATATATCTGTTGTATCATATAAAGGTACATACTCTACACCAGGGGTCCCCAACCTTTCTTACTCGTGAGCCACAGCCAAATGTAAAAAGACTTGGAGAGCAACACAAGCACCATAAAAGTTCATGGAGGAGCCAAATAAGGGCTGTGATTGGCTATTAGGGGCCTCTATGCACACTATCATCTTACAGGGGGCTTTATTTGGTAGGAAATCTTGTTTTTATTCAACCAAAACTTGCCCCCAAGTCAGGAATTCAAAAATAACTACCTGGTTTGGGGGCACTGAGAGCAACATCCAAGGGGTTTATATATCCCCAACCTGTGGAACCCAGAAGGGTATGTACTTAGAAGAAATGATTCATCTGCTAATTTAGCAACTGGCATAAGTGCAAGAGTTCTAAAGGGTACAATATTGTTCCTGCTGACTACTTGTGCCTGTAGGATTCTCTGAGCTCTGCACATTGTGCTGGATTTTAGAAAGGCAGAACAAAACGCTCATGGACACAAGGGAGTTTATTTGCCTATTTCACTGTTGTCTTGTAGTTTATCCTTTGAATGAATACATTTGGCAGCATCTGTATTAGGCCAGGTAAGTGTCCTGGCACAGGTTGGTCCAACCTCCTCTCCATGGTGTTTGGTCCACTTGGAATTATGGGCAACCTCCCAGATTGCCCTTATAAAACTTCACTCCTAGTTGCAACTGACACGATATAATAGTATGGCCAACAACAGGCAGTCACTTACAGGGAATTCCTCCCATACATGGGCAAGTCTGGCCCATTGCCTTGTATAATGTTGGGGTTGGTAAGATTAGGCTATAAATAGTGATGAGCGAATCTGTTCTCTTTTGCTTTGCTGAAAAATTAGCGAAGCCAATTGGCTTCTTCAGTCCAGAACTGAAGAAGCTACTTGGAAGAGTGATGAAAGGTTTTTAAGAAAACCAGTTGTTTTAGACTTTCTTCTACCAGATACTGTGCATCAGAACTGATTAATGATTAGCCTAGTAACATCAGCTTCTATAACAAACACCCCTAATTTACTACTTCATTTGCAATAAGCCCTAAACTCAACTGCAGCCCTGAGCACACTGAGCATGTGCAGTGCCACTGACATTCAAAGTATGGCCTAACTGTATCAGCCCGGATCATTACTTTTATAGGGCTACTGAGCCTCTGAGCTGGTACAGAAAGTACAGTGTAAAAATACAGCATTTCTAGAAATATTTATTTTAGTATTTAGTTCTGCTTTAAATTTCATCTGATTGCTTGGGTCAGTAAGAGAAAGTAATATTAGCATTAGAATGAACTCTTATTTAATGCTTATTATAAGCAATAAAATATAATTATAATATTTGTTTATAATATTTGCTTAATATTTGTACTCTGTCCAGTGTCCTATTTCCTTTAGCATTGCCATAAATGCCATGTTGCTAGGGTGAATAAGCCTAACAACCATCAGGTAAAATCTCAAATGAACAAAAAAAAAGAAAGTGAATCATTGAAATGTTGTCAGGCAACATCAGTCAAAGAATAAGTGGAAGCATAGAACCAAAGGGGCTGGCAGTCAGGCAGGTGGCAGCCAGTGTTTTAATGATGTTTACAATTTTACAAAGGGCTAAAAAACATACAGCTAAACTGAATGTTGTATTCTGTAAAGTTCCACTTTAATAAATAGGAAATGGCTGATTTATACAGTTTTTTTTTATTTAAAAAAAAAAAAAAAAAAAGCTAATAGTAAGCCTACAACCTCCAGATGTAGTAAGGGTACAATTCCCAGCATCCCCCCATAATGTAAATACAGTATTCAAGTTGCCCTTGTCTGTTGTAAATTGCCTGGAATAAAGTGGGCTGTATGAGAATCGGCATGAATGGGTATCATTGATCAAGCTCCAAGCTACGGATTGTTTCTGTTGTGACAGTCGCTTTACCCCAAGAGAAAGCCGTGGGCTGTACATTGCTGGGCGGCTGGGGTACGCGGTATCCTTTATCCACTCACCCTACTGGTATCAGTGATTGATTTTACCTACAAACTGATATAAGCAGCAGTGATTATGGTTTAATGCCATCTGTCACCATCACTGTCACCTCCAGTGATTTATGCATCAATAAGAGCTTTCTGGCCCAGGTGAAAGTACATCTGCCTGTCAGACATGTACCAGCCTGTTATGTGCAATAAGCGTGCAACACAGTTTGTCTTACTGGAAACCCCTTCTTATTACAGAATCTAATATAAAATGTGTAAAGCAAATCTACTTTTTCCATTTTAGCGACCATTTGTAAATAGGCCCCATTATGTGCCCTTCCAGCAGGGAAAGAATAACTGGCTTCTCCTCACTTCATTGGCACAAGTGGTTTGGCCAGCAAAATTTTAGACAAATGCTCTTGCCAATGGACGCAATGAGCATTTTAACAGGAGCTCAATGAATAGGGCTTGTGCCAAACACACAGTACTATTTGCCCATTTTTTTTTTTAATTACAGGAATTGTAAAACCTCAAAACAAAAACGGAAAATGCATTAGAGTGTGCTCTTCTGAGTATTTTTGCCATTTAAATGTATTTATTGCTGTTTCACGATATTAGCAGTTTGTAAGATGCCAATAAGCTAAATTTGAAGCTCCTCCTTATCTTAGAATTTATCTTAGCTTAGAATTTGTTTATACAGGTATAGGACCCATTATCCAGAATGCTCAGGGCCAAGGGTATTCCGGATAAAGGGGTCTTTCTGTAATTTGGATCTCCATACCTTAAGTCTACTAAAAAATCAATAAACCATTATTAAACCCAATAGGACTGTTTTGCATCCAATGGATTATTTATATCTTAGTTGGGATCAGTTAAAAGGTACGGTTTTATAACTACAGAGAAAAAGGAAATCAGTTTTAAAATTCTGAATTATTTGATTAAAATGGAGTCTATGGGAGACGGGCTTTCTGTAATTCGGAGCTTTCTGGATAATGGGTTTCCGGCTAAGGGATCCCATACCTGTACAGAGCTTATGATTTCCCTTTAAAGAAAGTACCCTATTAAGAGAGGGTAGAGTAGGGGAGCTGGTGGCGAGCAGTTACGCCACTGCCTCCAAGGCAAGTCATTCAGATGTGCAAGTTAGGGCGCTGCAGAGGAATTTTTATCTAGAGCAAGGTGCAGATCGCAGCTAGACTGGGAGGTAAAAGTGCTGCCTGAATGAACACTAAAGGGTGCTTTCTTGTGCCCCTTGCTCTGTACTTCTTCCCTCATTCTGGTGTAAATGACCCCTCATTTTAGGATAAAAATGCAGAATTGTCGAATTTCCCCATTTACGTTTTAGCTTAAAAAATCAGCCCAAATGTATAATTCTACTAAACACAATCATTTTCCTTTTGGTTATCAACACTCAGTGAAAGTCAGTGGATTAAATGCAGACGGCTGTGTAATGTCACATTAAGATGTTGGAATGGCAATGTTATCCTCTGGTACTTGAGTAAAAGGAGTGTGTTCCATTCTTAATTCCCTCTGTGCTGCAAAAATCCACTGTCATTAAAGTCTTTCGTCTGCAGACGGTCGGCAATGAGCGGCTCAACCTCACATTTTTTACAGATGAGCAGTGCCGTGCCGAATCCAAACACCAAGCATTGGACGGGCAAAACAGTAAAGCCATTTGTAATAAAAGTATAAATATTTTTGGGCACTGGGAGTTGAAGTGAGTAGGCTGCTCATTTAGGAACTTTGAGTCGCAGTGGATTTCTGTCTTAGGGTCCTTGGTTCTATTCCAGCCTGGGCCCTATCACCATGGAGTGTTTATATTACCTAGGGATGCACCGAACCCACTTTTTTGGGTTCGGCCGAACCTACGAACCCACCCAGCAGGATTCGGCTGAATTTTTTCACTGTCCATTTAACCCTTTCCGAATTCGGATTTGGTTCGGGCAGGACCACATCCTTAAAAAAACACTGGGATTCGGTGCATCCCTTATATTACCCTTGTGTCTAAGTAGGTATCCTCCCAGTACTCCAATTTCCTCCCATACTCCATAAACATACAGGCAGCATAAATGGCTCCTGATAAAAACTGACCCAGAATATTTTAGGGACCTTAGATTGTAAGCTCCACCTGGGCAGGAATTGACATAACATGTTGGTGCTTTATATATATATATATATAATGTCTTTGCTACATTACTTGCAGCAAAACCATCAGTGTTCTGGGCTTCAGTTAGCCAATTAGGAGACCAGAGGCAAAGGGCCAATGTTCTCTTTGTCATCCTAAAAGAGGATAAATGTGAATGGCTTATGCATCCCTTCATACTCAGTTCACTTACACTGATGGCTTGTTAGTAGCTATAAGCACCAAAGTGACTGCGTATATAATACATCTGAAATATATAAGTTAATAAGCAGCCTACTTAGCTAGGTGGATTTATGTGCTGCCTACCTACAACCTCTGGCCTCAACGGACACGGCGAAAAGTAAAAAAAATGCAATTTGATTTTATGGCATTTTGCCACTTGCCCATGCTTTAATAAAAAGCCCACTGGATAATAAACTTGCCCACCCTTGAGGCACCCTATTCCAGCTGGAAGGATTTTCTGAGGATCCGGAAAGGTTACACCAGGATTCATCCGAGTGCGGAACACTTGTAACATCTCCCATCTCTGTTTATTAGATTAAAAGTCAATTTGCAAAGATATTTTGCTTATTTCCCTCCCATTGACTTCAATCTGCTTGTGTTTGTTTTGCTTTGAAGTGGCAGATGTTCTGATCGCT
Organism: Xenopus tropicalis; assembly: GCF_000004195.4. Taxonomy (NCBI): domain Eukaryota; kingdom Metazoa; phylum Chordata; class Amphibia; order Anura; family Pipidae; genus Xenopus; species Xenopus tropicalis. The sequence continues at coordinate 110,158,349 of NC_030683.2, read as the reverse complement.
GCTTTATTTCTCATTATGCCTGACTGCCTCCCCTTTCTGGGATAAGAAGTGACCCCTCAGTATTAGCACCCCTGCAGAGATCATATCCTCGGCACAATGGATAAAGCTAGTGCTATTCAGATATTCTGCCAGCATTTCCATTCGTTATTATCAGCCTTGTGGGTAGGGGAGATCTATACACAACTAATGCAGGTTTAAGCAAAGCCCTCCATGTCTGGCACAGCAGGGATGCTGTTTTAAAGGAGAGGGGGGTCTAGGATTTGGGAGCCAAGTCCTGTTGTGTTGCACAGTATCTGTATATGAAGGCATGGAACCCCTATCTTTACATATAGCCAATTCCCATGCCCCTGTGCCCTTCAAGGCTTCTCTTATCAAATATAGTGTATTTAGCAGACAGGTAAACAGATTTGCCATCTCTAGTGCAGGTTATTGTAACCCACTTGGCATGTTTTGGGCATAAAATGGTGTATTTAGGGGTAAAATGTGTTGGTGCCCAATTAGTTGTTGCCACAGTACAGCTCCCAGCATTCACCTAAAAGCGACTGAGGGGTGCTGGGAGTTTGGGTATAAAACATCAGTCTGATCCTGGAATGCAGCTTAACAACAACTATATGAGTGAAAGAGGTTAATTGCCAGAGGGGGGTAGTAGTTGCCGTGGCAACATTTTAGGGATATGATACCCTCCTCTTCTTACAGAAGAGACATGTTATAAAGCCGCATGATTAACACACTATGGAGTAAAGAAAAAAAAGGAATTTAAACTCTGCAATGTCTTTTCCAGCCCAACTCTAAACAATATCTATCTAGTTGCCATAGGAGCAAATGAGAGTAAAGCATATTGAGGTCAGTTGTAACAAAGAAAAAAATAGTAACCTACTGTGTTCAACAGAGATCTCACATATCTAAATATTCTTCATCCTTCCACTCATCCCTCCTCATTCTCCTGGGTAGAACATTTGTGACAGGGACAGAGCTGTTTTTGGAGGGGGGCCCAAAAAGAAGCAACTGCACTCAACCCCAGTCTCTCAGAAGCGACTGTGGCTGTGGGATAGCAGGTATAGTAGGGAGAGATGGTGCCTATAGTAGCACTGGGGGATAATAGCCTCTGGGAAGGGACTGTGGCTGTGGGATAGCAGGTATAGTAGGGAGAGATGGTGCCTATAGTAGCAGTGGGGGGATAATAGCCTCTGGGAAGGGACTGTGGCTGTGGGATAGCAGGTATAGTAGGGAGAGATGGTGCCTATAGTAGCAGTGTGGGGGATAATAGCCTCTGGGAAGGGACTGTGGCTGTGGGATAGCAGGTATAGTAGGGAGAGATGGTTCCTATAGTAGCAGTGGGATAATAGCCTCTGGGAAGGGACTGTGGCTGTGGGATAGCAGGTATAGTAGGGAGAGATGGTGTCTATAGTAGCAGTGGGATAATAGCCTCTGGAAAGGGACTGCGGCTGTGGGATACCAGGTATAGTAGGGAGAGATGGTGCCTATAGTAGCAGTGGGGGGATAATAGCCTCTGGGAAGGGACTGTGGCTGTGGGATAGCAGGTATAAAAGGGAGAGATGGTGCCTATAGTAGCAGTGGGGGGATAATAGCCTCTGGGAAGGGACTGTGGCTGCAAGATAGCAGGTATAGTAGGGAGAGATGGTGCCTATAGTAGCAGTGGGGGGATAATAGCCTCTGGGAAGGGACTGTGGCTGTGGGATAGCAGGTATAGTAGGGAGAGATGGTGCCTATAGTAGCAGTGGGATAATAGCCTCTGGGAAGGGACTGGGGCTGTGGGATAGCAGGTATAGTAGGGAGAGATGGTGCCTATAGTAGCAGTGGGGGGATAATAGCCTTTGGGAAGGGACTGGGGCTGAGGGATAGCAGGTATAGTAGGGAGAGATGGTGCCTATAGTAGCAGTGGGGGGATAATAGCCTCTGGGAAGGGACTGGGGCTGTGGGATAGCAGGTATAGTAGGGAGAGATGGTGCCTATAGTAGCAGTGGGGGGGATAATAGTCTTTGGGAAGGGACTGTGGCTGTGGGATAGCAGGTATAGTAGGGAGAGATGGTGCCTATAGTAGCAGTAGGATAATAGCCTCTGGGAAGGGGTTGTGGCTAAGATACTGTAGTAGATGTATCAGCAAGTACAAAGCTAATGTAATATCTTAGGGTGCTAAATACTGTAGCTGGATTGACTTAATATATTGTGACATGCTGAATGCCTGTACACGCAATTTTGGGGGAATTAGCAATGGTAGGCAGGCAGGCATGCAGAGGATCAGGAGCATAGAGACAGGGACACCAAGTCTTCAAGCAAAACTCAGGTTTATTTAGGGCCAGTTCTTCCCAACAGAAACATAAAGACATAAGTTCATAAACAGTTCAGTTTTATGATATGTCCCTCCTTCAGGGTTCTCACCTTCCAGGGTTGGTTCCACACTCTGGAACACTCAGGCTTCACAGTAAGCCTTGCTGAGCCCTCTCAGCACTCATCCGTTTGGTCAGAACTCCCTCTGCTCCCTGCAGTGGCAAGTGGCACCCCCAGCTCCTCTGGGAGTTCCTAACACAGGCAGCCCTCCTGCTCTGAGAGTGACCTTCACACAGTCACGGTTCAATTCCAACTCCAACCTGTAAATCACACAACCCCTTTTATTGGCTGCTCACCTGCAGCCTAATGAGGCAGCTCCCTACAGCTGGCCCAATCAAAATCTTAAAGGGAGATTTACTCCAACACAGCATTACCTGCTGTAAAACCAGGTATTTTACCTTGGGCCATTTGTATCCCACCTTAAACACTGGTGGAAATACACCAAATAATGACCTTTTCCATTGCATCTCTCACAATATATAATAATGGAGAATTACGTTGCTTACATTACCCGCTACTTTTGGAATGACATTGTTTCTCCATTATATCTATGACTGTTTACAGGTATATGCTGATTGCTTAATAACTCTTCTTAGTATGAAATATATCTATCTGGGTCACTCTATTTACCATAATAGAGAATTAAACTATTTTAAACAATTAGATCCCCTGCACAGCCCCTGCCCCATTCCTAGCCACCGGGCTTCCCTGTTTCCCTGCACATGTGTGCCTAATGCAAATCTGTACATCCAGGTTGGAGGCCTCGATTATTTTGCCAAAGGTTCCAAAGCAGTGATTGTCAAGCTGGATGGCACACTCGCTGATGACAGTTAGCACCAATGAAGACCGTTGCTTTTCTTGGAATGTCCTACTCAAGTGTTGTTTTAAAGTTCTTTGTTTTTCTTGCAGACCCTGTTGGACCTTGGTGGTTCACCAAATCACAAGGACCGCCGAGGCTTAACTCCACTTTACCATACGGCTATGGTTGGAGGTGATCCCCGGTGCTGTGAATTGTTGCTCTATAATCGAGCTTCTATTGGTACAGTGGATGAAAATGGCTGGCAGGAGATCCATCAGGTAATAAGAATTAGTGGCTTTTAGTCCTCCTACTTTAATGAAACATCTTTCTAGTTAGATATTAGAATAGAACAACATGCTCAGTTAGACTTTGGACACATGGACTTACAGACTATTGTTCTTCGCTTTGTCTTTGCCACAGGCTTGCCAACATGGCCACTCACAACATCTGGAGCATCTGCTGTTTTATGGTGCTGATCCTGCTTCCCAGAATGCTTCAGGCAACACTGCTCTGCATATCTGTGCTCTGTACAACAAGGTCAGTAGCCCCTTCATCCAGCACTAACAGATTTATGTAACATGGAGCTGATACCATCTAGAATAGGGCAGTCTGACCTTCAAGGTCTTTCTCCTTTATCAAAATATTGGTACATTCCTTCATTAAAGAATAAGTAAACCTCAAGTGAATGTAGAACTGATACATTTTGTTACAACAGCACCACCTGCTGGTCAGTTTCCCACCCTGATCAAGTCAAGGAACCTTTAGGATAAAGAAAGAGGGCTGGTCTGATGTTTTTCAGTTTAGGACAGACGAGATCAAATTTATCTGAGGTTTCTAATGTTTTTCCTAACCAGAAGAACATCAGACCAGCCCTCCTTTTTCCTCGACTGGATCACAGTTAGAAACTGACCAGCAGGTGGTGCTGTAGTAACACAATTTATTGATATTAACAGTATATATTTATTCATATTAATAATCATTTCCAGGTCCATCCAGATGGGTCAGTGGGAGCCATTTGTTTGATATTCAACTCATGTGGTTACCAACATGCAGCTAATGATGCACTTACATTATAAGCTCCACAGGGCAGGCTCCTCATTCCTCCTGAGCTTTTTAAAATATGTAGCTGAATCTATATTTTTTATGTACTGTAGCGTTTGCCACCCATCTGTACTGTTAATGTAGAATGGGTAGTATTTGCCGACAGTAAAGCCTATGCGTGGATAACTGGCTGGAAGCATCATCAGGGCCGGATTTCTCTTTGGTGCGCCCCGAGGCCGCCCCTGTGGGAGTCCCCCATGCGCATGCGCAAACGCGCACCCCAGTGCGCATGCGCAAACGCGCCCCCGGTGCGCATGTGCAAGCGCGCTCCCAGTGCGCATGCGCAAAGCGCCAGCTCCCCATTGCGCATGCGCAAAGCGCCAGCGCATGCGCGAACGCTCTTTTTAACTCCCATAGGGAGCAGTGGGGAGAGGTCCCGACTGCTCCGTATGGGAGCAAAATTAAAAAATGTTCTTGCGGCGGGGCGGCATGCCGCCCCTAAACTTCTGCCGCCCTAGGCCCGGGCCTTTGTGGCCTCTCCACAAATCCGGGCCTGAGCATCATATTTCAGCCAATCAAGTGCAAACACTGAGTAAAAGAATTGGCCCAGGTGATGACTCCCACTTATTGGTAATGATACACAAACCAAGCACAGGGAACCCTTACCTTTTAATAGCTTAATGAATGTGAAGCTCATTAAATGCCCCATAGGAGACCTAATTCCTCCGGCGAGACCTATAAATGTCTATTGAGTGCCGTCCCCTTGCCTGGGCATACATACAGTGAGCAGTCACACTGATAATGTCACTTTTAGAAACTGTCAATATAATTCCCAGAATGAGCACAAATATTTCTGTGGGATTATTGAGAATTATTGTAAGAATTACCTGTCCTTTCCCATTATATACAGTACCTTCTTCCAGCTTTTACCTTTGTTTCTACCCTGGCTTACTTCTTTACTGGACTTCCTTTCTGTCTTTCCTTTTAGCCTGTTTTGCCTCTTCCCTAGATTTCCCTTCTTCTTTTTTCCTCAACTTGTTTCTTCCCTGCTTCTCCCTTTCTGTATCCCACCATCTTCGTTCTTTCTGTATCATGTAAACTTTTCTCCTACCTTGTTTCCTTCCTACTTTTCCTAACTTGTCTTCATCCTGACATCTACTATAGGATCTGTCTTTTTCTTTTTATTCTTTTATAACCTGATTACATTTTGCTTTTCCTTTCTTTTCTTCCTTATTCAAATCCCAAATCTCATGTCCTTCCTGCTTCCACCTATTCTATTTCTTTTCTTGTGGATTTCTCCTCCCTTTCTTCCTTCCTTCTGCAACTTTCTTCCAATCGGTTTCCCTTCCTTGGATTTCTTTCCTATACAAACTTAAATGGATCACTGAAATATAAATTGAGCCCATCACATTTTCCCCAAAATGCAGAAAACCACAGCCTTTCCTTGAGAATATTACAGGATACTGTAGCATGTAGCATTTTCATTATAACTTTCTCATAAGAAAAGACCTATATGCAGCAGGGGTCCCCAACCTTTTTTATCGATGAGCCACAGTCAAATGTAAAAAGAGTTGGGGAGCAACACAAGCATAAAAAAGTCCATGAGATGCCAAATAAGGGCTGTTCTTGGCTATTTTGTAGCCCCTACTTGGACCAACAGCCTAAAGGATCTGTTTGTCAGTACACCTGGTTTTATGCAACCAATACTTGACTATAAGCTGAAAATTAAAAAATAAGCACCTGCTTTGAGGCCACTTGGAGAAACATTCAAGGGGTTTGTGAGCAACATGTTGCTCTTGAGCCACTGTTGGGGATCACTGATCTACATTACAACACTCATAATGTAATTTATAAACGGTATAGTAACATTCAAAGCTTTTACCTTTATTTCTCGAAAGAAATAAATGACCAATGTGAATACAGATACTGTAGGTGTTACAGTACCTTTCATTTATAACCCTTGCTTGAGAGAAGGAACTCACTTGGAGAAATATTGCCCTCTGCTGGTCAGAAAGTGCATACAAGCTCTGTATTCATATTCTAAACACTGCAAAAGGTGCAGATGGAGCAAAATTTATGTAGACATTTCAATCAGTTGGTCTTGTTCCACTGTGTCATTCCATATATAAAGATCCATCTGCATTAGGGATGCTCTGAATCTAGGATTTGGTCAAGATTCTGCCTTTTTCAGTAAGATTCGGATCCGGATAAATCCAAGTGCCTGGCTGCAAATTAGTTTTAAATCAGTATTTTAAATCTTTCACAAAGGGGTTGGGCCGGATCACAAAATAGTGGATTTGGTGCATCCCTAATCTACACCATCAAGCTATATCCAAGTGTCCTGCATTTCCTTATATCTTTATTTATACAAGATTTGGGACATCCGCAGCAAGGTGCCCCTTGTGTTATGGCCTTTAAGCTCTAGGTTGTTATTTTTTGTAATTGTTTTCTCTCTCTTTCCCCAAACTTACAGGAAAGCTGCGCTAGAATTCTGCTGTACCGGGGGGCCAGTAAAGACATCAAAAACCACAGTGGGCAGACCCCATTCCAGGTTTGGATCTGGGCGGGGGGATAAAAATGTTTCTATTCAGTTTCACCATTCTTGGAGCAAAGGTTCTTTCATATATTGCAACATCTTCATCTTCTACGTAAGCTTATGCAGCAAAAGCATTAGAAAGTGCACTACCTATACACCTTCATGCTTTGTCTGTTGTGGAGGCCTAAAAAACCCAACTGACAAATCCTTTCTCTCTCTTGGCACACCACAACCTTCTTCATACTTTGATCCCTCGTCCAGAAGGTATCTCCTTAACTATGTTTATATTCAAATCCCTCAGCTGCCATGATGCAGCCCATTGCACTATATCTATGTAGTATATATCGAATATATAAAGAATGAGACTGAAAGCTTTGTTGTGAAATTTTGGTAGATGTGGCATGGTTAATTGGCTATCCATGGTCTAAAAAAGCAAGCTGGCAAACCCTTATCTCTCTTGGCGCACCACAATGCACAAAAGGCATCTATGTTTATATTTAAAATCCCTCAGCTGCCATGATGCAGCCCAATACACTACATCTATGTAGTGTATATATGAAGAGAAGTGCTGAAAGTTTTGTTTTGACATTTTGGGAGATATGGAGGGGTTATATTGGCTATCCATGGTCTAAAGACCCAAATGACAAACCCTTATCTCTCTTGGTGCAACACAACTTTCCTCATGCTCTTTGATCCCTCATCCAGAAGGCATTGCCTTACCTACAGTATGTTGCCTGTTACCTACTTATGAGAAAAGCCAACGCCACAGTGATTATCTTTATCACATGTCCCAAGATGGAGGAGCCAGAGCGTGCTGTACCCATGCAGTTATACCTTGGTGTTCTGTTATTGACCTTCAATCACTGCTTTAAATATCTGGAAATATTTTCTTTGTTCATTTCCATAACCTCCTTGTTTCCTTAGCTACAAGGTTCTGCATCATTTAGGCTAATTTGTCACAGCTCGGCACTCTCTCGCTATCACAAAGTTGCATTCATGCATTTCTCGTCTAGCCCAATCCCTAGTGTTTTCTATTTAAGCAGAGCCCTTTTTCATTCCCTGCCTATGTCTTTAACCCTCTGACTCTCCCTTTCTGCAGGTCGCGGTCATTTCAGGAAATTTCGAGCTGGGGGAGTTAATAAAGAGCCACAGAGACAGTGATGTTGGTGAGTCCATTGCTCTATCAGACCTGTTATAGTCAGGGATAAGGGAATGATCTATATGGGTTATCATTTAATTCATTTCCGAGAACCTTGTATCTAAGTCATCAGTGACGACATGATGATGTGAGCGGCAGGGGACTGATATTTCAATGAGATGCCACACCATAATGGTGCAGATAGAAGGTCTATTGTTGGCAAGGAATGCTGTCAGGGTTATAGGGAAGCTATTGGTAAGGCACAAACTTATCCTTTATGGGAGATGGGACACAAAAATATGAAAGTTTATCTAAAACTGTTCCACCGAGCACCCTTGTTCTCTAACGGAGATTATCTATGAAATGAGGTCACATTAATGACCAGTGCTCTCTGTGTCTGTAGTACCCTTCCAGGAATCCCCCTCCTATGCCATGCATCGTAGGGAAGGGGGCAAAGCGCTGTCGGTGCCCCACGTCCTCCATCGAGCAAACAGCGACAACAGCCTCTCACTGCCTGACTGGATGGTCTTCTCAGCGTCTACTGCCAACACTGTCACTCTACAGGGACAAAAGGCCTCAGGGGGAACTCTCCGCAGCTCCAGTAGCCCACGTGGTGCTCGAAGCCGGTCACCTTCAAGAGGCCGACACACAGAGGAATCCAAGAAGCAGCCACGTGGACGACCCAGGTAATCCAAGTAACTATTTATATTCAGAATCCCTCAGCTGCCATGATGCAGCCCATTGCACTACATCTATGTCTGCAGTGACCTTCTTTTTGCTATGAAGGGGAAGGCTGAAAGTTATATTGCCCTCTGAAAGAGGGAACAACCTGGCATAATGGCAAGGGCTTAAACAGAATGTTCTACGTTCCACTGCACAGAATTGGCGGTGCATTAGAACAATAAAACAAGCGACACATTGATGACTTGTGCTGGGGACCTCACTCCTTGATTGCTTTTTCCCCAGTGTGTATAATATGGGTATTGGATTGCAAGCTTCACTGGGGCAGGAACTGTCCCCCAATGATGATCTATGTAAATTGCTGAGTCTTTCTACAGCCCTCATAAACCCTAGGGTTATATCACGCTGATCTGATCTTCTGCTGATGGCTGCAGGCCAAATTGCCCCCTAAGACACTATACATTACCCCCAGTGGTTAACATCAAACCTTTAGAGTGAGCGTTGATAGAGCAGAGTGCCTTTATGGCTGATAGGTCAGCACAGTGCTAGTTATGCATGAATATCTGGAATCCATTAAACATGAGTTTGTTAGTTGCACATCCCAGGCTCTCACTGATTGACTGTTTATGAGATCTCCTGTACTGTATGTGTCTGTCACACCATTTACTCTCTGCTACGAATGGCTGCTTTGATTTAAAGTGGTCAATCTATTGCTTCCCATAGAAAGGTGCCATGAAGGGGCAGACACTGACCAATAATCATTGTTGTTATCCTTTATTTATATAGTGCTGATATATTCTGCAGTGTTGTACAGAGATTAGATATCAGCCCCTGCCCCTAATCTACGGTTACAATCTACTGTCCTTGTCACATTCACACACACTAGGGTCAGTTTCATCACAAGTCACTAAACTTGCCCGGTGTTGTATTCTGGACACAGTATTATAAAAGAGGTTCACAGCAGCTGGTAGTGGGACAAGCTTTACTTAGAACAAAACATGGCTGAACTGCCAACAAGTTGGGAGAAAGGAAAGGATAGACAGGCAATGCTAGGGGAAACTATTATTAGCAGAATCGGATGACACATGTCAGTTTTTTACATGTAACAGCGCCATCTAGTGATCACACATTAACAGTCAATACACAACACCTGATGGGGTTCTTTAGGCCCCCATTATGATCTGATCACTGGTGGGACCACACGATGGGGCCATAAGTGCCCCAGTCCACTGAGGGCTGTATTGGGTACGCCCAGCTTTAGTGTGCAAGTACTGAATTCATTGGTAGCAGTGTTGGAACATGCTGCTCATTCAGTGTTCTGCCTTCTCTGCACCACCTGATGCCCCCTGGTGGAACCTGAACCTACAGGCCACATCCACAACTGTAGTATTGTGCAGAGCCCTTCTTCCCTTTCCAACCCCATTTCATATAAACTAGTGGAGTCCTGAGCAAGGACCAATTTTAATGGCACACTGCCACCTACTGGCTACAAAAAGAAAAATGACAAAAAAATGATGCATAAAATGTACTTCCATCTTTACATGTTTGATATTTAAATTCCATTTTTAATTGATTGTGTGACATCTATCGGACTGGAGTTGAGACATGATTGTCGGTGGGTAATACTAATGACTTATATATGTGGATATATCATTTGTTCCATATTTCGGTTTATTCTCTGCTCTGTCAACCTCAAGAGGAAATTACCATGGGGTTACTTAGGGGAGAGGAGACAGAGAAGCCAGCACTATTTTACTTGGCTAGTGTTAAAGAGCAGACATATCATGAATAACCCTCATCTGCCCCGACCACCCCACACCTGGTCACCCACTATCTGTAATTTGCACCCAAATTGTCATGGGTACCCACCCATATCCCCTCTGAGCACTTCACAACTTACATTTATTATTACATTCCAAGATATTCACAGTTGTTCATTAATATTCTGAATGTATAACTGGTGCACCCTCTGCTGTTGTGTCCAGGCAGGTAAAACATTTATTTACTGATGCAGGAAGTGTCTCTGGTAACTTCTCTGCTCAGTTTTATTATCCACAAAATGAGAGACCATGTTTACACATTCATGATATTAGCAGTATAAATAAATAGTTCTCTGTAGACTGTCCCTTTAATATAAAATAAAGGCTGCACTGATATTCTGTATGAAAGATTTACTGCTCCTGAGCAAACCCATGCTTGTGCAAGAGCTTAGATGGAGCTTAGATGGATATAAATGGACTTGCCCTGGGGCACATCATCCTCAGCTTGTTTGTATCCTCAACTTATATGTTTGTTGTTTATATTCCTCATTTCTATATCTTTATACAGTTCCAGTGGTCCTACCAAAGAGCCCCCTGCAAATGCAACCACCAATCATCGCTCCAAGCGCAAGTTGTACTCGGCGGTGCCAGGGCGCACGTTTGTGGCGGTGAAACCCTACCAGTCGCAAGGAGAAGGAGAGATATCCCTCAGCAAAGGAGAAAAGGTCAAAGGTATGTAAAGCCTAAAGTCCCCAGATCTAAAGTCCTGCAGCAATGGGAGAATGAGGTTAGGGCCCCACATCAGTTCTGCAGTCCTACTACTACTACTACTACTACTACTACTACTACTACTACTACTACTGTCTTACTACAAAATGATTGTTACCAAAGCATTTCCCTATTTATGTACCCTGCATTTTTCTTAGGTAGTAGGGGTAGTTCACCTTTTACGATGGCATAGACCAGCGCTGTCCAACTTCTGTGGTTCCAAGGGCCAGAATTTTTCTGGCCAACGTGGTAGAGGGCCGATAATCGAAGCCAGTTTGACCAATCCCCCTTTTTAAACCACACCCACTTGAAACCACACCCATGTTATCACAAGAACTTTTAAGACTATACCCACATTAATGGTGGTAGCGCAGCAAAACCCCAAATGGTTGGTGCTCACTGTAGGGATATTACCCTTCATTCATATGTGAAAGAATTATATTATGTCATATTAAACATGCCCTTAAATCCCTATGCCTCCTCCTCCCCTGTGTATAGCACAGCAATCCCAGCACATAATTACACATCTTAGGGACCATATAATGACTATTTATTTTCAAATGCTAACAAACCCCCAGAACAAACCCCTGCCAGGTTCACCTCCCACAGGCAGCATAGGGCAGGCAGATTATGGCACACACAGGCAGCATAGGGCAGACAGAGTATGGCACACACAGGCAGCATAGGGCAGGTAGAGTATGGTACACACAGGCAGGGTAGGGCAGGCAGAGTATGGCACACACAGGCAGCATAGGGCAGGCAGAGTATGGCACACACAGGCAGCATAGGGCAGGTAGAGTATGGTACACACAGGCAGGGTAGGGCAGGCAGAGTATGGCACACACAGGCAGCATAGGGCAGGTAGAGTATGGTACACACAGGCAGGGTAGGGCAGGCAGAGTATGGCACACACAGGCAGTATAGGGCAGGCAGAGTATGGCACACACAGGCAGCATAGGGCAGGCAGAGTATGGCAGGTAGAGTATGGCACACACAGGCAGCATAGGGCAGGCAGAGTATGGCACACACAGGCAACATAGGGCAGACTGAGTATGGGACACACAGGCAGCATAGAGCAGGCAGAGTATGGAACATACTCTGCCTGCTCTACCCTGCCTGTGTGTGCCATACTCTGTCTGCCCTACCCTGCCTATGTGTGCCATACTCTGCCTGCCCTATGCTGCCTGTGTGTGCCCTACCCTGCCTGCCCTATGCTGCCTGTGTGTATGGCACACACAGACAGCATACACTGACACAATGCTGGCACTGCTCCTACAGTCTGGCTGAGGTGTGAACAATGCAGGGAGTGAACAATGTAGGGATTAAAGGTGTGAACAGTACAGGAGATTACATATTTAAACAATACAGGGGGATTACAGGCTGAATCTGAGGTGAGAACCATGCAGGGGGACATTTAATCTCAGTACTGATACCACTTAAATCTTCCACAAAGGTAAACCATCAAAGCAGCCAGACAGGTGGGGGGCCACACAGAGGGGGTCGTGGGCCACCAGTTGGACAGCCAGGCCCGGGCCTAGGGCGGCACAACTTTAGGGGCGGCACACAACGAAATTTTGAAATTTTGCTCCGATACGGAGCAGTGGGGATTTCTCCCCACTATTCCGTATGGGCGGGCACGGCACGGGGGGAGGGGGGGCTTGTTCGCGCAGGGGGAGCGAATGGGGGACGGCCTAGGGGCGGCTGGTTTTGAAATCCAGCGCTGTGGACAGCCCTGGCATAGACAATGACAATCTGCAACTGGTATTTATTTATTTTTATTTTCTGTGGTTTTCAGTTATGTAGCTTTGTGTACAGCAGCTCTCCAGTTTAGAATTTCAGCAGCTATCTGGTTGCAGCTCCCCTTATACATGCACCGCTGCTAATTATCTATAAAACCTGAGACCTAAAGGATATCGGCATTTTTTTAATTTCCTATTCAGAAGAGATTCCCACAGGTAGGAACATTACCAGTAGATTTTGCTAATCCACATGCAAAAACAGAAATTTTGGTACCTGGGCTACAGCCACATTTTTCAAGCACACCCCAAGGACCACAGCTCATCTAATCTGCTGTGCAACAGTGCCATCTAGTGGCTTGAATAATATATCTTATATCTATTTATCTGCATTCCATGCAATGTGCTGGTCTTTTGTTGTTATTTTGTATTAGGCTGATGCACCAAAACTATTTTGTCTGATTTTCTATCTCTTTTTACAGACTGTTTCTCCCTACAGAATAGCTTTTACATTTAGAGTAGGTGGTGCAGCCTTTCCAGATGGATTTTGTAGAAATGTCCCTGATTTTACACATGGTCTTTAAACTTAATCTAAAAAGGGGTTCCCTCCAGGGCTGGGGGCACAGGGGAACCTTTCTGGGAATGAAAGAGATGTTCGATTTATAAAGGGCCAGCCATCAATTACCTTATCCTCCACTAGGGGGTAGTATTGCTTCCTTTTACCTTAGGCCATAATCCGTAATGCTTCCAATTTCTAGAACCTTTAGTATAATATGGAGATATCAAACTCACAATTGGTGCCACATAATAGAGTTGGACTGTATCACAGCACGTTACACCCCCTATCTCTTTCTTATTCGTATATTCATAAATATCTCTTTTTCTTATTCATGTTCCCTTGTTAATTCAGCCCAGACCCTCATTTACTCTTTATTATTAGCTGTACTGTGCTATTTGTATTGCTTATGTCAGTAAATGGCACTTTAGCATAACTTGTAAGGAGCAGGGGTTACACATTGGAACCTTGCACTAAGGCTGGAGCCTTGCAGTAAATCTGAAGGTATTTACAACAGGGTGGTGCAAGGACCGTTATGCACATAATAACTTTTACTAAACATAATGGGAAATACAGTGTCAATCAGGAATCAATATGACATTCCAACATATGAAAATTAATGTTGACTATACCCAGTCTGCCCTAAGCACATATGTTCATACCCAGACATCCCCCCCACCCCAAGCTACTCAAAACCTGACCCACATTTTCATAACCTGTGATTCTAGATTATTTTGCCTGAAATGGAACCATTGTCAGGCAGGATAAGGACCAATGCAGTTATTCACATAAATACCGATTGTAGTGCTTACAGAGCTCAGTGCCACCTTCACATAGTTGCCCAAACAATGTTGAAACATTTTAGTTTGTGCCCTTCAAATACACAGACCATTTAAAGTTTTGGCCTTTTTTAATCCCCAATTCCTGTCTCTTTTTGTGAAAGTATCAGTAAGCTTTTAAAATAAGTGAATGTAAAATTGATGAGAGGGCTACTCTAAAGGTCCCCATACACGGGCCGATTCTAGCTGCCGATATTGGTCCCTTAATCAGGGCTAATCGGCCCGTGTATTGGGCACTACCGACGGGCCTACACGACCGATATCTGGCCTGAAATCGGGCAGATCTCGATCGGCCAGGTTAGAAAATCTAGTCGTTTCGGGGACTGCATTATAATGCCCGTCATTATAATTCGATCGTTTGGCCCCAGGGCGACATCGCCAAGCGAGCGGATTTGCCCGTAATTCTAAGCACTTTTGCTATTTACATTCATTATGAATTTTATTACAATAGTGCCACCTGCTGGTCACTTTCCAACCTTGATCCAGTTGAGAAAGTTGTCGGCAGAAAAAAAGAGGCTGGTCTGATGTTCTTCTGGTTAGGAAAGACTTGAGAAGAGTTATCTGAGGTTTCTAATAGCGACCAGCAGGTGGCGCTCTTGTAACAAAATTCATTCAATTCCCTTAATATTTTGGAATCTTGAAAAAAAAAGTAATGAATGTAAATTTTAAAAGTGCTTAGAATTGCTCTCTCATCAATTTTTAAAGGTTTACTTATCTCTAAATACATGCACCTTTTGCAGCCTGCTTGCTGGGGCTTTCCTGGCACATTATGCCTGCAGCTCATACAGGGCAATCAAGCTGAACTACTGCGAAGTTACATTTAACATTTATAAGTCTTCAATGCAGGGGCATGTGGATATCACCATGGAACTTACCCTATTGTCTCTACTCTGGTGCTACTAAGGCAACTATGGCAGCCTGTAGGCCTCACACTGGCTGCTGGGTAGCCATCCTAGACTTTCTTAGAGCCTCTTGTCCCAGGGCTATAGCTTCACTGGAGGGGGGGGGGGGCACCTTCACCAGGATCTGGTTCTGCATCCACCTCTGCTTGGATCCAATTAACTGGTTGTGAACCCTCTCCTGTCTTTATAAGCCCAGAATCTTAACATCACCCAGGGCTTCTACCTGCTCTCCCAATATCTCTCCCCTACACTTCATGCACAATAGGTCCTACATCAGCCATTTTACTAACTAAGGTACTAAGGTGGCATCTATAACATTTCAACTCTGATCAAATAGAACCCACAGAGGTACTGCCATCATGAGTCCTAACCACTTAAAGAGGTTGTTTTGAGATTCATCTTCCTTTATGAATTCCTAACGCATTGTCTCTTCTGTTCTACAGTTCTAAGTGTGGGAGAAGGAGGATTCTGGGAAGGAAATGCCAAGGGTCGCACCGGCTGGTTCCCATCAGACTGCGTAGAAGAAATACCCACAAAACCACAGGAAGGAAAACAAGGTATTGCAGCTTCACCTAAAATGGTATCATTTTGCCCGAGTCATTAACGGACTAATGGGCTGAAATAAATATATTGCTGAATGTACTGGAAAGGTTCTCTATAAAATTCACTGTGGGGAATGGGAAGAGAATAAAGAGACGGGGGGGGAGCGCTAGTGGCAGAATTTAGCAATATAGTAGCATGAATTCCTGTGTGAACGAACAACTGTGCTTCTTACATGGCAGTGATACATTTATGGACAGGTTATTAAGAGAAATAAAAGCATGTTGGCTTAGATTTATTGTGAGCAAAGTATCTCTGAGACATGGCAGTGCCCTTGTTTCATTAAACATGCTAAAGTTACTGAAGGGTATAACTATATAATTAAGCTGTTCTAATTGTTAGCTATACATTTGTTTAAGGAAGAATAAAGCCTTAAGCTGGCCAAATGCAGGCCGACACTAACTGCCAACTCAGCAATTCTAGAAAGGGTTGACCACCTTTTGGTCCATGCATGCAGCCAAAACAACCCTTTGCATGTTTGATATCTGGTTGGGTATAGTGTTTAGCCAATGGCCCAGTGATCACATTAGGGCTTTAATCAGACCATTCAGGACAATTTTAAATAGGGCCCTAACATGATTACTGACCCAAGGGCCAAGGGTTTGAATAAGCCTGATATATCCCACCACCTGGTTGGCTGAACTGGGCAAGGACCTGCTCATTTAGTGTATGGCATACCCTACCCTAGTAGCACATTTGCCTACTGTGTTGGTGAGAATGCAGTGGTTGCTGTAATTACAGTTAAGTACATAGGTTTTGTGCAGTGGCTTTACAATTTCACACAATGGAAATTCAGTTATAGATGGAATATTTCCTCTTTACCTACAAGATTCTTGCAGTCATGTTTGCTAGAAGCACCCGATTCTCAGATAATAGCTCAGTATTCTTTTTCGTTCCATCCCCTACACAGCTGCCCCCAGAATACCCTGTGCGGTACAGGAAGGGGGGGGGCTAAGTCAGTAGGCGAGAGGTATCTGGTAGGAGATTAATTATTAGTTACCTATTTATATAGAACTCATCCAATTTGCTTAATAAATGCGGTCAGTTTCAGAATAACACAAACAAGATATATCGTGTGATTCTACTCCCATCTAGTGGCTGTGAAGATGAACTACATCTCATTCTGAATGTGGATTTTTTTTTTCTTTAAATTTTTAATTTTTATTAGATTTTAACAGGTGTCCAACTTGGACAGTAGTGTCAGTTTAACAGATAACAGTGTCATACATAAAATTATACATCTGTTCAGCAAGTTATAACTCAGTTATAAAAAAAAAATAAGGACAAAAAGAAGTCCATACATCAAACTGTCTGTGCGCTGTCTACTGTCCACTGTCAATAGCTATAGTTTGGTAAAAAGTTGGAGATTTTCTAGGGGAGGGGAAGGGGGAGAGAATTCCAGGCAAGATCTGTCTCCATAAATAGCCTATTCTATTTGTTCTATCTAGGGTGGTAGAGAAAGAAGAAAGAGCTACCTAAATGCGTATTCCCGTATACTGCAGTTTAATTGTGTCATTATAGTACACTTAAAAACACTCATATATATTTTAGGTGTCCGTAAATATAGCCTATCTAGTTACCTGGTTTGGCATAACACTTTGTTTAGGTTTGCGTGATTGAGCAGTCTTAGGCTGATTCCACACATGGGGTTTTTACACTGCGTATTTTCTCAGCCTAAAAACGCCGCACAAGCCACACAGCCCCTGACTATGGCGTTTTTCAGCCTAGTACTGGTGACGTAGCAAATCCCGTTTCCATGGTGCTAATAGTGCGAAATAGTAAAAAACGCTGCGTATTTCCGCTAGGTCTGGCAGCTGCCTTTGCATATACATAGGAATAGGTTGCTGTGCAAATACTTGTGTATTTCGGCAAACGATTGAAAAATCCGTGCTAAGGCATTTTCTAGCGTATTTACGCATTGTGTGGTTTGCTTCAAGTCTTTTCAAGTTATTTCTATGGATGATGATATTGTGCGTTTTTCAGCCGCCGAGAGAATTAGAAAATACGCAGCGTAAAAACGCCACGTTAATTATGTTAGATTGTCCATGAATGTAGACCAGGGGTGGCAAACGACCCAGTGCTTCCTCCTTGTATCGTAGGATTCGGCATGCAGTTCCTCAAACTTTCGGATATCTTCCATCTCTGAAATCCATTCTGTCAGTGTAGGTAATAGTTTGGTCTTCCATTTGCGAGGAATTATGATTTTGGCGGCATTTAAAGCAAACTGAGTTAAGGATTTTTTGTAGTGGGTAATGGAAATATTGTTGTGGTGAAGAAGGATTGATGCTGGATTTTTTTCCAGTTTCATTTGCAGCCTGTTATTACATATGTCTATAATCTCGTTCCAGAATTTTTGTATTTATGTACATTCCCGAAATATGTGTAACATTGTTCCAGAGAGCCCACGTATAGCAGCAAAGATTGGAGGAGGGGGCAACATGACCCAGGCCTAGCCCCTGCAGAAGCCCAATAGGTGGTAAAATAAAGGGGAGGGGTAATAGATGGGGGGTTGGATTAGAGGGCCATTTTAGATTGAGGAAAGGCTGCCTGGTCACCATTTTACGGGAGCCAGAAGTCAGTAAAGTTCCCCGCCCACCCTCCCTAGAAAAGGGGGTAGAAATGGTTTGGTTTTGTTGTTTTACTAGTTGTCACATGTGTGGCCAAGGAGGGTAGGGGTACAAGAATTTATAGTTAGTTAAGGGAAAAATAGAACAAGAGGGTCCCTGTTATCAAGAGGGATATTTCTCACAGCAACGGCGGGCCCTTGTCAGTCTGCCGGGAAAGGATTTGGCCCGGTAAGAGAGGATTATCTTGGTGGGATGGTTTAACCCCTAAGGTGGGTGGCCATTATTCTGGATGGATTCCAAAGGGAAATATTTAATAAGCGATGGCGGGTGCTCCAGGTAAGGTGGAGGCTCCTTGATACGTACAGTTTGGCGGCATATCCTCTGGGCCAAGATGTTTTACGGCTGGAGGATATTGCTTCAGGTAAGGAAGGGCAGACTGACAGGGGCTCATGTGTTTTCATGTGTTTGATGTTTACCATGTTTTGATATTATTGTTATTATTAATGTTATTGTTAAATGGTTGAAAATTTGTATATCAAAATGTATGTTATGGAATGTTATTGTTGGAAACTAATAAAGCTGTGGCCATTATCATTCCAAGATGATAGTGTCACGCATTTTATTGGGATAGGATAGGATTAGTGTGAGAATGCAATGGGTTATGCCTGGGTCAAGAGGACTGTCCGCATCGGCAGCATTTGTTAGACACAACCAGAAACATTTTGCTTAATTTAACCGGGGTATTATACCTGTTAGTGAGAATTTTGTAATTGTTCTCTAGGATTCTGCAGCTTCTTTGGCCGATGAATGACTTGGTGGTTATTTCCTCAAGTTCTTGTTGTGAAAAGGTTTTATCCAGGGTTTTCCCCCATTTTGCAAAGTGCATCAAGTTTGTTAATGGAATAGTCTCTTGTGCCAGAAGAATTTGGTATATCGATGAAATATTGTGTGGAGGAGGCTGCGTTTGTCGGCAAAGGTTGTCGAAATTAGTATAGATTTGGTCCCCTGTAATACTTTTAAGTATCGGAGAGATGAAGCTTCTGAGCTGTTGATATGTGAAGTAGTCAGATGTAGTGATGGGCAAAATGTTTCGCCAGGCATGGATTCGCGGCGAATTTCTGCATTTCGCCATTGGCGGATTGTTTTGCAAAACGGATGAAAAAATTTGCAGCGGAAAAATTCACCGCACGCCCAAAAATTGTCGCCGGCGTCAAAAAAGAATAGTTGCGGGCGACAAAAGAATAGCCGTGCAACAAAATAATAGGCGCACGACAAAATAATAGCCACGCGACAAAATAATAGGCGCACGACAAAATAATAGCCGCGGGAGACAAAATAATAGCCGCGCGACAAAATAATAGCCGCGGGCGACAAAATAATAGCCGTGTGACAAAATAATAGTCGCGGGCGACAAAATAATAGTCGCGGACGAATTTCCGCGTTTCGCCATTGGCGGATTGTTTCGCAAAACGGATGAAAAAATTTGCAGCGAAAAATTCACCGCATGCCCAAAAATTGTCGCCGGCGTCAAAAAAGAATAGTCGCGGGCGACAAAAGAATGGCCGTGCGACAAAATAATAGGCGCACGACAAAATAATAGCCGCGTGACAAAATAATAGCCGCGGGCGACAAAATAATAGTCGCGGACGACAATTTTTTTTGCCGCACAACATTTTTGCCGTTTCGCGAATTTTTCACCGTTTCACGGATCTTTTGAGAGATTTGCAAATTTTTCGGCGAAGTGAAACGGAACAGATTCGCTCATCACTAGTCACATGCTGTAAGTGCAAACGTCTTTTTTGCCTGTTCCCATGTGGGAAAGGTCCCTTTGGGACAAATCTGAAATATTTGAAGAGTTGTGCTTTGTCTCCAATTAGTGAGGTCAGGTGGCCTTTTTGGAGACCTGGAGGAAAGTCAGGGTTGTATGTCAAAGGAGTGAGTAGTGACTTGGGTGACATCAAATTTGATCGATGCCTTAAGGAGTCCCACATGTTTAAAGCGTAGGTTAATAATGGATGCTTATCTAATAAAGCTGTCCTCTTTCCGGGGTGCAGCCATGGAAGAAGCTTCAGCGGTTGAGTTGTGTATGATTGCTATGCACGTTTTAAAGTGGATCTTTTTTGATTCCATTTGCCGGCTAACAGATTATTTTTGCAAATTTTGGGTTAGAGAAAGAGGGGGCCTGGGGTAATGCAGGAAAGGATATGATTCTCTGGGGCTGTCAGGGAGCTCCTAAAGATGCAACAATGGCTGGAGGCCAGCAGGTTGGACATCAAATGGATGAAATCGGAGAATATATGACAGTTGTGACTAGTAACAGTGAAGTAAATTCTTTCATGATAATAATAATAATAATAAGTCGCTAATACAAAGTCCACTTCTAAATAGTGATGAGCGAATTTTTTCGCCAGGCATGGATTCGCAGCAAATTTCCGTATTTTGTAATTGGCGAATTGTTTCACGAAACCTCTGTGAAAATTTGCCGCGGAAAAATTCGTAGCGCAGAATTTTTTTTGTTGCAACAAAAAAGGGCGTGGTCACGTCAAAAAGCACGGGCGACAAACTCAGGGCTTGTTGCCCTCCTGCAAATAAACTTGGATATGAGATTTCACCATAGAATACAGTATATGAAAAGCTAAAATCACCCCCATACTATTTATTTGTACTTAGCCCCTGGCTTTCTCCAGTGTCATTATCATTAAAATGTCAGTTTCCCGAGCCAGATGAGACTTCTAAGTGGCAATATTTTAGATGTGGTGCAGCCACTTAGCAACATAAAGGGAAAGAGACCGACCTTTTCACATGCAAGGAAATGGGTGGAAATTATATAGTGATTCTCCCAGGAAATGTTCCTTCATTTAAGAGCATGTTGTTTCACTTATTACAGAAAGTGGCTGCTGCTTTCATGCCATGCTGCCATATTCATATTTATTTTATATTAACCCACATAAAAATGATTAAATCTAGCAGGGTTTTGAGAGTCAATGACAAAGTTAATGTAAAATACCTAAGAGTTATCTTCTAAGCACTTTTGTTATCCTTTCCTAGACAAACTGTATGTCAGTACTTACTGGTATAGCCCCTCCCACCTGCTCCCATTGGATGGACTCTCCCCAAATCTTTAAAAGACCAACCCTACTCACTTAATGGCGGCTTTGTAACGAGCTTCCAAAAATTACAGTAAAAAGGGGGGCTGTACTGACACGGAGTTTGTCTTAAAAAGAAGTTCACGGTACATACAAAACAATCATCTTTCCTTTCTCTATTCGAACTCCATGTCAGTATTTACTGGGATGTAGCAATTTACTCTTTCCCAATGGGAGGGTAAGTGGCTGTAGCAGGAACCTGTAATAAGGAATGCTCTGACATTAATACAACCACAATCATAAAACTTCTATAAGTGAATGTAACAAAAACGACTCCAGGTGGAATCCCCAGAATAAGACAAGGATAGGAATAATCCTGCAGTATAGACTCTGATTGAGAGAGGTGCTAGCAAACCTCCAGAATGAGGAAACCATAGGGAACATATTGTCAAAGTGACACCCTGGAAAGTGAGTCCAATAAACATAACAGCTTGATATCAAGAAACCTCTGTACATTTTGACATCAAATAAAGTGAGATGCTTACTCCGCTAGTCACCAGGAGGCGTACATTACATATATGCCTAGTTTTAGTGCAGATTGCACCTGTAAGAACCACTTAGTAGAAGTGAGAACCCCCAGGGTCAGGCTGGGACAGTGGGACACCAGGAAAAAACTTGGAGATCCCCACTGACCCAGACCCGATCCCCGTCGGGAAGCATTAGCGCTGCTCCACTGACCTCCCTCCCTTGATTGTGCCTAGGTAAGTATGAGCTATGCATGCTGGGGTGGGAGTGAATGATGGTGGTTAAGTGTTAGGGGCCCCTGGGGGGCATGGGGCATGCCCTAGGGTGGCAGCCCTGGTGGGCCATGCTCACACCAGTCCAACCCCGAGAACCCTAAAACAAGCCTTTTCTAGGTATGACCCCTGTAATATAGTGAAATAGGGCACTCAGGGCATTCTGAGTTACACATGAAACATGTACAATAAATACCTACTGAAAGTAGACACTGCTGCCTGGTAATCAGATCTGTTCTAACAAAAAACTGATCCCCAAGATCAGGGACAAGGGCACCTGGGGAAGAAGCACTTAAACAGTGTAGGATCCTATGTGTGTCTTAGGGGTATATTTATCATGCTGTGTAAGAAGTGGAGTGAAGCATTACTGGTGATGTTGCCCAGGGCAACCAATCAGCGATTAGATTTGAACAGTTAGAAAATCAAAACAAAGCATCTTATTGGCTGCTATGAGCAACATCACCGGTAATGTTTTACTCCGCTTTTTACACAGCATAATAAATATACCCCTTAATGTACAGAAAACATAAGCCCAGGGGAATCCAGAGCAACAACTTATGGAAAGAGAACCATTGTTGGAAAACAGAACATAGCAACCTTGTGAAAAAGGTACCCTGGTTACCCATTAAGGTTTCCAGGTCCAATAGTAAAATAATCCCCAAAAAATTGGGCGTGGCACAACTATTTTATTGTGTGCAACTTTTTTGACGCGGACACGCCTATTTTACCGCAACATTTCTTGATGCAACAAATTTTATCCCAAAAATTTTCACTAAAGTTTCAGAAAACAATTCGCCAATGGTGAAGTGCGGAAATTTGCTGTGATGCCATGCATGGCGAAAAAATTCATTCATCACTAAACCCAAGTGATGCTCAAAAGGAAATCACTCGAGATTGTGGAGGCTGTAGCACCGAGGCAGATGCTCAGAATCATTGACGAAAAGCCAGTCTGTCCTTACCCTGCCTATAAGAACCCTATCAACCCCTTCACCATAAGAACCCTATTAACCGAGCTGAACCAACACTGGACCACCTGGATATTCAAGTAAATGCCAGAATGGCTGCTAATCCATCATACTAGAACTTTATTGGGTCAAATGACTAAATGTACTTGAAGCCAGAGTGTAGCTTTAACCCCAGTACAGGAGTGACTGAGCTTCACGAGGAAACCCTACCTCTAAAGAGCAACAACATAGTGTGAAATTCCATGAACAAAGGGAGACCCCCGGAGTGCCCTATCTAGGAAATAACCCAGACAGAGAACCCTGAGACCATGTAATGAAGACACAACATCTCAGACTGGGTAATGGGACAAACCCACAGTATATAGGGAACAGTCTGGCAGCCTTGAATGAACAGATGAAACATCTCCGAACATCCTGTTGGGATTTGACAAAATAGCATTGTAACCTAACAATTATCTCTATTTATCCGCAAGATGAAAACCAAAATGGAAACCAATGAAGGTAGAAGCATAGGATAACACTACACCGTTACACTGTTATGACCGTAAACACTAGTAAACCGCAATTTTTTTTGCCAGGCATGGATTTGCTGCGAATTTCCGCATTTTGCCATTGGCGAATTGTTTGCGCGAAACTTCAGTGAAAATTTGCCATGGAAAAATTTGTTGCCCGGATTGTTTTTTTCTTGCGTGTCAATTGGGCGCGGTTGCGTCAAATCGGGCATGGTCGTGTAAAAAAAAAGGCGCGGTCACATAAAAAAGGCGGTCGACAAAAAATAGACGTGGGTGACAAAATCGCAAATTTTTTGCCATTTTGCAAATTTTCTTGCCGTTTCGCAAATTTGATGGCGACAGATTCGCTCATCACTAGTAAACACCTTAAGTAAAGTGAAGACTATGATACTCTAAGTCACTAAGCTTCAAGGCCTTATAGCTAGAGGCAATACAATAGGTAAGAAGCAAAGGGATTTAGCTGAAGCGGATTTATAAGAGGAGGCAAGTGTCCCCACTCACCAGATGCTTCCATCAAGTCTAAAGCAGTTACCTATCGGAATACCAGTTTTCTGGTTTCCTAATTACAAGAAAATTGGACAAATCATATGCAAAACAGTATAAACAAACCCCTACCCAAAACAGCAGCCTTCAGTCTATACTTTTATAACCTGTCAACTCCCACTGCCAGATGTGTCTATATGGGTCAGGCTAATTAACAGTCTATGGACATTTAGAGCTATGCATCTGTAATGCCAGAAACACAAAGGCCATACAATGACAATTCTAATGTCTAGTACAGGGATCCCCAAACTGTTTTACCTGTGAGCAACATTGAAATATAAGAAGTAGTTGAGGAGCAACACAAGCATGGAGACAGTTCCTAGGGGATGACCAATAAGGGCTGTGATTGGTTATTTGGTAGCCCAATGTGGACTGGTAGACTACAGAAGGTTCTGCTTGGCAGTACATGTTGGGGCTCATTTATAAAGTTCACACAGAGAAAATTTTTTCACAAATGGTTGTTTTGAGCATTTTTTTCCCCTAAAGGCTTACATTTGTCACTGCCGTGCCCATCTTTTCTTTTTTGCAAATCACAGTGAAATGCAAATTGCGCACAAAAATTCACAAATGCGTGTTTATTGTGTGCGAATATAGCGCCAATTTTCACTTTGAACTTTTTTTCTGAAATCAGATTAGCAACATTTTTTTCTGCCACCAAAGTTGTGGCCTCATTTAGACATAGAAGGGTTGATTCGCTAAAGTGCAATAACGCATATCGCATGCTTTTTTGCGTTAAAATAGACGTGAAAAAATGTGCGATTCGCTATAGTATTATCGTATGCGTTAAGTCGCATATCGCGTGCGTTAATTAGCGCACAACCACATGCGTTAATTTTACCACATTGCGTTAATTAGCGCGCAGAAATAATACTAACGCATGATTCACAAACACTTAGACGTGCTAAATATCGCATTAGTCCATGCGAAAATTAACACCTACTTGGGGCAGGCGGTAATTATAGAAAAGTACAGTTAATGAGCTTTTGGCAACACAATATGGTTGGCCCTAGAGTGATGCAGCCGCCAGTTTGCAGGGAAATGGGCATTTGAAAAAAAAGTAGTTTTACGAACGTAATGGTGTGTATGGCTAATATGGCGTGCGCGCGTAAATTAGCGTGCGTTGCGTCGAATACCATGCAAAATTAGTCTTCGTAACTTAAATAACGCAAACAGCATCGCATCTAAATTAGCGCAAATATACTTTTAGTGAATCATGTGTTAAGGCGCGAAAAATTAGACGCAATAAAATTTTTAACGCATGCTATAAATAGCGCTCGTTTTAACGCACTTTAGTGAATCATAAGTGTATAAGTGTGTGTATAAGTATTTGCAATTTGCGAATACACCGTATTTAAAAAGCTTTTGCACTGTGAATAAAAAAGTTCAGTCTTGTCCAGCTTTAAAAATATAAACATGGGCAGGGCAAATATGTTCATATGTGCAATATGTGTGAATAATTCTGCACTGCGCAAATTATAAATGACCCCCACTGTCTTTATGCTTCCAAAACTTGCCTCCAAGCCAGGAATTCTAAAATGATCACCTGGTTTGAGGCCACTGGGAGCAACATCCAAGGGAGCAACATGTTGCTTGTGAGCCACTGGTTGGGGATCATTGCTCTAGTGGTTAAGGGACTCCTGTAACCTGAACACTTGAGCTGAGAAATAGATGCTGATACACGAGCAATACTACCATACCAGGCATGCAAATGGCCCTCATCTACAACCCCTAAAACTCCCAGAGTGACCCAATGTCTAATGTCTAAGGCCCCGAACCATAAGAACATCCTAGACAGTGATAGCATAGTCATTGTTAATGGCCATTCATTTATAGATATTTTCAAGACTCTTTTGTAAAAGGGGGCCTAGGTTTTCTTCCTTTCCCCTCACAAAGCAGCAGTTGCGTCATGCTTTATGGCTGAAACTCAAAACTATTCTTCTCCTTTATCAAGCTGAGCTTGGGGAGTCTTTTGCTGTTCTCTGCACTGCTAGTCATGACTGCAGGAACAACTATGTTGCAGTAGCCAGCTCTTCTCCAGCCAACAGTGCCTTGGACACTTCTCCTTGTATTTCTCCAGCTAAGCACAGAACATGTAGAGCAGTGTATTGGAGGAAGGAAGAGGCATCCTAGTTTGGGAAATGACAAGGTTCTGATGTAAACTGGCAGAAAATGAAGGAATATTAGTATGACGTCATGTGATACAATATCATATACTAATCTGTACATACATAACATTTTCTGCATGATTTCCCTGAAATATATATTCATTTATGCAGAAGAAAGTGCGCAGGAATAGACAGGGTTGATCCAGAATAAGTTCATGCCGTTCCCAATCATTCACTTGTAGTAAACAACTACTATTCTCCCACGCGGTTTGAATGATATTATATTATGTGCCACTTATGTCCTTTGTAAATGTGAGTAATCTGTTCAAGGAGATATACCTCAGTTATGTAATGTATATTATAAAATATAAGATATTGAATATTAAATACACAAGAGTCCCCACGTTTGCCTTCAGATGAGTATGTATTGGTGAGATTGCAGTAAAGGTTGATGAGCTATAATTAGGGATCTTGGGGCAGTTCGCTTTGGATAAAAGTTTGCAAAACGGCAGAAATTGACAGAAATGCACCAATGTTTTTAAGGCATTTTTAGCTCTTAATAGCATTAACATTGCCTAACATTATTACAGAAGTTCCTTTCCACTATGCTACAGTTGTTCTTCATAGTAAAAAAATCACACCAGACTACCACTACAGGGAGTAGGCAAGCGGACACAAACAGTAGTACAAAGTGTACTACTAGGGACACGCTGTCTGATAGCAGCCCACTGGAAATCTCCCACAATGCCAACCATACCTGAACTGATAAATAAGATACAACATATACGGAACATGGATTACCTAACGGCTATACTTCAGGATCAAACATTACCCTTTCTAGAGGACTGGTTTCTATGGGACTCATACTATGGACAACTACATAATCATGTAGATGTGTATTTTATTCTTCTGTACCATTTAACATATACATCTACCACGACCACTATGAACATATGTACTTAATTGATCTTAAAAATGGATACTGTACCTGTACCTTGATTCTATAATGTCTTACCTTGTTTTCCATTGAAAATAAATAAAAACATAGTTCAAAAAAAAATCACTCCAGCTTTGATATGTACTGTCTGCATATAAAACTGAAAATAAAGAATATACAAAAAAAAAAAAAAAAAATCACACCCTCTAGATATTCTTTCTCCCAGGTGCTCAGGCCGGAAATACTCCAAATCACGTCTGTGCAACCGTGGCTTTTTTCTCATTCCAAATACATTGATGTCAATGGACGTTTTTGTCACCCGTTTCTTGTTGTGTCACAAAAAAAAATTTCCAATGGCAAATTTGCTCATCCGTAGTGTCCTCTTCTGCTGCCTCCCACTGCCCATAAGCGTCATTTGCACACTCAAGTTAGGGAGCAGAAGGAGGCACAGCCTGCACCGGTGCCCTGTACTTACTGCCTGCCCAAAGGGCTGGGCTGGGGCTCCTACTTACATAGTTACATAGGGTTGAAAAAAGACCAGAGCCCATCAAGTTCAACCCATCCAAGTAAACCCAGCACACCTAACCCACACCTACCAATCTATACACTCACATACATAAACTATATATACAACCACTAATACTGCTACCGCTACTCTCTGCATGGAGATCTGTGCAGGGAGGAAACAACCAGGGGAACATGAGTCCTATTAAGTGAGTACTAAGGGGAACTCTTGTATTTGTGCCCCCTTGGGCTATAAATGACCCCTCATACCTTCTTAGTACTATACCAACCCTGGACAGTGATCTTATTGTGTTTCCTTTTTTTATCTTTTCTTTCAATAAGTTTTAACAGATTTTAGCAAATGAGAATTTACTAAAATCAAAGGAAAAAAAAACTTATGTAACAATAATTATGTAAATTATTTAAAAAAAAAAAAACGCACCCCATACTTGTATAATATTTCATAGCACAGGTGTGGGATCCGTTATCCGGAAACCCATTATCAAAAAAAGCTCCGAATTACGGAAGGACTGTCTCCCATATACTCCATTTTAATCAAATGATTCAAAATTTTAAAACCGATTTCCCTTTTCTTTGTAGTAATAAAACAGAACCAGGTAATTGATCCCAACTAGTGATGGGCGAAATGTTTCGACAGGCATGGATTCGCGGCAAATTTCCGCTTTTTGCCATTGGCGGATTGTTTCGTGAAATGGATGAAAAAATTGCCGCAGAAAAATTTGCCACACGTCCAAAAATTGTCATAGGCGTCAAAATAGAATAGCCGCGGGTGACAAAAGAATAGCCGCGGGTGACAAAAGAATAGCCGCGGCTGACAAAAGAATAGCCGCAGGTGACAAAAGAATAGCCGCGGGTAACAAAAGAATAGCCGCGCGTGACAAAAGAATAGCCGCACGTGACAAAAGAATAGCCGCGGGTGACAAAAGAATAGCTGCGGGCGACAAAAGAATAGCTGCACGTGACAAAAGATTAGCCACAGGCGGCAAAAGAATAGTTGCAGGCGACAATTTTTTTTGCCGCACAACATTTTTGCCTTTTCGCGGATCTTTTGAAAGATTCACTAATTTTTCAGCGAAGCGAAACGGAACAGATTCGCTCATCACTAATCCCAACTAAGATGTAAATTTTCCTTATTGGATGCAAAACAATCCTATTGGGTTTAATTCAAATTTTATTGATTTTTTAAAAGACTTAAGGTATGGAGATCCAAATTACGGAAAGACCCCTTATCAGGAATACCCTTGGTCCCGAGCATTCTGGATAATGGGTCCTATACCTGTAGCAGTATTTTATATTATCTTTAAAATGATTATAAGAATATTATATTGGTTATTTTTACAGTGTGATATTATGTTATACTTTGCATTCTTTGTATAAAGAGGTGGAAGCATTTATTAGCACTCCTTGGCTGTATACGGCATTGATATATACACTAAAGCCTTCTCTCCCTAGAGGTGTGTTGCCTGTAGGAAGATATAATATGGTCCTCCTGCCTCACTCTCCCTTGTTTGTGTCTTGCCAGAGAGCCGGAGCGATAAAGCCAAGCGCTTATTTAGACACTACACGGTTGGATCCTATGACAGCTTTGATGCCCCCAGGTAAGAACCTCCTGCTCTACTTGACTCTGTGTTCCATCTGTCAGCAAGCAGTGTACGTATACAATCTGTCTTCAAGGGCATTTGTAGCTGTGATTATAGTTAAAATTGATGCCGAGGGAGGTCAGTGTGAAGCAGACGATTTAAAATGAGTCAAAAACATAGAGATCAAACCAAAACAGTGAAGTGTGCACTTCAGAAATGCAGAAGGAACTTCATTTGCGGCTTCATGTAACCTGGATACTTCAGCAGATATTTGTACAAAGTGCGGTGGTTACAAGTGTTTAGAATTGCCTTCACTTTTTCTTGGTTATCCAGAAATTTCAAAAAAAGCCTTTTTGAGTTGGACAGGGATCCTATGTTTTACAGAGGTCTTTAGACCACAAGCCAAACTATTTTCTCCCATTTCATCTGGCTTCTTTATTCTTTATTATTACTCATCTCTTCTCTTTACATTCTCTCATTTGTTCTTCAATCCACTTTTTCTATTTGATCTCATTTAGAAATTAATAATTATATTAGAGGCCCACATACACCTAGGCGTTCTTGCAGTTTTTCTTGTAACCTGGTGGGCCAGTTCGACACTGATTGGTCTTGTAAAAGGATCAAACTGTCTTGGTTCACCAAACCATGGAAAGTCTTGGACATAAGTAACCATAGGTTGACTGTTCCTCTTCTGTTAAGTGAAGTTGCCTATTCTTTTGGTTGCTAAAAGTGGTTAACGTGACTGGTATTCTTTGTGCACCCTGTCACTTTTATATATGTGTCAATGGCCTCAATTTAGGTAGTTCTGAAATGCATAACAGTGGTCTTACCAGAAGGTAGGTAGGGTTTTCTGCAGGTTGGTGGTGTCTATATTGTCCTTGCTGTTTGATTAAAATGTTAGGAGGTATGAGGTACAGTAGTATGAAATGCTTGCTGATACAATGTATGACTAGTAACCTGGAAAGGACCCAGTGTCAGGTGTCATGCTAATGTCATGCTAATAGCAATGTATAGAAGTAGAAGGAGAAGGCATAGCAGAACACCATTTTTTAAAGTGCCATTGAACCTAAATTGATATTAACATTGAACAGCACTGAATCTCACAGTTATGCATTATACTGTTTGGGTTGGACATGTTTATTCTGGTTCTTTGCTTATACATGAAACCAAAGTTCTATGTGCCATGCACAAGAGGGACATCTCATGGGGCCAGTTGACCTTTAGGGGACTGTGATCAACCAAATTTTATCCCATTTAACAATACTATCATACAACAATTTTGTAAGCTTAATTAGCAAGCTTAAGTAGATTTAGACTAACGCCAAACACTGTGTTTTTTCCACCGACAGAGAAATGCCAGGTAATAACCATCTATCACTTCTCCAATGTCGTGGATTTTGGTTCGGAAATGTTCAAGTGTACACTTGAGCCAAAAACTCCTGCATGTAATGTGACAGCCATTTAATTGCCCAGTCCTGCGCTTAAGGGCAAATGCCCATACCTGGTGTACTCTTACCTTCCAGTTTGTGCCTGTATGTTACCCAACCGCTTAGATTGTAAGCTCTACGGGGCAGGGACCCCCTTCCTACTGTGTCTCATACCACATGGCACTTATACTGTATATATATATATATATATATTTATTGTATTTATTTATTATATCACTTGTCCTCCCTGTGTGTAATTTTGTATTCTGTAAGATTGTACAGCGCTGCGTACCCTTGTGGCACTTTATAAATAAAGTTATACATACATACATACATACATATATACATACAATTGGAGTCTGCACTGGTGGTATCAGGTGTTTCTTGTGGCTTACTATGTGCTCTGGGTGTAGCTCTCTCCCTACCCCCCAGGGTATCATCCATCACAGCTTTCTAAAGATAAGGATCTCTATAATTACATGTGCTAAAGGTGCAAGGTATAAAGGGTCCTCATTCCCTGCATGATACTCTATGTTTTCTTGGATGTCCTGCTGGCATTAAACCTCTGTTCATCCATGAAGTCCCCTATAACGATAGCACCTTTGTGGTTTAAAGATGATGGTACCATTATGGTAAATGTACTCATTGGGCAATTATGTCACCCTTGTGACCACCACATGTGTATGTAAATAGGGGCTTTCTACTAGTTTGCTGGGAGTCTCAAAGGGTTAGGTTCTCAGTGGCATTTCCTATGAGTAGCATACAGCAATGCACTTACTTTATCTGTGTCCCCTGACATTGTAGGAAGCAGTGGGCGCAATGTGTCATCTTTGGCTTCAAAAACAAAACTCCACACTCCATTTTTCCTCTGCATGCTGGGCACGGGCGTCAGTGCTCAATGGGGCAATGCAGAAGATATAACAGACATTATATATACTCCCTTACTAATTGGGTGTTTTAGGTGCACTTACTTGTAACTGAGCTGGAAAATACAGTAACACAGTCAGCACAGAAACTCAAAACTAAAGCAAAACAAAAGGAATTATAGTGTAGTATTATTTCTGCACCCCTTATACCCCTTTATCCAGCTTTATAAAGCTGGCTGTGACCTCTGGGCGGATGAGACATAAGATCTGCTGCATGTACATTAATAACTGTATAGCTCAGGGGTCAGTGCAAGTATGACAATCTGTGCCCCCCCAACCACACCATTACCCCTGACAAGGAAGAGTTAGTGTCAGTCACAGACCAGCTGACAATAGAAGGATGAGGAGAGACAAGATGCTGGTCTTGCAATGAAGCCATTTGTGCCAAAATGGCCACATCCTAGACAGGTGCCTTTGCTACCTACCCCAAATTTTGACCCTGGCCAGTAAGCACTATCCACTGCCATTTGTAAGGAATGATGTGCATGTACTTTCAGCGCAAACATAAGCAGAAAAAATATATCATCACAGACATGGCAGGACATTGTGGTCTGTGGCTTCGTAATTAAATTAACCCTCCTTAAAAGGCTTTGAAAAAGTTGCCACCTGGCCAGTTCTTTACTGACCCAAGAAGTAAAAACAAAGAGAGATTGGTTGTCCATTTGGGCATTTGGAAGACTTTATTTTCTAATATTCTGAATTATAATAACTATAAAGATGGGAATATTATGGAGAAATCTGTATTTCAACTCCTTTCACAGTACAACCTTCTGGGTCTGTAACTCTGTTCTTTTCTACTTTCTGTCTCTTTTAAGAACAACTTGAATTTTTAGCTCTTTTCTTCCTCTCAATAATATTGACTTCACATGTAACAAATGCTTTCAGAGAGGTTCATGTATAATTTGATTCCTTTATGTACTTCTAAAATTACCGTATGGTACAGTTGCGGCTTTCTGTTAATTCCTTCCACCCTCCCCCCCCCCTCCTCTCGATCCTTTCCAGGCCTTTAGGAAAAGTCGTTGAAGAGCAGTGTTCTAAGCAAGGAATAATCACACACCCGCTGGGATGCATTAATAGAGTCACTGGGTACAGCGGCACCCAATAGGCTGCCGCAACATGAGGACTCACAGAAACAGAAAAGAATAAGGAAAGCTAAAAGTGGGAGGTGAATGCTGAATAGAAAAGCCAGAATTTTAGGGTTGGAGCTACTGTAACACTTTCATGAGGAGTTTTATTTCATGGATATGTTTGTGCTTCTAGTTTATTCCCATAGTGAAGCAGCATCACTTTGCTATGGAGGATGAAAACTCCCATCATCCTGCCCTAGAAATACCTGCAGACTCCAGTTGTATTTCAACAACTCTCCCAGCCTCCGGCCATAAATAGTTTAACTACAACATCCAGCATTATGGCACAGCTTGGGCATCTTTTCTCCAATACAGTAATCATGCTCAGGTGGGAGTGAGAGAATGTTCTTGCACCTTGAAACCATTGGCTAAAGTATGAGTTTTTCTGCTGATGAAGAAGCAATAGGTTTAATGGTCTCTTACTGATTTACAAGTAAAAATGTTGTGTCTGTTACCAAGAATGCTGGCAAACTAAGGTTGCCTGCATAGTCATAGGGAGCATCTGTCTCAAGGCTGCTAAAAACATGCCGTTTGTGGCTCAAAGTTTATTTGTGGAAGGAGGCAGTTAATCCTATCCAGACATAATTACAAGCAACTTTACAGTATACATAAATTAAAAACTATACAGCCTTTTCGTGATTGTTAATGTAATCTATCTATATCTATCTATCTATCTATCTATCTATCTAGCACTGCAGCATGGAAGTACACAACTTTCTGCAATGTATAAGAGCATGGCAGAAATGCACAACAGAAGAGAAACGAGTGAAATATTCAGCGTATATATTCTCACTGTATCTGCATTCTGCATATTGCACACATAGACACCCTTCCATTCCCTTCTGTGTGCATTAATATCCCTTTGGTGTCTCTGCACGCTCTGTACATTGATATTCTTTGCATTGCTGGCTGCATAATGTCTGCATGTTCTGACTGTGCTTTGGTTGCCATGTCCTTTGCATACTGTGCACATTTATTCTTGGTTTCAGACAATTTGCATTTGCACAAATAAAAAGCATCTGTCTGCCACATTTATCTGCCACAAGGTATGGGTCACATTAAAAAGGCAGGGTTGGTATAAGTATTCATGACTATAGATGAAGTTAATAAATGCCCTGCCAAATAAACATAAGTTTAAGTGGATGATCTGTAGTCCGTCTGCCAACTGTGGCAGCAGTGCCATACTGAAGCCGCTCTTAACTCTGGTCTGTCTGGGGCTAGGTGAGGCAAGGGTGCGGCAACTTCTTCTGCCTAGTAAGAGCCAAACTCTCTTTTAATGCTGCCCAGCCCGCTGGGATTGCCCCTCTTTCTAGATAGTGTGCCAATGTCAGTGTAGTGTGCCAGGAAGTGAAATGTCCTGGTTTTGCTCCAAGCATTGCGCACTGTAAAGGGAACCATACACTGGGCAGCTTTCTAGGTATCCAACCAGTCAGCCTTATGGCCAAATGGGTGGATATTGTATATCTTGACCATCCATGTGAAGGGCCAAATACCATTTTTTGGAAATGACAAAAGCACTACAGCTCCTGCTCCTCTCCCCATCTGCTGATGTCCATAGACAAGTTGAGAGTTCCACAAATTCTTATATTCCATAGAATCTAGCACACAAACATGTGGGGCCCCATTACTATTAGTAAGCACAACTGTAGGTGTATATTTGCTGACTTGCTTGCACCTGTAAAACAGAATATATAAACTGCATATTTAGCATTTTTCCTGTGCCCAGCACATAATAATTACACACCTTAGGGACCCCCCTATGGCACACATAGGCAGCATAGGGCAGACAGAGTATGGCACACACAGGCAGCAAAAAGTAGGCAGAGTATAGCACACACAGGCAGCATAGGGCAAGCAGAGTATGGCACACACAGGCAGCAGAGGGCAGGCAGAGTATGACACTCAGGCAGAATAGGGCAGGCAGAGTATGGCACACACAGGCAGCATAGGGCAGGCAGAGTATGGCACACACAGGCAGCATAGGGCAGGTAGAGTATGGCACACACAGGCAGCATAGGGCAGGCAGAGTATGGCACACACATGCAGCATAGGGCAGGCAGAGTATGGCACACACAGGCAGCATAGGGCAGGCAGAGTATGGCACACACAGGCAGCAGAGGGCAGGCAGAGTATGGCACACATAGGCAGTATAGGGCAGGCAAAGTATGGCACTCAGGCAGCATAGGGCAGGCAGAGTATGGCACACACAGGCAGCAGAGGGCAGGCAGAGTATGGCACACACAGGCAGCATAGGGCACGTAGAGTATGACACACACAGGAAGCATAGGGCAGGCAGAGTATGGCACACACAGGCAGCATAGGGCAGGTAGAGTATGGCACACACAGGCAGTATAGGGCAGGCAGAGTATGGCACTCAGGCAGCATAGGGCAGGCAGAGTATGGCACACACAGGCAGCAGAGGGCAGGCAGAGTATGGCACACACAGGCAGCATAGGGCACGTAGAGTATGGCACACACAGGCAGCATAGGGCAGGCAGAGTATGGCACACACAGGCAGCGTAGGGCAGGCAGAGTATGGCACACACAGTATGGAACAATCTAATTTCCAAATCCAGCAATTTGCACACAATTGTCCCAAGGGCCAAATTATAAAATAAACCTCACGTTTGACAGTGTCTCCGCAATAGATTTCCACCACATCTGCTGGAAGCTTATTCCGCATATCTCTTACCCTCATTGTACAGCAGTGCTTCCTTTTGTGGATGCAAATATTTACCGTACTTTTTCATAACCCTCCGACAACATGGTACATACTGTAAATGTGTGATAACCAAACACCCTTATTGCATATGGAATTGAATATGGGGTCCCATTTCATATACCTTGAGCTCACAGCCAAGACAGTGTCTTTCTGCTGCAAATCCTTCTGACGCAGAGCAAGCCATTTAAATAAAATGCATGTGGAAATAGGTAATCATTTCCAAAGCGTGAGCAGAAATAACTGTACTTAATTGTAACTTTTTTTTTGCATTCGGCTGCGACGAGGGGGCTAAGTTTCTTTTTAATTCTGTGCTCCCTGCATCTTGTGTGGGGGCTGACAGATTGTGCTGCTCATTCCTTTCTCTTGTTCTCCTGTGCTGCAGATTCCATGCTGGCAGCACGTGTTTATGGATCGGTGCCAATACAGGGGTTTTTTTTGGGGGGGGGAAGGGTTTAAGTGCTTGCAGACAGTGGAGGTGGATTCAGGGGGCGACTTAGGGGGAGTAAGTTTATGTCAGGATTAACCTATTTTTCTCTTTTGTGATGAGTGTCCCATCACAGAGAGTTATGTATGTTCCAGTATGACCTCTCTTTCCTTATTAACACTGTCTAACCTTTGTTTTCCTAAATTAATTTTGCATGTTGTCGCTTGTTGTCAGAGACCACTTTTGTAGTCTAATTATTGGCATTATTATTAGCTTCCCCTAGTATAAACTCATACCCTTCCTGTTCTGCTCTTTTTCTTAGTTGGTATCAATAACTATTTTATGATACACGTCGTTGGTGGCTGGATCTTTGTTGGGTGTGGGTGAGAGGGAGTTTTCGTCATTAAGCTGTAGGCATGCCCTGTGGATGAGCTGCAAATGCCTTCTGGTATCTTGCGGTATATAATGCAAGGGGGATAGATATGCTAGACCTCTTTGGACAACATGTATGGGTAGGGGTGGATGTTCCTGGGATCTTAGGGCAAGGGAGGTGTCAGGAAAAAAAGACCCATGAGTTAAAGATCCACCTCACGGAGAATCAGTGAGGAGAGAGACCCTAAAGAGGACTAGCTAGAGACAGCCTAGATCTTACATGTATGCATCACTCTAGAAATAGAACATAGACAAGGGAAGCTAGTAGAGCAGTCAGAAATACCACAGAGGATGGCCTACTATTGTAGGGTCTTAATTGGGAAGGCTCAGGGTAAAGAAGAACCCCTGCTGCATATTTGGAGGGTCTGGTGTATGGGGGCTGGGATCCCAGAGTAAGCAATACCATTTGTAATTTTAAAGGAAAAAAATGTAATCAGTAACTATGCAAGATCCATGCCAATAAATTGTTAACTATTTGTCTTAAAGGAGAAGGAAAGGTAAAAACTAAGTAAGCTTTATCAGAAAGGTCTATGTAAATACAGTCATAAGCACTCACAGAAACGCTGCACTGACTTCCCTGTCAAAAGATTTCTTGTGTCTGTAATTCATGTGCCAGAGAGACGCAACTCTCTGCTCTCTCCTGCTCCCCCCTCCCTCAAGAATGCTAAGAACTCACTCCCCCGCCTTAGGAATGTGGATCTGAGCCAATCAGCAGGAAGCTGACTCATAGTCTAACTAACTGAGCATGTTCACTTGGTCTCGGTCTCCGTGCAGGAGTGAGGCATTATGGGAACTTTCTTTACACAGCTCAGTCCTGTATCAAAAGAAACATAGGATTTCTTGTCTCCTTTTTTGTAAACATATTCTTAGGGTATCTGACTTGCTCTCTCAGAAAAATCCTTCATTCCTGGGGCTGAGTCTGCTTTTCCCCTCTCCTGCTCCCCCCTCCCTCAAGAATGCTAAGAACTCCCTCCCCCTCCCTTAGGAATGTGAGCTATAACGGCTAAGCTGCAAGCAGGAAGCTACGGAGACCAAGCTAAATGGCAGCTGCAAGCTTAAGCAAACAGAGAAAGCTTCTAGGGCTCTTTACTCAGGTATGGCAATGCTTTCTGCAGAATAAATATAGTGTTCTAGGTGGCACTAATGTGGGAAATCTATTGGCAGTAAAAT
This sequence comes from Xenopus tropicalis, assembly GCF_000004195.4. NCBI lineage: Eukaryota > Metazoa > Chordata > Amphibia > Anura > Pipidae > Xenopus > Xenopus tropicalis. Next base: position 110,120,799 of record NC_030683.2, on the reverse strand, counting down.
GCCAAAATGACTTTCCTTCTCCTTTAAGAACACATTAACACCCAGCGTTATAATTGTTAAAGGGTCCAGAGTTGGGACCAACACAAATGTGGCAGTCACCCATAGTGTCCCTACAGCTTTATGGTTCCACTAAGTCTTTGTAATAGTCCTGTTCTGAAAATGAGGGGCTCATTTGCAGGATTGTCCAGCTTTTCTTCCAACACCCTAGCACAGCTGAAGCTGGATAGTCATGGATATTTATGATCTATAACTGGCAGGTATTGCAGTGCAGCCTTAGCTTGTCCTGTTCACCTACCTTCATCTACCACTGATGGAATCACCTTGGGGGACACCTAAGAGACATATCTGAAGTTACTGAATAATCTTACAGGGCATTTTTAAAGACTTTCTTCCTAAGCTTCAGCTTTGGTCAGCTAACATGGGGTGCTAAGGCCCATTCATGTACATTCCCGAGCTCATCACAACATATAACTACATTTGTTCTATACACGTGTTGTAACTATAGTCATTATTCCCCTTTTAGTTTTCCTGGATTTTAGGGCTGGAGAGAACCTTGCATGCATTATCATACAGACATTTTAGCTGCTGTAGAGCAGCATGATTCCATGATTCCCTTTACCAACTCTTCTGGGAGATTTTCTGCAACATCTGGATTGCCTTGGGTCTCCTATCCCTGGTGTAATTTAGCTAAGTGCCAAAGAGAATACTATTGTTTTGGCATATCAAAATTAAGACAAAAGAAAACCATAATATACAGTGACGTGAAAAAGAAATATGTTCCTTTTTCCCCATTTCTCCTTTCAGTGTGGAAATTTCAATTTAGTTGTTTCTTGAGTCTCACATTCATCTTTGCAATACTGAAATATGGTAAAAAAACATAAAATGATAATGTATAATTCTTCAATATAAATAGAAAATATTTGGGAAGGAGGGATAAGCCACAAGTCTAAGGTCTTGACATAGGTTTTCAGTGTGGTTAGGGTTGGACTCTAACTTGTATTCACTTAAACTTCGGATTATTATCCTGCTGAAACACAGACACAGGATGCCAATAATACAAACCCTTTATCTTTCCATCCAAAACAAAATTAGCTGCTGGTGAAGAGCATCCCCATAATACAATGTTACACATACAATTCTCTGTTGTAGGAATGGTGATAATGGGTAATGTTTAGTGTATTATTTCCACTTTATCAATCCACAAGACATGTCCCTGAAGTAACCTCAAGACTGTATTTTGCTAATGATTTGCTGACAAGGGTCTTTTATGTGGAATTTGTTGGAGATTGTTGCTCTGTGTGGAATGTACTCAATTGCAGCCAAAGAACTGATGTAGTTCCTTCAGCAAGATCGGACTAGCCGGCCAGAGTACCAGGAGGTCTCCCAGTAGGCCCCATTCAAGGGCAATTCCCTTCATCTTTTCTTCTTTTCACCATAGATCTATATGACATGTATTACATTTATCACTGTCTATATCTAATTGTTGTGAGAGTTGACCCTTGACGCTAGGTTCTATGGTGGGCCCTATAAGGCCCATACATACAATGTCCTTAGTGGAAGGTCTGGCTTTCAAATTCTGGCTGCTATTTCTTTGATTTTTGTACAGTGAGCTGCATTGAACTACATGATACAATGATCTTTACCCTTCATCAGCATGTATTCAGTCTGCCAAAAAATGTAGCCTTTTTAGTAGCTTTTCAGGTCATATGTAGATCATGTGCATAGCATAGCTAAAAAACAGCATAATTAAAAATTATTTACAAATTTAGAATCATTTGTAATGTTTTTTTCCCAAAGAAAAAGGTTTTGTTGACCCTGTCAGAGCTAAAATTGATATTCATTAAGGTTGACTTGGAATATTCATCCTTGTTTGCCCCTATAAATCATGTTTACTCTATATAATGTAAAAATGTTGCTCTGCTTGTAAAGAATGCTTTTTAAGGCTCATAAACCAAGGTGACCCTCAAGTAATCTCCAAGTGCATAGTACTGTTGCTTATTTATGGTCCTCAGATGGATTACTCATGGTCTGATTTGCCCTGAGAAAGGCCTTGTAGTCTGGGTAAAGGTTTATTTTTTTTAAAGATGTCAGGGCACTCTCTTTCAAACTATACCCAAAACATAGGGTTGTTCCTAGATGTCCTCTCTCCATAGTGTGCTGCAGACGTAGATAATATTAAGCTTATTTTGATACAGGTATAGGATCCCTTATCCGGAAACCTGTTATCCAGAAAGCTCCGAATTATGGAAAGTCTGTCTCCCATAGACTCCATTTTAATCAAATAATTTAGAATTTTAAAACTGATTTCCTTTTTATATGTAATAATAAAACAGTACCTTGTAACTGATCCCAACTAAGATATAAATAATCATTATTGGAGGCAAAACAATCCTAATGGGTTTAATTAATGTTTTATTGATTTTTTAGTAGACTTAGGGGCTGATTTACTAAGACACGATTTCGAATCCGAATTGGAAAAATTCCGATTGGAAACGAACATTTTGCGACTTTTTCGTATATTTTGCGATTTTTTCGGCGTCTTTACTAACTTACACTTGCGCGCAAAGTCGCGCCTTTTTCGTAGCGTTAACTTAACTTAACGCTACGAAAAAATCGCGACTTTGCGCAACTTTCGTAAAGACGCCGAAAAACTCGCGTTTTTATGCAAAAATCGTAAAGATGCCGAAAAAATCGCGTTTTTACGCAAAAATCATAAAGACGCCGAAAAAAATCGCAAAATTACCGATCATTACGAAAAAAACGCAATCGGACGCATTCGGCCCGTTCGTGGGTTAGTAAATGTGCCCCTTAAGGTATGGAGATCCAAATTACGGAAAGATCCCTTATCCGGAATACCCTTGGTCCCGAGCATTCTGGATAATGGGTCCTATACCTGTACTATCTACTTGAAAGTCACTTTTATTTCAAAGATGTTTGCCTTATCTGTGATCCCTTTTGTTTAGACATAATACCCAATACTTTGTCAACATGTGCCAAAAATTCTGCTTCAGTTTAAGCCCTGAAAAAAGTACAAAAATAAGAGGTCCTATGTATTCACCCATTATCAAAATACATAGGACAGGGGAACTCCGGCTTCCTAACCAAAATTTGTTAAAGAGCCCCCCACACAACCCAGAAACCCTTAATATACTGTACCTATCACTGTAATCTATTCCTTTGAAAAGTATGAATAAATATCATGTTATATGCTGAAATCCAGCGGCATCATTTAAAACCTTCGCAGGGAAGGAAAGACTAAAACATTGATGTTACCAATTGTAACACAGCATGCAGGAACTACATAACCCACAATGCATTCTGCTGTGATGTTCTTTTCCTTATTGACATCATGTGTGCAGGGATTTGGGGGATTTGGGGGATGTAGGTTGAAGGCAGGCTACTAAAATTGCCCTCCCATATAAACAAAACAGGGATTGTTTGCCCATATATACTGCAATATGCTTCAAGCTGTCCAACTACACCAAAGTTATCCTGGGTCTGGTTCATTAAGAATTCTGCTGCTTCATTATACTTTTTTCACAGGGACTAAGTTTTGCCTGCAATTTTCTTGCTTTCAAGGTTAAAACTCCCAAATACTGGGATCACCTGACTGTAGCTGGGAATGATGGACGCTACAAAATGGAGCTGGCCACTGCTTCCATATAAACTAAAGCAAAGAAGGAAAAGTTGTGCTCAGCGCTACATTTTAAACCATTAGGTTTTTTTGCTTTAGTCCTGAAGAAGAACACATTAACCAGAAACTGAAGATGACCCCATGGGTCTTAAACTGATATTCATTCTGGCTTGCCCTATAAATCATATTTACTCTATGTAAAGGAATAATTACTTTTCCTATAAATAAGGCTCTCAAAGGTTTATAAACCAAGGTGACCCTTAAGTAATCTACAAGTATTGGTTATTAATCTTCAGTTGGAGCACTTACGGTCTGATTTAACCTGAGGAAAACCTTGTGACTTAGGTACATGTTTTATTAAAAAAAGGTCCACTGTCTTTCCAACTATACCCAAGCCACAATGCCGTCCCTAGATGTTCTCTCTCCTTGCTATGCTGCAGAAGTAGATAGCATCAAGCTCAGAAAGCATTACATCATTCCAAGCCTTGCGTTGCTTTGCAAAGCGTCTGTTGGATTCCGTAGCACTGAGACCCAATGATCTCATTTCGATAGATGACACATTCCCAACTTGCCATTTTTTATTTTTATCCTATCAAACGTTAACTGCATTTCAGCAGCTCATAAAGCCATAATGAGAGAAAAAATAAAAAAACGTATGGTAATTGTGCCCCATATATGGGTTAACGTCTCCCCGGGCTTGTCCCAGCGCGGTCGTACCTTCCACTAATATTGCTAGGGCATTGTCTGCTGCTTTCCCTTTAATGGTAATGGATTTTGTCTTGTAAAAAGAACCGTGTTTCGGATACAAGCACACATTTATAGCAAGCATACAAACTCCAGTTAGAGTGGACGACAGGTAACTGCATCTGTGCCTAAAGACTGCAGGTGCCAGTAATGGGCTGAGAAAGAGAGCAGCTTTTAATTACACTCTCCATTGCTCTTGCATGAAATCTATTGATGACAGTAATCCGTGGCCCTGCTTTGCCTTACCCTGTAGAAGTAGAAGCTGTTTTTTTTAACCTTGTCAGTTCCAAATTAGCCCAGCTACACTTTGTATAGTGAGGTGTTACCACTTCCTTTCCACAAGGCAAACACAATAAAACCCGGACAATGTGTATCTAAATGAAACACACTTGGAGACAACCCATGGTTTCATATTCATCAAGTGCTGTCCTGGGTCCAATTAGCTGGCTGAAGCGCTGGACACTGTATCACAGTGGCCATCCTTGAGCAGTTACACTGGGTTATAAAAAAGAAAGGACTCGGGGAATAGCTGTCAGATTAAGTTAGACTGATAGACTACCTGGCCTGGGCTAGTCATTTTCGCTCAATTATACTGACAACAGATACAAAGAAATAGTAACTCTCACACAGGCCACTGCTTTATGCTACTGAGATAGCCATGTTTGCATTCATGTGTCTAGTCTCATGTCTTATTTGAATTTAGAAAATTTCAGTGATAAAATACTGGGTACAGTGTCTTAGTAGCAGGTTATCAAAGCAAATTAACTGCTTAAAGAGATACTGACTATATATACACAGGTATATATATAACTACCATAACATTGTCTTTGCACCAGCTTTAGAAATATGCCATAAAAGTATTTGCCCAATGCTTTTACATTACCTATCTGATCCCCATGTTCCTCTATGAGGAGGCTGCCATATTTGTGCAGCAGTAGCCTGTTAGTATTAGAAACTGACAGGCTGAGAAGGGACAGTCAGGTTGGCAAAACTGTCAGGTTTAGGAACTTCAAGTAACAATTACTTACAATAGCAGCGAAAAACAATCACAATGACCTATAGGTGTCTTTAAAGGTACTATCAAATTATGAAGAGATGTTTTTTTAGTGTCAGTATCACTTTAAATAAATGGAAATCCTTATGGCTTTGTCACTGACTATTTTGACTAGAGGGCAGACAAGCAGTAAATTAGCCTTAAATACAGGAGTGGACTCTTTTTGGGTTCAGTTCTAATACCAGCTGCTTGTGACCTTGAGCAATTGAATTTATTTGTGACTAATCATCAAAGCAAAGATGTAAGCTTTATGGGCAATTATAAGAATTATAGTAATAGAAATGTTCAACCTAACTCTACAAAATGATTCGGCCACAACTCCTCACATTGCCTTCCGTCTTCTGGTACATTGAGCATTGCAGAAATTCAGTGGTCTTGATATGTATTAAGTCTATAGCCACAGCAATGAAAGAAGGTCATAGCTACAGCTGATTGAATTGCTGACATTGCAAAATACAAGCTGAGTACAAGCCGACATATTAGCATGAAAAATACTGTTCTTATGCTTGTCCATTCAAGATATAAATCAGTACATGTACAGTGAATATAGGCATTTGATAGTGGGGGCTTGGACCAGGAACTGTAAGGAGAAGAGCCCTTTGAACGAGCGGGCCAGGAAGTAGAAGTATTGGAAGAGGAAGTGGGTGGGGGTAGGAGGCTGCAGGGTATTAGAGGTAGTGGGGAGGGGATATTTTTGGGGCTATGTGCTAGTATATTCCACTAGGGTGGAATGATTTCCGGGGCAGGTGGGTGGGGTCATGTTATATATTTATTGTTATGTTTGTGCCATTTGCAACCACAGATGCAGAAATTCTGGGAAAAAGTTGCACTGGGGGGAAAACATGGTGCCCTATGGTGTCAGTGATGTTGTCCATATTGCAGATATCTCTTCAATATGGCTGGGGGGGGGGGCAGTTTGTTCCAGCATCCCCTCCTTTTAGCCTTGAACATGTCTCTGAGCCTTCTGCTAATTACTTTATGACATGAGATTGATTTTCATACATTCAGCCAAGTAACACATTTTTGGGGTAAAAACCACCTTCCAATACATGCATTGAAACTTCTAGTGGATTTGTTCTCATTCTCTAGTTTATGTTAACTGTAGCCTTGCTTGTGTTTATGCCTCATACAGTACTTCGTAGCCCTGTGGTGCTGTACAAATAAATGAATACAATCTATTATAATACAGTACAATATTTTGAGTTTTAGTTTCCTTTTCACAATTGTCCCAAAGGGCACTCTTACTCCCCTCTTATTTAAATTGTGAAGGCTGCAATAAATCCATGTGGCAGTTAACAAAGGGGAAAATCTAACCTGGCATAGTAACATGGTGCCAGTTTTACTCCAGGCTATGAAAACAGTTGAGGGGTTGTTGCTTTTAATATAGAAAGCTTAAACTACATTGCCTACTACTAGTAGTACTACCTACTACTTTTCTTGACACTCCCCAATTAACAGGATGCCAAACCTTGGACCTCAAGTTTCTATCATACAATCAAAGGGGCTATGGGGGTGTTAAGAAGATTGTGACAAGATGGCGTAAGAGCTGTACAAGCTAAGGTCAGCGGTTCTTTGTGAATATTCTGGGAGATCCACAGGCTCTGTATGTCTGACTGATATACTAACACCCCTATATGTGTATTTCAGGAGCTCCCCTTCCTCTACATCTGGAGAATATTCAGGTTTTACGTCATCCGGTGCTTGTCAAGCAAGGGGTGAACTTGACAGATAAATGTTTTTTTACAAATGACAATGTACAGCAGCTATTACGTATATGGCTGCTCCCACTCATAGGTATCAATGTAAATATAGTATACAACAAAGGCAGGTTCTGTGCACTAAATGACAATTAGTAGAAAAACCTTATTATTCACAAGGTTCCTGGTTTGCAATCTGTTTTAAAGGGCAATTCAATGTAAGCCTGTTAATTTTAGGGCACAGGAATGCTATGCTTTTTTTTTCCATAACCAGCAACCCTATGCCTTTAAAGTATAGCTTCCAAGCAACCCCTGCTTTGAGCTATGTGGATCTTCATTTCTTATTATTCGTGGTTTTTGCCTAGCAGCTCACCAGTTTGGAATTTTAGCAGCTGTCTGGTTGCTAGTGTCCAAATTACCCTAGCAACCAGGCAGTGGTTTGAATGAGAAACTAGAATATGAATAAGAGAGAGGTTATCAATAGAAAGAAGTAAGTCATTTGGCAGCTAAAAAGAGGCAGAAGAGGAAGGCAAATAAAAAAAAAACTATTAAAAAAAAAAAAAATTTAGACCACTTGAAAAATTGTTCTGAATTGGCCATTCTATAACATACTAAATATTAACTTAAAGGTAAACCACCCCTTTAAAGTGAAGTTCTAGCTTCTGAATCAAAATTTGTTAAAGAGCGAGAGAGAGAATGACTGTAATTTGTAAAGTATGAATTAACACCATTTTTAAATGTGAAATCCAGCTGCAAAACAGTTCTTCTCTTTCTGCATCATTTAAAATCCTGGCAGGGGAGGAGGGACTAAAGCACTGTTGTTACACACTGTAACAACTTCTACACAGCTTACAGACAGCATGCAGGAACTACATAACCCACAATGCATTGCACTGTGATGTTCCTTTCCTTACTGACATCACATGTGCAGGGAATTGTGGGATTGGGAGGATTCAGGCTGAAGGCAGGCTGAGGATAGGTGACTACTGTTACTTTTGTTTGAGTCTCAAAGTAGCCAGCCAGATCAGCAGGGGAACAGGGGGCGGGGCTTAGGGAACTGTTCCAAACCATATTATTACATTAAAAATCTTGAAAAGACTGCATGTTTTTTAACTGACGTCTATTGCAAGTTGCTTGAAATTATATTTCCTTTTCAAAAAGCTTAAGTTGTGTTTGGGTGGCGTTCCCCTGGGGCCAATGATGATGAAACAAACATGATAATTAAAAACATGATGAAGGTAACAAATTTACTCTTATTATGAAAAGGCAGCATCGAGCACTGACCTTCAGGGGAAGAACAGCACAATCTGGTAATGGGAGGGGTCATTGTCTGGTAATGGGAGGGGTCATTGTCTGGTAATGGGAGGGTCATATCATGTCCACTGGTTTTTCCATATAGAAGCTCAAAAGCACAGTGAGTGACGCTTGCAGTTCTGTGGCTTATCCAAGGGCAATCATGTGACTTCCATGGGGGTCACTTTAAGGTGGCTGGGGGGCTTCCCAATGCAGCCATAAGCTATTCCCTAGAGCATCCATGTGAGTGTGTGCTGGGATCAGATAACATTACATGGAGGGCACTATCCTATTCACTTAAGGCTCTGATGTAGTAAATACTAGTGTGGGCCTTCCTATACAGATAAAGATAAGGGGAACACAGCTGTATTTATTTATTAAAGGGGACATAGAACCAAAAGTTGATATTTGCGTTCTCGAAGAAAATAGAATTCTAAGCAACTGTCCAATAAATATCCATCATACATTTCCAATGGTTTTAAAGTTATTTGTAAACCTTGTCATTGCTAATGAAAGCGGTCTTTGTTCTCTAGTTCTGACTCATGAACCCATGCAGCAGGGGTTGGTTCTCCTACTGCCCTGTTAATCAGCCGGCTCCTGTTTCATTGTTTCAGAAGTAATAACCAGCAGTGCAGGGGATAAAAGGGGGGGGAGGCAAGCACTGCTTTCAGCAGCAATGACATTTACAATTAAGTTAAAAACCTCTGGAGGTGCTTAATTTATTTAACCTAGAATGGAAACTTGCTTGGAATTCCATTCTGTTTCCCATGGAATATGTGCAAACTGTGCATCTGGGGGTGCTGCTTTACAAGAGGTTAGAGTATCAGGAGCCTTGGGAGGGGGGGGTGTAGCTAATAAATGAGGGAAGAATAATAAGGGTTAAGAAGCCGGAGCTGTTCTATTAGTAAGAGCGATCGGGCTGTGTTTCAGCACCATGAGCAGCTCCCTAGCTCTGTCGTTGGGTCGCACAGTCTGCCAATGAGTGCAGTCTCAGGCACAGCAGCCACACGGAGGAAATGATGTGAGTATCGTACAGTGGGTCTTGGCTGGTCTTGGGTACAGACGGCTGCGCTGCTGCTATACCATCACAGGCGCACTGCCCCTCTCTCTCTCTCTTCTTCCTCCCTCTCTCTCTCTCTCTTCCTCCTCTCTCTCTCTCTCTCTCTCTCTCTCTCTCTGTCTTTCTATATCAGCGAGGTATTTTAGAATGAGGCTGAGCTCTGCTGTAATTCTGAGGTTCGGAGCAGAATCATGGCTTTGTCTGATGGCAGGATGCAATCCTCCCTCTCCTCTAGCTGGCCTGCCTTGGGGCCCCGAAGGAGAAGTGTCTGGTATATTTACAGGTAAAGGAGAGTCTCTTTCTCGCTCTCTCTTTCTAACTGGCAAAATGCCTCTTGCCACCCTTCTCCCCTCCCTTGGCAGCACTGTTTTACATGCATTATTGGTGGGTGTGTGTGTGTGTATGTGTGTGTGTGTATGTAAGGGGGGGGGGGGCAGGAGGGGGGCTTCCAACCCCCTCCCTTTCCCCAGACACACACTCTGACGATGCTACCTCTTCCGCGGAGGGCCTAGAATTGGCTTTTACTGTCTTCCATTCATTTCTTATTCATTCACACAATTCATTCATCTTTCTTTCTCTGTGCTGCTACACACATTCCGCCCCCTCGTCCCCACCCCCATTCACCCATGTGTGTGTGTATATATATGTGTGTGTGTGTGTCTTGCTCCATTCGTCTGTTTATCGATGCTGCTATGGCTTTCGTCTCTCTCTCTATTCAGGAGGGAATGAGGTAGGGGGAGGGGGCTTGGTTAATATGCTGGTGCCTGCGTAATTAACCCCAATCTCACATTTACCCTTAATGGCACAGCGGGGAGGAGGATGGCATAGGGTGGGGGGGCGCTTAAATTCATGTATTTATTGTATAAGGATTGTATGTGCTGTTGGTGTTGTCTCTGCTGTGCGAATACGTGCCTGGGGCTTCTGTTAACTCTTCCTGTCCCGGAGAGTCGAGCACTGAATGGTTCTGCAGTGTTGGGTTTTGTACCAGCCCATGTGTTTTTGACAGGCATTCTCTCTGGGAGAAAATGGAGTAGGCATTGCTGCTGAAAGCTTACGTGGAATCCTGGCCGCCAGTGTTGTGTTACCCACCATGATTGCAGCTTGTACTATGCTTTACACACATCTGCACAGGAGATTTCCATACCCAGATACCGGTATAGTTCAAAGCTGCAGCCTTAGCATTGTACAGAGCCTAATACTGTGTGTGTGTTGGTGAATCATAGCTGAGCTGTCTCTGGGGTGGGGTTCAGTCAGGAGCAGTTGCACCATGCTGTGACCCCACTGAGTGGCACTTTGGTGCCTATAGTAGCAGTGGGATAATAGCCTCTGGGAAGGGACTGTGGCTGTGGGATAGCAGGTATAGTAGGGAGAGATGGTGCCTATAGTAGCAGTGGGATAATAGCCTCTGGGAAGGGACTGTGGCTGTGGGATAGCAGGTATAGTAGGGAGAGATGGTGCCTATAGTAGCAGTGGGATAATAGCCTATGGGAAGGGATTGTGGCTGTGGGATAGCAGGTATAGTAGGGAGAGATGGTGCCTATAGTAGCAGTGGGATAATAGCCTCTGGGAAGGGACTGGGGCTGTGGGATAGCAGGTATAGTAGGGAGAGATGGTGCCTATAGTAGCAGTGGGGGGATAATAGCCTCTGGGAAGGGACTGTGGCTGTGGGATAGCAGGTATAGTAGGGAGAGATGGTGCCTATAGTAGCAGTGGGATAATAGCCTCTGGGAAGGGACTGTGGCTGTGGGATAGCAGGTATAGTAGGGAGAGATGGTGCCTATAGTAGCAGTGGGATAATAGCCTATGGGAAGGGATTGTGGCTGTGGGATAGCAGGTATAGTAGGGAGAGATGGTACCTATAGTAGCAGTGGGGGGATAATAGCCTCTGGGAAGGGACTGGGGCTGTGGGATAGCAGGTATAGTAGGGAGAGATGGTGCCTATAGTAGCAGTGGGGGGATAATAGCCTCTGGGAAGGGACTGGGGCTGTGGGATAGCAGGTATAGTAGGGAGAGATGGTGCCTATAGTAGCAGTGGGGGGATAATAGCCTCTGGGAAGGGACTGTGGCTGTGGGATAGCAGGTATAGTAGGGAGAGATGGTGTCTATAGTAGCAGTGGGGGGGATAATAGCCTCTGGGAAGGGACTGGGGCTGTGGGATAGCAGGTATAGTAGGGAGAGATGGTGCCTATAGTAGCAGTGGGATAATAGCCTCTGGAAATGGACTGGGGCTGTGGGATAGCAGGTATAGTAGGGAGTGAGGGTGAGGGACAATAGACTTTGGGGATACCCTGTAGTCCTATAGTAGCTATGAGACCATAATGTAGTTTGGATAGTACTACATTATATCAATAACGGGGCCTGCAAAATTGCAAAATACGCTTTGCTTAGGACTCCACCACCACTAGAGTTAAAATCATTTGTAAGACCAATAGGTAAAGCATTCTGCAATATTTCCCTTCCTGTATATGTTATTATATAGACCAAAAAAGCTTGACTAAAATATCTTACCCATGTTTACACTAAAGCATTCAGTGACACTTTGGAGTTAATCTCCTATTTGTAATCTAGTCGACAACAAAACATTCTTTCCCTTATAAACCAACGTGCTTTCTCAAAGCGAATGATCCTGTACCTTTGCGCGCATGTTTAGTATGGAGCTGCATTTAAGACATGCTTAAATAGGCATGTTGGCTTTCGCACTACGATAAAAATGTCATCAACCAGTTTGTACAAGTGAAAAAATACTGTGAGAGCAAACAAGCTATTGTATATGCAATATGCTGTAAACATACATGCACCCAGTATGCCTTATGTTTGTAGAGGTATATACAGTAGCCAGTATCTCATATATTTACAGTTCCTGCAGTAACAGCATGTGTAGACATATAGTACCAATTATACTGTGATCCACATTACCCAGTACATTGTGCCTCTATGGGGCCCAGTACGGTGCACACTTTTAGCAGCCTGTATCCAGTACCGAGCATACTGCAATCTACGGTACCCAGCGTGCTGCACTATTCTCTCCCATGTTCTATGCAGGTGGCATTGAGAATGTTAGAAACCAATATGATGCATGCCTGCAGCACTGATTGTGACTTGTGCTTATTGTACCCAGTACAATTGCTGTGCTCGGCTACAAAAAACATTATATTGTACAGTTACAGTAATCAATATGCTGTATGCCTGGATAGTTACTCTATAAGCAGACTGGAGACCTATGGCCATTATTTTACAGACTTAAAGTTAACAATCTAAATACAGTTATAGTAGGGAACTGTATATTCTACATTTAGACAGCATTCAGTAAACTGGACATTTCAGAACCCAGGATGCATGGTCCAATATAGACTACAGGGTCCATCTATCACCTATCTAGCACATACTTGTGGTGCTGTGCCTATCTATCATCTATCTATCTATCTATCTATCTATCTATCTATCTATCATCTATCTATCTATCTATCTATCTGTACATATGAATCATATGCTGAACCTAGCATATTGTATCTCAGTCTGTCTTTCTTTCTCTCTATATATATCTATCTGTCTGTCTCTCTGTCTATATCTATCTTTCTATCTATCTATCTACCTATCTATCATCTATCTATCTATCTATCTATCTATCTATCCATGTATCCATACATATGAATCATATGTTGAACCTAGCATATTGTATCTCAGTCTGTCTTTCTTTCTCTCTGTATATATCTATCTGTCTGTCTCTCTGTCTATATCTATCTATCTATCTATCTATCTACCTATCTATCATCTATCTATCTATCTATCTATCTATCTATCTATCTATCTATCCATGTATCCATACATATGAATCATATGCTGAACCTAGCAAATTGTGTCTCAGTCTGTCTTTCTCTCTCTCTATCTATCTATCTATCTATCTATCTATCTATCTATCTATCTATCATCTATCTATCTATCATCTATCTATCTATCTATCTATCTATCTATCTATCTATCATCTATACATACCTGCGGTGCTGTACCCATCGATCATGACCAGTGCTAACATACTGCATGCTGGTATGCTTATGGTGGTAGCAATATATAATATATATGACTGCCCATAATGCTGTTAACCTCCACTATCCAATAGGCTGAAAACAGGGCATTTGGCATTTACAGATGGCATTAAAGAGAGTAGGCAGGGCTGTTCTCAGTGATAGTGGGGTACAGGACAAAGCAAAGGAAGAGCAATATTTAGAGCAGCCCACCTATTCCCTTCAGATCATGGTAAAAAAAACAACTTTGGCTGTCAGTGGTTGGTAGCAGTTGCACTTTAAGAACAGCTGATGGGCTACAAGGTTTATCAGCAATGATCTACAGCCACGGTCCTATCCGTTCTTATATTATGCCCACTGTAGATATAGAGGTTGCCGACCAAAAACTTCTATTCTGTTGGGCCACTTTAAGAGAAGGACAGCAACCTGGGAATTGCCTGTATGGATCTGTCACTTGAGATATCCGCATGACTTCCGCACGTGGTCACGAGGACAAAGCATGACTTTGGGATTGTCTTTCTGACCTTTCTACATCAGCATCTTACATATCGACTATTTACTATTTATACATGATCATAAATTGCTTAATTTATAGGGTGGTGGTGGTATTCTGAGTCCATTTGTAACTTATATTTATATATTATTGATATTTTGTTGTTTTGGGTACATTCAGTTGTTTCTGTGGATTGCAGTTTGACATTTATACTACTCTGTTGTTGCTAGGATCCATAGCTCTTGCAATGGTACAAAAATATAAATTCCAGTCTGTAAGATATTAGAGAATTTGAAAGAGAGGGTAAGAGGTTAAATATTGATACAGAGTATACTGTATATTCCTGTCTGCTTCTGCCTTAAAGGGGTTGTCCATCTTTAAATGAACTTTTAGCATGACATAGACAATGATAACATAATTTGCTGTTGGTTTTATTTTTTTATTCTTTGTGGTTTTTTTTTAGTTATTTAGCTTTTTGCCCAGTTTGGAAATTCAGTGGCTGGTTGCTAGGGTTTTGTTTACCTTAGCAACAGGCAACAGTTTGAATAAGGGACTAGAACATGATTAGGAGAGGGGCTAAAAAAAAAGATAATGAATAAAATTTAACAGTAATAATAATAATAATAATAAAATAGCAATGTTTGTCTATGAAGTTTTTCATTCATCTTATGGTATATCTAGTAGAAGTAAATATAAAGCAACTGGACTTGCTGAATAATCAAAGATGTTTTACTAATGATCTGAGCAGCTGCTTCAGTTTAACTGACTAGTATGGGAAGTCCTTGGCATATAAATTCTTCCACTAATCCAATCACAATGGTGCATTGTACCTTATTCAGAGAAGTGACAACTGGGACTCACAGAGGTATGAATGCTGTAGGGTTACTGGGATTGGATTAGCCAAGTGTCATGCAACTCATAGGGACAGGTCTTATTTGTAAGAGTTTCATGAATGGTGAAGTGTTCTGAAAGCGCCGGGATAATGATGGTATAACAGCATTGTATGTAGACACAAGGACCATTTTTACAGAAAGAAACATGGCTGTGCAATGGCTTCTCAGGTATCTCCCATTGTGGCCAACATGGAGGAAGTGGAAAGGAGGGCTATCTATTTTGGACTGTTTGATATGCATTCAAGTGATGGGTAATTTGAAAACAGAAGTATACAGGAAACCCATTCATATGGATCAATATCTGTTGTTCAATTCCCACCATTCATTGGAAGAAAAACTGGGTGTCATCAGAACTCTACACCCAATGCGGAAAATGTGACAACTGATACAGAGTCCAAGGACAAGAACCACAAACATCTCAGAGGAGCATTGAAAGCATTTTGGACAGGGAAGATCAGTGGTTGGAACGAGGTATAAAGGAATCCATTCATGTTAAGGTAGAGAAAGCATCCTTAAATAGAGCTGGGGGCCTTCAGCACCACCTGTCTGCTACATACAATGGTACATCGGTACCCCGGCAGATTCAGAACACTTCACACATCCATTCATGCAACTCTCACAAGTAACACCTGTCCCTAGGAGTTGCATGACACCTTGGTAATCCTATTACATTAACTCCACAGCCTTCACACCAGTTGTTACCTCTGTGAAGATGTATAATACACCATTGTGATTAGTGGAAGTGTTTATATACAAGTCGGTTGAACTGAAGAAGCTGCTCGGATTAGTAGTGAAACATCTTCTGTGATTACTCAGCAAGTCCTACTTAGCAATAGTTTTTTTAGTTCCCGGGGTCAGTGACCCCCGTTGGACAGCTGGTAAAAAGAGGAAGGTTAATAAATAAAAAAATATTTAAAAGAAAATAAATAATGAAGAATGCAAAGTTGTAAAAGGAATGCAAAGGAATATGACATACTATAACATACTAATAGGGTTATGTAATAAATGGCACTAAGTTTGCCCAGGAGCAGTAACCTATAGCAACCAATCAGCAGGTAGCATTTGCTGGTCACCTGTTTAAAAACAAACATCTTATTGGTTACTATGAGTTACTGCTTCTGGGCAAACTTAGTGCCTTTTTTTACATATGGGGGTTAGAGTTTTCTGAGCTTAGGGACAGTATTTCAATATAATGTTTATACAGAATATAAATGTCACAATACAAGGGTGATTAGTAAATAATACAGATTATTAGTACATGGCAGCTCTGAGCAATTAGCATCAGAATTTAATCAGCCCTGTAGCATCAGCTTATATGTCAGGCCAGCCTCATTTTCTGCTTGTTAATTTGTGACAATCCCTAAGATTGGCTATCCAATAGCTTCCCAGAGCACACTGAGCATGTGCAGTGTCGCTGACACTCTAACAAAATCCAAGATGGGAAGCTGCTGTGCACAGAACTGGATCATAAGCCCTATAGAGATGCTGAACCTTTAGGCTGGTGCAATAAGTTCAGTATACAAAATATGGCGTTCCTAGCTATATTCATTTTAGGGTTTAGTTCTCCTTTTAAAATGGGCACTGCAAGTCCATGGATAAGAATGATTTTATTGCAGAGCAGTTCTGGGCAGTAACTAGCAAGTGTCCTCTTTTTTACACATAGGGGCTTATGTTTGCCCAGGAGCAGTTACTCATAGCAACAAATCAGCAGGCAGAACTTACTGGCCACCAGTTTAAAAACAAACATCTTATTAGTTGGGTTACTGCCCTGGGCAAACTTAGTGTCTATTATTACTTATGGGGGTTAATACCTTGACAGGTTGCTTGCACCATAGGGCGCATCTCTTTTCAGTCCCAACTCTTATGCCTCCTTCTGAATGCATCGAGGGGGTGGTAGGCAGGCAGCAGATGGGCATCCCTTAGAATACTCCTTAGCTGGCATATTATTTAGATGTGCAAGCTAGCGAGTACCAGTTGAAGAAAAGAGGAGCCCTATATTTACAGGAAAAAACTATATGTACAAGGCTCTGTTGGATCTGGCTGCTCTACCTTCTGCAACAATAGACAATAAAATAATAAGATTGAAAAAATCGTATTATTTAAAAAAAACTAGTGCTTTATTTGAAAAGCTGACTTGCAAGGCCCCTGATAGGTTCAAACCTTGTCCCAGACAGTGGCTGGATGAAGGTTGTGAAAGGTCATATAACATTCCTGCCGGTCACCTTTTTTCTTTTTTTACTAGAGAATATTGATTTTTCCATCTTAGCAGTCACAAACCATGAATCAAATTTTACTGTACTTGAAGCTGATTACTGATGGAGTCATTGCTTGAGGGCTACATATAGGACTGAAATGGCTGAGCGACAGAACATCACACCCAACTGCTTTGGGTTTTCATTTTTTCAGTTCACTTCATAGAAGATGGACAACAGTAGTGTGTACTATAGAGATAGCCTCCTAGCTTCTCATTGCACAATGATTGTATGCTGGTTATGCTGGTTTCCTGCACAATTATTGGTTTAAATGCTCAATGCTATGCTTTTATGTGATAAGTGGAGTTGGGAGCTGCTATTTATGGCAGTGGGAAGGCATTCATAGTACGTAGCAAGCATTTGACAAATAAAGGCCCCTGTGTCCACTGATCATAAAAGGATTTAAGAAGACTCCGGACACAAGTGTTAGCACTAAAGGGTGCAAATTAAAGCCCTTAATGCTCAAAATGCACTTCTGTCTGGGGTCTTGCTGCCCCTAAAAGAGCACAGCACCAGTGGGTCTGAATAATGCACAGCTTAGGGGACGTGTAGGGGGTGAGAGAGGGACCACCTATGTTCTCCCCTCATAGGGGAGGCCAACAGCCCTGCAGAACGCAGGCAGCACTGTATTTATGTCAAAGTACAGGCCCGCATCTGCTGATGCTCAGAGAAGGAGCAAATTGCAAAAAATATGGCAGCTTGTCCCTGTTTTTTGCATTTTACACCATGCTATGCCATCAATAAATGGGCCCTTATGCACAAAGTTTGCATTTTTCTTACCTTTCTGCAGGTGGGGTCCACACCAATTTCTGTCTGTACATGTGGAGTAGAGTAAACCCAAGATTTTACTCTACTGCACATGTGCAAAATGCCAAGTGCCAAAGGTGATGCCGGCCCAGCACTCAGGAGCACCAGCCTAGGGAAAAACTTAGCAATCTGTTTCACTGAGGGGTGCCCAACATTTTGGCACCCATCAGTGAAATAGACTTTTCATGCTCTTTTTGTATGTTCCCAGACAGTGTGGGGGTGAAATAGGCTATATTCTTCAGTGCACCTAGGAGTCTGTGCACTAAGTTAGGGTGTACCCATTAGTCATCGGTTTTCATAGCAGTATAGAACACGTGAAAGAAAATAACCTGCTATATTATGTTTTCCTTGTACTTTACCTTAAAAAGATAAATAAAATACTGTATATTGGCTTCTGCACCATTTCTTTGCCTATTTGTATTATTATTGATACATTTTTGGAAAATGTGATCTTTGTGGTCTCGTGACTAAGATACAGGGGTTCTTTGGGGTTCAAAGGGATATTGTGTTCAGCCTAATATTACTGTTGACTTGTGACCAGAATAAAGGCATCATGTGTACTGTCATAGTGAAAATATTAAGGCACAAGAATTCACAGAACTGTTATATAGGTTTCAAAGGAATTTGGGGTATCTGTATATTTTGTTGGGACTAGGACATCCCGAATTTCTGGTTTAGGGATGTACTATGTGAGTGTGGCTTACTTCCCTCACAGTGGCTTGCAACCATATTAGCACACGTCACACAAAGCAATCATTAGCTGAACTGGTGATGCAGAAATGTTCTGAGCTCTGTCCATGAAAGGAACAGTATAGGCGATGAGGCTAAAACAGAAATTGGTTCACCACCATCTGCATGTTAAGGATATGGATACCGTGTTGCCTCAGTAATTCAATATAACCCACTCTGTTATTAGGGAATGTTTTTATCTTTCAATGCTGCATGGAATGTTATAAGCTTTACTCAACAGAAAAAGGGTCTTCACCAGGGCTGGAACTAGGGGTAGGTAGAAGAGGCAGCTGCCTAGGGCGCAACGATTGGGGGACGTCAGGCAGGAGCCTCTCCTGCCTACCCCTAGTACTACTTTGTCATTGCCTCCGCCGCTTGTCATTAGCGGTGGAGGCAATGACCGATCTAATCGCACGCCCCCCCCCCCCACCTGCGCTTTGGCGCGCATGCGCCGTTGGGGGGGGGGGGCGGGGAGGTTGTCGGAGTTGGCCGACCGGGTTGCCCAGGGCACCCGGTCGGCTTGGCCCGCCCCTGGTCTTCACTAACCCCTCACACCATAGAAACTCTATTGGAAGTCTGTATATTGAATGTACACACCCATTTATTGTACAGGGCCGGTGAATATAAATACAGTACATCATGATAATACTAATAAATAATTAAAAGGGGGTTCTGGGTGGTTAGGCCCTTGGGTCGCATTTCTGTGATGGACAAATTAGAGATACCACCAAAAGTGTCTGCGCTATATTATCAGTGGGAGAACTGATGTGACTGGATGTGACAAGTAAATAGTTCTATCTAGCTCAGGTCTGGATGTCATGCCTTGCAGTATGCAGAACTCTAAATGATATTGAGCTTATTGCATTCTTGGATTTTATAGCAGATACATATCACCATCCCTCTATCTGTTTTATCATCTATACCACTCACTGCTGAAAAGCTGATTTAGGTCAGAGCTTCATTCCTGTAGCATCCAACTCCCTACATGAGACTTAATAGCGTTCTTCATCCTTTCTACTATCCAGCAAGTGCAATTCATGTGGCTTTACATGCCATCTGTTCCTCTTAATGTGTCCTTATATCAGCACTGATCCCCAGACTGGATGCTTTAGTATAGGTTTCATACATCACCAGCAGATTTCTTACATCATCACTTTAGTTCCATGCTTGCAGCAAGCCTTCCCGTCTGCTGCTTTTGTATGTACATAAACTCTGGTTATAAGAAGAATTTTTTTCCTCTATATCTCCTCTTGAGTAAAAATTGAGTATTTTGTTTCCTGCCGGATTTAATATCCATCGTAATCCAAAATTAGAAATTGGGTTTCCTTGCATCACAGATGGGAAGCACCTAAAAATATGTAGCATTTTATCTCTTTTTGTAGTCTAGTCTTATGTAATTAAATGCACTATGTCACCTGTTTAATAGCAAACATCTTATTGGTTGCAATGGGTTATTGCTATTGGGCAAACTTAAAGCGTCTTATGGCGTTAGCCTCTCTAAATCTTTATTATTCTCTGCCTGTTCTGCTGACACAGCCAGGGGGTTGGTGACTCTTTGGTTAAAGGGAAGTGTGAAAAACCTATAGTAAAGTTTTAACACTTTTTACTGACCCAAACTGTATATTTTTGGAAGGTCTCTCAATTAATATGATTATTAAATTAAATTGGAACCTGCTGGAGGCTGTGTACCTGCAGTGCAATGTGGACATTGGGCAGGTAGAGGGTAGTGCAATGTGGGCATTGGGAAGGTAGAGGGTAGTGCAATGTGGGCATTGGGCAGGTAGAGGGTAGTGCAATGTGGGCATTGGGCAGGTAGAGGGTAGTGCAATGTGGGCATTGGGCAGGTAGAGGGTAGTGCAATGTGGGCATTGGGGAGGTAAAGGGTAGTGCATTGTGGGCATTGGCCAGGTAGAGGGTAGTCCAATGGGTACTGGGTGGGTAGTGTAGTGTGGCTATTAGGTGGGTAAAGGTTAGTGCAATGTGAGTATTATGCAGATAGAGGGGAGTGAAATGTGGATACTAGGCAGTAGAGGGTAGTGCAATGTGTATATTGGGCTGGTAAAGGTTAGTGCAGTGTGGGTATAGGATAGGTAGAGTGTAGTGCAATGTGGCTATTGGATAGGTAGAGTGTAGTGCAATGTGGCTATTGGATAGGTAGAGTGTAGTGCAATGTGGGTATTGGATAGGTAGAGTGTAGTGCAATGTGGCTATTGGATAGGTAGAGTGTAGTGCAATGTGGGTATTGGATAGGTAGAGTGTAGTGCAATGTGGGTATTGGATAGGTAGAGTGTAGTGCAATGTGGGTATTGGATAGGTAGAGTGTAGTGCAATGTGGGTATTGGATAGGTAGAGTGTAGTGCAGTGTGGGTATAGGATAGGTAGAGTGTAGTGCAATGTGGCTATTGGATAGGTAGAGTGTAGTGCAATGTGGGTATTGGATAGGTAGAGTGTAGTGCAGTGTGGGTATTGGATAGGTAGAGTGTAGTGCAATGTGGGTATTGGGTGGCTAGAGGGTAGATCCATATGAGTATTAGGCAGATAGAGGGTAATGCATTGCAGTTGTGCAGACTAGTTGGGCAGACAGAGCATTTTTCTCAAAGCAGCATCTCTGCCTAATTCCTCTTTCTGAGAATGTAATTGCTATGTTTGTGATTACATCAGGGCAAGCAGAGAGTTGTTGCTCAGGCTGAATTGCAGGCATGTTGCAGGTATGAATGAGTAAAAATGCAGGTCCTGGTATGTATGGTGGTTGTTTACCCACTCAGTTAGACCCACATGCATCTCTAGTTCAATTATCTACTAGTAAAATGGAATCAAGAAACCGGTATTGTATCTATGTAAATATAGGGCATTCCAGAGATATGCTACATTTCTATGGCTTCTTTTGCAATCAGAATGACGGAGACCTTTGTTCTTGCCACTTTTCCATCTTAAAGGGGAACTCCACTCCAGTTTCTGCACTACCTTGCATGCTTCAGTGATCTTCCTTTTACCTGAGATTATTACTCAACGAACATAGCATACTATTGTTGAAAATGCAGATCTGACTTCTACTACATTGTGGGCAGTGGTACATGTAGTCAGAAGAAGCAGTGCAGATAATATAAGGGACGTACACTGCTTTCAGTGCTAATTACATTCAATCATTTAACATTTTTAATCCATGTATGTTGGAAACCTCAAAATTATGCATACATTTTGTATTTATCAATATTTGATTGGAGATTCCCTTTTAAATGCAATTGAACATGTAATATTGTATTCTGGACTTGTGAGCCCTGTGTTACCTTTTTGGATTATAGTCATAAAACTATGACACATACTGTACTTTATACTATTGTACCACATTTCCCTGTTGGGGCTCAGAAGGTCTGGAGCATTCTAAAGGGGCCATGTTTGGGCACACAAAGCTTTCTGGGACATCAGCAGATTAAGTGATGGCTTCAGTATCAGACAAAGATCTTACCTCTAGACCAATGTCTTCTAAATTGGAATATTTGTCTCGTTATTTTGTTGCACATTAGTTTAGGAGATGTACAGTAGGTCCCTTGGAGCCATGTTGCTGCTCTAGAGCTGTTAGACGTTGGTCATGGTGGTTGTTACAGGTAGCCTGTACCTTTAACTTTGGTCTACATGCTTCAAAATGTCAAACCAATTGCATATTATAGTCAATGTATTTCTCTCTGTAATTTACTTTGTGCAAGGGATTTAGCACAAAACATACATCTTCTATATACATATGTGGTGTATTTCTAGATAGAAAATATATGCTGACTGTGGAACCATTTTTAGAAGGATGATTTGTGACATGACATGAATGTTATCACATAAATTTCACTTACTCATTTTCTTTCTTAAAAGTAGCCGTTGAGGTTGATGATTTTATAGGGTGGGCTAAATTGTGCCTTTCTTCTCCTCTCCAGTTAAACGTATCCTGATCAACTTCCCTTTCATTTCAGTGCAATGTAATCAATCAGTACTGTAGGATGGGAATAGTATATGTTTCTTTACTATGCTATGAGAGTTTTCTGCAGTAAAGTCGACTGTACCTTCATTGCACAACTATAGAATTCCAGCCTTTGTTGTATGCATCCCCTCCCATATAGATTGTAAGCTCTACGGGGCAGGGACCTCCTTCATCTTGTGTTTCTGACTCTTATTGCAACTGTACCTTGTATTTATTTGTATTTATTGTTGTACTTTGTTATTTATCCATTATCTTTAACCCCCCTGTCTGTATTAATGAATCCTACTGTACAGCGCTGCGTACATAAGTAGCGCTTTATAAATAAAGATATACATACATACATATGCATAGTAACATAGGTTGAAAAAGACATACTTCTATGAAGCTTAGCCTTTTATGCCTAAATAAAACCTGTTTAACTGCTAGTTGATCCAGAGGAAGGCCTCTCTCTTTTCGCTCTAAGATGGCAATCAGACTACTTGAACCAGGAGCTATTTTCAGTAACCCTGTATTTTCTCACTTGCTAAAAAGCCAATCAACCCCTTCTTGAAGCTTTCTAATGCATATACCAGTACAACAATTACAACTTGTAAAAAAACCCTTTTAAAATATATAAATGGTACCTCTTTTCTTCTAATTGGAATGGGTGCCCTTGTGTCTGCTGGAAGGACCTACTAGTAAATAAAGCATTAGGGAGATTACTATATGGTCCCCTTATATATCTGTACATAGTTATCATATTTAAGTGCCTTTTCACCGGCTGAAATAGCCCCTCTTGGCCAGTCTTTCTTCATAACTGAGACTTTCCATACCCTTACCAGCTTAGTTGTCCTTCTTTGGACCCTCTCTAATTCAATAATATCCTGGTTAAGCACTGGAGGCCTAAACTACATGGCATATTTAGATGGGGCTGTAAAGCGGAAGAATAACCCCCTCCTCCTGTGAATCTATACCCCTTTTAATACAGCTCAAAACCTTGTTTGCCCTTGCAGCTGCTGCCTGGCATTGCTTGCTACAGCCAAGTTTATTATCTACAAGGACTCCAAGGTCCTTCTCCATTATGGATTTGCCTAGTGCAAGTCCCATTAAGGGTATAAGTGGCTTGCATTCCCAGGTGCATAACCTTACATTTATCAACACTGAATAGCATAATGATACAGTAATTAAAAATTACACTGTAATTAAAACAGTAATAAAAATCTAGTTATGGAGAAACTGAATAACAAATTTTTCAAAATTAAAATGTGATCTTCTTGTAGCCCCTAGAGAAGTAAAAAGTCATACAGTGAGATGCTTGTTGCTATTAAATGACTAGCTGCCTATTTTTGTGTGTGCTAATGATATCAGACAGTGATTGTTAGGCCTGAGAATATATTACTATATAGGTAGGGGACCTGTTATCCAGAATGCTCGGGACCTGGGGTTTTCCGGATAAATATTGAATAAACCCAATAGGACTGATTTGCCTCCAATAAGGATTAATTATATCTTAGTTGGGATCAAGTACAGGTACTGTTTTATTATTACAGAGAAAAGGGAATCATTTAACCATTAAATAAACCCAATAGGGCTGTTCTGCCCCCAATAAGGGGTAATTATATCTTAGTTGGGATCAAGTACAGGTACTGTTTTATTATTACAGAGAAAAGGGAATCATTTAACCATGAAATAAACCCAATAGGGCTGTTCTGCCCCCAATAAGGAGTAATTATATCTTAGTTGGGATCAAGTACAGGTACTGTTTTATTATTACAGAGAAAAGGGAATCATTTAACCATGAAATAAACCCAATAGGGCTGTTCTGCCCCCAATAAGGGGTAATTATATCTTAGTTGGGATCAAGTACAGGTACTGTTTTATTATTACAGAGAAAAGGGAATCATTTAACCATTAAATAAACCCAATAGGGCTGTTCTGCCCCCAATGAGGGGTAATTATATCTTAGTTGGGATCAAGTACAGGTACTGTTTTATTATTACAAAGAAAAAGGAAACCATTTTTTAAAATTAGAATTATTTGCTTATAATGGAGTCTATGGGTGATGGCCTTTCCGTTTTTCTGAACTTTCTGGATAACGGGTTTCCGGATAAGGGATCCCATACCTGTACAGACATTGTTATAGGAGATATGTCTCTTTGGAGCATCTATATTACAGTAAACTTCAATATATTCTGATTATGGTTCATTTCCAAGGCTGGACATCCTAAATCTACTCGTGGTTGTCAGACTTTTTTGATTTAGGTTTGAAGTGAAACCTTTGGTGAGGGGACCCATTGGCTCTTAACAAGTTTACAAAAATAGAAAAATAGAAATAAATATAAAAGTCATTCATCCTTCTACCAATACTGTATATGGAATAGCAAATAAATGCTCACCTCCATGTTCCACTCTATTTGTTGAAGCTTCCAGGAGTCTAGAAGAGACATTTTGCCCAAATCTCGACTTAATTGGCCTTCAGACTGAGCTCCTCAAGTATTTCTACAGGTTTCCCCATAGGGGGCAGCTCCTCAGTTTGGAAACTCTTAAGGAAGTCCTGATGGGGGAAGACAGGGTTCCCCTAAAACAAGCCAATAGTGCCTTAAGAGAGGAGTATTGCTGGAGTTGAAACTGAATCACACTGATAAATATTCAGTTGTCTTGTTGTAGTTCTTTAATATTTGTTGAGAATTTGTTGAGGAACACCAAACCCACATTGTATTAATGCTAGTAACATAATGTAACCTGAGCTCTACTGAGGAGGAGCTGGATGTACATTAGGGGGTCCCTCGAAGTTACAGTGTTGCACTTTTATAGGTTCCTGATATCATTAAATACCATGTGTAGAGGTTTTTTTGTGCCCAAAATATTTGTTGAAGTTTACATAAGTAGAGTTAAGTTTGTACAGGTATGGGTTTTCTGGATAAGGGATCTTTCCATAATTTGGATTTCCATAACTTAAGTCTGCTAAAAATAATTTAAATATTGAATAAAACCAATAGGAAACCCATTATCCAGAAAACGACACATTACCGGGAGGTCTTCTCCATTTTCATCATAAATAATTCAAAATTTTAAAACATAATTCCTTTTACTCTGTAACATTAAAACAGGACCTTGTACTTGATCCTAACAAAAATACAATTAATCCTTATTAGAGGCAAAATAATAGACTTAATAGACTTAATATATGGCAATATAAATTACAGAAAGACCCCTTATGTGGAAAGACCCAGGTCCCAAGCATTCTAGATAATAGGTCCCATACCTTGTAGTACACAATAGGGCTTATTTACATCCGCAAGCACAGTGGGCAACTTGCACTTTTCCCCTACAGTGAGTTGCACCTAAAACCACTTTCTCTAAAGTTACTTGCGTATATATACCTTTGTATAGTTGCACTTGGCGCACTTAAGGTCCCCATACATGGGCCGACTATAGCTGCCGATATCGGTCCCTTGGACCGATTTGGCAGCTAATCGGCCCGTGTATGGGCAGAACAGAGCTGCCTGGCCGACCGATATCTGGCCTGAAATTGCCCAGATCTCGATCGGCCAGGTTAGAAAATCCGGTCGGATCGGGGACCGCATCAGCTCGTTGATGCGGTCCCCGAACCGACTGCCCCATAAGCTCAAATGTAATCCGATCGTTTGGCCCCAGGGCCGGATTATTTTTTTTTTAAGTCCCTTGCTACCCGATATCACCCACCCGTAGGTGGGGATATCGGGTGAGCCAAGCGAGCAAATCTTATAGTGTATGGGCACCTTTAGTCCTTCCTGCCTTCTGTTCTGAATCAGGCACTGTTGCCTATTGATAGAGGGGAACCTTGAAGTTACAACCACCTATGGACCAGGTGGTATCTCCAGGGTTCCATCAGCACCCTGCGTCAATAGGTGCAATTCAGTTGCACAGAAATAATAGGGTGCACATGTCCCTTACACGCTGAAGACCACGCATGCATAGTTGCATCCATTTTGGCAAATTAGATGAAAATGCAGTAGGTGCAGCACAGTTATTTTAAGGGAATCGCTCATTTCTTCTGTGATAATGCTGGAATTCTATGGAAACGAGTGCATTGTGGGATAAAAAAACACGGTGTTTGCTCTTGCAAAGGCCAATGCAAATGAGACCTAATAAATAATGTTTTTTTTTTAGTTTCTTTCAATTTATTTGGCTTTTTCTGCAATTTACCTGAATTATGTTTTATTTTAATCTCATGTTCCCCACTGATAGCCGTTAAAGCTCTGTCCGTGCCCTCGCCAAACGAGCCAATCTCTACCTGATATGGTCACCCACTTGCTGGGCCAAATTTAATTGATCCAGTTGTTTGGCCCGTAGGTTAATGTAAAAAGCTTTCCAGTATACATTAATGACACATTTTCAATGATTTTAAAGTTATTGTAAATGTGATTGCTATGCTTAGCACTGCTGGGTAAGGCCATGCGTACCATAATGCAGCCCAAACTCTGATTCCCAGAATACTTTGCATGATTTGTGATTAACATAGACCAGCAGTGCAGGGAATAGCGAAGGAGATATAGATACTGTTTACAAATAATGTATATTGGATAATTGCTGAATTATATTTGCTGTTACACTTTTACATTAAAGGCCAGATTTATTAACATTCTGATTTTTGTGGGTTTAGAGTTTTTTCATACCAAAAAAAGTTAAGTTAAAAAGTAGAATCTCTTATGGTGTCCCTTAAGATTAATTACTAATATTGGTAAATTGGTGTTTTTTTTTAATGAGTAAGAGAGGATGTACCCGTATATACTCGAGTATAAGCCGATCCGAATATAAGCCGAGGTACCTAATTTTACCTAAGAAAACTGGGAAACCTTATTGACTCGAGTATAAGCCTAGGGTGGGAAATTGCTAAGTTTTTAAAATCAAAATAAATACCAATAAAATTACATTAATTGAGGCATCAGTGGGGTATATGTTTTTCAATATTTATTTCAAAGAAAAACAGTAAACTAGCTCTGTAAGCGGAGAAGAGGGTCAACAAAAACAATATGAGTACTACCCCACGCTCATTGCAAACTGGCAGCAGACCCAGTCCCGGAGGAGATGTAAGGGGAAATAAGTATTGCTAGTGGGAGCCTAGGCCAGGGCACTGGAGGGTCTGGTTGCGGGTGGCCTAATTTGCACACAAAGGACAGAGGGTGCTAGTCTGGAGGGACCCATGGCACCCGACTTGAGTATAAGCTGAGTCTTTTTTCAGCACACTTTGGGTGCTGAAAAACTAGGCTTATACTCGAGTATATACAGTATGTTATTTTATATATACTTTACAGCACTTGAATTGAATTGATAAAATAAGGGGTCTATGTTTAATTTTGCATACAGACTGGTGCTTTACACTCGCACAAGTGTACAGAAATGAGGACCTATGTGGTTTAAGTGGATTTGGGGGTGAGGTGGGTGACATAGTGATGTTAGATGCCGGCATTAGGGATGCACCGAGCCCAGTTTTTTGGGTTCAGCTGAACCTCTGAATCCATTGTAAGGGATTCGGCCGAATTCAGTTCAGGCAGGACCGTGGATTCCCGGCTTTTTTTTAAGGATTCTTTTCGGCCGGATCTGCAGTCCCGGCCGAACCGAATTCGAATCCTAATTAGGATAAATTAGCATGTGCTAATTACAATTCAGAAAGGGTTAAATAGGCAGTGAAAATAAAATTTGCTAATTAGGATTCGGTTCGGGATTCGGCAAATCCTTCTGGGTGGGTTTGGGGGTTCGGCCGAACCCAAAAAAGTGGGTTTGGTGCATCCCCACCGAATACTGAACCGAATCCTTTATTCGGGGCATCCCTAGCCGGCATCTCACTCCTATCAGTGTCCTTCTTCTCTCCACTGACACTCTAAATTACTGGAAACTTTTGAGTCGGAAGTGTGGGGCTGGGGACTGAGTTGTTTTTGGTGAGAGGTTGGGAGGTATGTTACTTTACCAAGTGTGCTGTCAGTTTGCTATTGAATCTGATCTGTGTTCTCACAAAATAACTGAACAGTTATGTCCCATGTGCCCCCCCCCCTAAAGTCACTGACTAACTAAGAGGTTAGACAGCTTAAAGCAAGAAGTAGTGTTCTGACTATTATGTTAGACATCTGTTCACTCCAGAGAGGCAGGAGCCTTCCTTTGTAGCCTGCCACCAGCTATAGGGGCATGAATTCATGAGGAGGCAGGATCTGTAATTCAGAAATTGTTATTTATTACAAACACAGTGAATATCCAGCTTTCTATGCTTACCCTAAAGAATAAACACACAAGTACAGGTTATGCAATTATTTACTAACTCCGTAGCCATCGCCAAGTCTTTCCCTTTCTTACTGTGGGTGCAACAGGTTCATTCGCAATAACAGTCTCACATCTCTTCTTTTCAGGGACACATCTGTAACAGCTCTGGTTTAGTTGTTTCAGTAAGGCATTAAGGTACACAAAAACAGTTATTTCAAAAATGCATAAATTTGTCATATCAAATGGTGTCTGAATCTTACATAAGGCTTGTATCTCTAATACATTCGGCTGAAGCATCCAAAGCATGTGAAGTATGTAAACTTTACCCAATAATAAACTCTGCTCTGTTGCATTGTTCTATCTATCTACCTACCTACCTATCTATCTATCTATCTATCTATCTATCTATCTATCTATCTATCTATCTATCATCTATCATCTATCTATCTATCACCTATCTATCTGTCTATCATCTGTTTGTTTATCTATCTATCTATCATCTATCTATCTATTTATCTATCTATTATCTATCTATCTATTTATCTATCTATCTACCTATCTATCACCTATCTATCTGTCTATCATCTGTTTGTTTATCTATCTATCTATCATCTATCTATCTATTTATCTATCTATTATCTATCTATTTATCTATCTATCTACCTATCTATCACCTATCTATCTGTCTATCATCTGTTTGTTTATCTATCTATCTATCATCTATCTATCTATTTATCTATCTATCTATCTATTATCTATCTATTTATCTATCTATCTACCTATCTATCACCTATCTATCTGTCTATTATCTGTTTGTTTATCTATCTATCATCTATCTATCTATCTATCTATCTATCTATCTATCAATCAATCTATCTATTTATTATCTATCTATCTATCTATCATCTATCTATCTATCTATCTATCTATCTATCTATCTATCTATCTATCTATCTATCTATCATCTGTCTGTGGGTAATGTACCCCCTACAGTGATTTATAAAGATATTAGATATTATATTGATATAGAATGTGCCATTAATAAGAATAATATTTACAGTTGGCCCATAGGGAAATGGCAGACCTGTATATATGTTTTATATATAGAGTAATGTAGTATAGGTTTTAAATAAAAGTTTTTGGCTTTATTTTTATGATTGTTTAAGTGCAATACTTATTTACTTTTGCATTTGTTTGTTATCACCTCTCAGGCATTTGATATTTAAAGTGCTCCAGGACACACACATATATATATATATATATATATAATCACATTATATATGTCGGAATTCTTATCTTTACCTCTTGGTTCTTTCCATATTTATAAGCTGATGGGGGGGGGGGGGGGGGGGGGGGTTGAAGTTATAGTATATATGGTGGAATTCCTATTTGTCTCCTTGTCTCTTGTCCCTTTCCCCACCATTGCTGCACTTGGCTTCCCATCTTTATTCTTGCTTTATATGACAATAACAAGCATCTCCGCATTCATTTTGTCATAGATTTATGTTTCCTCCACTCCTCTCTGTTAAGAAACTGCCATTATCAGCCATTTTTTCCCCTTTTAGTAAAATACTGCCTCACAGGACAAGGCTCTTTCATAGCCTTTGTTATGATTATGAAATGACATACTCAAAAGAAAAATAAAGTATTCAGATTTTTGCCAAGGCTCAAAGACTACATTACTGACTCTTTTCTCTTAAAACAACTTGTTTTAACTTTTTTCTTTAAAATTGCAGTATGGAAGTTTTATATTTTAAGCTGCCTATTTTCATTTTTCATGTCCTCGATAACAAAGTCTGTTTCCCGTAACACATGAATCATTTTAGCCTCGTTGCTTGGTTTCATGTATCGTGCTTCATCTTGCAGTGTCTGTATTAAAAGAGATTTTGTGTAAACTGTTTACTAATAGTAACACTTTCCATAATCCTAACCCTGTTCATTAACAGTATCCCTAACCCTAATCCTTACCCTGTTCACTAACAGTATCTCTAACCTGAATCCTAACCCTGTTCACTAACAGTATCCCTAACCTGAATCCTAACCCTGTTCACTAACAGTATCCCTAACCTTAACCCTGTTCACTAACAGTATCCCTAGCCCTAAACCTAACCCTGTTCACTAACAATATCCCTAATCTGAATCCTAACCCTGTTCACTAACAATATCCCTAATCTGAATCCTAACCCTGTTCACTAACGGTATCCCTAACCCTAATCCTGTTCACTAACAGTATCCCTAACCTGAATCCTAACCCTGTTCACTAACAGTATCCCTAACCCTAATCCTGTTCACTAACAGTATCCCTAACCTGAATCCTAACCCTGTTCACTAACAGTATCCCTAACCCTAAGCCTAACCCTGTTCACTAACAGTATCCCTAACCCTAATCCTGTTCACTAACAGTATCCCTAACCCTAAACCTAACCCTGTTCACTAACAGTATCCCTAACCCTAAGCCTAACCCTGTTCACTAACAGTATCCTTAATCCTAACCCTGTTCACTAACAGTATTCCTAACCCTAATCCTAACCCTGTTCTCTAACAGTATCCCTAACCCTAATCCTAACCCTGTTCACTAACAGTATCCCTAACCCTAATCCTGTTCACTAACAGTATCCCTAACCCTGTTCACTAACAGTATCCCTAACCCTGTTCTCTAACAGTATCCCTAACCCTAAACCTAACCTTGTTCATTAACAGTATTCCTAACCCTAATCCTAACCCTGCTCACTAACAGTATCCCTAACCCTAAACCTAACCCTGTTCTCTAACAGTATCCCTAACCCTAACCCTGTTCTCTAACAGTATCCCTAACCCTAATCCTAACCCTGTTCACTAACAGTATCCCTAACCCTAACCCTGTTCTCTAACAGTATCCCTAACCCTAATCCTAACCCTGTTCACTAACAGTATCCCTAACCCTAAGCCTAACCCTGTTCTCTAACAGTATCCCTAACCCTGTTCTCTAACAGTATCCCTAACCCTGTTCTCTAACAGTATCCCTAACCCTAATCCTAACCCTGTTCTCTAACAGTATCCCTAACCCTAATCCTAACCCTGTTCACTAACAGTATCCCTAACCCTAACCCTAACCCTGTTCTCTAACAGTATCCCTAACCCTAACCCTGTTCTCTAACAGTATCCCTAACCCTAACCCTGTTCTCTAACAGTATCCCTAACCCTAACCCTGTTCTCTAACAGTATCCCTAACCCTGTTCTCTAACAATATCCCTAACCCTGTTCTCTAACAATATCCCTAACCCTAATCCTAACCCTTTTGGGAAAAGCAGTTTTCCAGTTTTTCAACAATCAGACCAAGTTAGTGCCCTAAAAAATGCAGTATCAGGAACATTACTGTTATTATGTTTAAAAAATATTTTTTAGATGTATTTTTCCAAAGACAGGGTTTACTTTGCAATTTAGGTTAAAAATTACTAAGAAAAAAATGGTGAAAAAAGAGAGGGAGGAGTCAAAGATTACCCACAGCCTTATATTACAGGATATATAAAGTCAAAATCTTAACTTAGTGTTAATATATAAGATAGGAAAGATAGGAAAGCGCTATAACAGATGCTGTTCTAAGAAAATCATATGGCAATGCAATTAAAACAGGGTTAAAACACAGCCAACTAGAGCTCTGTATTCCTCAGTGTCTGCAGCAGAATGAGGAGTGGGCGTGTTTCACTCTCTGCTCATGTTTCACTTCCTTATCTGGCCCTGACTTGCTCTTATCAAAAATTGACCAATGACAGTCCAGTAAACAAACTCCTGTGCTTTTTTTTTTCAAGTCGGGTATAGGGCAGTCCCTGCTTTTTATTTACACCAGGATGGCCACTGTTCAGGAGCTGTGATCAGAGCTGATTTCAGGGGAATAGCAAAAGATACAAAATACAAAGGCTTCTAATTAAAAAACAGTAGAGAATTTTTAATGGGTTTATATGGCAAATGTATTTCATTTAGTCTAAATAACACACACAAGGATTATGGTATTTTCCTTTACTTATCCTTCCTGCTGTCATGTTATATCTGTGTCCTGTTTTCACATGTTATTGCACAATGGCTGTGTCTTCCAGTAGTCAAGTTTTGGATGCTTGTGGATTTTTAAATCAATCATCTGATTAGATGAGATCAGCAAATTCCTATAATGATGTCTTTGTGGCTTCAGGACATGGTTAAAAAAAAAAAAGCAGATGTACATAGTTTCTGTCGCTTCGTTGCTTTCTATTTCATATCCTCTCCCTTGCTATATATATATATATACAGTATAGATATATATATAGTGCTTTTGCTTTTCCAATGAATGCCTTTCATAACCTTATCTAATGAAGGGACTCATTTACCCAGCGCTTCTTGTCTTGGCTTTGAATCACTAACTGCCTAAATAAACTGCGTAAACTGCCTTAATAAATATGGGGAGGTGGGGATGAAAATCAATTAAGTACATGATAGCAATAGAATCTATTGGATTGGAGCATCATTTAGTTGCCAAACCATAAGGAGAACTAAAGCGTAACAAAGAAGCAGGCTAGAAATGTTGAACTTTATGTTTTGCGACACACGGCACATCAGAAAAGGACACACGTGCGTCCTCTTCTGATGTGACTGCGGCTGTTTTGACGCTACCCCTTTTTTTTATGTGACCGTGCACAACAATTTGCCAATTCTGAAATGCAGAAATTCACTGCGAATTCATGCCTGGTGAAAAAAAAATGTTCATCACTACTCCTAACAAGATCCAAGATGGTGACCCCCTGTGCCCAACTTTGAAGGCCTGCATCATTGCTGTTACAGAAATTCTGAAAATGTAGACTGGGACAGTAAGCTCAGTATATAAAGTACAGCATTTCTACCCCATATTGTTTTTAGGGTTTTGTTCTTTTTTTACAAATAAAGCTAAACCGCCCTATACAAATAAAGCTAAACCGCCCTATACAAATAAAGCTAAACCGCCCTATACAAATAAAGCTAAACCGCCCTATACAAATAAAGCTAAACCACCTTATACAAATAAAGCTAAACCGCCCTATACAAATAAAGCTAAACCGCCCTATACAAATAAAGCTAAACCGCCCTATACAAATAAAGCTAAACCACCTTATACAAATAAAGCTAAACCGCCCTATACAAATAAAGCTAAACCGCCCTATACAAATAAAGCTAAACCGCCCTATACAAATAAAGCTAAACCGCCCTATACAAATAAAGCTAAACCGCCCTATACAAATAAAGCTAAACCGCCCTATACAAATAAAGCTAAACCGCCCTATACAAATAAATCTAAACCGCCCTATACAAATAAATCTAAACCGCCCTATACAAATAAAGCTAAACCACCCTATACAAATAAAGCTAAACACACTTTTTGACTGCACAGAAAGGTTCAGAAAGGTCCATGTAATGTTTGTAACTGTTACTTTATTTTACAAATACTGTATTTGATGTATTAATAAGTATTTTATTTTAAATATTAACAATATACATAAAGGGATGTATGACCCATATCAGTACCCTGATTTTTTTTTTTGTACATAAGAGCAATTTAGAATTGAAAAATAATTCCAGTTCAGGATGAAGTCATGTAAAACACAACATAGTACATACCAAGTGCCCTCTGTACCCTCAAGTACACGCTGCTGTCACAGTATACCCTACTGTGTGTGATTCATGTATTATGGAGGATACTTTGTATGTGGAATGTGTCTGCGAAGAATTGCAGATCATCTTGGAGGATTTAAATAAGCTTCCCTCTAAAATGAAATTCAGTTGCAGTGTCATTATAATAGCATGCTTCTGAATTTTATAGTCTACAAGAAAGAAAAGGGGTTGGCAAGCAACAACACTGTATTTCTAATTAGGGCATCCAGGCCGCCCCTGCCCCCTTGCTCAGGATTGCGCACATTGTTTTATCTCACATACAGAGCATTGGGGACAGGGTGTGCAGAAAACTTCAGGGTGCCTAGACCCCAGTGCCCGTATGTGAGCAAAGTTCAGGTGTGGTTGGGCGGAATATCGCTCTAAATTTGTTCCGCCCTAGACTTGGGCCTTTGTTGCCTCTACACAAATCCGCCCCTGGCAAGCAAGTTATCTTCCCAAAAATTTCCTTCCCCCAATTACTCCTAAGATTGGCCCAAGAGCCACTGAGGCTCATTTATAAGTTTGGCAGAATCTGCAGAATTATATACACAGTGAACGTATTTGCCCATCCTGTGTTTATATTTATAAAGCTGTACAAGACGAATTTAATGTTTGCAAATTGTATTATTTGCAGCGCGATTGTCCTTAAGTTTTTTTAAATATGGCATTAAAACAATTTGCGAATATTTATTTGCATCCAAATTACACCACAACATTGGTGGCACAAAAAATATTCACTAAACAGATTTTGTATATTGCAAATTTATATTCACAAAGTGAAAATTCACGCACACCAAGCCCGCATTGTTCTGATGCAAACCTGAATCTTATTTGCGAGCCATTTGCAAATTTTAATGCGCGATGCAGATTTTACAGCCATTCACAAAAAACAGGGAAGACGGACACAGCAGAGCAAAGTTTAACTGTTAAGGGGCAATAAGGTGCAATAAGCTTGGGGTAGCCAAAAGGTTTAATAAAAAAAGTGCTATACATACAAAGGAGGAAGTGAACTGCAAATGTATGAAAGAGTAGGATAGGAATCATGTAGATATACTGTATAATGATATACAGAGACTTTCTTATTTTGTTGTATGGAGTTATAAAAATGTGTGGGTCATAGGGATGATTAGTGATGAGCAAATTTTTTTTGCCAGACATAGATTTGCAGCGAATTTCTGCATTGGCGAAATGTTTCACAAAACTTTGCTGAAAAATTTGTTGCACGCCAAAAAAATGTTGGGGCAAAATAGGCGTGGTCGCATAAAAAGGCGGGGTCACAAAATAGGCATGGTCGCATAAAAAGGCGTGGTCACATCCAAAAAGGATGCGGTCATGTCAAAATGGGCACGGGTGTAAAAAAAAAAAAAAAATCGAGCAACAAATTTTCTTGTCGTTTCACAAATTTTCCAGCGAAGCAAAATGGGACAGATTCGCTCATCAGTGATGAGCGAATCTGTCCCTTTTTGCTAGGGAAAAGAATTGCTAAACTGAAAATTTGCAAAAGTGCAACTTTTTCTGGTGCAGCCATAACTTTTTTGGCACAATCCCAACTTTGCTGATGAGACTGCTTTTTGATGCGACTGTGACTTTTTTCTAACTCCAAATACATTCAAGTCAAAGGCCGTATTTCTTGGCAAATTGTTGCAGCAGTTTCGTCAAAAAATTTGCCAATGGCAAAATGCGGAATTTCACAGTGAATGCATGCCTGCTGAAAAAATGTGTTCATCACTAGTGGGCCAATGTTTTCTCCTGAGAAGTATGCTAAAATGATGGCTTCATTTCCAACTGAGCACTGTATTAAGACAGTAGCTGGATATGTCAAAGTCCTATCAGAATGAAATATTTGAACCAAAGCTAACTAGTATATAGGCAGAAATATTGGCAAAATCTGGAAACTTACTAAAGATCTAAAGACATTAATGGAAATATGTATTGTCAATATGAAACATTTTGTTAGAACATCGCCGCCTGCTGGTCAGTTGCTGACCAGGATCCAGTAGAGGGACTTGTCAGAAGAAAAAAAGGGCTGGTCTGATGTTCTTCTGGCTAGGAAAACATGAGAAAAGTTATCTGAGGTTTTTAATGTTTTGAAAACATTACTGCTTTTTATAGCTAATAAAGCTTTTTTTTTTTCTATTTTTCATCTCCTCCCTGGGTGGAGAGTTTGTATGAGACTAACTCTTCAGAGCATAGTGACTCCCTCTTATGGATATAAATATGCAAGTAGATATGGCTCAGTCCATAGAAGAACTATGTAAACCCTGCTTCCTAGAATTACCACATATTAAGGCATATTAAGGCATATTTAGGCTCTGGCCGCTACAGAAGACCTTAATTATAGTACAATACTGTGAAATACTGTGAAAAACCTGGCTGGCAATTAGTCACATTGGGGAATGGTGTAATTGCAGATCAAAACTGTTTCTTTTATACTAGAAATGTGATATAACTTTGGCAAAAATTGGTCTAGTAGGACAATCAGAATAATGAAAGAAAACATTCAACTGATTGTTGTGCTGGTTGAGTTAAACTAATTTTTTTTCTGCAGGGATTTTAATATATTTTTTTCCCCAAGAAGATATCTGTGATGGGTCCCTAAACAAGTCAGTGTGTATGTGTAAAGCTGCCAATGCTGTGGCCCTTACGCTGTTGTTGTTGAATGTCCACCCTTAATATCCCTAATGATCTAATGATGTAGATTAGCAAAACTGAAAGTTGGATATCTCAAATACAATTGTTACTATACTACCTTACAAGCACAGTCCCTATTCAGAGGTCTCCATGCTGCTGATGACTTTGGATACATGATTGACCTCCTACAAAAATCAAAGACAGTGCTTGTCAACCACCCAATACTCTTTTTTTGGGATGAATAAATCCACTGCATCTCCCCTGTTTTATAGGGCAGCCTGAAAACTCCATTGTAAGGTTGACACCATTTCTGGATAAACATTCTGAACTTCCCTAGTGCCCAGTGTGGAATTTACACGTCCTTCTGAAATAATTAGATTTCCAGTTTCACTTTGGAGAAACATAAAACAAAAATTCAAACAAAGTTTGTACTTTATACCAACCCGAATGGTTATAGCAGCTATCTAATTATTTTAGACCTCTGTTGGCACCAATAGAGGCCAAATTAGGGCTGCAGTAACTTTTTTTCATTTTAATATTATTGGTACAATAACGTTTAGTCCAGTTATTATTCCATCCTGCATTTCTAGCAATGTGTGTGCAAGTGAAACCAAACACATCAAAAAGATATTCACTGTAAAGCTCCAGACTAAACATTGGGCCCCATTG
Organism: Xenopus tropicalis; assembly: GCF_000004195.4. Taxonomy (NCBI): domain Eukaryota; kingdom Metazoa; phylum Chordata; class Amphibia; order Anura; family Pipidae; genus Xenopus; species Xenopus tropicalis. The sequence continues at coordinate 110,083,004 of NC_030683.2, read as the reverse complement.
GGACGACTGTTTCTCTTTATACTTAACAACCCACAGGGAGCCTCTGGGTACTGTGAAGTCTCTGTTTATATATATATAAACCACAGTGTGTGCTGACCCACTTACACACATTTAAAAAAAAATGTTACACAAGTTTTAAATGAATGTTACTGAAGAGCATCTAGTTCAATGAGTATAAACTACTAACATTTGCGACTTAAATAAATGACTTTTTTTTTTGAAAACTGCAAAAAGAAAAAAAAAACAATTGAGTATATTTGATCCCTGTTTAAAAATATAATTTAAAAAATATTTCCTGGTTGGGTTTTTGTATATTTAACATTTTTTTTTTAAATGATAAGCTAAACCCAACAAATGATTAGACTAGATATGATATTACAGTGCGCATAGGACTTATGTGCAGTGGTGCAGCATCCCTGCCTACAAATGAATCCCCATATGTTACAGTAGTCTGGTCCTCTGAAGACTATATTACCAGGAATGCACCAAATGAGCTGATTAACACTTGAGGTTGTCCTATAGATACCTACAGCACACTAATCATGTTGATATAAGGCCAAGCAAGAAAAGGAGGGTACAAAGCTGATGGAGGAAACAGCATACCTCCCCTTTTGCCCCTGTTTAAGAAGCACATTTTGCTTTATAGATGCCAATATAAATAATGCTTACCTATAAGTGAGTGTAGCTGGGGGTGTATGTGGGAACAGCTAGAAGCATCCAAACTGTGACTACTATGACATATGAAACAGAGACATTTGCTTTTCCCTGTTGCTTCTCTGGGAATGGTGCAGTAAGTCCATTACATAAGGTACCGTATTTTTCGGACCATAAGACGCACCGGACCATAAGACGCACCAGTTTTTAGAGAAGGGAAATGAAGAAAAAAAGATTCTGAAATAAATACTGTCCTAAAATATTTTATGTGCATTAAAAGCGAACCTGTACCAGCAGCACCCAACATATTGCCCCCGACCTGTACCAGCAGCACCCAACATATTGCCCCCCACCTGTACCAGCAGCACCCAACATATTGCCCCCCACCTGTACCAGCAGCACCCAACATATTGCCCCCATCTGTACCAGCATATAGCCTACAGATATACTTTAAGAAAATGTTTTTACTTGCCCGTGTGGTCTCCGTGCAGGGCCCTCCTCTATTCACCGGTGCTTAGCTGTGGCGCTGTGCGCATGCACAATGACGCGCATGCGTATGGGCCACTTCTGGGGGAAAAAAAGTGCGTCTTATGGTCCGAAAAATACGGTACCTTACCTTAGCCAAGCTGTCTATCTGGCTTTAATCCTTGTTCAGGATTAATCCGAGTCTAACATTTCTCGTTAACAAATGCAAAGTACTTTCATACTTTCTTTTACAAAGTAAGGATGGACAACATTATTAAGCATTAATGCATTCCTTTTACTTTGTTTCAGTGCAGGGGGCTGTTGTATTGCTTCCCAGGTTCAGTATGCAACTCTGTATAATGTGTTTCTTCCTATATGCCATAGCTTTCTGGTAGGGATGCACAGTGTCGGACTGGGACCCCAGGGGCCCACTAGAAAACCTTAGACCATAAACCCACTCTCCAAACTATTTTTCCTCTTTTCCTCACCCAACCTCTTTATTCTCTTAGTCTCTTATTTACATGCTAGCATCTATTCTTCCATGTATTTCTCCTCTTGTTCCCATTCAGAAATAGGAAATGACCATGAAACAGGCCAAATGGTCAGGACCAGGAAGGCCCACTGACACCTGGGCCCACCGGGAGTTTTCCTGGTATCCGGGTGGGCCAGTCCGACACTGGGAATGCATCAAATCCAGGATTCGATTTAGCCAAGATTCAGCCCTTTTTGGCAGGATTTGGATTTGGCTGGATCCATGTGCCTAGCCACACTGAATCTAAATTCTTAAAATCACATGACTTTTTGACACATAAATATGGAGGTCACAAATGTTTCTCTTATTTGCATTTGGTTCAGTATTTAGCCAAACCTTTCATGAAGAATTCGGGGGTTCGGCCCAATCCCAAAATAGTGGGACTTTCTGCTCTTGAGCAGTGCCGAGCGAATTTTTTCGCCAGGCATGGATTTGCAGCGAATTTGCGTATTTCACCATTGGCGAATTGTTTCGGGAAACTTCAGTGAAAATTCGCTGTGCGTAAAAAAACTTTGCCGTGCACCAAATTAGGTTGCGTCAAAATTAGGCGTGGTCGTTTCAAAGTCACGGGCGACAAAAAAATTGAGCGACAAATATGTTTAGTGAATTTTTTGCCGTTTTACGAATTTTCTTGCCGTTTTTTGAAATGGGAAATGGGACAGATTCGCTCATCACTAGTCTTACATGGTTCATTACTTCCCATGTGCCTGTATTGGAACACATAATACATATACAGAGCAGCCTAGTCTGACATGCTTCTTCATGGGCACAAGAGAGAAGCATTATACAGTATTTTCCATAATTCCAAATAATTTCCTTGGACAATGAGCCCTTGAGCACCACCGGAGATTTATTTTAGACTGTATTGTACCAGCCTCACCATACAGTACATGGCATGTAAATTGGAAATTATTATTTGTTAGAACTTTATTGTATTTTATAAGTTATTTGTGCTCTACAGGTCACTTCGATCTGCTTTATGGGTTACGGTGCCTCGTGTTATTCTGTGAATGTGGGCTTTTAAACTCTTTTTTCAAATTTTATTTCTCTTTGTGTTCAGTATTTTTTCCAGGAATATTTAAAAACCACAATTATAATCATTACACAATGACAACGCCATTTCTAGTGTTGAGGTTGGAAAACACTGTTTCAGTCTTCCGTGCACTTTTGATGTCAATGTTATTCTAGATTTTTATTGCTGCTCGAGAACATTTACTTTGAGTACAATATCATTCCGATGTGTTTCCCACTGATGGGAGGGAGACCTTCCTTTGAGTAAAATTAGGGGTCATTGCTATTTTCTTATTGCTTTATAATTAGTAAATAGTAAATAGTTTGAGATTAAGGAATTTCTGCAGTTGTTTTGTTGCTACAATGACTTATAAAAGAAGCATTTTTGAAGCTTTATAAACCATACCATGAATAAATATTATTTTTTTATTTATTTGAGTTTTTTATTTTTAGAAAATATATTAGAAATGTCAATATGTTTTGTCATGTAATGATTTATATGTGAAGTTATGTTATGGTTTGTTATGGCATTGTGAATATTGTAATGCGCAAACCAGGGTTACTTTTAACCTATAAATAGTCTATGGGTATAGGACCTATTATCCGGAATGCTCGGGACCAAGGGTATTCTGGAGAAAGGGTCTTTCTGTAATTTGGATCTCCATACCTAAAGTCTACTAAAAAATCAATAAAACATTAATTAAACCCAACAGGATTGTTTTGCCTCCAATAAGGATTAATTATATCTTAGTTGGGATCAAGTACAGGTACTGTTTTATTATTACAGAGAAAAAGGAAATCATTTTTAAAAATTACATTTATTTGCTTATAATGGAGTCAATGGGAGATGGCCTTTCCGTAATTCGGAGCTTTCTGGATAACGGTTTTTCGAATAAGGGATCCCATACCTGTATCTAGTGTTAGGCATGATTGATTTGCTGTTAATAGATTTGCTCTGCTGTAGTAACCAGTAGCAGCCAGCCAGCAGTTACCTTTGGCTTTTGATTGGTCACCTGCCACATGGACATTGGAAGATAATGTTTAGGTGAAGTGCTTGCATTACTAAATCACTTCTGTGTTGTAAATGATGTAAACCCTACATTTTCCTGGCATGTATATAAGTTGGGTAAATCTCCTCGACCTAAACGGCATAATGTGTACTGCATTTATCCCCTCTGTTTGCCAGAACCTTCACATTTTTCTAAAACAAATAGCAGCTTTCACCCAGCGGCCATTTTCCCTCTGACACATAATCAGTGACATTTCCATCTGCAAACAGCCCATGTGTGCTGTAAAGTTTATCCGATCAAGAATGCAGGCTTACACAGGCAGAACATACTTTGATAAAAAGTATGACTGAGCATTGTAATGGTTAAGCTGAGCTCAGGAGAGGAGGTTAGGAGAAAAAAGCAAAAGCTGACAGCAGGAGCTGAGTTTCTATGGGAACTAGCAATGCCATCTCTTTATTGGCTATTAAACTGGAGGGCGTGTTTAGTTATCTCAACTGAGAAGAACTGAGCAACCAACAGCCAAAGTAAATTCCTGAGGGAGGGGGCGATTGGGATAGAGCAGGAGAAGGAATCCAAAGTGATTAAGAGGATGCTGCAACCGAAATTTTAATCTTTGAACAGCTGGAGTTGGGGGTATTTAAATATTTTAAAGAAGCTGTTCACTGATTACATTTTCGTGTGGGGGGTTTACATGTCTTTTAAGTCTTGAAATATGATTTAAACATTCAATAATCCCCATAGGATTGCTTTTCCTCCAATAAAGATGTATTATATCTTAGTTGGGATCAAGTACAGGTACTGTTTTATTATTACAGAGAAAAGGGAATCATGTAACCATTAAATAAACCCAATAGGGCTGTTCTGCCCCCAATAAGGGGTAATTATATCTTAGTTGGGATCAAGTACAGGTACTGTTTTATTATTACAGAGGAAAGGGAATCATTTAACCATGAAATAAACCCAATAGGGCTGTTCTGTCCCCAATAAGGGGTAATTATATCTTAGTTGGGATCAAGTACAGGTACTGTTTTATTATTACAGAGAAAAGGGAATCATTTAACCATGAAATAAACCCAATAGGGCTGTTCTGCCCCCAATAAGGGGTAAAAATTATATCTTAGTTGGGATCAAGTACAGGTACTGTTTTATTATTACAGAGAAAAGGGAATCATTTAACCAAGAAATAAACCCAATAGGGCTGTTCTGCCCCCAATAAGGGGTAATTATATCTTAGTTGGGATCAAGTACAGGTACTGTTTTATTATTACTGAGAAAAGGGAATCATTTAACCATGAAATAAACCCAATAGGGCTGTTCTGCCCCCAATAAGGGGTAATTATATCTTAGTTGGGATCAAGTACAAGGTACTGTTTTATTATTACAGGGAAAAGGGAATCATTTTTAAAAATGCAAATTATTTTATTAAAATTGAGTGTATGGGAAATGACCTTCCCTTAATTTGGTGCTTTCTGGATAACGGGTTTAACAATCCCATACCTATAATTAAAGTGAACTGAGATATCAGGCTCTATTAAATAATTCACTTCACTATGATAAAGAAGGGCACATTGAAGTGTCAGTCCCCTACAACAGGGATCCCAATCTTTTTTTACTAGTGAGCCTTGCTCAGATGTAAAAAGTGTTGGTGAGCCACACAGGCATGAAAATAGTTCCTGGGGTGCCAAATAAGGGCTGTGACTATTAGGTAGCCCCATGTGGACTGCTGGCCTGTGGGAGGCTCTGGTTGGAGTAAAACTATGTCTGTGCTTCCAAAACTTGCCTCCAAGCCAGGAACGTAAATATGGCACCTACTTTGAGGCCACTGGGAGCAACATCGAAGGGGGTGGTGAGCAACATGTTCCTTAAGGGATTAATTTGGCCAATAACAACAGAAAGTTATTTTTTTCTTTGCACAACCTTACAAACCTATGTTTATCAACAAACAGGCACTCTTTGTCAAGTCTTCCTCTTTTTTTTGTCAAGTGCATTCAGTCTCTTGAAGATATGTTTGTGCAAATATTGTGTGTGTGTACATAGGGCAGTTGTGTACCTAGAGCGTGAGTGTTGAGACCAAACCAACAGAGAATTATCTGTGGGCATAACTTTTTTGTGGACTCCACAATTTGTTTGTTACCACGGCCTGGATGCTGTGAACAGAATTTAGTGAATTTAGTTTAAAAATAGACCAAAGGGATTCTGGGAACAAATTCCTTAAGGCTCCTAAAAAAAATCCCATTTACATGGGTTTATCCTATAGGCTAAAGCTCACCCTCTGGGTTTTTGAAGCAAAATCCAGAATAACAGCTGATCAGATCCCCAACTACACACCGGTTTCGCCCTTCTTCATCAGTGTAGTGCAGGGTTTCCTGATCAGCTTAGGTAGAGCCAGGGGTGGGGATTCACGAACAAGTCAAAAGGGTTGAGGAGACCGCCCTAAGCAATTTGTTCACAGAATCCCCTTGGTCTATTTGATATGTATGAGGTCTCCTCAACCCTTTTGACTTGTGTTAAAAAATTATAATTGTGTGCTATGTGTGCAAAATGTGTTAAGGCTATGGTGTGCCCTACATTTGTTTTTTTGTTTACTTTTCCTACATGCCTATTTATATCATCTGTGTCTTTATCTGCTGCTATGGCTCACCGTCCCTAAGCTATATGTCTGAGATATATGTACCCAGACCCCACGTCGCTACTGGTGAAATCTTCAATTTTGTTTAGTTTGCACTTTTCTCTTTTTTATCATTTCAAATGTGGTTTAAAGGCAACAGGAGGGCCACAATGTGGATATTCTAGTCTCAAAGCAGCAGCAATGTATCAGGTGTTGGATTTTGAGAGTTGACATTCGCCCATGTTGCCATTACAATTATTTGCACTGAATTTTGAAAATTACTTTTTTTTTCTATAAGTCAATACCGTGGCATTTGTTATTTTCCCTATAGGTGGAGAAAAAATCTGCTCTCAGCCTTTATGACTACAGTTGTTCATTTACCATCCTGTGTAAGGTTACGTTCGATCCCCTGAGATCTCAGAAAATGCTGGCTTCATCACTTATTCCAAATCACAGCATTTGTGACATTAAATGCATATACCTTGGAACTGTTCCTGCCCAAAGAGATGTGAAGCTGGCGGTCTAATTCCTGCTAGACAATTGGGCACGTTTTCTGTTGGAGAATACTGCATAGCATAAGCGTTGAATTACATCCGCTCAGATAGACCTTGCAGATGGAAACTTTCATAGAATCCCATTTCTAAACTCAGCAGTTATATAACATACAAGGGCCCATATGAGTGACCTTTTGTACGCTTTCTCTTGCTATAGAATTTCCTTGACTCTTTTGTTATCGTTGCTCTTTTTATGGTCTTGTGTAGTTAGTCATAAGTGGTAGATGCATTTTTATTTTTATTCCAGTTCTCTGCTAGGTTTGCTGCTCTTATTCCCTGCATTCCCTCATAGTGATGTGTTTGGTATTTTTGGAGTTAGTAATCAATAAACCACTGGTAGAAATGTTGTGTCTTTAACACTAAGGGAGCAATGTTAATCCAGGGAACAAGTCATTTCCTTATCTTGGTTTATGGAGGTTAACGATTGCAAGAAAGTGAGGAACCACGCATATTGGGTCTGCATATTTTTATCAATCTCCAGGTCCTTGCCCCAGACCTAAAATTTTCCAGACCCCCTAGAGCAGGGGTCCCCAACCTTTCTTACTTGTGAACCACAGTAAAATGTAAAAAGACTTGAGGAGCAACACAAGCACAATAAAAGTACATGGAGGAGCCAAATAAGGGCTAAGATTGGCTGTTAGGCAGCCTCTATGCACCCTATCAGCTTACAGGGGCTTTATTTGGTAGTAAATCTTGTTTTTATTCAACAAAAACTTGCCCCCAATTCAGGAATTCAAAAATAACTACCTGCTTTGGGGGCACTGAGAGCAACATCCAAGGGGTTGGGGAGCAACATGTTGCCCCCGAGCCACTGGTTGGGGATCACTGCCCTAGAGCAATCCCAACTGTAACCCCTGATGGTGGTCTTGCCTTTGAGCTTTAAAACTGGAAACATTGTAAGCTCGATCAACCTGTGAACAAAGGTTGCCTAAATTAGATCCCCCAAAATGTTCCTTCGGTGTAGCCTTGTTCTGTCCCTGGTCCCTTTTTACTGCAAGTGACATTAGCTTTTGCTTTAGTTCAATTTCCTTAAATGAACTTTATATTTGGGAATATAGCTCATTGAGGGCACAGAAAATGTATAAGTGGAGCCAGTCATATTGCTAAGAAGAAATGACTCAGAGGCTTGAACTCCCGAGTTCTCGGTTTCATTCTAAGTAAATAATAATGCTTGGGTACAAGGACATTCTTACTCAATATCTTACAGACTCCAAAACCAATGATTTAATCACAAGGTACTGTTTTTGCCTATAGAAAACACCATTCCCGTATTTTGGAGCTTAAGTTTGTCGATAATAAATGTAATCATTCTAAAAGTGTTCTAGACAGAAGGAGCAAATTAGGATGCAAGTATGGGATCCATTATCCGGAAACAAAACCCATTATCCAGAAAACTCAGAATTACGGGAAGCCAAACTCCTCAAAAATTCCTTTTTTCTGTAATAATAAAACAGGAAAACCCCAGGTCCTGAGCATTCTGGATAATAGGTCCCATACCTTTATAAAAGTCCTATAAGAGAGCATTGATTATTTCCAAGACTTTAATGTGGCCAAGCGTATTACTTGGCATATATGAGCAAATTATTTATGGTGTTACTGTATGTTCTTATTTCCATTGGGTTTGCCAGAAACTGATATGATGCACAAATTCAACATTGCTTTTTAATGTTTGCATTTCAGTGACTACATTATCAAAGAAAAGACTGTGCTGTTGCAGAAGAAAGACAGTGAAGGATTTGGCTTTGTGCTGAGAGGAGCAAAGGGTGAGGACTCTCGTATAATTATGACGGGAAACGAATGTCTCTTTGCACTGCTGGGCCTGAACTGAGTGCCGTTGCTTCCCACCATGCAACAGGAATGTTCTAACAAGTACAAATGACCAAGATTAAGCCGATTTAATGGAAGATGTGAAAGATCACATCTGTATTACACTTTGGAGGATGGGGACCATACGTAAAACTGTAAACTGTGTAGATTGTGATTGAGGAGGCCATGTCTTTAAATCAATCATGTACCAGTGCGGAGCTATGTTGGATGACAGTGCGTTTTGCCTGGAAGTATTTAGAGGGAGACAGCTTTCTTTCCCCCCAGTGCAGTCACTTCATTGAGCCCAAGAAGTGAATAGCTGAGAACTTTATCAATACTCGGAGACAGAACTGCACAAAAACTCAACAAATGTACTTGTATTGTGCTTTGTTTAGGTTGAGGTTATTAATAAGCATAGATAAGGGGGATTCAAAATCTTCGAAACAGTGTCCTAGTCTTGCCCGCAGCTTCTATAAAAACCTCATAGTTAATGCCACCTGTGTGTTGTAGCCCAGCAACGCCTATTTTCTAACTTCATTTGACCTGATGTACATGGCAAAATATATGAGATTAACAAGCCTGTCCATTTTCCCTGGTGCAGTGGTTGCCCATGGGTAGGGTAGACCCCGCTACAGGAGCCCGGGGAAGTGGTTATTCTGAAGGCCAGTTAGGGTAAGATTTGGGGACAATGGCTATTTGATTTCTAGATACTCCTGGAAGCTCAGCATGAAAGTCAAAATAGAGGAGATCTGGGAGTGAACACTTAGTTTTTGTTCTGTGCATTGTTGGAACTTAGAGAAAGCTCTAATGAGGAGTCCCTTCTTTACAAACTGGCTCATATTTGTATGTTATTGGTATGTTTGATATAAACAAACTTGTAATATGGAGTGTATTACATATTTTGCTGCTGTATAAATGTGTTAATAATTGTAATAATAGGTATGTTTGAAAGGCTTGTACACCAAAGTTTTGACCTCCATGAGTGAGCTAAAACTAAAAAAGTCCAACAATCACTACGCTTGGGATAAAGACCCTGATTGTGACGGTAGGCCAAACACATGCACAAATCGTGTGGTCCAAAACATCATACAGTTTGCACTGTTAGCACAAGCATTAAATACAGGGCTTCCTTTGTGCATTATGTTCACAAAACTACAAACACTAAACTCATAAATTAACTTCCATGCCCACAATGACATAGATGAAACGTGCCCTCCATTTAGGAAACTGACCACTGATGAGCTAAATGGACATTATCCTTCCTCCTGTACTTAAGGTTACAGAATTGCTTGCTAACTATTTGTGATATATTTATACCCACTTCCCCATCTACAATGTCTTACCCTACAGCTCCCTCTTCTGGTCAGGTGTGAAAATGACAACATTTCATGATGCAAAGACCACTCATACCTGAAGTTCCCTGCATACACAGTTTAAAAATATTCATGTTAATTATAGAAACATATTTTATTGCTCGGTACAAGTCACCAATCACCACTTTTATTTCTAACCAGGCATACAAAGCTTATATTGGCATTTTTCAGCTATGTACAATTCATAATGTATAATGCATGTGCTGTTTCTTCATGTGTTACACAAGGGACATAACACAAGGGAGTTCTGTGTGTATTGGTTCCATAGGCCATTTGTCAATAAATTGAGGGCCAAGTATAGTGTGCAATAATGAATCATCCATTCAAAAAAAAATAATGTTTTTGATTTGTTACAGCACAAACCCCCATTGAAGAGTTCACTCCGACACCGGCGTTTCCGGCCCTGCAGTATTTGGAAAGTGTGGATGAAGGAGGCGTGGCCTGGAGGGCGGGTCTTAGAATGGGGGACTTTTTAATTGAGGTAATACAGACTGATTAGCTTGCAGTCATGGTTATATATATATATATATATGTGGGTATCATATACACATGACCTATATAATTATCATTATGTGCAACAAAAATAATTGATATATATTGTTAGTTAGATTTATTGGTTATATTATAAAGTATATCATAAAATATAAAACAAAGTTATATTTTTCTAGAGAATAAAAATGGCAATATTTGCCTAAAATGAGGGAAATTGTACTGCTTCTAAGCAAAATAACCTGCCCTAGAAAATAGGACCAGTGTTTCAGTGATATGTCATGATGTGTGCATGGATCAAAACACTGAACTTCTTTTGGTGATATATAATATATTGAGGTGATTTTCAAAGACTTTGAAGTGTGCTCCTATTATTCTGCTGCTACTGCTGCCATGTATGGAATTATTCTATGTTGTTGCAGTACCTCCCATGCATATTCATTTTATCCTTCTGGTGAATATATAAAACATTTTCGGATGAACATCTGCTATTCTACCCCAGTTTGTTATACAAAGAAATGTGGGCCTGTTAAGATGACAGGTACAGCAAGCGCCGCCTTCCCACTCATACTGTATATATGTTGGCAGGGGATGTGTATGGTATTGTATATAATGGTACCATTTTGTGGTTGCCAGTTTATGGGGCTACTCTAGATAACATAAAATTAATGTGATCATTTTTATTAATTATCATTAACAAATTATCCTTCATTTCTAAAGTGCCAACAGATTATGCTTTTAGCATTTGTATATGTACCATTAATCTTGTGTTAATATAGTGTCTTCTCTTCTTAGGTGAATGGTCAGAATGTGGTAAAAGTAGGACATCGTCAGGTTGTTAACATGATTCGGCAAGGAGGAAACAATCTAATGGTCAAAGTGGTCATGGTAACCAGGAACCCTGAAATGGAAGATGCCATGAGAAAGAAAGGTAAGGGGAAAATTGAAAATTTTTGGGCAGGACAAAGCATCTCCTTTCTAGGATTTAGGGAGGCCAATTGGCTAGAGGATGGTGTCACTATTGTAGTTTATTATTATTAACATTTATTTATAAAGCGCCAACATATTCCGCAGCGCTGTACAATAAGTGGGTTTCATACATTGGACATACAGAGTAACATATAAAGCAATCAATAACCGATACAAGAGGTGATGAGAGCCCTGCCCAAAAGAGCTTACAATCTACAAATATAGATATATTGATTTTGTAATCAAGGTTGAAAATAAAGACCAGCAAGCTGATGTGAAGTGGATTCAGCTGTGTATTCTACCTGAAAGCGGGGAGAAAATACATTTCTTCTTGACCACAGGATAGCTATTGGGTTGCATCCTCTAGAACTATGAAGAGCATGATTATGTTTTTAAGGCTTGAATCAATAACTCATTACCAATTCCCAAAAACTACCCATAAACTGATTGCCCTTATAGCACTAAAAATGTCTCCCTTCCTCCAGTTGTTGGTTCAAGAATAACATTTGAAATAGTAGAGTGAATTATTTGCTGTGTAAACAGTGTAATTTAGAACTAACAAGTACACCATAACAATCATGGCAGTATCCCTTTATTATAAGTTGTTTTGTACTAAATAATTGTCACAGTTTATTACAATTTAATATATATTCCAGTGAAACACTAATTCATGCCTTTGAGATTAAAGCACTTCTGGAAAGTAATGGTTCTAAGGAACTGAACCAGGCTAACCTGCCCCTTTGCATGAATCCTTACAGTGCCGCAGCAAAAGCGAGTTACACCACCTGCAATTTCCCTTCGGTCAAAATCCATGACTTCAGAGCTGGAAGAAATGGGTAAGTCTTCCAAGGATTTATACAATGTGCCGTTGACTTCTCAGAGAATGCCATAGCATGAATGCTTAGCTTCCCAGGCATCTTTTAGCCATTCCCCAGCAATGCGTTCCTAACTGCACGAGCCACAGTCACACCATGCACTCCGAACATTAACATTGTTGTAGGGTTTTTGTTTTTTGAGCAAATGGTTCCTTTTAAAGCAGCAGTTCTGATCTCTTTTAGGCAAAATATACTCCTTTTATAAGTAGATTGGAACTGCCATGAATTCTTTCATTATAGAAAGCAAGGTACTGTGTGAGCCTATTAAATTGCTTAGAATATCCTTATTACACTGCAACAGAGTATAGATGGGATCTGCAGTCGCTTGAAATGTATTATTCTGTTTGTGTTGATCTAAGGAGAATAACAGTCATTATTAGTTCTCCTTTATATTTGACCTACGGAAGCATTAATGTTACAGATATATATTTATATATATATATATTTTTTTTTAATATTTCCCCTTGTTACTGGCAGTGTCAGCCTTGCCTAAAATGCCATTGTGTCAGTCTGGCTGGACATCCTGCAGCCCTTCTATTGTGTAATGGTTTCATTACAAGTAACTGCCAGGGTAAACTGCTGGGGGCATAGCCAAAGCAATATGTCATTTTGAATAAATGAATAATCTAGCAGGAATAATTTACTAAATGTATTTTATGTACAGAGAGATACTATAAACCTATGCAGGCACAGATATTCTTAAGTACTAAGAAAAAGCAGGAAACATAAGGGCAGTGATCCCCAACCAGTGGCTCCTAAGCAACATGTTGCTCCCCAACCCCTTGGATGTTGCTCCCAGTGGCCTCAAGGCAGCTGCTTATTTTTAAATTCCTGGCTTAGAGGCAAGTTTTGATAATATCTACGTGTACTGCCAAACAGAGCCTCATGTTGACTTCCAGTCCACATAGGGAATACCAAATACCCAATCACGTCCCATATTTGGCACCCCCAGGAGCTTTTTTTATGCTTGTGTTGCTCCCCCACCCCTTTTTAATTAGTTGGACTTCCCACTTATATGCATAAATAGGATGGTCTTGACATGCCCTAATCTTCCTGTTATCTTTGTTTCTTTCTATTCACTGTTGCACATTCAACTAATAGTAGAGTCTTACTTAAGCTGGCCATACACGCACCGATACTATCGTCCGAAACCTCGTACCGTACGATATTTGGTGCGTGTATGGCATGTCGGCGAGTCAACCGATATCGCAGGAAGCTGCTGATATCGGCCGACTCGCCGATCGGACCAGTTTGAAAATTTTGATCGGGCGCCATAGAAGGCACCTGACCAAAATCTCCCTTCAGCGCTGAATCGGCAGAAGGAGGTAGAAATCCTATTGTTTCTACCTCCTTACCTGCCGATTCAGCCCTGAATGGTGTGTGGCGGATCTGACGATGTTTCGTGTGACCGATGGTCGCACGAAACATCGTCAGATCGCCACGTGTATGGCCAGCATTAGGGTGATAGGTTAGCAATTGCTCATCTTGGCTCATCTTTCTCCACCATATATTAATATCTGTTATTTTGACCTACAGCCATTTGTTAACACTAGTATATGATTTCTACAGTGCAATATAAATATCAAGACATTTTATTGTACAAGTACAATGTCATATTGGCTGTGCATGTCTCACCAGAATGTCCCAGAGTCGCCATTTTGGCTTGGATTTGCATTTTCTTCCATTGCTCTAGACCAGGGCTAAAGTGTGGGAAAAGTGGGAGTAATAACAAGGACAATGTTTGCCCAGGTCTAGTAACACAGCAATATTTAATCAGATGTTTTTGACCCGTGGACCAGGAACAGTAGATGTTGATAGATTGCTGTGGGCTACTAGACTTGAGGAAACCTTGCCTCTATCACCCACATCGATGTTATTAATTATTAAGGCATGCTTGGCCCAGTTATCAGCTCATAAAGTCCATAATTGGCTTGCCAAAAAAAAAAAAGATAATGTGTTAGAGAGCTGATGTGTTAATGATGAGCAACTTTCTTCTCCTTCTCTTTCCTTCCATATTCTATATATACTTCCCATGTCCCAATGGTCATTGCCATGTATTCTTCCTTCATTGTCCTCTTTTATATTGAATCATATTATTTCACCATTTGCTCTTTTATTATATAAATATAAAGTGGAAAAAGGTAAATTTTTCAACACACGTAAAAAGTAAAAGTTCATAGATATCTTTGTATTTGGTTTTCATGGGCCGTATCTAATGACCATAGTCCAGCTTTTATTGACATATTGTCTGATTCATTAATTAGACAAGGTATATAGATGACAAATAAATTACCCATGTCACGCGGCTGGTAAAGGTGAGGCAGTGCACCCTGCAAACGTCATCATTAGCCTTGCTACTTCAGCCAGTGATACTGTACATACTGTCCATGTATAGATTATATAACAGATTATGCCAGAGCAGCTTAATGCTCACCTTTGTATTTATATAAACCATGTATTGTGACTAGAGGTTAGCGAATAAGCTACGTTTTCAGATATTAATAAATTCAGACATAATAAATAAAGTCAATGCAAAAATAAGCAAGGTAAATAATGTGGATCTTGATTGCCCCCCTGACTTTTAAATAGGCTCTATTTCTAGTCCAAGCTCACACTAGGGGACATACAAATCAGAGGCAGCTATAGACTCTCTACCAATGCATTCACATTCCCTCACTCATAAAACAGCCTTTCCAATTTGTACTTTTCAGTACATATCAGTGACAGCCACAAGCACAGATGGCACACAATCGCTTATCTACAAGTACCAACTGTTGCTGCTTATAACACTTACAGTACATGCACTGAACAGCTATCTGCCTGAGTGAACTCACTATATATTGTTCAATATATCCAACAATGTATCTGTACAATCTTCCCTTTATACTCACATATTCTTCACAATGTTCTTTATTTATCTCTACAATATCCCCTTTATACTCACATTTTCTTCACAATGTTCTTTATTACCTATTCACTCAAAGACTTCCATCATCTACTGTATACCAGTGCTGTCCAACTTTTGTGGTACTGAGGACCAGAATTATTCTGGGCTAGTTGGTTAAGGGCTGATAATAGAAGCCAGCGTTGACCACTCTCTGTTTTTTAAACCACACCCATGTAATCACAAGAACTTTTAAGACCATACCCACATTAATGGGGATAGCACACCAAAAGACCAAATGATTGCTGCTCTCACTCATTTGTGAAAAAAGGTTCATTAAGTCATATTAAGAAATACCTTTAATACATATGCCTCCTTTGTGGGTAGCACAGCAGCCTCCCGAACATAATTAAACACCTATGAGACTCCCCCTAACAACCATTTTCAAATGCAATACCCCCGAATAAACCCCAACCAGGCTCACCTTTCATGGGAAGTGTAGGGCAGGCAGGGGCAGTTGTAAATTATTTTTATACTACTGTGCAATTATATGATACTTTTTTTAGCTATGATCCACTAATCTCTGGGCGAGGTCTCAAAAAATTGGTCACTGTAATGTTTATATTGGTAACCAGTGGAGAGAGCCCAGTAAAGTTGTGAGATGTCATTATACTGAAGGTTTCTGGGGCCCGGAAAAGATCAAAAACCTCTACTTCTGCTGCTTGGGTGACCACGATTCCATGATTCCAACACAATAACCCTTAACATTACAATGTGTTTAATTTATAGACAACATTAATCTAGGTCAGATCATCTAAAGTCATGAAATACTGCTCTGAACATTCACACAACCATGGACACAATCCCTTCCCATGTCTGCACTGTCGCCCATCAGTGATAATGAGTTCTTCTTATCACTGAACGGCTTGACATTTTGATAGGATTCAGACATGGATAAATCTATATGGGCGTAGCACAAAAAAACAGATTATGAGACCCTTTAAATCAGATCTTCAAATGGCTAAAATACAGCACAATTTATGGTTGAATGTCCGTATAAGACATAAATCTGCATTTTCCAATTTCCCATAAAATTTACAGCCAAACATAACTCACATGCACTTCTCGTCCCTGGGAATAAAACATTACGACAGCAGTGTAGAATTCTACTATCCGTGCCGTCAGTTCACGGTTTATCTCCTTTCTACAGTAAGTTGTTATGCAAAATTCAAACTTTATATCCTGATTGCAAGACACCATTTGCACCCATTTTAGGTGATTAGGTAAATCCAGAGGCCATACATTACCCTACCCAAACCACCAGCCACATCCACCCCACATTTTGATGGTAAGGTAGCTCTCAGCAGCAAGGATCCATTACTGAGGGAATGGAGACTGGCATGCGGAGGAGCCTCAAAATATCAAGTGTAAGTTATGTTCACCTTAATTTTGCTGCGAGCGGTGGGAGGGATGAGTAAGGACTGCTCACATGGGCTTGTACAAAGGCTTGAAAATGTGCTTATCTGACTGACTCTTTGCTGCTTTTCCTAGTTTCACCCTGGAAAAAGAAAAATGGTGAGTATATTGGATTGCTGATGGCCAAGATGATGATTTCAAATGTGAACATGAATTTCTGTGACCTGACTAATACTATTATTTAAATTCAAGATAATTAGTAACTCAACGAATCCTATCTAGTTTTACGTGAATTGTGGGGGTGCCGATCCCTTCTACTGTGCACTAGACTTACTTTGCACAAGAGGTGGCTTATTGTTCTGATACCATAAGCCAGTGATCCCCAACCAGTGGCTCCTAAGCAACATGTTGCTCCCCAACCCCTTGGATGTTGCTCCCAGTGGCCTTAAGCAGGTGCTTATTTTTGAATTCCTGGTTGGTTTTGGTTGCATAAAAACCAGGTGTAGTGACAAACAGAACCTTCTGTAGGCTGCCAGTCTACATAGGGGCTGCCAAGGCACCAGTCAGAGCCCTTATTTGTAACCCCAGAAACATTTTTCATGCTTGTGTTGCTCTCCAACTCTTTTTACATTTGAATGTGGCTCACAGGTAAAAAAGGTTGAGGATCCCTTCCATTAGCAAATCACATTTCAATCTTTCATACTGAAATCTTTCCACTAATATAGAGATTGACTCTGATACAGAGACCCTGACCATATTGAATGATATAGAATTTATGAGGCATTACATTGATTAGTTGTTCTTAGAATGTTAACAGTTCCAGTTATCAAGCAACAGATGGAAGAGGCTTTATTGTGCCACCTTGTGCACACAGTGCACATCCCACTATTTAATCAGTGGTTTGGCCATGAATGCTTGATGCTTCAATAAATCACACTCCATCTTTGGTCAGTTATATAGGCCATCCAACAACCAGAGATTACATTGCTTACTCCTCCCTGACACAAGGTGGGACGGCTTTGTCTCTTGCAGAAATCATGGGATTGGTTAAAATATACAACTGAAGAAAACTATTTTATTTATATAATTTATATAGTATAAAAAACACAAATGTAATAGTGCTTTTTTAGGGCAGTGACACACGGGGAGATTAGTCACCGCGTGACAAATCTTCGTCTCAAGACAACTTTGGCAAATCGCGGTGCCACGTATGCCATCCCACCAGTGATTTACATTCTAGCCAGTGGGATGGCATTGCGGGGAGATTAGTCGCCCGCGACAACAGAGGTTTGTCACGGTGCCACTAATCTCCCCATGTACCCCTGCCCTTATGGTTCCACACTCTCTGTACATTGTAAATGGCCCTATTTATATTAGTCTCACTAATAAGTGCATCAAAATTGCCCCAGTACTTAGTTACAGAGCTATGATCTGTACTACCTACCCCAGGGCTGTCTTATTTTATTTTCTCAGCCAGGGAACGTGACTTTGACCCAAATGAGACTTGAGTTTCATGTTCATAGGAGTGTATATAGTAGTTTTAAGGAGCTTCTGTAATGTTATTTTGCTCCATGAATGTGGTTCTGGGTTCCACTAAAATAATGCAGCCATTGGCTCTTTAAGTGGACTCTAACCCTCACCTCCTACCTTGTAATGTGACAGAATGTAATTCAGTAGCATGCAATATAGAGATTTACATATATATTTATATGTGAGTACTGGGAGCATATTGGATTCACAATGGGGATAGGGTAAAATTTGGCACCATGATTTATCCCAAGTTTTCATTGTAGAGATCTGTACAAATGGGAGCATTTGGTAGCAATTAGTGGGAGCAGTCTTTAGCTTGTTTGTGGAAGACTCAGGAGACACCAGGCTCCTGGGAAATGATTTTGGATGACCATGCTAATTCAATTCACACCCAGTTACACCCCAATAATGCCTCCTTCCTTCCTGCCTGGGGTATAAATAGGTCATGATAAGCCACCAGTATTAGAGTATCACCCTCATTTAGCATCAGATGATTATCTTGAATATCATGCATCATAAATACATTTTAGAACATAATAAAAATATTAGTTATGTTTAATTACTGCTGAAAATTGCTTAGAATAAAATGATGGCACAAGCAAGTTAATAGCAGTGTTATTAATATAATGGAGAAAGAGTTAATGCTCTTGAATAAATGGGTTCCAAGAGATTCTGTGTCATGCAATGAACTCTGCCAGTACTCACTCCCACAGCCGCTGGGAATGTTTCATGTTAGGTCCATATTGTCCCTTTTAGATTTTTTTTTTTTTATTTTTTTTTATTTTGTAGAGTTCAAGCAAATTTTCTTAGCTTTTTCACCAGAAAAATAGATTTATGCAACAGAGTTAATATGTTACAAAAGTATATATAATATTAATTTATATAAT
Source organism: Xenopus tropicalis (assembly GCF_000004195.4). NCBI lineage: Eukaryota > Metazoa > Chordata > Amphibia > Anura > Pipidae > Xenopus > Xenopus tropicalis. Next base: position 110,063,941 of record NC_030683.2, on the reverse strand, counting down.
GCTTAATTAAATATATATAACGATCAGATAGATAAATTCAATGGTATTATTTAGTTAGGCTTCCTCTCCCGCTTACCCCTAGTGGCCGTGGGGAGAACAGTTGTTTGAAGGGGAACAAAGTATACAATAAGTAACCTCTTTAAAGTGTTGTGTGCCCCTGTTCAGTTTTAATAGCTAAAGATGTTTATATTTGCTCCTGTAGTGGGTTGTCTTGTTGTTTATGCCCAACATGTTTATTATTGACATTTTTTTCTTTCAGATTATGAACCACCCCAGAATACAGAGAAGAAAAGAACGGTGTACCAAATGGCACTAAGTAAGAAAAGAGCACAATAAGATTTAACTTCACAGTCAGTTGGGTTATTTCAGCATCAGCATTCAAGTGAAACTGGTAGTCAACTCATTTCTCCACTTACAGATAAACTGGATGAAATCTTGGCTGCAGCCCAGCAGACAATCAGTGTCAATGAGAGCTCTAGTCCAGGGACTCTGGCTTCAATGGGAGCATCCAGGGCTGCTGGAAAGGGATTTTTCTCTGCAGAGGTATTATGTCATTTGAGATGAAACTGTTGGTCTTTTCCTGTGTTATCCAGTGGAAACTAAACATGCCAAGATGTCCTGATGTTGGTGTAGTACACCCATGCATTGGTTTTGTCAAATGCTGTACAAATTACTGTCCTTCAGATCTGGATCTATTCCAAGTTTTACTGCTTTTGATATTGAACTGCCCCACCGATGACTACGTACAGTCCTATACAGTTGATAGTATTTACCTCCAGTGATCAAGTTCTAGTTTAGCACTCCGCTAGAGACTCTGAAACTGATTGGTTCTTACTTTAATAGCATGAATGATATACAGATGCTTGTTGATCATAGAGGTCCTCCATACTGACTTGACATGACATGACTGAACTTAAACAGCTAGTTTAGCAATTGGCAATTGACAATCTAGTGTATAAAATAAGTAGTTATATTGTAATTGTGATCTATGCCCTTTGCTATTACTCATCTGATTTTGTTTTTAGCCAAACTTTGGGCAGCACAGAGTACCAAGTGCCCAGTCTATGTATGAGAGGCCATCATTTCTTGCATCTAACCCCTCACAGGCCATGATGCTACGACAAAAGTCCATTGGTAAGAACAGCTGAGGTGAAAGTGTTGGGGTGTCTGGTTGGGGCTTTACTGCTTTGCTCATGTGTCAAACTTTTCAGCATCTTTTCATTTTTTGGGATGAGTAGATTATATGTAAATAACATCTTCTGTTTAAATTAGGGATTTCTCCTTAATATACATTTTTACACTAATATAAATAAACGTTATATGAATCCATGGCAGCCATTAGTTAAAAAAAGGTTTGCTAGAGTTTGAAATTTTATGGCCATGTTTTTGTTGTAGATCACAACAAAACATCTGATATTATCCCCAAGAAAGGACCGTGGCAGATTACAAAGAATTCTGTGGCTGAAAAACAATTTCTTAGCTTTTAAACAACCACAAATTCTTACGGAGGAATGAAATAAAAGTCATAAACAGAAGTGGTGGCTAAAGAGTTTCCGCATTAAATTTGCGCAAAAACAAATTTGCATTGCTTATATTTTTCCATTACTGACTTTTATTACATTTTCCCCCATAGAATCTTCCCAAGAATTCCTTGGCTGAAAGATAATTTAGATTTTAGACAACAACATCTTAGAATCTTCCCAAGGATTCTTTGGCTGAATGACAATTTCTTAGAATCTTCCTAAGTTCTTTGGTTGAAAGTAGGGATGCACCGAACCCTTTTTTTTTGGGTTTGGCCAAACCTCCGAACCCACCCAGCAGGATTCGGGTGAATCCCAAACCGAATCCAAATTAGCATTCGGATTCGGTTTGGCTGGGACCGCAGATCCGGTTCGGCCAAATCCCTAACCGAATCCAGGGTTCGGTGCATCTCTAGTTGAAAGACACATTCTCAGACTTTTTCCCAAAAAAGTATTTGTCTGAAAGCTAAATTCTTGAAGTTTTCCCTATGAAAATCTATTTTTCAAAAAGACAAAAGTCGGTTCCCAGACTTGACGGGAGAAAAGTTCTAAATCCAAAGTCCATTTATAATATTTGGGGCTTCTGGTGAAATTTCTGAGTGAACATGAACATAAATTGTAGGAACATGAGGAATGTACATAAATTAAAGAAAAAACGTATTTGTTGATGCAAAATCTATTGCATTATAATAATGTTGCATGAAAAGGAGAGAAATAATCTAAGCAACTTCTTTCTTGGTCTTATTTATTTATTTTGTATGTTTTTATTTTTTTAAGTTTAACCTTCCTGTTTCCTGGTTGGTTCCAGCCAGATGGTTTGAGTATACCCACACTTGTATATTGCCATTTATTGTGATTTTATAAGACAAAATTGCCAATAACTGACCAGCCATCTAAACCATAAAGCGAAGTTAATGTTAAAATGACTCCTACGTGACTTGCTTGTAAAAAACTAATTTGCCAATGAATGCAATCAGAACTGAAAGCAATGTGTTTTATATAGGAGCCGCTGAAGAAGATAAGCCGTTCTTGTCTACACCTTCAATGAAATTCAACCGCAGTCTCTCTGTTCCCAGTTCTGAAGACATTCCTCCGCCTCCTACAACTTCTGCCCCCGATCCTCCATATAACACTGCGCCCTCACCTTCACCAAGAGTTAGTCCAGGAATAAGATCAAACTTTAATCAAAGTGGAGATGTAAGAGATGTAAGAGATGTAAGAGATGTAAGAGATGTAAGAGATGTAAGAGATGTAAAGATGTACTCCCCATCTATGCGTCAGGATACAAGTATGTATGACCAGCAAATGATGGAGGCATCGCAGAAACGAGAAAAAATGCAGCTTTACCACCAAGACTCTGACCAAGGAAATGAAGAACAGATTCGCATGGGCATGGCCTCACCAGCAAATATGAGAAGCTGGAGGTCTCAGGCACAAGAAATCCGTTACTTTAATCTTCCTGCCAGAGCTGCCAGTACAGCAATGTATGTTCCACCAAAAGCAATGCATCGGAAAGGACAACTAGTGAAACAGGTTAAAGTGGAAAATGAACAATTTGAACAGCAGCAGCAACAGTTACAGCAGCAACTGCAACAGCAGCAATACCAGTCACATCACCAGCAGCAGCAGCAGCAGGTCACAAAGTCCCATGAAAAAAGTTCTATTCCTATCCCCACCATTATTATTAAAGCTCCCTCAACTAGTAGCAGTGGGCGGAGCAGTCAAGGTAGTAGCATGGAGGCAGAAAACCAACCAGAGCCAGTCCCAATCCCAACTCTACCCCCAAGTGATAATATGGATTTTACTAGTCGCTTTGGAGCAGCAATTGTTGGTGCAGCACGGCGGGACCGTGAATGGTTTAATGAGGCCCGACGAAAGTCAGCTCTCTTTTTGTCCACAGATGAAGATACAGAACCCACGCCGGCTCCACGACTAAAGCATTCCAAATCTATTGATGAGGGTATGTTTTCTAGTGAACCATATATGCACCTCCCTGCAAATTTTGGAATTCCTGTAAACAGAGACATTACTGGTGGATACTCTTACCAGCCCAAAACTGGCAAGTCATATGGTTCTAGTACAACCAGCGCTTTTAGCACAGTATGTTCTACTTTTATACCACAGCTGCAGTCTAGTTCCAGTCCACTAACAATGTCAAGTGTGAATCCAGCAGGGGGAGTAGTAACCCCACTAATCCATCCCTTAACTGGAAAAATTTTAGATCCTAGCTCTCCACTTGGTCTTGCTTTGGCAGCAAGAGAAAGAGCTTTGAAAGAGTCTCAGCAACATAGCAGAAATGAAATAGAAGAAAGGAAGTCTCGTCCGTGCTCACCTAGGTTTGTGGAGCAGCAAAAGTCGTCAATTGACTCCCAAAGCAGCCCCACACACCGACGTTGGGATTCTGCATCTGTTAGAAAAAAGGAGATTGATTACAAGTCTTGCATGATGAATACTGGAGGGGAGAGAAAATCAGATGAGAGCTCTGGACACCGATCACCTGCTCTTTTGTTACTGCAAGGTGTTGAACAAGGTAAAGCTTGGGAGAAAAGGGCTGACGGGCAAGAAAAGATAGAGCTTCATGTGCGTTTCATGGAGAACTCCACTCATAAGGAAGAAGAAGAACAAAGTAAGGTAGCCATGGTCAAAGTAAAACATGAGAGACCTCCACCAAGCCCCACAGTTAATCACCCTACAGTATCTAGCACAAACTGTATGACACATGAATCCAGTTCCAAAGAGAATGGCCTTCCCTTGTTAGTTTTACCACCACCAGCCCCATCTATTGATGTTGATGATGATTTTCTGTTTACAGAACCCCTCCCACCACCCTTAGAATTTTCAAACAGCTTTGACAAGCCCGACTCTCCTCCAGGAGTATCTAGTGGAGTTAATACACTCCCACCACCTCTGCCTCCAGCCCCTCCTGACTCCGGCATTACCACTGCATTAGACTCTACAACTTCTAGCCTCACTTCTTATGATAGCGAAGTAGCAAACCTAACCCAGGGGACACCAGAACCCAAAGAACCTCATGTTAATTTTTCATCTGTTGTTTCATCCATTCAAATACCAGCTTCGGACACCATAGAAACTGTGACTGACTCTGGCATTGAAGAGATTGACAGTCGAAGTAGCAGTGACCACCATCTCGAAACTATTAGTAGTGTATCTACATTATCAAGCATGTCAGGTCTGTCAACAGAAGGAACTGAACTTTTGGACACCTACATAACTTATCTGGATGGGCAAGCATTTGGTGCTGAAAAAGCTGTCCTTCAAAACAAGATCCGGACCCGGACATTCCCAAGTAGAACCCCTGGGCTACTCAGGGATCCCATTACTGCCACAAGTACCACCATATCAATTTCCCCCTGCACAGAAAATGTCTTTACTCTTACTCCCTCACAGGGGCCATCACTCATTGCTCCTTCAGAATCCACAAAGGACAGTCAACGTAAATCTCCCACTCTTCCATGGGAGGACTATTCTCAGGAGAAGACATCTCCTGTCTCAGCTGGTAAACCTACCATGATCACAGAACTAAGCTCAAAACTCCAGCATATGAGTGGTGTTTCATGGTCCAGGTCTCCAGAATCAGCCGTGGCTTTTACACCAGAGAGACCAACTTCTTTGCAAAGGCACAGGTACTTCTATGCTGTTTTATAAATGATTGCTTTAACTTGATATTTTATGGTTTAAATCAGGTTTCCCATTGATATGTTTATTGATTTATCTATATTAAATAAACATATTCTGAGCAACTTAACAAATTGGGAGAGTTACAGCGTTTGCAAAATATGCACATATTACCGCTGTATCTTTAGTGTAATGAGATATGGGTCAAAAAATTGAAATGTGCATTGTGGACCAATATGTCTTTGTCATAAAGCTACATGACAATGCAAGAAAAGTGTTGAAGCCACTTACCTGAGTAATGACCATTTATATTTACATGTAAGAAGGTCCAGATCTAGATGCACCTAACCCCTTGAACAGCTTAAAAAAAAAAAAAAAAAAAAAGAGGCCAGTGAAACATATACAGGTATTTCTGATCTTTTCAGTAAGCCTACTGTTATAGACATGGAACTTCTTGGCCAATGTGGGATCAAGAACTTTTGGGGAAATCTCTTTGTGGAATTCATTCAATTGTGCTTATTTAATATAGTTTTTAAACCTATGAAGGTATTTAGCAGCCATTCGGCAGTGGGAAAACACTGCAAATAATATTGGTTGCCCCAGTGTGTACTGTATGTAATATAACCTTCTACTGAAAAAGCGATTATTTGTACACCCTAAAAAATATGTTAATATAGCAGGACCTAAATATGGCTTCTCACAATTACCATTTGAAATGTACTAACTATCCAGTGAAGAATATCACCAAATTTTTATGGCTTTTATTACATTTCCTTGCAAGTCTCTTTTTAATCTTTTTACCCTAAACTTTTGTAATCCCGGATTATAAATTTCCTTCCTTCCTCTATAAAAGTACAACAGACAGGGCATACGCAGGCATAAATATTTCAGTCTGCCATCACTGTAATACATATACCCTCAATTAATGGAATTAAGTACAGGTATGGGACCTCTTATCCAGAATGCTCGGGACCTGGGGTTTTCCGGATAAGGGATCCTTCCATAATTTGGATCTCCATAACTTAAGTCTGCTAAAAATCATTTAAATACTGAATAAACCCAATAGGATTGTTCTGCCCCCAATAAGGATTAATTATATCTTAGTTGGGATCAAGTACAAGGTTCTGTTTTATTATTACAGAGAAAAAGGAAATCATTTTTAAAAATTTGAATTATTTGCTTATAATGGAGTCTATGGGAGATGGCCTTTCCGTAATTTAGAACTTTCTGGATAAGGGGTTTCCGGATAATGGATCCCATACCTGTACTGTAATCTAAGTACTTTTGTAATGTACAAGTTATATTATTACAAGTTTTGCTTGTTTTCTTGATATTAGCAGTCTTTAAACTGCTGATCAAGTGAATTTGTTACACAGTGCCACCTGCTGGTCATTTTGCCAACTGACTGAAGTAAAAAAAAAAAGGTTATTGAAGGTTGGTTTGCTTAGAACAGACCACTGATGTCCAGCAGGTGGCACTGTTGTTAACAATTCATTATATTAGCCGGTTAAAAACTGCTTGTATCATGAATAAAGAGAAACACTATGTATTTTTACATTTATTATTTATTAAAAAGATACTTATCTGGATAGAATGCTATCTCCAGAAAATGTATAATAAACAATAAGAAAGTGAATGCACAATCTTGGCTGAGCCAAGTATGCCATAAAAGCCTCACTCTATCTCTCCATTGAAACAAGAATAGACTGTTAAAAGAGACTGTTACACGTAAGGCCTGTGTGTAACAAAAAACATGGCAGGAACTGCATAGTTATAAAACTATAACATCCATCATTATCGTTAGGCATGCCTGATATATCTTTCTCTTGATTTATACGTCTCTGAAAAACTGTAAGGAACACAATAAACATTATTTCTGTTTTGTAATTGTCATTTTTCATAGGATAGTTGATGATTCTTCGGCATCTTTGATTTCTTCTAAACCAGTAAGCAGTATGTTTCACAACTGGCCCAAGTCTCCCCAGCCGCCTTCAAAGCATCCCAAAAGTGTGGACTTTGATATTCGCCCTTCGCTGAGACGAGCACCCAGCCCTTCAGCTTTACCCACAGAACACAAAATAAGCCCAACACCCCGCCCTTCGTCTCTCCCAATCCTGCCTTCAGCCCCTGTTTACACAGGGGTCTTTGACCTGAGAGGCTCCCCAACAGCTGGAGGTGAGTCCTTTCCCAGCTTCCAAACAGGCAGTCGGTCTCTTTCCCCCACGCATTTTATTCTACCCCCTACAGAGAAGCCCTTTGCTTCCAAGCCTGTTCACTTCTGGACAAAATATGACGTAGCCGATTGGTTGGACTATTTAAACCTTGGTGAACACCGAGAACATTTCCTAGACAATGAAATTGATGGTAGCCACTTACCTTCTTTAACCAAGGAGGACTACATTGACCTGGGGGTGACCAGGGTCGGTCATAGAATGAACATTGAACGTGCTCTGAAATTCTTCATAGAGAGGTGATCTGAAAAAAGAATCTTTTGATTCATAGTTCTTACATTTCTGCATTCATCTATTTTCCCTAAACTAAAGCGGTTCATGAAGGGAGGCATATCTGAATGTAATATGAAGGTAAAACAAAAGCAAAAACTAACAAAAATACAAAAAAAACAAAGACTATATAAATTATTATTATATATATATATATTATATATACGTTAACAACAATGCACAGAATTTTCATGAAATGATTGATTCACCAGCTGCTTCTTTTACACTATGGGGCAAGGAGGCTTCAATGTGAGCTGTGACATACACTCAGTTTTTTGGGGGGCACTGATGGGAATCGAATAGCAATGCTCTCATTTCATGTGCCCTGGTATTTCTGTTTCTGCACATTTACCGTCAACATAGAATGTACGAGGAAGGCAGAACATGAAATATGGCAGACAGGGAGAAAAAAAGAAAAAAATCATTTGAACATATGAGCAATGAGTGGATTGTGGGCAACAGAACAGAGAATCATAAGCCAAGTCTTCCCCCGAAATGTATGTCTAAATTGAGAAAGCGGATAAAATAATATCACGGTAATTCAACATGTAACATCAAGTTGCATTAGAGAATTAGTCAGTATATATATATTTCCTTGGCTGGACTGCAACCCGTTCCTAAAAAAGGAAACACGGAGTGTTTTACTTGTCGTCATCTTGCACTGCGACATCATGGTGATCCATGAATGGGCATTCTTATTGTCTATATTAAAGCAAAAATCCTATATATATATATATATATATATGCAGCCAAAATATATATATATATGACAGCAGCCAAGTGATTGTTTGTTTCAAAACAATTTCAGTATTACTGGGGAAAAATAATGATTGTAGCTCAGGATGTTATTATTTTTTTCTATAAGAAGGGAAATGTGAGCCAAGGTGTTTTGTCTATGTAAAAATGGATACAAAGGTCTCAAGCTGGAAGGGCAATGACACATTGCCAATAATGAGTGAGGATTAGCTGTAACAGGGATGATTAACCTTCTTCCTCTTTCAAAGACAGCAGTGATGGTTGTCTCATTACTTGTTCTATGGACTGAGTTCTCTCTTTCTCTTTAGCCAAAGCCGAATGACCACTGTGCTGTTGTGCCTGAGGATCTCACATTCCTTCTAAACTCAGACGCAACATTGTCATTGTTTTATTTCTCTCCCACCTACATTGATTTATTTCTAGGACTGTAGCTAGGCACCACGTGCACACGTAGGACCTTCTGCTGTTCCATGGGGAATATCGCTGAGGTATTCCATTGTGGGTAGATATTAGAAATATATAGCCTTACTTTTTTGTTGTTTTATCAATTGCTTGTGTGTTTTAATAACTGTGGACATGTATGACTATGATGATACTGCAAAAAGTTCTTGAGTGACAAGAGAGAAATGTAAAAAAAACAAACAAGAGATTTAGCACATGGGTATATTAGTTGTGTCTTTCCATAGAACAGGGGTAAACACCCCGTGATCCTTAAAGATCAACAACATCTGGAAGGCTGCAGGTTTCTCTACCCTGCCATAGATACTTTAACACTTTCATCAGGAAGGTCCAAGCTGGCGCTATCTGGCTTTCAAACTACAGCTCCTGTCTTGGACATCCCTGGGTAATCATTCATTTGCATGCAGTCATACTCAAATCTGGATACAATATTGATGGAAGTTAAACCTACTTTTGACTATGGTGTTTCTTCTCTTTAATTGGAGTAAAGCAATAAAGGCAAACATGATGCACACAGACTGTGTATAATCATGAGCCATGGTCTGCCTGGTCCAGTAACCCTTACTAATCGATAAAAAGCATCTATTGTCCACAGTACATGCAAAAAACTGATAGAATGTAATAGGTTTAATGGCTTGGACCTCAGCCTTTGTCAAAAATATATACCATTTAGCAAGTGGCGTCTTCATATATTGGCTTTAGATGGAACAGACCTTGTGGTGCATCAGGGGCATAGAGCACTATTTTTTTAACTGGAAAAATGTAGCTCTGTGTAACTGTATTTATCAGATGATTTTGTTGCCTCTGCTTCATCAGTATGTCTCAACAGTCCCTCTAGTTCAGGCCAGCTAGAAGATGGTTCTACAACTACTAAAACAGTGTAGGGTCCTCCTCTATGGCAAGAGTCCCCTGCTGTTGTTCTGTGAATTTAAAGCTACATGTACTATTTTATTCTTAAATATCATATTAACAATTTGTTGGTGCCCCCATCCACTGCTTTTGGAGAGAGCCTAACCCCCCCAAGTCTGAAATAACTGTTTTGAAGTCAAATAACTAACATTTACATACTAGATATTCCTATGATCTCCTTATTATTTGGGAGTTTTATTAAGAAGAGAGAATATATGCCTTTTAGTCTGTTTATAGAAGAGGACATTTATCTTTTAATGAGCAGGTGTTGGGCCAAAATTAAAGTGGTCAAAACACCCCCCTATAGACTTACATTGTAGTCACCTCTACAAGCTCTTTTCATTAAAACTACAACATAGTTCTATGGTGGTCTTGCTGTGCTTTAACACATTATTTATGGGCTGCTTAAAGAACAAAGAAAGGCTAATTTGCTGGAGAGGTTCCAAGATGTTAGACACCCCCTGAATTGGCTAATAAATTCCATATACATATTTATCAGTTGTGAATCCACCCCACCTACAGCCTTTTCCTAAGCTCATAGCCTTTAGAATCAGCCTTTGCATATTTAGGGGAAAATGAGGTCCCTACAAAATTTTAGTCCAATATCACAGTAATATAATCCCTAATGTTACTGTGTAATTATGACAACACCCTACTAATTAACCATCAAGCCCATTTCCCTGACCTAAGGGCTGTGTTAATATTTATGACTTTTCTATTGCTCTGCTTGTAGGGGAGGGCAATATTATTCTAGTTAAAAAAATATAAAATGAAAACAAACAAAAAAATGTAAAAAACTGTCTTCCAGATGATAAAAGAAATAGTGACAATTGTTCGTATGTTTATTTTTAGGTACTTCTACAGAAGTGTAAACACCTATATTTACCTACTTTGTGTCCTCGACACAAAGTGCTCAGGGCTAGAACAAACAAACCAATCAGAACATTACACTGTATCCACATGGCTAGATCAAGTAGCCTATCAGAGCATTAGAATATTGTACATTTTTAGCCTAGTTGAGCCAAATACCAGTATTTATATTCAACTTGTTTTGTGCTCTTCAAGATTTATGAATACTCACAAGCCCCTTAATACCATTCTAGACTTTAAAAGTTTCTTTTCTTCTGATTTTTCACGTCCAGAATATTTTTATTTATTTTGTATATAAAAATCCGCATCCTCCACCAGCTATTGAATGAGGTTGGACATTGTCGGAATATAATTGGAAGTTTATAGTTGTCAGTGGCGTGCCAAAGGCTGTCTGTGCCAGCTTTATTATGTATATAGGTAGTCACTGACATAGATTTATTTATTTTTAACAAAGGTTTACCTATGGTTTTTGATGATTTGAATACTTTGGTGCCCTAGGTGTTAGCACATTCACTTGGAATGGCAATGAATAATGATTGACACTTGACTGATACATTCATGAATTTGTTGTTAAGAATTTAATGGGGTTATGTAATAAAAGGCACTAAGTTTGCCCTGGATTAATAACCATAGCAACTAATCAGCAGGTAGAATTTACTGGTCACCTGTTTAAAAGCAAACTTCTTATTGGTTGCTATAGGTTACTGCTCCTGGGCAAACTTAGTGCCTTTTATTACATATTGGTTATGTGTTTCAATTTGTGTTCCAAAGAAGGAATGAGGGGGTGCAACTATTCTCTATATTATTTATATGATAATAAGTAGGACCAAAAGTTATGGATTTTTTTTAGAACGCCATGTAATACTGTATATTCCATTACGGAACAATAATGTAGGTTTAGACTTGGTGTCTAACCACCAAGCTAATGAACCAGTATTCCCAGTATTGTTAGGACCTATGGTTTAATGGCGTTATGTAAGAAGTGGTAAAGGAAAAAAATAAGTGCAACATAGTAACATAGTAACATAGTAAGTTGGGTTGAAAAAAGACGTAAGCCCATCAAGTTCAACTTTAATGCCTATATATAACCTGCCTAACTACTAACTGATCCAGAGGAAGGCAAAAACCCCATGTGAAGCCTCTCTAATTTGGTGGAAAAATTCCTTCCTGACTACAAGATGGCAGTCGGACCAGTCCCTGGATCCCATGAGCAATTTTTTCCTTTTTACTTCATCTTACACACATATAGCAACTCAACAGCACCAGTAAAAAAACCTTTCTGAAAAAGCTAATTTCTGATGAAAAATTATGCCACATTCAATCAAAATTCACAGTGTAATAAACTAATCAACAGCTTTACATTGTGAAATGTGTTTTATATTAATATTTTTATTCCTTTTTATTATGTTTATGTCTTTTATTACACACCGCCCTATGAACTGAATCCGTATGAACATATTAAGAACCATAAAGCAGAGTCTTAAGGGGCAAATGTAATAAAATTCAAATTTAAGTTTTCCAAAACTTGAGGTAACCAAACCCTGGCAAGCTTTTGTTAAAGTCAATGGGAGATGCACAGAGTACTGTATTTGTATATGACCCTTCTTATCTGCTTGCATCAAGCATACTCACCATTTGCTGTGGATCAACAATTTGCAGCAACTCACCATACTTACCAAAAATCGAATTTTCGCATTTTGTTTTTCAAATTTGAAAACCTCAATTGAATCTTGAAAACCTATCATCCTTCAATTTAAATTTTGAATTTTAGAAACTCAAATTGAAAAATAGCTTAAATTTTGAAATTACAATTCCCATTGACTTCTGCTTGAGCTTATCTGCTTTTAGATTAGGGATGCAGGAATCCAGGATTCGGTTTGGTATTCGGCCAAGCTTTGGCCTTTTTCTGCAGGATTTGGCCAAATCCATGGTCCTGGCTAAACCGAATCCAAATACAAAAAATCACGTGACTTATTTTAACATAAACACATAAATTGAAAAATTTTCAGCACGTGGCGACATTTAACCTTTCCAAAATATACATATGATAATTAGGATTTGGATTCGGGGGTTCGGCAGAATCCAAAAAAGTTGGTACATCCCTATTTTAGATGCTGGGGGTTAGGGGGTGCGGTGGGGGCCCCTGTGGGGGTTGTGGGGGGACATGGCGGGAGCACCTTGGAGAGTGTGGGACCAGGGCTGGAACTAGGGGTAGGCAGAAGAGGCAGCTGCCTAGGGCGCAACGATTGAGGGGCGCCAGGCAGGAGCCTCTCCTGCCTACCCCTAGTGCTACTTTGTCATTGCCTCCTCCGCTTGTCATTAGTGGCAGAGGAAATGACCGATCTAATCGCCCCGCCCCCCCTGCACCGCCTCCTGTGCTTTGGGGCGCATGCGCTGTTCGGGGGGGTGGGGAGGTGGGCGGAGTTGGCCGACCGGGTTGCCTAGGGCGCTTGGCCCGCCCCTGGTGGGGCCCCTGGGGAGGTAGCCCCAGTGGGCCCTGCACCCCCCAGTCTGACCCTGGACACTTGTAACTCATAGAAACCAGTCCCCAATTAGCAAGTACAGGTATAGGACCCGTTATCCAGAATGCTCGGAACCAAAGGTATTCCGGATAAGGGGTCTTTCTGTAATTTGGATCTCCATACCTTAAGTCTACTAAAAAATCAATAAAACATTAATTAAACCCAAAAGGATTGTTCTGCCCCCAATAAGGATAAATTATATCTTAGTTGGGATCAAGTACAGGTACTGTTTTATTATTACAGAGAAAAGGGAATCATTTAACCATTAAATAAACCCAATAGGGCTGTTCTGCCCCCAATAAGGGGTAATTATATCTTAGTTGGGATCAAGTACAGGTACTGTTTTATTATTACAGAGAAAAGGGAAATCAGCTTTAAAATCCTAAATTATTTGATTAAAATGGAGTCTATGGGAGATGGGCTTTCCGTAATTCAGAGCTTTCTGGATAACGGGTTCCCGGATAAGGGATCCCATACCTTTATAATAATAAAAGCAAAAAACTTGAGTTGGTTGATATAGGCTACTGCCCTGGGGTCTATTGGTCCAATGCTAGCAAATGAGCTCTACAGAAATACTTTGTCCTAAATTCTGCCAAGATATGAGAACTTTCATTGGTTAATGATGTGACATGTTCACTTGTGTTTTATAATGAAGGATCTATTATTGAAATATTTTTTCAAAGTATCTCATAATATTCATTGTGCAAGCAATCATTGTATTTAATGTTCCCTAGAGAATGTTGGTACCTTTATTTTAGACAGAAAAAAAAAGCTAACGTGTATAAGTGATCTCCGGAGGGCGCTGTGGTCCCTGGAGCAGAAGAAGTTTGCAGACACCTTGTAAAATTTTCAAAGAATATATTTTTTTAGTCAGTTAAGTTATTAAAATTGTGCTACTTTTCCTGTCCTTTACATAATGTACTTAATTTATTTCAGTGAGAAATGGTTCTGCTATAATTCTATAAGGGAAAGTAATGCAATGTAAGTAAATACACAAAAAGTGCTTATCTATTCGCTTTTTGCAATCTACTGTCTTTTTAATGAGCCCCTTTTTCTTTACCAACTCCTGCAACGCAAAGTCAGCAGTTCAGTCATAATTGCATTGAAATGGAGGCAGTCTAATCAGAATCCTCTACATAGGGTGCCCCCTTGCCAGCTCTGTACTGAGCTCTGGGGGCATAAAGTAGCATCCCTGATCTATATTTGGATGACTGTAGATCCCCTTCCCCCATAGAGTGTAATTGTCAGTGATCCGACTGGGACGCAATACTTACAATAAGTTACTTACAGTACAATAAGTTCACTAGTACAAGATCTTGTTTATTCATTGATAATGTGAAGTATTTAAAAGCGCTTCTTCAAGTGACAAAAAATTGTCCAAATCATTAATCCTCAGTTGAAATTTACAATTAGGAATAGTTATTTAGACGGACCAGCTCAGTGCTGGCTACTATGTTTGTCACTGAATGGTGCATTGGCAGAGATGGGGTGCTTATGGTAAAACCTCCACCCAGTCTCAGCCATTGCTTCTTTCATTCAGTGGGAAAGATATTTACATTGTATTAGCCTTTGATATACTTATACAACTTGATTTTTCCCCTTTGGGCCCTCAATATAATAAAATAATTAAGGTACAAGATATATTGGGGCCAGATTCAATTTAGTGAAAAAAAGGTTATCACGTGGAAACTGATGGACGAGATTCAATTTAAGATGCAATTCAATTCAGAAAAATGTATTTCATGGTATATCACGTGAAAAGTCTATTGAATATTAGAATAAGAGGAGTCAGATCTCCATTATTCGACCATTGGTCTCATGAAAGATCGTTCCCACCTTCCACTGACGTTCAGGGCTGAATTGTCAGATATGGAGGTAGAAACAATAGAAATTCTACCTCCACCTGCTGATTCAGTCCTGAGCCAATGCTTGGGTGCTTTCAAAGGCGCCCAATCAAAATCTTTTAACCTGGCTGATCGACGAGACAACTGATATCCGCAGCCTGTTGTGATATCGGTTGCCTCTCCAAGCCACCATACACGCACCGAATATTGTACGAAATGAGGTTTTGTACGATAATATCGGTGCGTGTATGGCCGGCTTTACACCACGGATTTGTTTCCTAAGAATACTAGAAAAAGTGACTCATTTATTTCACTGAATTGAGAATATTTCCAGGAAAAAGTTATTCTGCACTTACCAAAACAATAGAGAAAATAAGGTAGGTTCGGTATGCATTGTGTATGGACGTTGCCTAGATACAATGCATGCTACGCTTTGTCCTTCTAATTAGAGCCTGCCATTTTATGTCTTACACAGAAAAACAAAGGCATCATTAAGGTAACAACAGGCTACAAATCAATGGTATCATAGCAAGGCAACACTAAACTGGAGATAGAAATGAAAACAGAACGATCACTTGAATCATGGGGCTCCTGAAAATCAAAGATAACACCAATTCAAGTAACCCATAGCAACCAATTAACTTCACAAAGGATGCTAAATGCTTCCCGGCGAATTCGTTGCTGTGTGTTACTAGACCTGGTTTAGTCTATTCTGTCTCTTTTATGACAGTACACCGGTGGTTGCTAGACTTTTTCAGTCCAAGCCCCATTTGAAGGTCCAATTCAAGGCTAGCTCATAACAAGATACAGAAAAAATATTGGGATATCAATTATTCAGCTGTAGTTTAAAGGGCAGTAAATATATTTCAGCTTCAAGTTGGACTTTCAAGTGTATGTAAGAGCAAAATAAGCACTCTCCCCAAATACCAACCAACATAACCTGTAACTTGTAGTCTTTCAGACTGTGGCCTCCTCTTAGTCGGGTCCAGCTGGACATTTTTGGAACCACTGCATTATCCTCATGTATAAAAAGAGTTGAAAAGAGTAAGAGTTTGGTAGAGTACATAGTCATACCCACCAACATTCCTCACTTACAAAACCCAACATTTTTTTCAATAACTTACTATTGATAGCTGTGACATAATCATAGACTTGACAATTAATGTTCATGTTTTTACTCTGGGGAGAATATAATTAGTCAGAAAATAACTAAATAGCTAGAAAAAGGTCTATGAGGATTTTCATTCATCCAGGTCATGTCAAATACGGTATCTAGTAGAACTAAGTCAGAAAACCCAGTTGCTTTACACTTAATTCTACTAGACAATAGGGTTCATGTTTCCTATGAGATCAAACTGGGCTACTTGCCTGTTTAAAATGAAGTTATTTTCAGTCAGCTACAAGTAGTACCTATTAGTGATGAGCAAATTTTTTCGCCAGGCATGGATTTGCAGCGAATTTCCGCATTTCGCCATTGGCGAATTGTTTTGTGAAACCTCCGTGAAAATTCGCTGCGGAAAAATTTGTCACATAGAATTTTTTTTGACGAGTGCCAAATTGGGCGCAGTCGTTTCAAAAAGGGCGCGGTCACATAAAAAAAGTCGCGATTGCATAGAAAAAGGCGCGGTTGCGTCAAAAAAGCACGGACGACAAAAAAAAATAGACACGGGTGACCAAAATAGATGCGGGCAACAAAAAAGATGCGGCCGACAAAAATAAAATTGCGCAACAAATGCGTTTCGCGAATTTTTTGCCGTTTCGCGAATTTTCTTGCCGTTTCGAGAATTTTATGGCAGAACGGGACAGATTCGCTCATCACTAGTGCCTATGTGTATGACTTGCGTAGCCTGGCATGGTCCTATCTGATGTAGCTGTGTCTACTGAGGGGCTATGTGCTCTCTGCAGAGCTTGGTCATTCAGATGTTGATGGCAGGTCAGGGTGTGCCAATGGTTTAACTGGTGTAATGTCTAATGAGTTTAACAGATATCACCGTAGATGTTGCAGGAAGGCTTGGCACCGAGGGTCCATTGTTCTGCTTATTTGCCAGCACAGGTTTCAGGACATCCATACTTTGGTGTTGCTTAAATCAGAAGGCTACATTTCATAATGGAGCTGTTCCGGGGCTACAGTTCCAAGGATCCACTTCACCAGTTTAGTGGGCAAGTTGAGTATTTGAGCTCTGTAGTTGCTGGGTTGCCCATCCCTACTCTATAGTCCAGTTTAACATCCCCATTACATTCCAATTACTGTTTATTTATGATGCAGCAACACTGTAATCCTGCGCAAACATTATCTCTCTCTTTCTAAAAGTGCCTCTGTCTGCTCCTGATATTAATTATCTCAAGCAAAAAAATGAAATAAAAAGAGGTATTCCAGAGATGTTACTACAGCAACGAGGATTGTAGCTTCTAGCTAGGCAATGTTTAGCTTCACAGCAGTGTAACTCATTGTCCTTTCACTGTGCCTGAATGCGCTGCTACAGTACAGAGGGGAGGCTTGCTGCCTGCTTAATTATCCAAGCATTCTTCAGGCTGCTCTACTTATCCCAGAAACGTACATCTGACTAAGGCAGAGGCATTTTGCCAGTAGCCAGAAATGCATTTTGTCATGTCACAGGAGCTAATGGGAATGACTAGTGATATCATTGCTTTGATGTTGATCTACAAACCCTAGCAGGTTCCCCTAAAGGATAATTAAACCTTTCAAATAAGTGAATGTGGAATTGATGAGAGTGTTATTCAAAGCACTTTTGCAATTTATGTTTATTATTTTTTTTAAAGATTTCCGTCTTTTAAGGCAAATATGCACTCAATATGATATATTGTTACAACAGCGCCACCTGCTGGTCGGTTTCCAACCATGTTCCAGTTGAGGAAGTTGTCAGAAGGAATAAAGAGGGCTGGTCTGATGCTCTTCTGATAGGAAAAAAATTAGAAACCTCAGATAACTTTACTCACATTCCTACCAGAAGAACATCAGACCAGCCCTCTTTCTTTCTCCTGAAAAGTTCCATAATTACTTATTTTAAAGGTTTACTTTGGCCAAATCAGACACAATACATAGTTAGGAATTGGTGGCAGGGGAAAATTTATAGCAGCACTAAAAACAGATGAGCGTCTTTTGCGAAGACATTCTGATATTCAGCTTGTATCCAGATGCAACCACCCATATGTACTTCTTATATCAGTATGGCTTCCTTTTTGATTTAAGTCTGGTTAAGATTAGTGATGAGCGAATTTTTTCGCCAGGCATGGATTAGCAGCGAATTTCCGCATTTCGCCATTGGCGAATTGTTTCGCAAAACCTCAGAGAAAATTTGCCACGGAAAAATTTGTCACATGTCAAAGAAAGTTGCGGTTTGCGTCTAATTGGACGCAGTTGCATAAAAAAAGATGTGGGTGACAAAAAAGTTGCGTGACAAACACGTTTCACTGATTTTTCGCCGTTTCGTGAATTTTACATTGAAGCGAAACAGGACAGTTTCGCTCATCACTAGCTAAGATGGTTAGCTAGAATTTTGTTAAGCTGTCAGAAGTATTTTGTTATGTATGTTGTTAATTACTTCCTGTTTATGCCCTTCTCCTATCTTATTGTGGCCAAATAGGGTCGGACTTGGCTGGACGTGGCAAGACCGGATCTCTTTAACTGCTCCCCTGGCCGCTGGTGTCCTCCCCTGACGCGTTTCACTTACACGCATTCAGGGGAGGATATCGGGCAGGTGGCGGGGCCCCTGCGGGGGGTACAGGGCTGCTGGGGCAGCCGCCCTGGTGGGCCCTCCACTCCCCAGTCTGATCCTTGGCCTTGATGCTTCATTAGTTCCACCGCTGTGCAGCTCTTCTCCCTCTTATCCTTAGCTATACCCTATGGCCCAGGATATTGCATATGAACCATTAAATCTTTCCAAATAAGACTTATGAACTAACCAGGCTTATCATATATGTATCTTTGCTTCACTTTCACTACGTTTCTATAAAACTGATTTCAGCCTATCAGCCACCACTATGACCATTTTATGACATCTTTAAATCCAAATTAAATGTATTAACTGTAATACCATTTTAAAGTTTTACAGGCCTAGCTAACGCTACACTATTAGAATGTGAATACAATTCTTCATAGGTAATAGGAAGCTTTTGAGTTATAATACCTCATTATTATCCCACCATATCTTACCATGTTAGAAGAAATGTCTAAAATGATTCTTGGAATATTTATTATTGTTTAAGAAAGGAAATCCCTGGTGTCCTTTGAATAGAAGCAGGGAGACCCCTTTTAATTCCAAGGTAATGTGCTGAAACCTTTATTGTATTATTGTACCTTTAAGGCTATTAGCAGGCAGGGCATTTTCTTTGCTAACACTTGGGCATTTTCTTACCAGTGGTGAAAGGCGGTCTCTAGTGATGAGCGAGTCTGTTCTGTTTCTCTTCGGCAAAAAATCCGTAGGAAAATGTGCAAAACGGTGAAAAATCCGTGAAACGCATTTGCAGCACAACTTTTTTGTCGCACGCGTTTTTTTTTTTTGCCACCACTGCGCCTATTTTGCCGCAACCGCACCCATTTTTATGTGACCACGCCCATCTGTATGATACCGCGCCCAATTTGACGTGACCACAACTTTTTTTGACACGTGATGAATGTTTCCTGCTGCAATTTTTTGCAGAAACAATTCACCAATGGCGGAAATTCACTGCGAATCAATGGCTGGCGAAAAAATGTGCTCGTTACTAGTGGTCTCTATCAGATTCAATGAAGAACAGCATGAACGACTGGGTGTTTCAATTTAATGTTTCACTGATAACATATTAAGGTCATTAATTGCATGCCTCTGACTTAAGGATACATTCAATTTACTTATAAATTCTTTATCTTCAGAGTGGCCCATATAGCGGGAAATTATAATACATTGTATGTTTGTAATGGTTGGTGGAAATGCTGCCCTCTCATTATGAGTTGGCAGGACCCCTCTTTAACTTGTAAATATGACCAAAAGTCATATCTGTGTGGCCAAATCAGCTACAGATCTGTTTATTTGTTGGTTGGGCATAAAAAGCAGATTTTGTGTGTGGGCCATCTTCAGACATAGTAATGACATTTAATGAGAATTTTACCGGGACACAAATATACCTTATCTATACTACACTTGGATGCAAGGGAAAAAAATCTATTCTATCTATCTATTTATCTATCTATCATCTATCTATCTATAAATCTATCTATCTATGTCTAATCTATATATATTAGGGCAAAAATATAACTGCTTATGAATAGATATTTTTTTACCATTGTTAAAACATATGAGGAATATTAAAGAGTAATAAAGAGAAAATGTAAATTCTCATGTTTTCTGTAGGGTAGGTTTAAAAACTCAAGGATTTTCACGGGTAACCTTCCAGGCTGCTGTTTACTGTATGTCAAAGGCACGAGGCACCTTACCATTCCTTTTGAAAGTAAGATATACCCTATAACTGTGTTCCATAGATGTCATTTTTAGAGAGAAAGCGATGTTGGAGGACATGACTTATTGTGTACCAGAACTTTTCTCCATGATGTATTTGTATACATAAAAGATGCTGCTGTGCTTCCCTCGGGTAAGGAAGTCTCCATAGTGTTGTACAGAACCATGCCATCTAGTGGTCATGGCAATGTTTAGACTGGGTTGTACCACAGAGACCTTGTCCGCACACCCTGGCACTCCAAACCTATATGCCCGGTGCACACTGCTGGAGGGATCGGCACCCTCCAAAACTAGTACAACCACAAAAAAAGCAAATGGCACTCAGGGCTGCAAACAAGGGAAAAACCCTTAAAAATTTAATTGCGGAGGTGCAACGTTTTGGGGCAACGTGACCCCTTTATCAAGCATGCTTGATAAAGGGGTCACGTTGCCCGAAACGTTGCACCTCCGCAATAAAAATTTTTAAGGGTTTTTCCATTGTTTGCAGCCCTGAGTGCCATTTGCTTTTTTTGTGAATGTTTAGACTGGGGCCACAGCCGAGGGTCTGTAGTTTGGGCAACATCAATCTTAAGCGACAAGCGAATGTGTCTCCTTTTACTTCACCGGAAAATTCACAAAACCGGAGAAAAATTTGTGCCAACTTTTTTCCTTCGCTGCAACTATTTCCAAGCAAAATACATCGTAGCCTTTGGATATGTTTTTGCAGCAATGTTTTTCTTGCAGAACACCTTGGAGTCTATGGGTGATTTTTGCACTGTACTTATTTCGCAGCTAAATTTTTCTGTATTTTTCATTCCGAGAAATTTTGCTCATCACTAATTTTTCCTTTAATTTTTATCATCTTGCCCTAATGTCCCAATTTTCCTCTGCTCCTTATTTTGTCACCAAGTTTGCTCTACACCAGGGGTGGCCAGTCTTTTCATCCGCGATCGACCAGGGTATGCGGACGTATGGCGTGAATGCGTATGTAAGCTGCATCACATTCACGCAGCACTTCCGCATCCCCGGCTTCATCGTGTCCACCAGAAATCCATGGGGGATCGACTGGAGGGCCGCGATCTACGTATTGGCCACCCCTGCTCTACATTGTAGTCTGCTGAATTACACTGTGTGCAATGCCCAGGGCAGTTGCTCCTATTTACCCCCTACTTTGCCCATAAGATGCTGTTGCTACAGGTATAAGTGGAGAATACCTTCTCTGAAACAGGCAATAAGGCAGCTGTATAATATAAATATAAAGGTATATATTTATAAAAATGTTCATTTAATACAATACGCTGCAACTTCAGTGTCTCTCTAATGGACCCTACTTGGGGTGTATTTCTCTTTCATGTAAGTGAAGATGTGCTGCTCATGACTGGAAAGATTATCATGTGACAAAATGTCCAACATGTATGTAACATATTGCCTGAAGAAATGTATTAACATCCTGCAGCCTTGTCATGTGACCTCCAGATGGACCTTTAAGTTTGCCAAACCATTTAATTTAGACTAGTGCCAAACGTGCTGAAGTGTACATACTTATAGATATAGAAACAAAATGTGTGCCAAGACTCAACAGAGTCATTTTTTATAAAATAGAGTTATTTATTATCCTTCGCATTTAACACTGTGTACAAAGAGAAATGCTCTAAAGAAAATGATTATAGAAAGAGGTTACAAACTCAAACCCGACATCAAAAAATGCATTAAGGATCTTTATATGACATATGTATAGCCTTGAGTTCAAGGCTTCATTGCCCATGTCTATAGTCAGTGGATACATAGAATAAGCTGGTTTGATTTTTACTACAGGTACGGAATACATTATTTGGATTCCATGGTACCTGAGCCTTGTTACATAAGAGTTTCTTGGATCAAAAAACCCATATTAAAAAATCTAGAAAAGCCTAAATTAAAACTATAGTAGTGCTGACGAAATGGTGGAAGTTTTAGAGATGCAGCTCCTGCCTCCTGTCCCTACATTCAAGTCTTGGTTGGACGACCAGGTTTTTCCATATAGATTTTTGATATATTGGGAGCAGGGTTTTAACGTGTGCTGGTTTTTAGAGTGTTCTGAATACTAGGACTTAGTATAAAGACCCTATACAACTCACTACCAATTAATGAATAAATAGTAGGCAGACTTGGGTTCCCCCACTTTTTTTAAAGACTTTTGAGTTTCTGATATTGCCTATCCTCATTCTTGCTCATGAAAGGGCTTAAAGATACCAGGAACATGGATTAGCATCTTTTGATTGTCCAAACAACATGTACATTCTTGTACTGTAGCTCCTGAGTGATCAGGTTGTCCAGTGATATCATCAAGTGATCAGTAGATTATTAAATTACCAAGCTATGTTGTTTGAGATCCAACCCATTAAACAAGGAATTAAAGGGGATCCAGACAAAAGTTGGTTCTTTTTACGTGTGAATACAGAGAATGAATGATTTACGCACCAAATAGTACTGCTAAGTTAACGGAATATAACATATAAGGCCTGTCCCCAAAAAGGCATATTTATATTGCCTCTACTGATCCTTATATAACGTATGTGTGGGCACCTCCAGTCTATTCCATTCATTCTACTCTTGCACATTCTGTTAGGCATCAAAGTTATTTGCAAATTAGAATTCTTTCCTGGGATGGAATCCTAGCAAGTGGAACTAACAATACTCTTTAACCAATGTAACATCTGACACACCCCAGGGTGCTGCAAAAATTCTTTTGGGGGGGGTAACCTACACATATAGTTTTAGTTGAAATGAACCTCACATTTCTCTCACATTAAGTGGCCAACTGCTTTTTATGGGGCTTTTCAGTAACAGCTGAAGATCCTTAGGGTGGTTAATTAATTTGTTTGTTATTGTAGGTTTGTTTAAAGACTAGGCCAGCTTTTAATGAGAAATCAATTTGTTTTTTGAAGATCTTCTGAGCATGATGATTAAGGAGGGCTACATTTGTGGTGGTGTGGAAATGTCTCTTCAAACTATTTTGTATTTAACGTGCATACTGTAACTATGACCCTTTAGGACGGTTTTCCTTTTTATAACAAACCAATCAGGTGCCATGCCTGAACGCTCTTCAGTTCCCATTGCAGGATGCATGATTTTGTAACTCCTTTATGACCTTACAGGCCTGCAAAGCATTACAAGGCAAGCCCAGAGCATAAAAGAGTTAGGTTTGGACCACAAAGATGGACAGCAGAAAAATTTGATAGGGCTCTCAAAAGCTTGTGAGATATTCATATTCACAAAATGATTCTACTGACAAATGCAGCCTTATTGCTGCCAGGGCTGGATGGTATTAAACTGGCTTTCATGGAAAAATGGTCAACCTCCATGTCAGCATCGAAGTGATCAGAAAGTGAGCATTGCCCTTCTCTGCCACAGAATTGATTAAGACTGGTCCATGTTGGTTTTCTTCCTTGATTTTGTAAAGCTTTTGAGAAATGTACAGTCACAAAGGAGATGAATGTCAGTGCTTGATATTCTAGACTTTACCTTATGTTATATAGTGGCATATCTACTGGAGTGTACTGACAGTTACTGAGCCTCCATTGGCAAATGCTATGAAACTGGGTTTTAGTATAGATCATTTTGTAGCTCATCTTTGGGTCATTAAAGTAAGAAAAGACAAAGAAGACATCAGAGCATGGTGTAAATTTAAACTTTTTTATATAACTGAAATTCAAAATTATTACTTAGGCTATCTTCTGGGAGATTTTATAATCTTTATTGTATGTAACGGGTATCAACAGATGGTCCTTCTGTGATTTATATGGGTTTAGCTCCCTAAAGTGGCATGCTGTCCGTATAGACCAGTATAAAGAAATATCTAAAGCTCATTATATATTGATACTGTATGCATTTCCTACATGATGCTGTGGTGAAGGTTCATTATTGAGAAGCATATGAACTGCAGCTTTCCTGTGCTTAAGTCAGTAGTTTTTTGTCTTCAAAATAATACCCTTCCATTAAAATGCCTGATAAGAGATACCGCTGTGAATCCATATGAACATGGGTTCCAAATTTTCAGACCTATCTACAAGGGTAATTATTTAAAGCCATATCTGCCAAGAGTTGACTTCTAGTTTTTTAAAGAAAGTTGGAACTTGAGGATACAGGCATAAACATGTTTAACTGAACGGAGTGTTCTCTCTTCATCGACAAGCCCCATCTTCAGTTTCCTCATCATCCTCAGCAGAGCTTGTTGGGATAGATGGTGGATGAACTTGGTGCAGCTGTGGAAGGGTTTCTGCAGAGCAGGAGCACATGTTGTTCTTTAAATGTTATCAAGAAGATGGGTGGGGAGCGTCCCTGTGCGTCTGCAAATGAATGTCAGTTATAAATGCAGCTTTTCATGGGGAGGGTTGGTGGATGAATGTAGGTCCTTCAGAAATTGTGAGGAGGACATATCTGCTGCTGGGAAGGGCTACTGAGTATAACTCACATATTCCCAGGGAAGGTTGGTAAGTAGAGCTCATCTGCTCTTTGATAGGGTCACACTGGGTGCCTGTGTTCTCTGATTGTAATAATAAAAAGTAAAAAAAATACGTGCCAACTGTTGCTTTTGTGTCTTTATTGATTTTAATGTATAAACATTCCATGGTATAGGTATACTATAGAGGGCTGGTTTAAAATTAAAGAGTTGAATGCTGAGATATAGTTGAATATTTTATTATATAGGAAATATTCAGCTGGCTTAGAATGGCTATCATTGCATGTAACTGTCATTTTGACATATGTCCCTTATGGCTTACTCCAGCAGTACATGGGCCGACTCCTCACATTCAATGCTGAGCTGTCATACAGGTATGCACAGTGCAGATTCGGAAGGGCAAGAATGATTGCATTTATTTAAATAGCAACAGGGCAAATACAAATGCTGATTGCTGAAAGAGTTTCAATACTAAGAGTTTAGAGGCATTACGCTAATCACTATAGCTATGGTTAGCCTTTACAGGTTTCAAAAAACAGCCTTTACAAGATTTGTTTCAACAACATATAAAGGGCGATTCTAGCTGCTGATAACGGTCCTGTAGACCGATTTGGCAGATTATCGACCCATGCATGGGCACTAACAACGGGCCTCCCCAACCAACATCTGGCCTGAAGTTGGGCAGATCCTGATCAGCCAGGTTTGATTTTTTGTCAGATTGGGGACCACATTGGCTCGTTGATGCGGTCCCCAAACATATGGGCACCTATACCCCCTGTTCTAATTCGATTGTTTGGCCCCAGGCCCAAATGTGCAAATTAGCCTGATACCATGCACCCATAGGTGGGGGTATTGGGAGAAGATCTTATCGTGTATGGCCACCTTTACTCTCAGTATAAACATTTGGGACTTTGTGGTGGATCAACAAAGTTTTTACTCCATTCACACTCTGTGGTGCTACTGAACACCATATTAACAGAAATGTTTTCTTCCACAGTATCAATAATGACTAATATAGGGAACACAACATAAGGATGTACCTGGCAATACAATTTTCTGCCAATTAAACAATGAAGTATTCCAATTTGAATAGTAGCATGTGCTCTTATGTTCTTACATGAATTAAAATAATAACCCACAGAGGGATCAAGCTTTGTTTAACATGGCATGTTTCATATCCCATGGATTATATGGTGCCGTGGCACAATATGTTGCAGCATTCACTGGTGTGATACTGAGCTACAGTATCAAGGTGGAGTGATATGGACACAGTGAGACATATGTCTTTATCTGTGACATATGTTCGTTCTGTAGCAGATAAAAAATAGTCATGTCCCACAAACTTAACCAGAGGTAGACAGAAGAAGAATAATTTGAAGTTGCGTACGTTTGCCTTACAAGGGAAACATTAATTTCTTCTGACCTCAAGTAATGCCTGTCTATTAATGAGTAAAGAACTTTTATTTCTACCCCCTTTTAATCACAGAAAAATTCTACTGCCAAAACAAAGATGAGTGTATAGAACCTTTCCTACTCGTGAGCCACAGTCAAATGTAAAAAGACTTGGAGAGCAACACAAGCACCATAAAAGTTCATGGAGGAGCCAAATAAAGGCTGTGATTGGCTATTAGGCAGCCTCTATGCACACTATCAGTAGGTATTTGGTAGGAAATCTTGTTTTTATTCAACCAAAACTTGCCCCCAAGTCAGGAATTCAAAAATAACTCCCTGGTTTGGGGGCACTGAGAGCAACATCCAAGGGGTTGGGGAGCAACATGTTGCCCCCGAGCCACTGGTTGGGGATCACTGGTATAGACTATCTAGCACTGTCCCACGCTCTGATTCTTGCTCTGGGCTAAACCATACAAACCCCAAGGTTAGAAAAGTGCATAACACCTTTCAGTCAAACAACACATTAATAGCCAAGCCCTCCCCCTTTTGGATGACAGCAAGAAATCCAGCTCCAAGTTCAGAAAAATGACTCCCACTGTTTTTTGGAAACACAAAAATACAACAATTTGAAGGTACAATAAGCATCAAATTATCCAACGTTTGCACCACACTTTGCATTGCTGATATTGTACCTATACTACAGGATATCCTTTTGGACACCTATGGCCTTAAACAAGACCCTGTGCCTCTGTGGGACAGCGGCACATTCTGCATAAGCTTAGTATCACTATACTAAACATAAGAAAAATAGCTTTACTCCTTGTTTAGTTATTTTTACATGAGAAAGCCTTTGACTTGTGCTAATTAAGATTATAAAGAAGAAAAAGAATAGCCACCATCCAACTTAAAAGTATTGTCATCTAATTGTCACCCCAAGATCAATGCCAGCTGTGGTGGCCATTAGTGATGAGCAAATTTTTTCGCCAGGCATGGATCTGCAGCGAATTTCCACATTTCGCGCAAGTCCCATGAAAATTTGGCACGGAAAAATTTGTTGCGCGGAATTCTTTTTGTCACGCGTCAAAAAAGGGTGCAGTTGCGTCAAAAAAGGTGCAGTTGCGTCAAAATTGGGCGAGATTGCGTCAAAATAGCCTTGGGCGAAAAAATAGCCGCAGATGACAAAAAAAAATCGCACAACAAATGTGTTTTGCAGATTTTTTGCCGTTTCTCGAATTTTATTGCCGTTTCTCGAATTTTATTGCCGTTTCGCAAAATTTATGGCGAAGCGAACCGGTTCAAATTTGCTCATCACTAGTGGCCATGTAGCAGCCATGTAGATCAAGAATTGCAGGTCTTTGCCGAAGTGTAGATGAGTGGGCAATCACCACATACAAATGTACATTAATTTGAAGAAAATTAATCACAACTGTACCGGTAATCCAACTATAAGAAATGACACAATCAGCACTTGTGTGTCGTACTGGGGTGCCAAGGGCCCACCAGAAAACCTTAGACCCGAGGCCCTCTCCTTCTCTGTTCACTCACTTTCTTTTAGTCCTTAATAACTTCCTTTTAAATACTATTATCTATACTTTCTTCCATTGCTTCTGTCTCTTTTCATATCAATGACACCTGGGTTCACCGGGTGTTTTCCTGGTATCCTGGTGGGCCAGTCCAGCACAGTTTCTAAAAGTAACGATCCGCTCGCCTGGTGAGGTCGCCAAGTGAGCGGATCTTCTCCCGCTACCCCACCCCTGGGGCCAAAAGATCGAATTATAATGACTGTTAAGGGCGCAGTCAGTTCGGGGCCGCATCAACGAGCCAATGCGGTCCCCAATCAGACTTAATCTTTTAACCTGCCCAATCGTTATCTGGCCAATTTCAGGTCAGATATCAGTCGGACAGGCCAGTCATTGCTGCCCCTACAGGGGCCGATAAGCTACTGAATCGGTCCAAGGGACTGATAGCTACAATTGGCCCGTGTATGGCCACCTTTAGAAACATGAGGCAATCTTGAGCCCTACAAAGCTGGAATTGATGACAGGGCTGAAATTTACAAACCACTTGTATTTAAGGCCAACACAACCTAGTAAGGAGCAGAAACCCCAGATACCTGAGCAAAGGAAAACCTGTGTGGTCTAATGGGCTGTCTTTCTGCCTTTTCCCGTATTGGCACTGGTACTGGTACTGGCAACCATGTTAAGGCAGTCATTAGGTCTGGTGATTGTTCTTGGCCATAAAGCATACATTGAATATAAAGCATACATGAACATTTACAGAACAAGGTGCACCCGGCGGTACTTTTTAAGTTTTTCCAAGATGATAATATGCCTTTAAAAACTGCTACACAAACTCAATGTGAGTTTTGAGAGCACCTGAGAGGGCTTTAGTTGTGTTTATTATGCCATTAATATCAGGCTCACTGGTGGGCCCTTGGTGCCCCAATTTGATACTATATTTTTTTTCTTGTTTATATCAGCAAACAGGGTCCAAATTTCATGTTCTTCTACTTGGAAGTTTTTTTGCTTGAGCCAAACCAGTGGTACCTTCATAGCAGGCCCGGACTGGCAATCTGTGGATTCTAATAAATGCCAAAGGGACTGCTGCAGACAGTCTCAGTAAGAAAAAAAAAAAAAGAAAAAGGTTAAAATAAAAATGGAAAAATAAGCAGGGAAAAGTTTATTAAGAGAAGGGACAGATAAGTGTGGCTTAGAGTCCAACCTATTAATTGATTAGCACTTCAAAGGTAAGCTACAAATTGCTTATGACGTTATTTCAAGCACCTTGATTAAAGTTAATCTTGTTCCACTGTTGAATAAAACTAAATCTCTCCGCCCCTGTATTCCCCATTCATACTGTAATAGGAGAATAATCTAACAGCAGATTTGGACAGAATGTTCCAGAATGCCTGTGCAGGAACTGTATGGTCTAAACGTAGGGAAGGAGGAAAGGGGCTAAATCTCACTGTGCAAAATTTCTTATGCAGTATTAATGTCATTCAGCCTAATCTGATTTTTTAACCCTTTAAAGAGGAAATATGAATGAAGGAAAGTAATGCCAAAGTGCTATGTTGGGTTATCACTAGGGTTGCCATCTTGCCAGTATTTAATGTCCTAGCTGGTAAAATACCAACCAATGCCGGGGCTGGTATTACAAATTTACCAGCAATGTACTTGCCATTAAATTGTAATAAGTAAATACTTAAACTTATCCGCGCTTGAACTAGTATTAATACCCAATGTGTAGAATATACTTAACAATTATCTAAAATCCAGAATGATACTCAAAAAGTGACACCCCACCAATAATGTGAAATAAACTAACGTGAACAGCTGCTTTCCTCCAAACTAATCCTCAATCAAACAAAACTATCTCAAACCAGAGTTGGCGCTCTCACAAAACAAATCACCGAGTGATGTGAATTAATTCAAACAATTTATATTTATTAGTGATTTAAAATAAAAACATATACACATAATTAATTCTAACAATAAAAATCTAGATAAAATACACCAATATACAGGATAATCCGAAATTCATTTGAGGAACTAGGGTAGATAAATGATGACAGACCTAATAATTCATGAAGTAGTTAAAATGAAAAAATGTATAAAAATTCAAGGAATCGATTTGAAAACAGCACAATAAAATTACACACTAATATGAGTAGAGAAGGTGTAAAGAACTGCATAAATACAGAGAGAAGGGATGTAAAAAATTGCACATATGCCCTATCCAAAGTTACAAGGTACAGACGACTTCAGCAGCATCTACTTATCAAATACTGCACATATGGACAAACCTGTCCCTAAGGAGAGCTAGCTTCCCTAATAACACCCAATAAGGGGAAAAAATTAGCAGAGAGGAGTAGAAGTTCTATTGAGCATGCAGCTCATAACATGTATGGTTACAAATGGCACAAAATAATTGTACTGCTATGCGTACAAATAGCCCTAGCAGTACAATTATTTTGTGCCATTTGTAACCATACATGTTATGAGCTGCATGCTCAATAGAACTTCTACTCCTCTCTGCTAATTTTTTCCCCTTATTGGGTGTTATTAGGGAAGCTAGCTCTCCTTAGGGACAGGTTTGTCCATATGTGCAGTATTTGATAAGTAGATGCTGCTGAAGTCGTCTGTACCTTGTAACTTTGGATAGGGCATATGTGCAATTTTTTACATCCCTTCTCTCTGTATTTATGCAGTTCTTTACACCTTCTCTACTCATTTTAGTGTGTAATTTTATTGTGCTGTTTTCAAATCGATTCCTTGAATTTTTATACATTTTTTCATTTTAACTACTTCATGAATTATTAGGTCTGTCATCATTTATCTACCCTAGTTCCTCAAATGAATTTCGGATTATCCTGTATATTGGTGTATTTTATCTAGATTTTTATTGTTAGAATTAATTATGTGTATATGTTTTTATTTTAAATCACTAATAAATATAAATTGTTTGAATTAATTCACATCACTCGGTGATTTGTTTTGTGAGAGCGCCAACTCTGGTTTGAGATATTAAATTGTAATAAGTAGCTTATTATCCCCCCCGCCATGCCTCTGATCTACCCCACCCCATCTCTTATCTGCTCCTTCCTAGATCCCACATATTCACCAAAACTCCAGCAGACTCAATGTTGACTGTACCAACCCCGTCCAATTGCATCATAAATCTGCCCATATAAGTCATAACTGTGCCTGCCTTTATCACAATCCGCCCCTTGGTGGCAACCCTAGTTATCCCAGGTATGGCTCACAATAACCTGATCTCTGTGCAGTAAAGTCCAAGATTTTTCATGACCAATTGTCCAATCTGTTCACATGTTTGGGGCCAGATTAGAATAATACAATGATGTGATTTTCTGCCAAATCTTTTGGAGGGCCACATCAAGCACATAGGCCTTCATTTGGACAACTCTGCATTAAAACATAAAAAAAAAGTTCCATCCGTGCATATTACATAATATAACTTATTGTACTATGATACTGGTCATACGTTTATGCATTAATATAGTGTCTAACATTTTGCCTATACTGCAGGCTTAATTGGAGTACACACCAACTGTACACAGGGTTTACAACAGTGTAAAGTAATAACTGGATAACAGCCACACATTTTAGAGTCAAGATGATGGATTAAAGCCAGTGGCTGACTATTCAACATTCTCTAAGGAAGAGGTTTGGGTAGGACCAGTCATGAAGCTTCAGTGCTATGGGTGTGCCTTGACAAGGGATGGCAGCCTTCATAAAGGGACTGTAATAGATATTGCCCAGATATTGGGCAACATTCAGCTTTTCATTGTGTAAGAGAATGCCTGGAACTCCTAAGGGCTTTGTACTATAGATTGCCAACATAATTAATTTGGGCTGAAAATACTCTATCAAATTCATCCACTTTAAATGACCGCGGTGCCAAATTAAAATAGAAAAGTACCTATACAGACCTATCAGTAAAGTAGAAATGGGTGGTCAGTAGACCTGACCACCCATTGTACTCCAGTACTACAAATTTAAATGCCTGAGACTACTCATGAAGCCCTTCTATTATGTATTGCCAACATGTGGCTCTTAAATGCATAGAGCAATGACTGAAGCCCCCAACCTATAGATTCCTAACGTGTCTGTTCTGTGGGTATAATAATGAGTAAGATCACCAGGCCCAGACTGGGACTGGGTCCTGGCATTTCAACTACACAGAGACTCAAATAGCCCCCCACCACCCCAATAAACAGTGACTGTCTATGGCATCTTACAGCAGCCCCTCTGGCATTTGCCAGGACCCACAGTTTGCCAGTCCAGCCCTGATTGGCCACTCATAAAGCCCTCTGTGCTATGGCTCATACATGTAGAACAATGATTTGGGTCACTCATAAAGCCCATGTACTGTAAATTCCCAGAATGTGGTTCTTTAATGGATGGAACAATCACTACAACCCCTTATGATATGGGATAAGCTAACTTTTTCTCCAGTACAGTTTTTAACTAGAATTGTGTGGGTTGATGCATTAAAAAAACCTGCAGACAGTATCATTATTCACTTCTTGCCTTTCACATAAAATAATGAGTTTGAAGCACTCTGCAGCTCTCCCTTGTCTATCTAAGCTACAGTATCTGGGTGCTGTGTTTGGAGGGAATTGGCATAGCAGCGAGGAGCTTTTCTAGCAAGGTAGGACAATGCATATGTTTTTACAGAACTAAAAATTCTTTAAAGGATAAGTAAGCCTTCTATTTAAAAAAAATATGTGAAACAGACTCCAAAATATACCATTCTCCTTGCATTTATGTGGTTTCTGAATCAAAAGCAGCTAAAGTGCAGCTATTTCAGCTACTTCCTAGTCTAGCGTGAAGCTCTGCCCACTTTTCTTTTTACCCCCCTTTCTCTTTTCTTTTCTCTTTCCATTTGTAATGGAAAGAAAAATGTAATAAATGGCACAAATTTTGCCCAGGAGCAGTAACCCATAGCAACCAATAAGATGCTTTTAAACAGGTGACCAGTCAATTCTACTGGCTGATTGGTTGCTATGGATTACTGCCATTTATTACATATCCCCCAATGACTGACAGTCAAAGAGGAGCCTACTGTTCATGCTTGCTGCATCTGCTCCAATGGAAATCAATTAGGCATGTGGAGTAGGCACCTCTTCAACCATCTTCACAGTAAGAGAAAGGAGGAGAGTGGAGCAAAAAAGGGGGTGGAGCTTAATGCTAGACTAGGAAGTAGCTGAGATGAGCTGCAGTTTTCAGCTTGTGATTTAGAAACCACATGAGACTGAATGCAAGGAGGAAAATGTGTTATTCTGGGCACTATTTAGGGTAATCGAGGTAGGAAAAAACAAGTTTAACTTATTCTTTAACTGCAATCACTTTCTTATTGACACCAATGCATTTCAGCAAAATGTTGCAATCTTTTTGGCACGTTTCCCACTACTGTACGCTATGCTCCATTGCCACCCCCCTGTATAATCAGATACTCACAGAAACCCCAGAAGCGCATCCTGTTGTCTTCGCTCAGCGCACAAACATTGGGGATATTTTCATTGTAACAAAGCCAATGTATCGTGCAGCAGCGATCCTTGTTCAATAATGCATTTGCGCTGCCTTTGTGCTGCTTTTGTTATGTGCTGCTTTATTTCATGCTGTAACAGATTCTAAAATAGGATTTAGGAACCAAATCTTCCTCATTTTATCTCCTTTCTAATTCTATACAAGCCTGATAAGCGCTTGTTCTGTGGTTGCTCCTCGTATAAAGAAACAAAACAGGGGAATTTATCTCTCTTTGTGAACTGATGTGAAACTGACAGGAAAAGCCCTATCCACTAATAAAGGTTTTTAGTATTAGTAACAGTTATTTCTGTTATTTGGTTCAGTTTGTGGGTTACATTTTTAAAGGAAAACTATACCCCCAAACAATGTAGGTCTCTATAAACATATATTGCATGAACAAGCTCATATATAAAGCCCTGCTTCATCTAAATAAACCATTTTCATAAAAATATATTGTAGTAGTATGTGCTATTGGGTAATCCTAAATAGAAAACTGCCATTTTAAGAATTAAGGGCCGCCCCCTGGGATCATAGGATTCACAGTGCACACAAACAAGCCAAGGCACACATACATGCTAGGCCCCATCAGCCAATTAATGGGCAGAGTTCTGCCTTTTACTCCCACACTACTTCCTGTTACAGTTAGAGCTGCATTATTTCCTGTCAGCTGATCTCTGAGGGAGCACACAGCCCATCACTAAATGGCGGCTCAAGGGAAAGGATGTAAAAGGACAATATGTACTGATATATATATTGCAGTTTGGTGAGATTCTTTAATAGGCCACTTAACATAATATAAACTATCTGCTGGTTAAATATTCATTCTGGGGGTATAGTTTTCCTTTAAAGGGGAACTTTTCAGGAATCCAAACTTTCCAGGAATTAAAAAACAAGTGAGCTCAAATAAATAATATCATATCAGTTACTGTTAACCTGTTCTGCTGGCCTTAGCATCTGTGATATATATATATATGCTCATATTCACTCATTAGGGCCCATAGTTATAGCAGATAAATAACACATTTTATTTTTTATCCAATCTTTAATATACAAGCTCAAATAACCACCCACAGGCCCCCCACTCACCAGCACACCATATGATAATGATCTCTTCATATAATTTGTAATTAATCCTGCTTTGACTTGAATTAGAAATTTTGAAGCTGAATCTGATGCAGACTTCTCTTGCAAGGAAGGAAATAGGAAAGGTCTCATTATTACCAGGCAGTGGATTTCCCTGTGCAAGTATGAGAGTCTCTCTTGCTCCTCTGGGCGCCCCCAGCATGACCAGTGTTAGAGATAAACCTAAGCTGACATGAAGGAACCAGATTGGGTATTACTAACCATCTCTCCCAGCGACAGATGCAAAAGGGACTATTATATTAATTAGCGTTGTTTAATCTTGCAGCTGGTTTGGGGCATCAACATAAAGAAGAATGAGCCTTTGTGGAACAAGAAATTTTACTGAAATGGTTCCCATTGTCCAGTAACACATTCCAGCCAATCAGATGCATTATTTATTCTAGCTGCTCAACACCAATGAAAAGATAATTACTGACTATTTGCTTTTGGTTGCAGGTTTGGGGCAAACTTTTGCCCTAGACTGTAAAGAAAGAAGGGATAGGAAGCAGTGTTGGCCAAGAGAATATCTTTCTCCAAAAAAGTTGCAAGTAGTGATGGGCGAAATGTTTCGCCAAGCATGGATTTGCGGCAAATTTCCGCGTGACAAATTCACCGCGCGACAAAATAATAGCCGCGCAACAAAATAATAGCCACGCGACAAAAGAATAGCCGCACGACAAAAGAATAGCCGCACGACAAAAGAATAGCCGCGGGCGATAGTTTTTTTTTTACGCATGACATTTTCGCCGTTTCGCAAATCTTTTGAAAGATTCCCGAATTTTCTGCAAAGCGAAACGGGACAGATTCGCTCATCACTAGTTGCAAGTAATCCATTTACTCAGTCGAGGGAAGATCTGTTGTGGATCCACAGTGGGACAATGCAATATCCGCGAGCATCCATGTTACATGAGAAATCCTAATGTTACCAGTGTATAAAAAGTCAGTTACAAACAGCCTATGACTTTGTCAACTCCAGATTGTAGGTGAGACCCAGCACTAGCATCTGAACAATGCTACAGGCCAAAAGCAGGCAATATCTTTCTTTGTTTCATGATGTTGGTATACTCTGTTCTGAGAGCAAGGCCGGGGGTAGAAGAATGAGAGCCCTGTGTAATTAAGTCTGGGCACCAAACTAAAGTAAATCAGTGTGTAACATGGTGCACTGTAATTTCCTGGAACACTTTGCTGACGAGCACCTTCACCACCATCACAGTACAGAGATAACTGATGTTGTAGATGAACTTAGGGACACTTTATTTATAGTCAGTAGCTTCGAGGAAGGGCACAGGAGAACTGGAACAAGGCCAGGAGCTGGAACAGGACAGGGAATCAGGAGCTTGGATCCAGAAGGGGTCATGAGATGAATAATATAGAGTCAAGGAACACAGAAATCAGTGGTAAGATCACAGCGAAAGCTTAATGACCAAGCAAGGTGCAATGGTCAGGCTTAAAAAGGGGCATAATTAATCATGGACAACACATGAGGATAATGAGGTGGGTGGAGGAAATGGAGCAGGCAGAGAGAATACAAAAGGAGAATAACAGGTAGAACAGGAATTTAATGTGAGATTAAGGGCCTCCAGTGGCACAACAGGTAAATACCCGAGTAATTCCCCACAGAGTCCAAAGTTTGAAACCCTGACATAGAGGAGGCAGACCTTATAGTCCAGGCCTTTCCACTGATCCCAGGCACTGGGCCAAATAGTGGATTGGCATGTATCCCAGGCACTGGGCCCCAGCCTGCTGCCTATTTACCTGTTCCTTCTTGTCAGGGACCTTTTACCTTTGTACAGACTTTTAACACAGGGGTCAGCCTTGCGTTTGAGACACTAGGCCCTACCTAACCTAACCTTTCTTCCACTAGGTGCCATATCTAGGAACCACTGGGACACTGGATCCTTAGATCTTTATTAGAGCATTAGAACTCTTACCACCTACAGTGAGCTCCAACAAATGTAACCCTTTTACTATCTATCCTATCGGCTTTTCTTCGTACCGCTCTGAGGCTTCAGTCTCCCTTGTGTAACCACCAAACGGAAAGTAGTACCCTGCTTTCTCCCCTATACAGCCTCTCCTGGGGACTTTCCCTGCTTAACAACTCCTCCTGATGTCAGAACTAAAAATAAGAGAATTTACACAGTACAATCTATTCTACTACCTACACTTGTGTAATGACCAAATAATCTTTCCAAGGGTTTTTGGGATGTCACTACTGTGGTGCTGAGACTTTTTATTAAGCAACAAAAAAAGACCATAAGGTAATAAATACTATAATTACCCAACAATCACTACACATTGCCATTATGTATATCTTGTATCTTTACTGAGCATCCCCATCTAAGACAAAAAAACTTATTTTGCATTATCCTTGCTTGTCATGCCCCTATAGAAATGTTCCAATAATTAGTGTATGTTACTTCAGCTTATAAACACATACATCATCTCTTAGCTATCCTTAAAAGGACCTGTCAAAAAAGTGCCCTATTTTAAATTCTCAGCTGTCCATCATATATTGTCTTGTCCATCTCTATTCCACTGGAATATCACTTTTACTTTCCATTTTGCACTTCCTGGATGTCACTCTACTCTCCACATTCCCTCTCTTTACTCACTACCTATGACCATGTAGCCTGTGCCTGGGCATGTGTATCAGCTCCTGCTTTTTGGAGATTACACAATATTTTGGGGATGATGCAACAGCTGCTGTTTCAATGCATTACTGTATGTTAGCCATGTAAATATTTTGAAAACTTTATGTCAAATGTGAATCAAGGGACTGGTCTAACTGTCTTTTGGTATCAGTAAGGTGAAGGCAAACTGTAGGTGACTTCAGATGTTTTCCTTCCACAGGATCAACTAGACGATAGGATTTAATTTAAACAAAAGTTGGAACGTAATGAGTGTATAATTTACAGCATGAAATATATTCATTGACAGTGCAATATGTATACAATCATATACAATCATTAGACTGACAATGCTTGATTGAGAAGTTTCCAAGTTTAGCAATAACATTATTAATGGAAGTTACAACACTGACTAACACAGGTGCTAAAATAGGCTGGTGCGACCTATGCTGTTCTTCTATCCTTTGGCGTTTGCACATACGCAGTAGAGTAGATTGTGAGGGTTAAAACTACTACTACATGCACAAACAGGTATTGTCACAAGCAGGGTCGGACTGGGGGGTACAGGGCCCACTGGGGCCACTGTACCCAATGTACCGCCGATCCCCCGCTATTCCCCTCCTAACCCCCTGCAGGGACCACCATCCTCCCCTGAAAGCGCGCGAGGGGGAGAACATCAGCAGTCAGGGGAAGCACCAACAAGCATCAGGTCTGGGCCACCAGTTCCCACAAGTGCCTGGGCCCACCAGGTTTTTTCCCAGTGTCCCGGCGGCCCAGTCTGACCCTGGTCACAAGGGACAACTGGGTCGGACTGGGCTGGAGGGGCACTAGGAAAAAACGTACCTCCCAACATTTGAAGAATGTTAAGAGGAACAAAAAGAAATGTTTGACCACACCCATTTTGTGACCAAAATGCCACTCTCATTTTAAAAATTTTGGCAGGTTTTTTAAAGTTTGAACACACTTCTGGGGAATTTGGAGTCTTGTTTATGTGTTATTACAGTTTTGATTAACAAAAAAAGTGAAATTGTCCTTTAAGCTGCAAGTCTCAGTTCTCCCAAGAGACCTGGTTATTTTATTAGTTACAATTGTGTCTTAGTGTAGTTGTTGAGTATTCTGGGCTCTGCCAAAAGCTACTTATCTAATTAGGTTTGAGAAACTTTGTATCTTTTTTGGCTTTCAGTACAGGAGAGGATGAGGGATTTTTTTTTAGTAAGAATCTGGGAGCTGAGCTGTTGAAAGAGGGACTGTCTTGTGAACATCAGGACAGTTGGGAGTTATGGGAAAAACCTGGTGGGCCCTGCTGGCCCAGACCTAATCTCTGGTGCCCCCCAAGCCCGCAGATCCCCCTTTCCCAACACGTCTAAGGTACAAATAAAGTATGCGTCCCTTGTGGGGGGGGGGGGGGTGCAGAGCCCCTGGTATGGCAGCCCCTGTGGGCCTTGCCACCCTCCACTCCAGTCTGAGTGTGGACACCTTGGTCACCTGTAGGAAGGTATGTAAAATGATACAGTTTTTTTTTTCCACAGGCTGGGCTTCAGCCCCCACTCCTAGTGAATTACACTTTACATGTTCTTTAATACAGCTGCTCTGAGAAAAAAATATATATATTGTGTAATACCAGCAATATCCACATGATGGCGATGAAGTGTTATAGAAAAAGAACAGTAGGAAATAGTACTATTGTGACCACACAAGGCTGTTCTGGGAAAACAGAGATGTTAACACGGTCATTGCTTACAAGTATGGGAATGTACAAGTACACAGTGGATTACAACACGCAACTCCAAATCAAAGGGAAGTGTCTTTATTTGAATTCCTAATAAACATGAATACATAACAAATGAATGTCAAATATCATTTTTTAGACTCTTACAATTCATTTTGGATTTTAAATTCTTTTTACAGTCTATGAGCATTGTGACTTTAAATGCTTGTGGAATATATGTATCAGAATAACTTATCACCTCTTTTAATGGTTAAATGCTATTTTATTGTTTTAAGGGGAAATCATATTGCTAGAATATGAATTGTAAAAACAACACATGTTCATATGTTCTATATTTCTTTAAAATACTATCAGACAAGTAATAATAATAATAATAATAATATATATAACCACATAAACTTTGCCTAGGACAACTCCTATTGACTCACAAGCTTTTAGGAGATAACATTTTTGAGTTTTCTGAGTTTTTTGGACAAAAAATTTGATTTGTGGAGAAAAATTAAGATAGAATGTTGATAAATCACCCCCTTACTATCAGAGGGAGGTAAATTAGTTGAGGTGAGCAGGGAAAAAGCAGAAACAAAACTATTGGGGAAGTTTAAAGGTCCAGGACCTGCTGGGTTTGGCCTTGGGGTACAAAAAGAGCAACATGGAGTCAAGAGCTCAACAAATTGGTACAAAGCAAATTCACATAATCTTGCTTCTTGGTGGGAATTGCTTCAGATTTACACTGATTGGTACAAGGCTGGTCTATGGTACCATCACCCTACTATTCTCATACTGGGTTTATAGAGGAGCTGAAACGTTATGACATAACCAACACTGTATCTTTAAAATTAAAATGTTAATAAACACCCTTCACAGTTTAGAAATATAACATGAGAAAACCTCAGTAAGAACAGCAAAAGGTTTAATTTGGCTTTACTGCTTAATATTTTCAGATGTGTCACCTACTGACTCTCTGTGTGACATTGTTTAGGCAAAATTTTTGTGATACACCTGGGAAAAAGCAAAATAATACCATCTAGAGTTCAGTTTAGCCACAATTACCATAAACAAAGCCTCAGCCTTCAATCTTGGTGCACAAAGGCCGACCAGACGACCTAAGACCACAGTCACTCACAGTCATTCACTCATCAGAAAAATGTTCTTTTTCTCTTTACTGACCATCTTTATCCTTCTAGTTTCCTTTCAAATATACTTCACTACATTCCCCCTCTTCATTTTTATACAGAAATTATAGATCTACAATATAGACATACAGGTGCCTCATACTCCTGGGCCGGCCCAACACTCCAAAAAGTGACCACTATAAGGTACTGCCAACTAAACACTCACATATGAAACTAGGATTGAGGATATATTTCTATAATGTATTGCCAGTCACTAGGAGGTTTTAGTCAATATTGTCTATCATGGTATCAAGTGCTAGGACTTTTTCTTTACTGTCCAGCTGTTTTTCTGTTGATAGTGAAGCACTTAGTTTCTACCTGCTGCAATCTTAATGATCTGGGTTTCTCCCCAATACTATGCATAGTAAATGTATAGTTACTATAGCCTGTATTACTCCTAGCGTGTATTGGCACTGGAAGCCACATGAGAACCAGCTGGGTCATCATTTCTGGTACTGTTGGGATCCTCAGTCAGTGCTAAGCAGAAATCAGATGGCAATTAATAAAACATGACAAAAGGTTGTATACAGGGCTGCCATCAGAAATCACGGGGCCCCGTACAACAAAATTATCAGGGCCCCCCAGAGGCCTAATGGTTAAAAACCAGAACACATATTGGTGACCATGGGTACCGTGTAACCAACAAGAGGGAGACGTGACAACAGCAGTGCTAATAATTATGGCACGAGGGGAGGGGGGGGGGGCTGGGCCAATCGGGTTGGGGGGGGCTGGGCCAATCGGGTTGGGGGGGGGCTGGGCCAATCCGGGCTGGGGCTGTCTGGGCCAATCGGGTTGGGGGCAGACTGGGCCAATCGGGTTGGGGGGGCTGGGCCAATCGGGTTGGGGGGGCTGGGCCAATCCGGGCTGGGGCTGTCTGGGCCAATTCGGGCTGCAGCTGGCTGGGCCAATCGGGTTGGGGGCGGGCCGGGCCAATCCGGGCTGGGGCGGGCCGGGCAAGCAGTTCTGGGGGCAGGCAGTGCAACGATCTTGGGTAAAGGAAGATCCTAGGTTTAGCTGCTGACAGCAGGGGGGGCCGGCTAATAAAGGTGAGTGCAGTAGAGCCGGGCCCCCCCTTAAGAGCCAAAACTCACGGGGCCCGGGACGATTGTCCCCCCTGTACCCCCCTGATGGCGGCCCTGGTTGTATATGTAAGGTGAAGTAGGTAAATGTAAATGTAAAGTAAGATTGAGCACCTTGTAGAAGATTTGGAAAGTGTCTGACTATCTAAGCAGCTTCAGTTGTCAACTGACCATTCTCGTCTGGCCACCCCACCTGAGCCTAATGCAATATTAAAGGAACAGTAACACCAAAATATGAAAGTGTATAAAAGTAACTAAAATATAATGTGCTGCTGCCCTGCACTGGTAAAAGTTGTGTGTTTACTTCAGAAAGTCTACTATAATTTATATAAATAAGTTGCTATGTAGCCATGGAGGCAGCCATTCAAAGGAGAAAAGGCACAGGCACATAGCAGATAACGGATAAAACACTATTGTATTCTACATAACTTATCTGTTATCTGCTATGTAACCTGTGCCTTTTCTCCTTTTTTCCAGCTTGAATGGCTGCCCCCGTGGCTACACAGCAGCTTATTATATAAATTATAGTAGTGTTACTGTAGCAAACACACCAGTTTTACCAGTGCAGGGCAACAGTGCATTATATTTTTATTACTTTAAAGCTCTTTCATTTTTTGGTGTTACTGTTCCTTTAAGACATAGAAGTGGATGAAATCTCTCACAGCACTTACTCACAAATAAAATACGGGTGTTGGGCCATTAGTCCAGGTCTCATTACAAAGTAGAGGTTGCAAGGTGCAATACATGCCCCATGAATACATGTGAATAGGGTTAGCACCTCTTTCAAACTTCAAGTAGAACAGAAAGGATAAGAGGCAGTATTGTATGGGGGTGAGGCAGTATTGTATGGGGGTGAGGCAGTATTGTATGGGGGTGAGGCAGTATTGTATGGGGGTGAGGCAGTATTGTATGGGGGTGAGGCAGTATTGTATGGGGGTGAGGCAGTATTGTATGGGGGGTGAGGCAGTATTGTATGGGGGGTGAGGCAGTATTGTATGGGGGGTGAGGCAGTATGTATGGGGGTGAGGCAGTATTGTATGGGGGTGAGGCAGTATTGTATGGGGGTGAGGCAGTATTGTATGGGGGGTGAGGCAGTATTGTATGGGGGTGAGGCAGTATTGTATGGGGGGTGAGGCAGTATTGTATGGGGGTGAGGCAGTATTGTATGGGGGTGAGGCAGTATTGTATGGGGGGTGAGGCAGTATTGTATGGGGGTGAGGCAGTATTGTAATGGGGGGTGAGGCAGTATTGTATGGGGGGTGAGGCAGTATTGTATGGGGGGTGAGGCAGTATTGTATGGGGGGTGAGGCAGTATTGTATGGGGGGTGAGGCAGTATTGTATGGGGGGTGAGGCAGTATTGTATGGGGGTGAGGCAGTATTGTATGGGGGTGAGGCAGTATTGTATGGGGGTGAGGCAGTATTGTATGGGGGGTGAGGCAGTATTGTATGGGGGTGAGGCAGTATTGTATGGGGGGTGAGGCAGTATTGTATGGGGGTGAGGCAGTATTGTATGGGGGTGAGGCAGTATTGTATGGGGGTGAGGCAGTATTGTATGGGGATGAGGCAGTATTGTATGGGGGTGAGGCAGTATTGTATGGGGGTGAGGCAGTATTGTATGGGGGTGAGGCAGTATTGTATGGGGATGAGGCAGTATTGTATGGGGTTGAGGCAGTATTGTATGGGGGTGAGGCAGTGATGTAAAGGGGGTGAGGCAGTATTGTATGGGGGTGAGGCAGTATTGTATGGGGGTGAGGCAGTGATGTAAAGGGGGTGAGGCAGTATTGTATGGGGGTGAGGCAGTGATGTAAAAGGGGTGGATCAGGGGGAGGTTTTGTGGGTGAGGTAGGGTTGTTAATGGGGAAAGGGGGTTTAGAGGCTGAGCCACCATAAATATAAATGAACACTAAGGAGGGGACCATATGAGGCAAAAGACTTTCGGCTGTTAGTTTATATGATATCACATACTTGTGGGGTTGTACACACAAGACTTGTTCAGCAATGACCTGACTGCCGGCTCCCAACTCTTTAATATATCTAGATAATGCACATTCACTAATTATGTTATTCTACTTTGTCATGCTGCATTTTGATATGGTGACGGGAAAGGGGTTAAATAATGATGGTATTGATCGTCCTTGGCGAGTAACCAGATTCTGGCACACTTAAGAAATGAAAATTTCCAATTGCAGCCTTGTTATTTAATGCTTTTAACACCTGCTAGCTGGCATGAAATTCCTACAGGGCATAAATCTCAATAGTGCTGTACACTGGATGGTAATGTAGAAGTAACTAATTGAGTTGAATGGCTGTAATATCACTTAAGTTTCCAGCATCTGTTACGTGCACAGATCTACTTTAATGTGGCCATAGCTGTCTTTAATGGATGCGTAAGCAGTAGTGACTGATGAGAAACCTCTAAGCAACTGCTCTAGATAGGAAAGTGGGAAAGCTTAATAATGTACAAATTCAGCTTGTAACTGTGTAGGCCACATAGACCTTGGACTGTGGCTGTGGGATAGCAGGTATAGTAGGGAGAGATGGTGCCTATAGTAGCAGTGGGGGGATAATAGCCTCTGGGAAGGGACTGGGGCTGTGGGATAGCAGGTATAGTAGGGAGAGATGGTGCCTATAGTAGCAGTGGGATAATAGCCTCTGGGAAGGGACTGGGGCTGTGGGATAGCAGGTATAGTAGGGAGAGATGGTGCCTATAGTAGCAGTGGGGGGATAATAGCCTCTGGGAAGGGACTGTGGCTGTGGGATAGCAGGTATAGTAGGGAGAGATGGTGCCTATAGTAGCAGTGGGGGGATAATAGCCTCTGGGAAGGGACTGGGGCTGTGGGATAGCAGATATAGTAGGGAGAGATAGTGCCTATAGTAGCAGTGGGGGAATAATAGCCTCTGGGAAGGGACTGGGGCTGTGGGATAGCAGGTATAATAGGGAGAGATGGTGCCTATAGTAGCAGTGGGGGGATAATAGCCTCTGGGAAGGGACTGTGGCTGTGGGATAGCAGGTATAGTAGGGAGAGATGGTGCCTATAGTAGCAGTGGGGGGATAATAGCCTCTGGGAAGGGACTGGGGCTGTGGGATAGCAGGTATAGTAGGGAGAGATGGTGCCTATAGTAGCAGTGGGATAATAGCCTCTGGGAAGGGACTGTGGCTGTGGGATAGCAGGTATAGTAGGGAGAGATGGTGCCTATAGTAGCAGTGGGATAATAGCCTCTGGGAAGGGACTGTGGTTGTGGGATAGCAGGTATAGTAGGGAGAGATGGTGCCTATAGTAGCAGTGGGGGGATAATAGCCTCTGGGAAGGGACTGTGGCTGTGGGATAGCAGGTATAGTAGGGAGAGATGGTGCCTATAGTAGCAGTGGGGGGATAATAGCCTCTGGGAAGGGACTGAGGCTGTGGGATAGCAGGTAAAGTATGCCTGTACCTGTATTCATAGAAAGGAAAAGTACTAGACAAAAAAGCCCAAGGAACCCAGTATGCCTAGGCCCTAGTATGCTTGTTCTTTTTAACTAGAAAAAAATGGAAGTTGGCTGTTCTCCATGATTAAACCCTTTCAGCACTGGCATGTGCAATAAACTACAGGTAAAATGAAACACTGCAGAAGTGGCAGTCACCTTTTTATACTGCCGTCACATCAAGTGAAGAGGGACTGCTACCTGGTACTCAGGGTTGG
The DNA here is from genome assembly GCF_000004195.4 of Xenopus tropicalis. Taxonomy (NCBI): domain Eukaryota; kingdom Metazoa; phylum Chordata; class Amphibia; order Anura; family Pipidae; genus Xenopus; species Xenopus tropicalis. Next base: position 110,019,196 of record NC_030683.2, on the reverse strand, counting down.
ACTGATCCACTGAATGCCCAGTGGGCCCTGGTCCTGCCACCCTACCTTTGCCCCATCACACTAATGAACCCACACCACTCTCCCCTTCACGCTTCCGACCCCCTTTGCTGATCTCCTACTGAGTGACCAACAATATTTCTCTGTTTTGGAATCTCAATGTTGGGCGTGCATTCCACTATCTGTATCTTGCTGGGCCCCTCGATGGTCTCCCCATCACCCTGCTGGGCCTCTGCTGCCCTCCCTGTCAACCTGCTGACCTCCTACTGTGGGGCTGACACTATTTCTCTGCTTTAGAAGGTTAAATATGGCCATGCTTTCCACTGACATTTTTCATTTTTTTGCAGGAGGAAGAGCATGTCAATAAGCACTGAGTGCTGAGAAAGAAGAAGAGTTGGTGTAATTCTGCTTGTGTGACAGTGGATGAGAAAATGCTTTCAGATTATACATTTCTGCAGTTTCTTTTAATGACTCACATATCTGAGATTAATATGCTCATTGTCCATTTCTTACTGGCATGTCTGGAGTTAATATGCTCAATGGCCATTTCCTACTGGCACGTGTGCAGTTAATGCTTATTGTCTATTTCTGCAGTGATTTTACTTGCATGCCTGGGTAATTATGGCTACAGGGTGTCGCAAAGAGCCTAAAAATGTTGGCACCGCACTAAGTGTGTTACATTTTTTGAGGCCTTAGGCTGCCCTTTTGCTTTTTATATAGCTTTACTGATCATTTGTAATATGAGTGCCAGGGTTACCTTCCCGCAGTCTGTGTAGCACCCCTAATGTATTGACTCATTGGAAGGATGTTAGCCAGGAGTCTTCTCTGCACACCTACAAAAACAAGCAACTGAATAAAAACTGCATTCAGCCAACACAAAAACACAGGCAAGTGCAAATATTCATATTGCTTTCAAGGCAAAACATTTCTGTTATTTCATAATCCTATTTAGCTCTGAACGTGGGTTTAAAGAATGATGCATTTTGTTTTCTTTTTCCCCAAAAACAATGTTAGATTACATAAAATTATATCGTTTTGAGGTATTATGGTTTTGTGGCCTTTATATGTGTTTACATTTCTTATCTCTCCTGCTCTGCAATTTCATTCCATTACAGCTTTTCATTGCAGAGGAGGTTTTAAATAAAAAGGAGAGAAAAAATCTTGGCCTTATTTCTAGACAAGCTGAAGGCCTTGCCATGTTTGGCCCAGGATTGGGTTTCACCACTTAGATGTCCATTAGGTCATATGTAGAAGCATGTTTTAACATGGTTTTTCCATATTTCATGGAAACGGGTATAATTGTCAGCAAATAGAGTGATACGGTGGGACATTGAGATCATCTAAACCAAGTGTCTGGATGAGGTATGCTTCATCTGTAGCTCCACTTACAACACAAGGCTTTATATATTGAATCTCCAGCTCCTATACCCCAGCTCCAATGAGGAGTCTTTTGAAAAACATCTTGCAGCAAGTGGGAATGATTGAAGTCTTTACCCATGGCGGCTGGAAGACATACCACATGGGAGGTTTTAACAGAAGTCGAGGTGATTTTTGTAGATTACTCCGACCATTTTGCCTTGTCATTTCTGTTGGGAACCTCCTCTGTCCCATAGAAAGGCAGAAGGCTGTGGAGGTTGAGTGTGGATTCCTTGAAGGGAGAGTCTGTGTGGCACTCCTTTGAAGCACCCCTTCAGTGTGAGTTAACAAGGATAGTGTTTTTCGATTCAATGTCGAAGTGGTTGGAAGAGGCCAAGAAGTCATTCCGTGCCTTCTTCTGAAAACTATCTGTCAAACTATCAGGGAAGTACTTGCCCCAAGAAGGAAGCTTGAATCCTTAATTTCGGATGGGGTAGTAGGGGAAATGATCTCCCAGCTAAAACTCCAGATCAGAAGGCATCAGTACTGTTGTTACATGTCTCTGGTTTTAGAGAGAGATTACGGAGGGTTTCATTCCCCAGATCCCTTCCAGAATTGCAGAGAAGCTGTAATGAATTAGTTAATCACTGGTTTGAAGGACTCCCAGGGTGTAGTGAGGATGGGATCCTGGAAGTTGTTTGAACCTTCTATGTTGATCTGTCCATTACTGTATGTCTTTGCGATAAATCTGTTCCTTCATAGTGTGCAGGCTTTGGACTTCTAGGCCCCATTTTGCTTGCGTATGAAGTTAGTAGCCTATACAGACAATGTCTCAGTCATCATTTCAAGATTTGAGGAGGTTGGAATGTTGTCTGGGGCGAGCAAAAGCTACTCAGAGGCCTCTTAGTCTCTGGTCAACACTGACAAGTCAGAGGCTCTCTGGACTCAGGATGGTAAACCAGAATTTCCAATTTCAGATTGCCTCCTCTGAAATTAAAGTTCTTGGGGTCAAATTTGGGAGACAATGCTAGGCTAAATTGGGAGTCAAAACAGGATGCTGCAAATGTAAGGGTACAGTGGGAACAGCTGTCCTATAAGGAAAGCGTGAAGCTCATCAAAGCTTACCTGGTCCCTGTCCTCCTGTACATGGCTTATGTTTACCCCTTACCAGAAGCTCTTTATATGAGGATCCACAGCCTGTTCTTCCAAATTCTCTGGGGGAGCAGGCTGAATCCTGTCAAAAGAGGAATAACTTACCTGCGGATGAAAGAGGGTGGGCTGGGCATGTAATGTCAAGTGGCTTTCTTTGGCACAATTTTCTTGAAGTTTAACTTTGGGAACATGGGCCAAAAAAGTTATTGTGGGGCCTTGACGTGGCACGTGAGCTTACATATTTTGGCCAAAGGGTGGTACTAACACCTCATTTTTTGTAAAAAAATATTTTCAAAGGCAAACTGAGCGCTGCCAATCTTTATTTCTTTTTGGGCCAAAAAAGTGTCAGAGCTTGAGCATTTCCTTTTGTAGAAGAGTGGTTACAGGGTTGATAGGGTGAAGCAGGTGTGGGTGCGACATGGCTGGTTTCCACCATACCGTGTTCTGGCACTAAAGCTTTACAGAGTGTGGGACATCGGAATAGGTGAACTTGGTACAGCTTCAAGGCATGATTTTTTATAAGGGTGCTAGAGGTTTACTTTGCTGTTCCACTAGCTTTGAAGGTTTGGGTGGGGGGGTGGGAACCTTGGCTGGGAGCCTTCACTATTTAAACAGCGAGCGACTGCTCCTCTAGGTTTTTTTATCTGGCATGGCTCTCTCTGCAGGGAAAACTCTTTGTCAGGGGAAATCTGAAACATCTTTCTGTTGTAGACAGGAATTGCCCTTGGGATGTGGCATGGAGGAATCCCAAGAGCATTTACTTAGGCATTGCCCCCTGGCAGAGTGCTCTTGCAAATCTTCCAAGCACCATGTGATGAGCGAATCTGTCCCATTTTGCTTTGCCTAAAAATTTGCAAAACGACAGCAAAATTTGCGAAACGGTGAAAAATTTGATGAAACGTGTTTGTTGCGCAATTTTTTTTTTTTGCAGTGGCTGCACCCTTTTTTGACTTTTTTTTGACACGTGAGAAATTTTTCGGCGGCAAATTTTCTTGGAAATTTCTCAAAACAATTCACCAAAGGCGAAATGCAAAAAAAAAATTCGCTCATCACTACTTATAACTGGGGCAGATGTGGTTGCACAAGACATTGTAAACTCCATCCTAGCTGAGCTGCATTTTGTAGGGTATTTGGAGAAGCAGTGTTCCTCCTACACCCCATCACTATTGAGGGGCTTCTCTAATTTTGTGTTGGAGGATTTTATCTGAGTTTCTTTTTTTTTTTCCTTTTGAGATCATGATACTGCTCAGTGTCGTTTCTCCCCAGATTGCTCAGATAAAGAATATCATTTCAAAACAACACCTATTGGATAAGTTGGCAGAAGCCTTCTATTGGTTTAGTTTTTTTTTTGTTTATTTATTTGTACTGGGGCTCCTAGGCACTTTTTTTGGTGGATGGTGTTAGGGGGGCTGTGGTTGTGTGTTAACCCAAGCGGACTTGGATTGTGTTTTGTGGAGTTTTTCTTTAAGAGGGGGTGGGAATGGAAGCCATCTTAGACAGAGGAAAGGACTTTAAAATATGGCTCTCCTCAGATGCAAGGGAATGGGTAGGTTTTTGGTTAAGGTTTGATGGATAGCCTCAAAATCTATTACAGTAATCTAAAACCTATTACAGTAAGTCTCACTAATTAGCTTGTTATGTTAGTTTTCTGACATGATGTTTGTTATCTTTAATGCATTTGGCATGAGCAAAAAACACCTCTTGACTAATGCATTTGGAGTGAGAAACAACTTGAGAAAAATACCCATTTTCTTCAATGCATTTTGCCCAAGGAAAACGTGAATTTTTCATCGTTTTGCAAATTTTTACACAGTTTTGCAAATTTTCTGGCTAGACCGCATTGGAAAGCTTAAGGGGGCATTTACTATTGCTCATTTTTACAAGTTCAGGTTTTTGGTCAATTTTTTGTTATTCATTATGTGACAAAACTGTGGCAATTCGTGATCAATGGCAGATGTGCCTTTTACGATGGGAAGATCTTAATTTGCTTCGTGGTTTTAGAGGTTTTTGAGGGGTTTATTTATGCTGGCCTTTTGTGGAAACGAGTTTAGTCATGGTCTTAAAAAAATATTAAACCGTAAAAAATCTGAATGTATAAAATATCTCTCCTCAAATGTTTTATCCCAGTAAAGAGGAAGAGACAGGCTTGAATAACCTCTTATTTGGGGAATTCCCTGCAACTAAACCTAATCAGCTTGATCAGTTATTGTACAGAATCCTTAAGATAGGGTTTAACTCTTTTACTGCCAACGACGTATGGGATACGTCGTGGCAGTAAAAGGGCTTAAATGCCAACGACGTGTCCCATATGTTGTTGGCATTTAAAGGCTGAAGAGAGCTTCTATCGATGACAGCCCCCCTGGGCAATGTGCCAGGGGGGCTGTCATGAGGGTCCTGCGAGCGATCGTGTCGCAGGACCCTCCAGGAAGCAGCACACGCGATCGCATCTGCTGCTTCCTGCTTCCTACTTCCCCCCCTAGCGCTGGCCCACTGGAGGAGGAGGAGGCGATCGGATCTTCAGGACAGGTAAGGAGTTTGTTTTTTTTTTTTGCATTTACACACTTACACACACACTTACATACATTTATACACACTTACATACATTTACACACACTTACAGCACACATTTTAGCAGTTTTTTTTCCCATTTTTCACACTTTTATACACTTATTTACACTCATATACACACTTACACACTATCACACAACTTTTACACGTGTACCCACATGTATACACAAACACTTTGTTTTTTTTTTTGTTTTTTTTTTCATTTTACCACTTTGTTTTTAGTTTGTTTTACCTAAAAACTGTTTATTTTGACAGCGTGACTATTGGATCAGATATTCTGACCACTAATTACACTGTCATGTGACTTATTTTGTTGTTTCACTGATTTGCACAATTTTTGTGGTTTTATCGCATTTTATCCCTGTATAAGTGTTCCTAATCTGTTTTTAGCGTAGCTTTGCCAGGTGTAACTTTGGTGTACAAAAATAACTTTGCCTATTTTGAATTCAACAGAATGTGTACTTTCCACAAATATATGGTTTTCTGGGGGTCTCTGTAAGGTTCCTGACCGCCGATCTTAGATTTAGTAATCTGTGGGAGCCCTCCTACCAGGACAAAGGCGTATACGGGGACAAGAACGACACAACTCCAATGGAAGTTTAAACTTGTCCAGTTTATTCTTACGTGATCATAGAATTTATATCCCTTGTGTACGTGCAGAGACAAAGGATCATTATAAAATAAAGATGGAGTAGAACCTCATTATCTTCAAGGATGGCCTTCAAGGATGGCTAACGCAGGACAGGAATTTTAAGGAGGACACAAGTAGAAGAGGCGTTAGTGCACAGATAAGATTAAGTTGTTTTTAAACCATGTATTTTGTAAGGTGCAAGCTGTGCAAGGGTACTATTTGGGAAAAACAACTATTATGGGATGTTCAAGCCTTGCTGGTTGCTGTTACAAAATGGAGATCCATTTCTAAAATGGAGTATGATATGCTAAGCATCAAAGTGTATCAAAGTATCAAAATACATGCATATATGAATATATGACTATATGAATATGAGAATATAGGATATTATATCAAACCTTACAGTCTCTGTATAGTTAGGGGGGGTTACTGCACATAATACGCTGTCAGGGGGCTCTGTGTGCAAAAGCTGAGTTGGCAGGCGAGAAATCCCTATGCGCTATTTTCATTTTGGGGTCAGTACATACCGCAGACTTTGGTATATCTATGCACATTGGGCATCAAACTGTTCAGTAGACCTCTGGTGTTCCTATTTGGGGTGACTTGCCTTTGTACGCAAGAAATTGTGTGAGATAAATGCGGCAAATTGCAACATTTTTAGGCGATTTTCTGAAATGTCATAAAAACCAATAACTTTACGAAAGCTTTGCAGATTGGTACTTTGGTGTAGAAAGGACTCTTTACCCTTGTTGGATTTGTCAGAATGTGTACTTTCCAAAAATATATGGTTTTGTGGGGTCTCTGTATAGTTAGGGGAAGTTTCGGCACATAATACACTGACAGGGGGCTCTGTGTGCAAAAGCTGAGCTGGCAGGCGAGAAATCCTTATGCGCTATTTTTATTTTGGGTTCAGTACATACCGCAGACTTGGGTATATCTATGCATATTGGGCATCAAACTGTTCAGTAGACCATAGGTGTTTCTATTTGGGGTGATTTGCCTTTATCTGATCTTCATCAAAAAATTGTGAGAGATAAATGCGGCAAATTGCAACATTTTTATGCGATTTTCTAAATGTCATATAAATCTGCAAACTTAGGAAAGCTTTACAGCTTGGTACTTTGGAGCGAAAAGAAATGTTTACCCATTTGCATTTTTAGACATTTAGAAGCCTATATCTTGTTACAGAATTGGAATTACACACAAATTCTACCATATTTTGAAAGCTTAGGTTGTTCTGAAAAAAACAATATATTGTTTTCCTGGGTAAACTAAAAGTCCCCCCGAGGAAAGGCCCCTAAAGTGAAACAGTGCAAAATGTTCAAAAACTGTCTGTCAATACAAGTTCCGCTTTGACCAAAACAGCTGGCAGTAAAAGGGTTAAAGCCATTTGTATCGATACTTCAGTTACCTTTTAGTGAAATAAAGATAATTTAAAACAAAATATACATTTGTACTTGCTTTCTCTTATTCTGATTCCATTGGTTACATGGGCCATCTTCACCCTGACTTCTTAGATTTCTTTTTTATATATTGAGTTTTGTATGTCTTGTCAGTGTGGATGTTTCTCGTATAAGCCTGTTTATTCACCTGCGCATGGATCCAAAGGCACTACTTTTCACACACACACACACACACATATATATATATATATATATATATATATATATATATATAAATATAGTATGTGAAATCACAGCCTATAATTACACCCTTTCATCAGTAGATGAAAGGGTTTAGTCAATCTTCTTGATGGAATCCAAATAAATGACTGCATGATTTACAGTAAGGGCCTTCGTAAACCTAAAGTATTCCTATACCCTTTGGTAATTTAGCATTTTCTACTCCTCTCTCCGAAAAAATGACTTTTAATCCTTCCTTAACGAACCTACTCTATATATTTCTTTCAGTAGTGCCCTATCCTATCCTGTTTACTAACACAAACATACCCATATTTCAGGAGCTGTGCATTTATCTTCAAGGCAGCTCTTGAGGGCTCATTAACCCTCATTAGTTGAAGATATAGAGCAATGGCTTTAGCAGTAATACAAGGAGTAACCAGTAAGGTAAGGGTGAGGTGGGCAACAATATTATGAATACACAAAGCAAAAATGTTATCTTCCACTCTGAGAATGACTGCTTTTTTATGGGATTTCATTAGTGCAAGATATGGACCACTAGAAGTAACCTACATATAGAATGAAGCCATATGGGTTATAGGGTGGTGGACAAAAAGGAACAAGCTTCCTCTGTTATAAATGCAATGAGAACCTTAAAACCAGAAAATATCCACAATTCCCGTTCTAATTTATAGGATAAATATAGTCTCATGTGTCCAACAAGGGAAAGTGACCCAAAATCTACAGGTATCTATCTATCTATCTATCTATCTATCTATCTATCTAACAACAGATAGTTTATATCATAGTCAAGTGACCTATTAAAGAATCTTATCAAACTGGAATATATATATCAGTAAATATTGCCCTTTTACATCTTTTCCTGGAGCCGCCATTTAGTGATGGGCTGTGTGCTCCCTCAGAGATCAGCTGACAGCAAATAATGCAGCTCTAACTGTAACACCTTGTGTCTCAACCCTTTCTCCTTGTAGATTGTAAGCTCTTTTGGGCAGGGCCCTCTTCACCTCTTGTATCGGTTATTGATTGCTTTATATGTTACTCTGTATGTCCAATGTATGAAACCCACTTATTGTACAGCGCTGCGGAATATGTTGGCGCTTTATAAATAAATGTTAATGTAATGTAATAATGTAATATAAGCTGTTTTATGTGATATATTCTTATAGAGACCTACATTGCTTGGGGGTATAGGGTTTCTTTAAGGAATTTTTGTATGACATCATTATTTGAATATAATTAGGAATGCACCAGCATCGGAGTCTAGGTGTGGGATGGAACTTTAAAGTTCTGAGCAGCCAATGCCTACAATTTTTTTTTCACGTGATACAAATTTGCCCTCCCCCCCCCTAAAAATGTAAATATGTAAATTCTGTTTTGTGTTTGGCAATGTCTTTTGTGACGGGTTTGGTCAAAGACCAAATCCAAATATTTGTGATTTGGTGCATACAATCTTTCCCAAGTATCTTTAGGGTTTACTACATGATACAGGATGGGGTTTGTTAAAGAGCTCATTTTGGTCTGTGGGCCATCTTGCCAGATACCTGTCAGCCGCTTTTGTTCTTTCTTTGTAGACACTTTCGCTTGGAAAATGTTGCATAGTTCCAGATAATGATGATAATCAAGAAAGGAGCAAAGCCCAGGATGATTAGGCTCATTAATATGAATACAAATATTTGCATTGCATGTGAATGAGCTGCAGACAATTTGCCGGTCTTTGATCAGTCTCAGCCGAGTTCTCTGTTTGAAGGTAGGGTTCATTTAACTGTGTATTGGTGAAATCATGTTTTATATTAAGCCTATACAATCTGAGAAGTGACCCAGGTATGTCGGCATACGCAAATGTGCAAGGTTATTCTGACCTTTTCTCTGCACCCCCCCCCCATTTCCTTCAGCAGTTTCTGTGCACCCCATAATCTTGCTCGCCGTAGTCAAGTGGAATACAAGGTTTCCTTGTCGTGCTTATTGTACAAAGTAAATGAAATGCTAATGATGTTTTTGCTCGGCGCTGAAGTCAACACAACTGTGAGCAACAGGAGGCCTACATGAAAGAGCAATCTCAAAATAGATTTAAAATAACATTTTAAGCTGTGGAAATGGGCAAGGAACGGCAAGCCGTGAAAGAGGCCTGAAAACCTCCACATATACGAAGTGAATGTAACATGCAGGACATGGTTTATAGGTGAAATAATAAATTAACTGCCTTTCAGCAGTAAGAAAGCTCTGGGATTGTTCCATATCCAAGTTATGCCAGCAAGGATGCAAAATGCCAGTTACAGACTCTCTTGTTGATACTGGTCTATAACAACCTCTGTATTTTTTTGGTGTTTTACTGCTGTCAAGTTGGTAGAATATCAGATTTGTCCATGCAATTTACTCCAGGTTGTTTCACTGGCAGTCCCTGACACTCTCTAGCTCAGTGATCCCCAACCAGTAGCTCAGGGGCAACATGTTGCTCTCCAACCCCTTGGATGTTGCTCTCAGTGCCCCCAAACCAGGTAGTTATTTTTGAATTCCTGACTTGGGGGCAAGTTTTGGTTGAATAAAAACAAGATTTCCTACCAAATAAAGCCCCCTGTAAGCTGATAGGGTGCATAGAGGCTGCCTAATAGCCAATCTTAGCCCTTATTTGGCACCTCCATGAACTTTTATGGTGCTTGTGTTGCTCTCCAAGTCTTTTTACCCTGTTTTAGCTAATGGCAAACATAAAATATGTCATTTAATTCATTCAGTTCAATCAAATGGCAAACCTATATACAATATATCATTTAATTCATTCAGTTCATTCAAACGGCAAATCTACATTAGAGTTCTCTGTTATCATTAGCTGCATCTCCAAGTCAATGCTTTCTCATTGAAAACCTACATACAAGGTTTCTTTTAATATGTGCTGCATCACCAAATCAATGCTTTCTAATGGCAAACCTACATAAGAGGTCTCTTTTAACATGGGCTGCATCTCCACGTCAGTGCTTTCTAATAGTAAACCTACATACAAGGTCTATTTTATCATGGGCTGCTTCTCCGGATCAATGCTTTCTAATGGCAAACCTACATACAAGGTCTATTTTATCATTAGTTGCATCTACAGATCAATGCTTTCTAATGGCAAACCTACATACAAGGTCTATTTTGCATCTACAGATCAATGCTTTCTAATGGCAAACCTACATACAAGGCCTATTTTATCACTGGTTGCATCTACAGATCAGTGCTTTCTAATGGCAAACCTACATACAAGGTCTATTTTATCATTGGCTACATCTTTAGATCAATGCTTTCTAATGGCAAACCTACATACAAGGTCTATTTTATCATTAGTTGCATCTACAGATCAATGCTTTCTAATGGCAAACCTACATACAAGGTCTATTTTGCATCTACAGATCAATGCTTTCTAATGGCAAACCTACATACAAGGCCTATTTTATCACTGGTTGCATCTACAGATCAGTGCTTTCTAATAGCAAACCTACATACAAGGTCTATTTTATCATTGGCTACATCTTTAGATCAATGCTTTCTAATGGCAAACCTACATACAAGGCCTATTTTATCATTGGCTGCATCTTCAGATCAATGCTTTCTAATGGCAAACCTACATAAGAGGTCTTTTTTTTAACATGGGCTGCATCAATGCTTTCTAATGGAAAACATACATTAGAGGTCATGAGTTGCATCACCAATACAATGCTTCACCATTGTTAGGACTAGCCTTAATGTTCATGGGACTGGTCAATCTGTCATGGGTGCCAACTTAAAGTTTTAGTGGAAAATGGTCTGGCTTCCATGAGCTGGAAAAATTTGGCCGCTAGATTATTTTCTAGCAGCAGAGCAATACTATAAGCATTTAATGTTAGCTACTTAAGGGTAAGGTGACCATCAGTTATAGTTGCCACCACCACGCTGATCACAGAGAACTTTCATTAAGACTGAAATAGTGGCATATAGTGACATCCACTGCAAAAAGACCATTAGTTCATGGAAAGAGAGGCTTTGCAGACTTGCATTGCCAAGGGATTATATCAGTGTGTTACCATGGCTGATCAGCCAAGTCAAATTAACACATATTTCATTCAAAACAAACATGAAATGTGTAGTTCTCCCTCCGGGGAAACATCGTATGTTGGGTAATAACTTGACACATAAGTTAATTTATATTTAATGCTTTTTACCACAGTGTCCACATGACTGTTACTCTTGTTGGATCTTTATGGAGATAATACAGCAACAAGCAACTGATGCAAGAATATGTCAGTCACATGAAAATCAGCACCGTGATCAAGTAAGAACACTGTGTTATATTAGTCATGGTTTTAATTAAAGGAACAGTGAGCAAAAATGTATACTAGTGAAGCAATGACTGCACTTCATATGAACTAGAGCGTTAAATACCAACTCTTTGATCTATTAATCTGTAGGTACCTATAAAACCAGCACAAGCGGGCCCTGGGCTCTGGAACAGATGTTTGCTTTATTATGCTGCAAGGAAGAAAGATCATATTTTATTATATTAAGACAGTTTCTGGGAACAAACATCACATATTGAAAACAAGAATCTCATTATTTATAAATGAGATATAAAATTGGGGGTGGGGGGGGGAGGAAAGGGCTTGAAATCTCCAGACTGTTGGTGTAAGATGCAATTGTGGCTTTTGGGATGAAAACTGAATAAAAAAAAGAGGTATTTGCTAGGTACATTTCCATGTAGCGAATGAAACATACTTCATAGAATTAATATTGTGCATATGGTTTCAGTGCCTCCAGGTAGGCATTTAAGACGTGCACCCATTCTTCCACATTGTGACCCATTAGCTTAGAGTGGATACAGCTGCCATGGGATATAAGGAAAGAAAACAACATGTCCTTTTCTACAACCATTCTGTAGATCTGCATTCCTCAGCCATGCCATGCTGTGCCGTGCCGGTGTAGGGGCTGAGCAGTATGGGGGGGCTCCCCTATAACACCCAGGAGGCTCTGCAGTCTTTCTTTGTCTCTGGGAATCCAGAAATGCATTTATTTTATACACCTTTTCCCAACACGTGCTACAATTAATTCAATGTTAAATGTGTAAAATCCATAAACCAGAACATTAAGCATGTGTGAGGTCAAAAAATGATAGGAATTACGTTCCTGGAAACAAAAGCACCGCCTATAAATAATATGTCCACCCGCAGCCTATGAATAATATAAGTGGAGACAAATAGCGGGGACCACTATAGGAGATTTGATGATCATAAACTTGAACACACAGAATAAATAAATAATCAAAAAGGGGGGAAAGTGTATTGATCAACCCCCTACTTTTTTTCTATGAGCGATGCATATTTAATATTAAATCTTATAGGCAACAAGCAAGCAGATGTTGACTTCCCAATGGCCCTTTCTCCTGCCAATTTTCTGCCTTGCTTTGTTGGCTAAAAGCAAACTTCTGCCATTCACCTGCACAGTATACAAAATCCTTTATTCTGGCATGGCTGATTTGGAACCCTATTATCAAAAACAAAAAGCCATTTGTAAATGAGAATGTGTATGGATGTTACATGTATGCATTGTTTGAGACAATTTCCCTGCGGATATATACATGAGAGAATGTAGGGAAAGCAATAGCACAGGGACATGATTAGAACTATAAGAACATATCGTGTATAGCAGTGATTCTGCAGATGCTCAGCTGATTATCTCTATACTGTGTCCATTCAAGGCTGCATTGTGTCCTCGCTCATCTTTTCTATATGCATTGTGAATTTCCTATTCAGATTCAGAATGACATGTGCTTATCACCTGCATTGAAGAGGCTGATGTATATATATACATGCCCAGTCTGCAGTACCTGAGATACCCTTGCCTCAAACCCAAAAATAAAGGCCTATAGGCTTCTTCACAGGTCCATGGTTTGATATAGACACAAATGTATACATATATTATAGGTAAATGTTTAATATCCATCTGATCCAGATTATAAAATTGTATTTGTATTGGTTGAGAAGGAATAAGGCTGTCTTGGCAGTAGCCTGTCTGTAAAAGATTTGATTCTGCCTTTAACTATAGTAGCATGGGGGGCAATTACCAACATTTTGCTATCTCAAAGAGCTGCAGCTTGGCAGTAGGCAAAATAGCTTGCAATTACCCCAGTGGTAATCACTTGGACCCTACCAGTAGACTCACAGGATAGATGATCACTGGTATCAGAGGCATAACTTGATACTACTAGAATACCTACAGACTCTGTACCCCTATTCCCCCTACAGCAGAACCTTGGCCCTGCCCCACCCAGTGTAAACATGAGCAAAAGTAATGGGGGATACATATTCTGGGAACCAATTCCTCTGATTTTCCCAGGAGTTAACCATTTTAAGCCCCTCCACCTCCTGAGGCCCCACCTGGGGCCAATGAACAATTAATACTAATACATTCTTCTTTCCCACATCTGTCTCCACAGTGGTGCTACAGCTGCACTTGATATTTTCCTATTATACCTCATTGTTGTGAGTATTCAACCTGTATATATTTTGTCTTGGACAAATAAATCAAGTTCTAGTTATTTGAAAAGAACCTTTGGCATCCTAATTTCATTATCAATACCTTTGGCAGTAGAGAGTTGTAGTTAAACAACATCTCTCAAGTGCATTCTTTCCCTTTGCAAAGGTCTATCCTGTGTGTAAGAGTCACGTGTGCCTGTGCTCTTACCCTGAAGCTGGACATTGGCATATTACTAGCCAAGACAGGGTTACAATTGTTTACAGGAAGTTTTCTGCAAACTTGGTCCTATGTTTCCATCCATGTGAATAACTGTGTGTCTTTCTCATTGGTAGATTCCTTCAGTATCTGAGATAATTTCTACTTGGCCTGGGCTTTCATGGAAATCTGTAATTATATTATCTTGGCAAGAAAAATAAAGCACTCATCAATCACAAGCCCCAATCATACAAGCAGGTTACTGCTTTGGGAATCTGATCTGGTTATTAGGAGTCTGAAAAGGAAAATACAAAGGAGAAATGTCAAGTATAGTTGTCCTGTGTCCCTCTTCCAGATGACTCTGATGATATTCACTGAGATCCTTTACTAAATACTTGATTAGATGACTGCATAAAGGCTAGATACAGGTATATAAGGGTTGGCTTTGCAGCTAAACATTTTAAAAGAAATTCAGTAGTTCAGCTTTGTCTAAAGAGGAGGCCATTTTAAAGTACTGCACATTTACAGATAAAATAAATGCAAGCAGAGCTGTATAGCAGGGTTGCACAGCAGGGTTGGCAGCAGCCATATGTGGTCACGTCAACTCCTGTTCCCGACTTGGCTTTGGTTGCCAGTTGAAGCCCATCTGATCCTGGTTTCCTCTGTCCATGATTCCAGTTAGTGATCAAAGTAAGTCAGGAACAGGGATGAGGTTGAACCTGGAGGCCACCAACCCTGCTGTGCAGCATTCATTTTGATGATCAGATGTGGGGGCAATGGATTGTGGTACAGTATAGGAGGGGGCAAGGGTGATGCATATGGTTTTGAATGGTTAAATAAGCAGACCCGGTGGGTTAGTTCATCTTTAGATGGGAGGCAAATTTTCATTGTTTAACATGGCTTCTCACACTTTCCTAGAGCTTAATTATAGCCAAATCAGGTCTTGCTTCTCCCCAGATCTGGATAATAAAGCCAAACTGAACTAGGGCTCCCAGTTTTCTGAAGCTGAAATGAGAGACAGAAGCAGTGGGGAAATATATAGCGGCAGAGTGGTGCTGTAAATACTGTATCAGCAGCCCCTGGGGGTGTCATTTCAATTACCAAAAAATAGGATTTTATAAGATTTTTTTTGCACCTTACCCAGTATTTTGATTTGTATATTTAGCTATGTTTTTTTTTCAGATAACTGGCATAGTTATGCCAATAGCCTGTGTGGTGTCTTTACATTTCTTCCAGCAGCTATGTGGGCTAAGCCAAATTCTGCAGTCTTTGGCTTTGTGTGGGTTCTGAAACGAACAAATCAAAATATCTTCTCTTAAGAGAATGTAGGTTATAATCACCTTTAAGACCTCGACAACCTGCTGGAATGTTCTGTCAGAAGCATCTTAACCTGAATACCAACAGTACAAAATCAATATCTTGTGCTAATGAATACCAGTAAATCTGGAAAGGCTGTCAATAATTCGGAATTATGGTTCTGCCTGTTCACCTGAATCTGTGCTGCTACTCGGGCTCCTGTTTGTCTTTGTCCTAAGTTGCTGAGGGCATGTAAATACCTTCTGGCTGAAGCCACTCAACAGGCATAGCAATAACTAATAAAGGGTTATTATAGCGGATAGTTTGTCCTGGCAAAAATACACAGTTTGGTGTATAAAAACTCAAACCACTGGTAGTTCGTAGTAGTTTCGTCTTTTCAGAAGAGAGTAACCCAAAGTGGTTTACATACCCTTACATCATTTACAGTAGAGTAGCTACACTCTACTAGAGTCGATTTTCTAAGGAGGAATGTACAGTAGACTACCAGTATATTTTGAAATTGTGGATGGCACCCTTAATAACACAAACTATGCTTTTTACTAATTTCTTCTAAAAGGAAGACCAAGTATGGCTAATGGAGGTGATAACGATGGTTATAGCAGCACAACCCAGGCCTGGACTGGCAATCTGTGGATTGTGGCAAATGCCAGAGGGGCTGCTGTAAGATGCCATAGACAGTCACTATTTATTGGGCTGCTGGGGGCTGTTTGGGCCTCTGTTTACTTGAAATGCCAGGGTCTATTTTGCATGCCAGTCTGGACCTGTCACAACCTAATAATAATAGAGGCTTAAGGTGTATACACAGACAAATATTTATTTCTGATCTGGCCTTTATTAGTAGCAAATTATCCTGTTTATGGAACCAAAACAACTCCTTTCCACTCATCAGATTTGTTCAGACATTGATTTTACAAAGTTGGAAAAATCTATTGGCTGCTTCCCACTCTCCATTTTATCTGACCAATGGTTTATTGGCCGAAAACTTGGATCCACCCAATTTAGCCCGCTATCTTGATGGCCAAATGAATTCAGTCTTAGCAGCCATCTTCCAAACTTTGACATGAAACTGTATGTTGAGTGATTTCTGAGTGTAAGGACATGTGTGCGTGTGTCCTATTACAAGTTAAACATTATATGGAGTCTAAAAATGTATAGTATCTGAACAAATATCCAGTGTAGGAGGGCCCATGGACCTGCATCCTTCCAGGTATTAAACCCTTCATTCATACAAGCTGCTCTGACTTTAGGGGGGTGGGTTATTTATCCACATTTGCATTTTTTTTCACAATGCACTTTTTGGCACTAATAATAATGAATTTAAATTATGGTTTTTAAAAATATTTTTGATATTTATTATAAAAATGCAAAAACGCTAATAAAAAACTTCAGCACCTAAAAGCTTGCAAGGTCATGTACAAGTCAATGGGATCTATCCTAGGCAAAATTTGAACCACTTAGTCATTTTTTTTCGAGCCTTGGGACCCATTAAAATGACATGAAAATTACGAAATTTGACGTGTTCTATTTTTTTTTACTGTTTTTTCACTTGCCTCTTTTTGTTCAAATTATTACACATGCGTTTTTTAAAATGGAAAGGTTACTCGAAGTAGAAAAACATATAAAAACTACACAAATACGGATTTTGCTCAATAAGCCTCCAAGCGAATATATATATATAAATGGTGCAAATTGTGTATTTAAGACTAATGACACCGAGCTGCATCTTGACTGCAGCAGCTGGGACTCCAGGCCAACTCTATTATAACAATGAAAACAAAATCAATGTGAATGCATTTCACGCTCTACATTTACATACTAAATCTTATTTATTAACAAATTCATTTATTTTGGAAGCTGAAGAAGAATACGTTTAAATGATTTTGTGAGATACGATTTATATTCATTGATTTGCTCTTCATACATTAGAAAAACCCAAGAAAGTGAGGTTCTTAAACCCTTCTGAGACAAGAGGGCGGCCGAATTCTTAATGTAATGCAAAAGCTCACAAATCCCCTGGTTAGCCTCTTGGAATAGGAAAACACTTTTCTAATAACTGGATTCTTTATTGTTAATGATTTTATCATGATTTTTATGGTATACTTTTTGTTACTATATTACACTGTGTACTTTGCTAATAATTAATTCTACCATTGAAAATTGTATTCTGAGCTTTCAGAAGGAGCCAGTGCTAAACAAAAGAATTGTTTTCAGATAAGCTATTGTTTCTCCTACTCAGTGTAACTGGAGAAGTGATGACTTGGGTGAGCCAGACTTGGATTTTTACTATTGAGTGCTATTCTCCTATCTACCACTAGGGGATGCATGGGAGCTATCTTACCCTCCCATTGTTCTGCTGATTGGCTGCTGGGGGAAAAGTCACATGGCTGAGGGTACCTGGGAAATTTTTTGAAAAATGCATTTCAATGCAGGATTCTGTAGGAATAGCGCTATTAACAGAGTACCGCCGCTCCCTATACGCAGAGTACGCACTCTGCGTAGGGCACCAACTCCCAGGGGGGCACCCAGCACCGCCGCTCCCTACGCAGAGTGCGCACTCTGCGCAAAAACATACCAAGCAAGTCTTCGCCAGCGGCTCCTTCTCTCTTATGCCGCGGCAACAGGCCCTTTTATAAGGTTGCGCCCGTGCGTATGACGTCACACGTCAGCGACGAGGCACAACCTTATAGTAGTGCCTGTTGCCGCGGCATAAGAGAGAAGGAGCCGCCGACATCACTGGTCTGTTGGGGGTACTTTCTGTGGGGGCAATTGGGGGCTCTGTGTGTGCGGGCTGGCTACTGTCTATGGGGGGTACTTTGTATGATGAGGCAATTGGGGGTACTTATTTTTGGGGGCACTGTTTATGGGGGCAATTGGGGGTACTTTGTATGGGGGCACTGTGTGTGGGGTCTACTGTCTATGGGGGTACTGTGTATGAGGCAATTGGGGGCACTTTGTGTGGGGGCTACTGTCTATGGGGGGTACTGTTTATGGAGGCAATTGGGGGCACTGTTTATGGGGGCAATTGGGGGCACTGTGTGTGGGGGCTACTGTCTATGGAGGGGTACTGTGTATGAGGCAATTGGGGGCACTGTGTGTGGAGGCTACTGTCTATGGGGGCAATTGGGGGCACTGTGTGTGGGGGCTACTGTTTATGGGGGCACTGTTTATGGGGGCAATTGGGGGTACTTTCTATGGGGGCACTGTGTGTGGGGTCTACTGTCTATGGGGGGTACTGTGTATGAGGCAATTGGGGGCACTGTTTATGGGGGCAATTGGGGGTACTTTCTATTTTTACTTCCGTAATATTTGGGGGAGGGGGCACCAAAGTAAATTTCTGCTTAGGGCACCCATTTGGCCAGCAGCGGCCCTGTAAGTTAGAGAAGTCTTTTCTACGAGGTCAATGACTATGTCATTTGTTAAAAAAATAATGTCATTTGTTAAAAAAATAATGATCTTCCTAACACAAAAGGGCATTGATAATTATGGTTTGTTAAACAAATTTGTTTTCTTTGGATAAAGATGGAAATGAATTTATCTTGGCACTTGGACTGTGGAAGGTTTGCTTTCCTTTCTCCTGGGTCAGAGTCATGATGCAACCTATCAGGGCCGGAACTAGGGGTAGGCAGAAGAGGCAGCTGCCTAGGGCGCAACGATTGAGGGGCGCCAGGCAGGAGCCTCTCCTGCCTACCCCTAGTGCTACTTTGTCATTGCCTCCACCGCTTGTCATTAGCGGCGGAGGCAATGACCAATGTAATTGCACCGCTACCCCTGCACCTCCTCCTGTACTTTGGCGGAGGTGGGCGGAGTTGGCCGACCGGGTTGCCTAGGGCGCCCGGTCGGCTTGGCCCACCCCTGCAACCAATGGTATCCCCAAAAGGTAATCCGCCCATGTTTTCAGTGACACACCATTAGCCTTTAGCACTACACATTGGGTTGGCTGGTGCCTATCATGAAAATGTACTTCTCATTTAGAGAACAGAGGTGTCAGTAGGAACTATCACTATTATACAAAATTCAATAAACTGTTTATATAGTTTATGGAACATTTGGTGTCTTCCATTTTCAACCAATATAGCTCAAAACTTAGGGGCAGATTTATCAAATCATGAGTTCGAATCCCGAATGGGAAAAATTTGGATTGGAAACGAAAATTTCTGAAGATCGCAAATATCACGAAAATGCGTGTCACGATAATTTCGAATTGGCAATCCGAAAGTCACGAAATTTTCGTACCGTACAATTGTAAACAGCGGTAAAACCTTTCAGATTTTTTCGTGCAAGCGTTCGTGCGGCGTACGAAAAAATCGTACGGACGCCCGAAAAAATTGCAAAAAATACGCTCGGAGCGTTCGAATGAACGCTTCGAGCGTTCTTGCTTTGGTAAATGTGCCCCTTAGTCTTTAAAAGCATTCTGTCACCAAAAAAAAACAGTTTTATACAAAAAGCATCAGTAAATAGCACTTCTCCAACAAAATCTTGCATTGAAATCCATTTTTCAAAAGAGAAAACAGATTTTTTTATATATAATTTTGAAATTACATTGTGCTAGACATATTCTTAGCTTCAAAGGTGCCCTCGGCCATATGACTTGTGCTCTGATAAACTTCAGTCTCTCTTTACTCCTGCGCTGTAAGTAGGAGTGATGTTACCCCCTCCCTTTTCCCCCCAGCAGCCGATCAGCAGACCAATGGAAAGGTAATCAGATAACAGCTCCCAACACCCACATTGCTAAAAATGCTCCCATTCAAATAGAACTCAGTAGTAAAACACCTAAGTCTGATCATGACTCCTACAGTTACATTGAGTAGGTGAAAAAATAGCTTATCTGAAAGCAGTTGCATTGTGAACTGCTGGCTCTTTTTCATGGCTACCTAAAACTAAAAAATACATTTATTGGTTCAAGCATATGATTTTGAATGGTAGAATGACTTATTTGCAATAAAAATCATGACAGGTTCCATTGGTTACTTTGGAGCGTTTACCCTGATGGCAGATATTAATGCCAGGTTCCTGTAGTATTTCCTCATTAAGAGAGAGAGATAACATGGTCCCATGAATTGAATCTTCTAGCTAAAGGTATATTGAAAAAAAGAAGGTTTTATCAGATCAGTTAAGCTCAAACCTCATTACAGTCTCCAAGGTCCTGCTGGTTCCTGTGGCTGCTCAGTTCCTCTCCTTCTGAGCTTTGATCTTGGAAGCGGTAAGAGGAAATTTGCCATTTAACCGGCTGGACTAACTGGGTTACTCTTTGACTTAGAAGGAAAATTACTGAGAATTTTAGAGACATAATTTCTCACTAAGATGGCTGATAAAGTAATCTCTGAACAAGAAAGGCGCATCATTTCTAACACATCTGATTTCAGCCTTCAGTTGCCCTTTAAAGTACAGTAACAGTTTATGTCAAGTGTGAAATGTGCAATTACATGGAACGGCTGCAAGCAAAGAGACAATTATTTTGCTGCATTATTATTCCCCTTCTTTATTTTATATCATCATACATAATCCTCCCCTATTAGCATGATGAGCCTGACAGACTACACACAAGAGACAATGGGCAGGCCCTGTGATTTTATGATGTGATTTTCTGGCGCACTTGTTTAGAACTGCAGTAGCAATAAAAGAAATGTTGGGTGAACGTGGGAAAGTAAATTCCCCATTACCAGCCTCTTTAAATTCCTTCATTTCATAACATGCGAATGAAGGCGAGATGAAGAAATCTTAAGCTGGCGTTGGTCTCAAGCCACAACATTTTAATTATCAGACACATAAAGGAAGCAGCAGACACTCTCTTGATAATAGGCTTAATGCATTAACCCATTATAAAATGGCTTCTTTTCTAGCCTTGAACCTAATAAACATTTATTTTCTGTATTTCTTTTGTTGTGTTGTGACCTGTCTTCTCTCCCCGATGTTACATAGATAGATCTTGGTAACACACATCTTGACAAAGGATGGCTAAAACCTCATTTTCATTGGATACCTAGAAAATAATAAAATACCTGCACTTACACCCCCAGCAGGACTGGTGTCCCACCGGCCCAGTCTAACTCTGCAGGTAACATACAAGAAATGTCCCTGGCATCTCTAACGCCAGGCTAGTTTATGTCTCAGCCCTCCCTTTTAGAATGTAAGCTCTTGCGAGCAGGGCTCTCCACCTATTGTCTCTAATCCTCATCCAATATAACTGCAAACCATTTTTGTGAATTGTTTATATGTACATGTTAACTGTTCTGTCTTTTGTACCTCTCTATTCTGTAAAGTGCTGCATAAATTGATGGCGCTATATAAATAATAATAATAATCTAAATCTCCAAAGTAATATGGGCAGTAATGGTAAATATAGATATACCTCTGGAGCAAAGCTTTAATATCTCTCTTCAGTATAAGCCAGCCATACATCTCGTTTTGTACGATATTCGGTGCATGTATGGTGGCTCGTAGAGGTGACCGATATCACAGAAGGCTGCGGATTTCAGTCAACTCGTCGATCGGCCAGGTTAAAAGATTTTAATCGGGGACCAATGAAGGCACCCAAGAAAAATCTACGTTTAGGGCTGAATCGCCAGGTGGAAGTAGAATTTTTATTGTTTCTACCTCCATATCTGACGATTCAGCCCTGATGTCACTGGGGGAAACAAATGATCTTTCGTGCAACCAATGGGCGCAAGAAATATCAGAACTGCTACGTGTATGGCCACCTTTAGAGAAAGTGTCCGCTAAGTGGTCTGTTTATCTACAACACTTTATATCCCCTTCTCAATTGGTTAAGTCTATACATGAATTCTACAATCTGAATTTTGCTGAAAGCTGGAGGATCCAGCAATTCAAACTTGTCCATCTAGGCTATGGAAAACTTTTTGTCCGTAATAAATGCTTTTAAAACAAACTCTTTTTACCCCAAATGTAATGACACTGGTGTTAATTTATCCCACTACCTATGGTCTTGTCTGAAGATTGGTAACTTCTGGAACATGGTGGAAAGATTCTTGAACCACAGGTTGAAGTTAAATATAAAGTTATCTTCTAGTTTCGCTCTATTACACATTAAAAAAGAGGAGGTGTTATCAAGCATTTTACCAGTCTCCTTAGCACAAAAAATTGATAAATTATTATTTTTGTTTATGGCTGCCTCTAAACAAGCATTATTTTATTATTGGTTAAAATAGGAAACCCCTCCTATAACAGAAACTATTTATTATCTTAATCAGCTTAGCTGTCAAGAGGCCATCAAAGCAAAAACAAGTGAACCTAAATCCAGGATCCCTTTTAAAAATACATGGTCATTTTTCTTTACTGCTATAGATACAAGAAATAAGTATCAGATTTATAAAATGCTGCATATATAGATTTATTCCAATAATTCATGAACATATAAGCAAAATTATCCTTGATTTTGTTCTCTAGGAAACTTTTCTTTTAATAGTTTATTCACTGGGCAAAGTTAATTTTTTAGTTTTTTTTTTTCTCTCTTTAAATTACTCATTTTGTTTCTCTGTAAGCATTCTATTTTCTTCATATCTTGTCTTTTTGAAGGACAAACTGAATGTGACTATTGTTCTATAACCTACATTTAAATAATTTGTCATTATTTATCCTATATGTTTATTGCAAAACCTCAATAAAATGTTTAAAAAAAAAAAATCTCTGCCGGAAAACGTAACTAAGTGATGCTTCCTACCAGTGTTCATTGGTAACCATGAACAAAACTAGTAAAGTGAAACTTCAAAGGTTCTTGTGTTCACAGGTGTAACCCTTTCTTGGCACATTCACTTAATATTGCGCTGTATGGCAGGAGATATGTGTTCTCAGAGTGATTTTGATACTGGGAACTGGGAACAGCGCAGTGCCTCCACCTAGTGGACACTGAGGAGCACACCTCAAGGGGATTTCCACTAGGAAATAATCACACACGGGTTGCAGCAATATCAAACTTTATATAACTTTTGGACATAAACAGTAGAACAGCTTTGGGGTGACTGATAATCCTTTCCTAAGGAAACTTGGGAGGGCTATCCACAACTGGCACAGTCTCTGTACTTGCCCAGCCCACTTTGGATCCGGATAGACCCCGAAACCTTAAATCAGTTCAGTCCCTTCCCCAAGAGCTCTTTAGTCCCCCCAGGTAGCGCTACCTGCCCCAGAGTACCTTCCCTGTTGAAAGGGGTGGCTGCTCCCATGTAGCAGGCAAATGCAATACCTGTTCCTCCAGGGGACACACACAGAGAGTTCCACAGAGGATTTATTACACCTTGGCAGCCCAGCAGACTTTGATTCCTTTTAGTTTGAACTCACACAGTTTATGCTGGCTGCTCACTCTGGGACTCTTCTTCTGCACTGGCAAACAACACCAGGGGCTCCATTTATAAGCTGCTGGGCCCGCCCCTAGATTTTTGGCTCCAAAACTTAGGCACACCTCTCCCAGACGTGCACTGGGGCAGCCAGCCAACCGGATCCCTCCCCAGGCTGTAGCTAGGCTGGATGAGATCACAGACTGAAAAACAGGGGACAGGGTTCTCTGATCCCCTACACAGGTTTTGGCAAAAATTTAACATTTTCTGGGCTCTGCCATCATGTATGAAGTAGGGACATGCCTCTGTGTGACTTGGGCCCACTTGCAATCACTACTTATATATATAAGTAGTGATTGTATATGTTTCAGACATCCTCTTCCATGTATACGACAGAGCAACATCATGTCATTGCAACTGCACAGATACTAGAAATGCCAACCAGGTGGCATTAAATTAAAGTTATTGCATACCCAAAGGACATTAGAGTAGTGTTAACCAGGGGAGGAATTAGGGATATGCAGGATAGGAAGCTACCTAGGGCACAGCTATGGGTTGGGGGCCCAGGTCCCCCAGGGTCGAACTGGGCCACCGGGACACCGGACCCCGACCCTTGCCAGTGCTCCCTCTGCCCGACTGTTCCTCCCCTGACGCATTAAATTTATGCGTTCTCGGGGAGGACGTCGGGTGGGGGACCCTGTTGGGGGTTAAGGTTGTCCCTGTGGAAACGGGGGGTTAAGGGACATGGCCAGCGTGGGCACCTGCAGGTCCCCTGGGGCGGGAGCCCCGGTGGGCCCTGCACCCCCAGTCCGACCCTGGCCCCCCCCCCAAAAAAATACAGCATAATACCATAATATATGCCTACTCTGACTATTCTAAATTATTTGAAAGGGAGAAGCAGGAGGGGTGGTGCAAGTAGGACGTGGGCTGACGGTGGGCTGTTGCAGTGCTGCTTTGGCTGCTCTTAGACTAATGGCGATCCATGTAAAAATTGTCGATGTTACTGCTACATGTGTGCCTGACAGGAAACTTTGAATTCAGCTACAGTACAAGGGTGGCTGCCATTAACCTTAAAACATCACACCTAAGGGGTCATTTATCACACAGAATGCAGTGTGCAAAGAACAAAAAAGGCCACAATCACTCTTTTTTTTTTTTTTTGCTCCAGGGAATAAAAACCCCTTTTTTTCTCCAGTGGAAGAAAAATGCCAATGGGAAAAAACACCAGTACTGCCTTATATTGCCTATAATTATTGCCTGTGACTTTCACTGCGTCCACTTGTTACTGTGCTCATGGGGTGGATTTTGACCTGATGGATTTCCAGCAGTTCAGTCTGTTTTAGGATTTATTTAAATGTTGCTGACAGACAGGAGAGATTTAACAAATAGGGAAGATACGTGTAGATGATATTGAATCATTGCTTGTGAGTCCTACCCGAAGGCATGGGCTCCGATGCTCATGTGTCCAAGGCTTTCACCAATAAACAGCATGTGCGGGCAGATCCACACAGATAGAATGAGACCCACCTGGTCTTGGCCTGGGATCAAGCACAGAGGACTATGACACCCATCCAGGGTGCACAAATCAAAAACAAAAAATGGGGGACTGAACTGTGCGGGTGCAATGCCATTGATTGCCTTGGTAAGGCTCCAGCTGGTGGCTGGAAAGAAAAAAGAAAAATACCCGTCCGCCTAATGGCTGGGGCAAAGGAAGTGAAGCATGATTAGGCAGAAGGAGCATGTGCAAAGCCCCCAACTAAAAATAAGTCAGGCACTTCCGCTTGGCAACCTAAAGGCCAGAAGACCAAGGGTTTTTCATTTCGATACTACACTTGATCGTAGCCAAAAGGCTGAGAAGATACGTGTAGATTTGTCAGTTCAGCAGAATCAGCAGTTCAACTCCATTCTGCCCTATGAAGTGTTCAGTTCTACTTACAGATGGCACTCAGCACTATCACTTACTTCTCTACTCTCCCAAGTGAGAGAAAAAAGATTCAAACTCTTGTTTTCCACCTTGGAACGAACCAGCACAGAAAAGAAGTGGTTAAATCTTACATGACCAATATTGGGCAGTAACCATATTTTGGAGGCTGATGGAGTTATTCATTTCATTTCAAGACATTTGAATACTTAAAATGTTGCTCTGTAGGACTTCACAAGGAAACCAGCAAGTGAGTATTTATATAAAGCCAAAACCCCTTGAATTCCCATTAGCAAAATGGACTGTGGTTCATTACAATATTAATAATAATCTGACTTCTCAGCTCCTGTTATCAGCCTCTCATTTATCAGACGCCTGAATGCAGCAAGGGTCTCGGCAAATGCTCACAACTGAAATTCATGATGTGTTTCCCTACTAATTGTTAGAGTGGTGGCACTGCCAAGATATTCTGCTTTGTATTAGTCGCTTCCTTCCCTTCTACTGGATCAACACGGACTGTAATGGGCAGGATGATACAGTTGCCCAAAGGAAATCTAAACTAAATGTAGTGCGCCTGTCAGTCAGAATGGCTTTGTTACCATGGCAACGCTGTCTTTTCTAAGTGGAGCAAAGAGGATTCCAGCTATCCGTGACTTGCTTACTTAGAGTTTCTAAAGGTTTCCAGAAAGGTAATTCTGTAAGGAAGGCAGATTTGAGCTCAAGGAAAACAAGAAATAAATATATATTAATAATGTAAAAATTAACAAGGCAGAGATAATTTATGGTAATACGTCTGGAGAGCTCAAGCAGGACTAATATTCCGAGGGTCAAAGGCCTGAGCGGCTTTGGCATAGAATAATAGGCACAACCCTCAGATGTGCTGCAGCTATTAATTCAAATTCATCGCTCCTGTAAAGAATTTGCTAATATTAGATTCAGAAAAAGTTTTGCTTCTCTCTACATGGAATTATCTTTCACTTTAATTTGGTATCTCATTAGCATTCATTTACTGGAAAAAAGACATCCATCTGGGTTCATTTGTTCTTAGCAGAAATGTGATGTTCAAGGATTCTGCAAAATGAATCACTCAAGGATTGAGCTTGACTGCTATAGGGGCTCAGGGGTACAGATATTAGACTGTTAGTTGACTACCCTCTCATCACTGGCAGCAGTAGGCATCTATCTGCTATTAAATAGCGTGGAATTAATGTTGGACTGGGGAACCTGAGGCCTCCCAGAGAACTTGACCACGTGGGTCCCCAGGCTGAGCCAATGACTCCATCAAGGATGGCATCTCTGGGAGATGTGTGTACAAGAATTCTTGTAGTGGTGGCTTCTTCCAGCATTCAGGAATAAAAAGCAAAAATTGTGAAGGCAAACTGCCAGTGCCATGGCCTATCATGGTCAAGTGGGCCAGCCCAGGTTCCACCCCATGAAGCCAGTCTGACCCTGCCTGGAACACTAAAGAGTCCTGAAGGAGTAAGGTGCTCCTTTGCTTTTGCAACCTTGGTGGTCGAAGATCTCTAGCTGAACATATAATTTTTGATGGTGGAGAGCCCCTAATGCATTTATACATTGTTCTTTCCCTACAGAATATCTAGTATAAATAAATCTAAAGCAACTGGGCTTGTTTGGTAATCATTGAAGACGTTTCACTACTCATCCAAGCAGCTTCTTCAGTTCAACTGACTGGTATGGGAAGTCCTCAGCATATATACTCTTCCACTAATTCAATCACAATGGCACTCTTAAGAATTACAAAGTGCCATTGTGATTGGATTAGTGGAAGAGTATATGTGCTGAGGACTTCCCATACCAGTCAGTTGAACTGAAGAAGCTGCTCGGATGAGTAGTGAAACGTCTTCAATGATTACTTAACAAGTCCAGTTGCTTTACATTTATTTATACTAGATATACCAGCAAAAGATAGCTTACAGAATCCTTCTGCTAACATTCAAAGCCCTTCACTCCTCTGCTCCTCACTACATTTCCTCACTGGTCTCCCTGCACGTTCCTGGTCATCTCCTCCGCTCCTCTCAGAGCCTCCGTCTTTTTACACCATCCACACCCACTGCGCTCTCTCGTCTTAAACCTTTCTATCTCGCTGCTCCTTACCTCTGGAACTCTATCCCTGAATCCCTCCGTAGGGAACACTCACTCACTCTCTTTAAGAAAAAGCTCAGCTGTTACCATCTGGAGCACTAAAACAGTATTTTGCCCAGTCCTGCAAATGCCCATACCTGGTGCACCCTTACCTTCCAGTTTGTGCCTGTATGTTACCCAACCACTTAGACTGTAAGCTCTACGGGGCAGGGACCTCCTTCCTACTGTGTCTCATACCACATGGCACTTCATAGTCATATTTCCATACAGAAATTCTGCAGGAGTTCATATGATGCCTCATTCATGAGAAAAGGATATAGTGCAGTGGAGTAGAATTACCTATTGTTGGGAGCTAATATCCTCTTGGGAATGGACCAAGGAATAAGGAAAAAAATAGCATAATATAATGTATAGTATCAGTTAAATAATCATACTTTTACTGTCTTTACATACAGTGCTTAGTGCTGTAGGGATCCAGAGTTTTATTCAGGGTGGATGCAGACTGGACATCCCTCCTGTGGGGAAGTATAAAGGAAACTTGCAGCTTTGATAGACTGGGAACATTGCAATTAAAAACATATTTATGCTGCTACAATACCCTCCAGTAGGCTGATTGCAAACTGAAAGTCCAACAGGTGATTGCAGACCCCAGGCAATAATGTGAGCCATTGGGGAATGAAATATAGCACAGAGAATGCTAGCATGGAGTCATAAAATGGATTAAACGTACCAAAAATACATCAACGTTGCCTTGTTGGATGGCTGGTCAAGTGGAACATTACGACAGCAGTGGGGGATTATAGCCATATGGGCCATGTCAGACCTGAATATCTTTTTTAACAAGGAGAAATGTTTCTCAGAGATGAAACCTGATGAGATTTGTCTTAGAAAGGAAAGACCTGCCGTAGACATGGCAGCCTCTAGAGACCGTCACACATTTCTAATTCTCGGGCACTCAAATATATATTCCTAATGGCATCCATTTCCAGACATAGACATATCTGAACACTCAGTCAGTCACTTGTATTTCTATGACTTACTTCCTGCTATTTGTAACCAGAAAAGATTCCAGAATTCTTAGAAAGGGACACTTTTTTGGCGTTATATTAAGTATTTTGTATCTATTGCACAGCGCTATAGAATATACAGGTATAGGACCTGTTATCCATAATGTTTGGGACCTGGGGTTTTCTGGACAAGGGATCTTTCCGTAATTCACTAAAAATAATTAACTAAAATAAAAATGTAACTAAAAATAATTTAAACATAAAATAAACCCAATAGGATTGTTTTGCCCCCAATAAGGGGTAATTATATCTTTGTTGGGATCAAGTACAGGTACTGTTTTATTATTACAGAGAAAAGGGAATCATTTAACCATTAAATAAACCCAATAGGGCTGTTCTGCCCCCAATAAGGGGTAATTATATCTTAGTTGGGATCAAGTACAGGTACTGTTTTATTATTACAGAGAAAAGGGAATCATTTAACCATGAAATAAACCCAATAGGGCTGTTCTGCCCCCAATAAGGGGTAATTATATCTTAGTTGGGATCAAGTACAGGTACTGTTTTATTATTACAGAGAAAAGGGAATCATTTAACCATGAAATAAACCCAATAGGGCTGTTCTGCCCCCAATAAGGGGTAATTATATCTTAGTTGGGATCAAGTACAGGTACTGTTTTATTATTACAGAGAAAAGGGAATCATTTAACCATTAAATAAGCCCAATAGGGCTGTTCTGCCCCAATAAGGGGTAATTATATCTTAGTTGGGATCAAGTACAGGTACTGTTTTATTATTACAGAGAAAAGGGAATCATTTAACCATTAAATAAGCCCAATAGGGCTGTTCTGCCCCAATAAGGGGTAATTATATCTTAGTTGGGATCAAGTACAGGTACTGTTTTATTATTACAGAGAAAAGGGAATCATTTAACCATTAAATAAACCCAATAGGGCTGTTCTGCCCCCAATAAGGGGTAATTATATCTTAGTTGGGATCAAGTACAGGTACTGTTTTATTATTACAGAGAAAAGGGAATCATTTAACCATTAAATAAACCCAATAGGGCTGTTCTGCCCCCAATAAGGGGTAATTATATCTTAGTTGGGATCAAGTACAGGTACTGTTTTATTATTACAGAGAAAAGGGAATCATTTAACCATTAAATAAGCCCAATAGGATTGTTCTGCCCCCAATAAGGGGTAATTATATCTTAGTTGGGATCAAGTACAGGTACTGTTTTATTATTACAGAGAAAAGGGAATCATTTAACCATTAAATAAGCCCAATAGGGCTGTTCTGCCCCAATAAGGGGTAATTATATCTTAGTTGGGATCAAGTACAGGTATTGTTTTATTATTACAGAGAAAAGGGAATCATTTAACCATTAAATAAACCCAATAGGGCTGTTCTGCCCCCAATAAGGGATAATTATATCTTAGTTGGGATCAAGTACAGGTACTGTTTTATTATTACAGAGAAAAGGGAAATTATTTTTAAACATTTGGATTATTTGATTATAATGGATAGTGGATCCTATACCTGTTGTTATTACAGAATACAGTATATAATCATTTCATCTTCTCCCTGCTGTGTTATTATAATTACCCTTTATTTTATATAAGATAAGAGACAATACATCATTCTCTCCCTGCACAGGCAGCTTACACTCTATGTTTCCAATCACACAATTTATCATTTTTGTGACTGCAAACTCTTACACAAATTTGAAAACTTCTAAAAAAAAACCCACTGAAAAAGTTGAATGAAAAAAATGCTAAAATTTAGGGGCAGATTTATTAACATTGGGACTTTTTTGGTTTTAGAGTTTTTTTTTTAAACCATGGCTAAACTCATTTCCACTAAAACCACAAATTTCATTCATTTATTAAAAGATAAAACCGCAACCTTTTCGTATTGTTACACAACACAAGCATCAAAAAAAAAACCCTGAAAACCTCTAAATCCATGAAGCAAAGAAAGATATTCCGCTGTGAAAAGAACACCTGCTATGATCTTGTATCTTGACAGCTTTTGGATGGTGTGTGTTTTCTTCATAATAAATCATGAAAAATTTGATTAGACTTCATTATAAGCAAATACAGTGATTCTAACTTTTTAAAATTACTTTCTTTTTCTCGGCACTAAGAAAGTAGTACCTTGTACTTGATCCAAACTACGTTATAACTAATCATTATTGGTGACAAAACAATCCTGTTGGGTTTATTTAAAGTTTAAATTATTATTTTTTTTTACTCACAGATCAGCAAACTAGTTCCCAGCAACAGGCAATGCTCACAGTGGATTATTATTCCCAGAATCTCCTCTTCCTGAGCCTGACTGATTGACACTGGGAGCAGGTGACACCGCAGGATGAGAACCATTCCAGGCCTCCTTGTTGGAGCTTCTGACTGCTCTGCTAATTACCCTGATCCTGCCACTCTTTGAGTGAGCAATTACAAAACTTTCCTGACCTTTCCTGACCTTTACTTCCCTTACCGTATTTTCCGGCTTTTT
The DNA here is from genome assembly GCF_000004195.4 of Xenopus tropicalis. Lineage (NCBI taxonomy): Eukaryota > Metazoa > Chordata > Amphibia > Anura > Pipidae > Xenopus > Xenopus tropicalis. The sequence continues at coordinate 109,988,024 of NC_030683.2, read as the reverse complement.
TACCCCGAAAAATCCGTGCCAAAGTCGGGGGTCATCTTATACGCCGGGTACTTACCTGCACCTTGCTTCCTGGTCTGGCCTGCACGATTGCATTTTCGATGCGCTACTGGAGACGCGGCAGGGGGCGGGGATACACTTTCTTCTGCAGCTCCGAGTATCTCCATGCCGCCAGTCCTTCAGGCTTTCTGATTTAAGGGTACCCTCAGAGAACCCCTGCGCTTTCTTTCCTGCCTCTGCCTGGGTTTTCCTGCCTCTGCCTGTTATCATACAAGCCGTATTTTCCTGCGTATAGTTGGGGGTTGTCTTCTACACCCAGTCGTCTTTTACGCCGGAAAATATGGTACTTCAGCAATTAGAGGCTAAAAGAGGCAGAACATGTAGTGGCTTCCATTGTAAAAACTATGTAACCCAGACACCTACTGGCCAAATCTTGCTCAACCTCCTAAATGTAAAATAGACCCAACTCTTAGCTGGTCAAAACCCTCCTAAAGACTAACTAAACTAACTAACTAACTAAAATAAAAGACTGCCAAAACCATTACCCCCTACATATACAGTATTTTAAAATATATGGGAGCCAGTACAACCAAACAGCTATTTATTGTTTAATGCCCTATTTCATTTAAAATTCCTATTAATCTCAAGATCCATATAGCTGACGAGGCCTAGCAAGCAGAGTAGAATACGCTGTTATTTCTGCAGATATGGATTTGCCGGAATTATTTGTATCAGTTTAATGTCAGGGGAACAGACAAAGCACCTTAAAAGCCTTAAAGACCAAAATGCCTCGCTAGTGCCTATAGCATAGCAGGGAAATGAAATGTGTAGACAGCCAACTGTACAGTAACTGTAACACATAGTATTTACTGTCTCCTGCTAGATGGATTGAAATCTCATTCACATCAGGTTCTGTGTGTGACGTTCCGTTATCTCTTCATATTGCTGCATTGCAAAGCAGGCAGCCGAACGTCAGATTCCTTTCCATTTAATCTCCAATAAAGTGGCAGGGGTGACAGGCTTCTCCATTTCTCCTTCACAAACCAAACACAAGAACGACATTATGTACATTTTACCTTGTTACTGGGCTCGTGCAAGGAGAGCTTTGCTTCAGGTATCTCTGATACAGAGCACATTTATATGGGGTTATTCCTTCTACAATGCATGGTGTTATCACAAAATTGAACAATTACGGGTATCTCGAGCCTTCCCATTCTAATTACTTTACGCTAGGAAATGCAGTTTAATAAATGGCTGCAGTGAAACCTAAATGAGAGCAATGGTGCTTAATCTTTTCTTTTGGATGGAAACCAAATTTAGCGGAGAAGTCAGATTTGCCACCTACGGTTGGATTTGGAATAAAATATTAATTATCTTTTAAAGGAGAAATAAAATCACTGGGGGGGAGTTGTTAGGTACCCCCAAGTGATTCTAGTTGTTTAACTGCTAACCTGGGCAATCTACAGTAGTTCTGAGTACTTGAGTAGTATAGGAAACTGACAATTAGTGATGTAGCGAACATCGCCGAAAATGTTCGCGAACCCGTTCGCGGACTTTCGCCAAAACTCGCGAATATTCGCGAACTTTGCGAACCCCATAGACTTCAATGGGAAGGCGAACTTTAAAACCTAGAAAAGCCATTTCTGTCCAGAAAACTGATTTTAAAGTTGTTTAAAGGGTGCCACGACCTGGACAGTGGCATGCAGGAGGGGGATCAAGGGCAAAAACTTCTCTGAAAAATACTTTGTAAAAAAACCGCCAAAAAAAAAACCGCCAAAAAAAACGCCAAAAAAACCCGCAAGCTATTCCTATGTATATGCATAGGCGATAAAACGAAGCGAAAAAACGCGGCGGAAAAACCAAGGCGAAAAAACGCGGCACCAAAAAAAACCGCGGCGAACCCAAAGTGGCGAACATCGGCAAAAGTCCGCGAATTTGCGCGAACGCGAACACCTGATGTTCGCGCGAATTAGTTCGCCGGCGAACAGTTCGCTACATCTCTACTGACAATTAAGTTCTGTACTACATATTCCCTGGGCTGGGATCCGTGGGAGACTGGAACAAAATGTCAGCATGGCACTCCTTATACAGTTCCATGGGGTACTGAAGGAGACAGCCTGGGTAGCAAATAGGTGGCTACAATCACAGAGGGGATGCCTAACAATTGATACTCCCAGTGATTTTACCTTTCATTCTCCTTTTGGGTATAATTGTCTATATTGGTTGAATGGTCACTTCAAGCATCATGTTGACCCTCTTAAAAGAGCAGCGTGACCCAGTTTGGGGTTCTGATCCATTGGTTAGCAACTCCTACCTTCAGCACTTTTATTTATATTAATAATTTTTGTGGACCTCATATTAGTAGCTGCTAGGGTTGCCTGGTTTTTTGACGCGTTTCGTGGTATCACAATACTTTCTCAAAAGCTGTATGAGAAAGTGGTGTGATACCACGAAACGCATTAAGCGTGTGGTCCTTTTTGTATGTGCACAATATGCTTTTAAAGAGATTAAAAAAATAAAGATAAAGATTTTTAACAGCAGTGTTGATTTGCTCCGTACAAACCTTCATGGCTGAGCTTTTGTTAGCATTTCAGGCGCAAGGGGCAGAATACTATAGAGCCAAGTAAATAACACTTATCTTGTGCAAAGAGATCATACAGAACTCCCAATGTGCTTTTTCTAGTGGCCCACCGATTGGCATGTTCATAGGAGGTGTTTCTATAGATAACCAGGAGTCTACCATGTGCCTACCTCTTGGTGGTGGGAACAAGTTTACACCTACTGGAGCACCATTCATTGCTGAAGGACTCTTTGTGTCCTATTCTAAAGTGGGCCCCAATACAGGGGAAACAATGTGCATTGTTCTTTGAACTTTGCATCTTTTCTCATATAGAAAAGATAAGTATAAGCTGATAGATCTATATTCATGCCAAAGCAGTGCTGTCACCAGTAGAAAATCAATTTGTGTGTAGGGGTTGGGTTTTATTCAGACGTTATATAAATGCTAATAGTGCAAGGATCATAGCCAGGCATATCTTTTTGAAGGTTGAGGTTGGCCATTAAGACAACATGTCTAGATCCTAGCAGAAATGGCAATTGACTGTCAGAATACGCTGGGAGCTGTATATTTTATTATTTAACAAGAGCTGGAAAGCTCCAAGTCAAACTGAATAGAACGACACCATTCACACATTCCGAATTTCTCAGGATGGTAATATTCATTGTTCCTACAATAAATACAGCTGCTGCCCAGAATCTGTGCTAATAGGAAAGGCTTTTCGATTAGAGAATTCCTTTTATCTCCGCCACAAGCTCGTACATTAAGTATTGCTGGGGAAGAGAAAGTTAGAAAATGAAACGCACTTAATTGCATGTTATCCCAGCTGTAATCTTGTAAGGCATTTCTCCTCTCTGTTTACTATCAACAAAGCGTATCTCAATTAAAAGTAATAATTCCCTATTAGTGGTGACTCCTGCTTGACTCATCTCCCGGTATTTATATACAGAACATTGAAAGGAGGGAAAGGACTCTCTCTTAGAACCGTATCTCTCTCTTTGATGTGTATGAAAGCGATATCTTGATTGACATCCAAAATCATGCAATATTAAGGCAATTTTCTCTCAGCAATACCCATCCCAACAATTACTAATGACTGTGCTCAAAGGTAATGAACCTTAATAGTCCAGTTCTGGCCACATTTCAATGACTATTTTTATTCTGGTGTGGGCAACAAACTCTGCGTGCATTTGGCATGTATTTAGTTCTGTTGAGGTTAAATGAAGCATGGAGGAAACATATTCCCTATATATAGATAGCAGCAATAGAAGAGATAAAGCAGGTGGAAACCTGAGAGAACCTGTCTGAAGAAAACTATAATACATCATTCAGAAATACAATCTAAATGTATCTGGACACCTCCCTGTCTAACATTTCAGATCTAAAGCCAGCGTTTTAAAATGAAGTAGGTCAATCTATTGCTGTTATAACTGTGTCTTCTAGGAGGGTTTTCTGCTTAATGTTTGTGGGATTTGCTTCAGTTTAGCCAAGAGAACTAGTGTGGCACTGATGTTGGGGATCAGACCTTGTGTTCCAATTCATCCCACAGGGGTTCAGTTGGGTCTTGGTCAAGGCTCTGTACAGGCCAAAAAAGTTCTTCCACACTTATCTCAGCAAATGGTTTCTCTGTACCGAGTTATACAGAGTAGGAAACGGCCTTCGCCAAATTATTGCCACAAATTAGAAAGCCTAGAATTGATGGATGTTATTGTAGCCTTAAAAGACAAGTCAACCCACCTAAGCACGATTTCACCAATTTGTTGCTCCTCTTTTGCCCGTCCCAAACAATATTTTTTTTCCCAAAAGATCTTTACTAAAATGCAATAATTAAAAGTTGTGACCACTTACTTGATTGCAGCCATGATATTCTAACCAACAATGCAGGTGATTGATTGATAAACTAAGGTCTGTTGGTCTTAGTAAAATCGTTTGCACATGGATAGAAAACTGGCTACAGGATCGGGTACAGAGGGTGGTTGTTAATGGTACATTCTCTACTTGGAGTAAGGTTCTCAGTGGGGTCCCTCAGGGTTCTGTACTGGGTCCACTTTTGTTTAACGTATTCATAAATGACTTAGGGGAGGGTATTATGAGTAATGTATCAGTGTTTGCAGATGACACAAAACTCTGCAGACCAGTCAATTCTATCCAGGATGTGGCATCCCTGCAGCAGGATCTTGACCAACTGGCAATCTGGGCGGCTAAGTGGCAGATGAGATTTAATGTGGATAAATGTAAGGTCATGCACCTGGGATGTAAAAAAAATATGCATTTATACATTTAATGGGTCTGCACTAGGCAAATCCATAATGGAGAAAGACCTTGGGGTCCTTGTAGATAATAAACTTGGCTGTAGCAAGCAATGCCAGGCAGCAGCTGCAAGGGCAAACAAGGTTTTGAGCTGTATTAAAAGGGGTATAGATTCACTGGAGGATGGGGTTATTCTTCCCCTTTACAGAGCACTGGTAAGGCCCCATCTAGAATATGCTGTTCAGTTTTGGTCTCAGTGCTCAAACTGGACATTATTGAGTTAGAGAGGGTCCAGAGAAGGGCAACTAAGCTGGTAAAGGGCATGGAAAGTCTGAGTTATGCAGAAAGACTGGCCAGGTGGGGGTTGTTTACACTGGAGAAGAGGTGACATGATAACTATGTATACATTTATAAGGGGATAATGTAATAACCTCTCTAATGTTTTATTTACCAGTAGGTCCTTCCAAGGGACACAAGGGCACCCATACCGATTAGAAGAAAGGAGGTTCTATTATGATATTCAGAAAGGGCTTTTTACGGTGAGCTGAATCAGTTGTTCTGGCTGGTACATTATATAACTTCAAGAAGGGACTGGATGGCTTTTTAGCAAGTGAGGCATACAGGGGATTGCTCTTAGTTGATCCCTCTCTGAGGCAAATTAGAGAGGTTTTTTTGCCTTCCTCTGGATCAACTAGCAGTTAGGCAGATTATATATAGACATAAAAGGCTGAATGTGTCTTATTCAACTGCTTACCAAGTAATAGTATTGTGACACTAAAGACTCTCTCTCTGCTGTAAGATGCACAATTCTTGGATCGTGTTTTGTGCGCACAATCATGGTCTTGGTCTGACTGGAAGAATGTAGAATAGTAGGAAAGTTATGTCATACAACTTGGCAATGTGACTTTGCTTAATCAACCTTTAATTCCTGACTTTAGTAAGAGCCTTTCTTATGAAACTATATCTTTCTGGGAGTTGCCATGTCCTTTAAAGTAGGCTTTTACTGGAACCAAGGACCCTAGGCCAAACCATGAACAACATGCCCAGACCATTACTTCATCTTCTCCAAACTTTACTTTGCAAGGCAGCACCCAATTTTGTCCTCTCCCAAGTCCAATGGCATTGATCTTTATTTCACGTGTGTTAATGGCTGGCAGTGCACATGGCTTAGGCGTATGTGTGGCTGCTTACCAGTAAAATAACTCATGCTTACAATGAATAGTTTCCGTGCTGATGTTGCGTCCAGAGGCAGTTTGGAATCTAAAAGTAAGCATTAAAACTGCAGAGATCAGATTTTAAATAGGTTGTTAAGATACTTTTGTTCCAGCACTTTAGGCCATATATTTTTATGGTACAAGCTAGTATTCTACGCTTTGTTCTGCACATCATTACTGACTTATACCTTCCAATGAACCAGATTATCAAGTGGGCAGGGTTTCTGCCAGTTTGGAGTTAAATGAAGTGTATCTGAGGCATGGGCTAAATTGTTTCTTTTATTTTGAAATTTAAATGTTAGGAGGTTGTCTGTACTGTACTAGGGCTACCAGTGCTTTCTCTTTCTTGTGTTGCAATGCCATTTGCCCAGTGTTTCCTGTGACCGGCTCCAGTGCCAACTACCAGTGTCAGACTGGTCCACCGGGATACCAGGAAGATTCCTGGTGGGCCAAGGTCTGAGTGGACCCTTTTCTCCAAAACATTTGCCCTATTTCACAACCATTCCTTATTTTTGTATTGAAACAGAGGAAAAATAGATGGAAGAATATATTATAGTATGTGAAGAAAAGAGACTGGGACACTGGCACTGCCAACTGCTCCCACTACTGCTCCTTGTTTTCAGTAGGGTGAATTCAAGGATCTGTTACATAAATACTCTAGGGTGATATAATATGTTTTGCTGTGCTGGATTCAAAATAAGATGGATTTATATTTCCCTAGCCTTCCTATTTAACAAATTTTCTTAAAACTTTATCAGAAAAACCATTTGCCGGCAGGGGACCTGATTGGCTGGGGGGAATTACCTCACTAAACCAATTTACTGTGTGTCTGATAAGAATGGGATTGGAAGAGATTATTTTATTCCCCCAAAGCAAAAGAACTTTCTAACCACACACCAATACATTGATATATTTATGTATAAGTATATATATATATTTATTTGCAAAGATAAAATTAATGCTCTGTGGAAATTTCTTTTTTAACCTTTAAATGTTTCCTTGAAAATAAAATACATGGCTTCACATAAAGAGACCAGTTTGCCAGATTCTATACATACTATACATTATCAGCTTTAATTGCACACTATTCATTAAAGGTCTAAACAAGATCCTTGCACTTTAAGTATTTGCACCAAAGGTACAAGGGACCTATTCATGCTGGGAAATGAAGTTATCTTCACCACGAAGGTGGCAGTAATTATGGAGTTCCCATAGTGGGCTGTGCCAATAGTTGCAACTAGGGTTGCCACCTTTCTCAAACAATAATACTGACTGGGGGATAGGGGGGGTGCTGGTCAGCAAGGGGTGGGGTTGTGTTGTAAAGTGGACGGGTACCGCTTGAAAAGGCAGAGCTGTGACATAAAAGGGGCGGATCGATGACATGATAGGGGCGATGTGGGTAATAAGGGGTTTGAGCTTAAGAAATGTTGGTGAGTTGGGTGTGGCTGAGAGAGCTGCTGTTGGGGGCAGGCTGGGGGCGAATCAAAAAGTGATTATAAATTTACTGGCAAATACATTGCCGGTAAATTAGTAATACCGACCCCGGCATTGGCTGGTAAAATACCGGCCAGGTGGCAACCCTAGGTGCAACAGCCTTGCATCCAAAGAACTACTGCACTCTAAAAAGATGCTGTAATTGCAGTTGTTTTGATGCAGCAGAAGCAAATCTGGGCATTGACACAATGACACTGTAATTGTAGGAAAAAACTCTGTATTGCAGGTGAAAAAGATACGGCGATATGTGCGCAAAATGGCACTTCCGGTCATAAATAAGCTGTTGTGAGGCAAAAGTTGAACTATATGTTTATCAACATAAATATAATCCATTTTGCACAATATGTTGAAATCATCTAGCACATACATTTATCTGATTTTATGATTTCTGTTGTTTTAAAAACATATAATTGTCCTTGTTTCACTTTAAATACACTGGGAAATTGTGTTTTTTCCAATGTCATCATTCCCCTGATTGTGTGCACTTTACAAGATAATAATTAGATATTGTTCATTCCTGAGAAGCTTTCTGGGGATGTGAGCACTGTGGGGGTGCAGCTGCAAATGAGCGGAGTTCGGCGGGTTTCCTGGGGAAGATTTTTCCAGATCTGAGATAACTCTGTCTCCTATCTTCCTAGGGTGTCTGAGATTGCCTGTCAAGGTGCCTGTAAAGCTTTCATGCTGATAGTTATAATGATAGTTTGTTGCTCCATGTGCGACTGTATAGCATACTAACAACAACAACACATCTTTGTTCATGACATGGTATCTAAACCCACCATAACAAAAAAAGCTGGACTTTAGTTCCCAGTAGTGATGCAGCGAACATCGCCGAAAATGTTCGCGAACCCGTTCGCGGACTTTCGCCAAAACCCGCGAATATTCGCGAACTTTGAGAACCCCATAGACTTCAATGGGAAGGCGAACTTTAAAACCTAGAAAAGCCATTTCTGCCCAGAAAACTGATTTTAAAGTTGTTTAAAGTGTGCCACCACCTGGACAGGGGCATGCAGGAGGGGGATCAAGGGTAAACATTTCTCTGAAAAATACTTTGTAAAAAAAACGCCAAAAAAACCCCGCAAAAACGCCAAAAAATAACGCCAAAAAAAAAACGCAAGCTATTCCTATGTATACGCAATGGCGAAAAACCGAAGCGAAAAAACGCAGCGGAAAAAACCGAGGCAAAAAACCGCGGCGCAAAAAAAACCGCGGCGAACCCAAGTTGGCGAACATCGGCAAAAGTCCACGAATTTGCGTGAACGCGAACACCCGATGTTCGCGCGAATTAGTTCGCCGGCGAACAGTTCGCTACATCTCTAGTCCCCAGTATTCTTAAGGGTGAAGGCACATGGAGCTACTAGCAGCAGATACTTTTTCATGGATACTAAATCAATAAAACATTAATTAAACCCAATAGGACTGTTTTGCATCCAATAAGGATTAATTATATCTTAGTTGGGATCAAATACAGGTACTGTTTTATTATTACAGAGAAAAGAGAATCATTTAACCATTAAATAAACCCAATAGGACTGTTCTGCCCCCAATAAGGGGTAATTATATCTTAGTTGGGATCAAATACAGGTACTGTTTTATTATTACAGAGAAAAGAGAATCATTTAACCATTAAATAAACCCAATAGGACTGTTCTGCCCCCAATAAGGGGTAATTATATCTTAGTTGGGATCAAGTACAGGTACTGTTTTATTATTACAGAGAAAAGGGAATCATTTAACCATTAAATAAACCCAATAGGGCTGTTCTGCCCCCAATAAGGGGTAATTATATCTTAGTTGGGATCAAGTACAGGTACTGTTTTATTATTACAGAGAAAAGGGAATCATTTAACCATTAAATAAACCCAATAGGGCTGTTCTGCCCCCAATAAGGGGTAATTATATCTTAGTTGGGATCAAGTACAGGTACTGTTTTATTATTACAGAGAAAAGGGAATCATTTAACCATGAAATAAACCCAATAGGGCTGTTCTGCCCCCAATAAGGGGTAATTATATCTTAGTTGGGATCAAGTACAGGTACTGTTTTATTATTACAGAGAAAAGGGAGTCATTTAACCATTAAATAAACCCAATAGGGCTGTTCTGCCCCCAATAAGGGGTAATTATATCTTAGTTGGGATCAAGTACAAGGTACTGTTTTATTATTACAGAGTTACAGAGAAAAAGGAAATCATTTTTCACAATTAGAATTATTTATGGAATCTATAGGAGATGACCTTCCCGTAATTTGAACTGTCTGCATAATGGGTTTCCAGATAATGGATCCTGTGTCTCCTTACTGTGAACATGTCTTTCAATAGTTATCAACCATGTATCCAATAGATTAACAATAGTTTGGATAGCAGTCCATTAAATTCATACAGTTAAAAAGCTTTTATTAACAATTCATTGTGTCTGACACAATATTGTAATTGGCTTTATAATTATAGACCAGCTTTAACCTCTAAAGAACAAAAAGCTCTAATAAAAGACAGATCTTCATAAGTGACATTTACCATCAGGTCTTTTGAGTAATAGTGTAAGTAAATGGCATGAGTAATTGTTTAATTGTACTCTGGCTTTATAACTATATCTGATTTTTGCAGTGAACAAGACCTTCCATTTTGCTAATAATTTATATCATTTATCCTTTCCAATTTTCATTAGTTGATTCCTGCGGTGTCCAATAGAACAGGCAAACATTTGTTAACTTTTTAACCTTAGTAAACAAGTTGCAGATACACCTTAGATAGATGATAATACCATTTTGTAGGGTTTGGTCTCCTGTAATCATATACTTAATTCATGTAGATGTTCCTTTACAACAGTGAATCTTTTTTAGTTGAGCCAAACTCTAGTCATAGATCTAGCTTTACAGCTTTGTTTGTGAACCTCATCCAATGGTTACTGTAGGACAGTGTTCCCCAACCAGTGGCTCAGAAGCAACATGTTGCTCCCCACCCCCTTGGATGTTGCTCCCAGTGGCCTCAAAGTAGATGCTTATTTTTAAATTCCTGGCTTGGAGGCGAGTTTTGGTTGCATAAACCCAGGTGTACTGACAAACAGAACCTCCTGTAGGCTGCCAGTCCACATAGGGGCTACCAAATAGCCATAGTTCTTATTGGCACTCAAGAAACTTTTTTCATGCTTGTGTTGCTCCCCAACACTTTTTCCATTTGAATGTTGCTCACGGGTATAAAAGGTTGGGGATCACTGCTGTAGGATAAAATCTCATTGTACTCAAGGAGGTCATGAAGCCTGGAATATACAGTATTTTGGCCCATCAGGCCCAGACTGGGATTAAAAATAGGTCCTGACTAGTAATGAATGAATCTGTCCCGTTTTGCCATAAAATTTTGCGAAACAGCAAGAAAATTTGTGAAACGGCAAAGAATTCGCAAAACACATTTGTCGCATGATTTTTTTTGCTGCCCACATCTATTTTTTGCCTCCCGCATCTATTTTTTGTCGTCCGCGCCTATTTTTTTGTCACCCGCGCTTTTTTTGACGAGAGCGCGCCCAATTCTGATGCCACTAAAAAAATTCTGCGCGGCGAATTTTCATAGAAGTTTTGCAAAACAATTTGCCAATGCCGAAATGCGGAAATTCACTGCAAATCCATGCCTGGTGAAAAAATTCGCTCATCAGCTCATCAGCAAACAGCCCTGGGCCAGCCATGGGCCCAATCAATAGTGACTATCTATGGCAGGGATCCCCAACCTTTCTTACTCGTGAGCCACAGTGAAATGTAAAAAGACTTGGAGAGCAACACAAGCACCATAAAAGTTCATGGAGGAGCCAAATAAGGGCTAAGATTGGTTATTAGGGGCCTCTATGCACACTATCAGCTTACAGGAGGCTTTATTTGGTAGTAACTCTTGTTTTTATTCAACCAAAACTTGCCCCCAAGTCAGGAATTCAAAAATAACTCCCTGGTTTGGGGGCACTGAGAGCAACACCCAAGGGGTTGGGGAGCAACATGTTGCCCCTGAGCCACTGGTTGGGGATCACTGATCTATGGCAGCCCCTCTGGCTTTAGCCAGAATCCAGAGATTGCCAGTCCGGGCCAGGGAGCCATTTCTTGGTCCTAACCCTGTTATATCTCTGACGCTCATGTCAGGAGGAAAAAATGTCTTAATTTAATGGTCTCATCCCTCTAGTCTTTGGAATGAGTGAATATTATACAATATGAAAGGAAGGATCCCTGGGGGAAACCTGTCCTGGAACTACTGAACTAATGAATGCATGCCTTTGTTTCTGTTTTTTTTTTCTGTAACAACACATGGATCAGTACTTAAAAATTGGACTTCACAGGCATTTTAGACGTCATATGTCAGTAAAAAAGAGGATAAGCTGAGAAAGCATTAAAAGATTCTCCTCTTCAGGGAGCCTCGAGGGAGCTGTTCCTGTGAGATTCATCTCCACTGAAATGCAGAAGCTATAAAAGAAACTTGTGAGTTCCGTGACTCAGTCTTGACGGCAGGAAAATCTATTTTGATTCCCTAGATTTACCTTATTCAAGGAATCTCGAGTTAGTGTAAAGCAGAGCTATTTTTAAGCCGGCTGTGCATTGTTTGAGTAGTTTAGACAAGTGCCCGTGTCTGAGAAACCAATTCCGAACCCTTCATCTGAGTGGGCAAAGAAGCACATTGTGATATAGCAGTTATCAATCAATATTCAGAATTTGATGTTTTAGGACAGTTGCACTTAGGATGGTAATCAAATCTCCCCGTGCCTAAAAGGAAAAATCAGCAGTTTCGCAGCATGTTAACATTCCCATAAACTCTGTAGCCATGAAAGAAACTCTGCCGTATGTTATACTTACAAATAATTTTCCCAATGGATCTGTCTACAGGAAGTATTAAGAGTTGAATGTATATTTAGTTTCCTTCTGCTTTATTTCTCCCAAAGCTTCCAGCAAATTATTGTATGCTCTTCTTGTAGTTTTCAGCTTGGCTAAGAAGCCACTGGGGGTCATTCACAAAGATGGATGCAATGGAGAGCACTAGAGATGTAGCGAACTGTTCGCCAGTGAACAAATTCGCGCGAACATCGGGGGTTCGCGGATGCGTATGTTCGCGAACTCTCAGCGTATGTTCGCAGTTTGGGTTCGCGCCGCGTTTTCCACCGCGTTTTTTATCGTCGCAAAAGTATTGTACAAGTCACACATGGCGTTTTTCCGCAAATCCCGTTTTCATGGTGTTTAAGCGCGACATAGCAAAAAAGCCGCGTATTTTCACTAGAATAGCTTGCGTTTTTTGCGCAACTCTGTGCCAACAAAGTATTTTTCAGAGAACTTTTTGCCCTTGATCCCCCTCCTGCATGCCACTGTCCAGGTCGTGGCACCCTTTAAACAACTTTAAAATCAGTTTTCTGGCCAGAAATGGCTTTTCTAGTTTTTAATGTTCGCCTTCCCATTGAAGTCTATGAGGTTCGCAAAGTTCGCGAATATTCGCGGGTTTTGGCGTATGTTCGCGAACATGTTCGCGAACTTTTTTTTTTAGGTTCGCTACATCCCTAGAGAGCACATATTGATGCAGTTCTTTAAGATACGTGTGGCCAACAGCACTGATGCTCTCTCACACGGTTGCCAATGTGTCCCACCTCTTCTGTTGGTGTACACTGTAGAATTGTGTCTATTGACAATGGGGAAACCTGGCAGTAGCTCCAGGGTTCCTACAGCGCGTTTGTATAAATAGGCAAATTCTTCAGATGCCGGTAGAAGAAGTTGCAGATAAAATGTGTCAGGCAGTAGTAGTTGGCAACATCAGAGGGCGCCAACATCGGCAAGCATGCTACAGCACCCAAGCTTCCAGAGTTAAAGTAAAGTAAAGGTCTATGTAAAGCAGCTGTAAGCACTCACAGAAATGCTGCAAAATAAACACAGGATTTATTGCCTTCTATTATGTAAACATGCTCTTCAGTATCAGACTTCCTCTCCTTTAGGGCTCCTTCAAGTTTGGGGCATGAGTCTGCACAGCTCTCTCCTCACTCCCCCTCACCTTTTTTTGCTCCCCCTCCCATAAGAATTCATAAGAACTCAGTCCCCTACCCATAAGAATGTGTGATCTGAGCTACAAGGGCTAGAGCTGCAGCAGGAAGCTATGGAGACCAAGATAAAATGCGGATAAAATGGCAACTGCTATCTTAAACAAGCTGAGGGAGCTTCTAGGGCTGTTTATTTAGGTACTGTATAGTAAAGTTTTCTGCAGAATAAATATAGCATTCTAGGTGGCACTAATGTGGCTAATCTATTGGCAGTAAAATGCCAAAATACTTTCCTTCTCCTTTAAATTGTCAGAGGCGAAGCCAGGACTCAGAGACGTCTTTATTTTATATGCCCATTCACTGTGAGTGAGTTAAAGTTCAAGTTTTTTTCACTATTGGGCTATACTTGCTCTACAGGGTAATACTCATAAGAAATGATTAGACCTACTAAAATATACTATATATGCCTTCTTGCGAGTACCCCTTCTATCATCAGTTGTGGGCAGAGCTCCTGGTATAAGGAATATTGGTTACAGTGGAAGGCTAATCCAGTTTTCTATAAGAAGAAGCTTTCACATACAGTGGTGCTTTCCTGGGTGACACTTTGGCACATAAAGGTGGTTCCCCCCGTGTTTTAGAGAACTACTTCACTATATCAATTTTATGTCTTTCCTTGAGCCCTTTGGGCGCCGGTTTATCTTCAGATTCTTTGTGACTGCTTGTTTATAAGGCATACAAGTACAAACCAGAGGATTGCTGATTTCCCACAGTCTGTGCATCTATAGACTCCTGAGCATTTTAAAGTCAAACTGTCAACCAGTGTGACACTTGCCAATCAGCTTCTTGAAGAGAATATGTTTTATGTAACGGAAATCGCCTGGGGCCATACATCCTAATGTATGCAGAATATATGGATACCTGCGGTACATGCCAGCAGGAAACAAATACATTTTTTTAGAGATGAAATAGAGGTTCATCTGAAAATAATAAAACATATAGTGTTAAGCAGTAATATTTGGAACCTTGCTACGGTCTATGAGTGACCACTATGTGAAATATTCCAATTTATGTAAGCGAAGATACCTATAAACTTAAACTTGCATTATTTCTTATATCACCATAGACATCATAAAGGGCAGATCACTTGTATATAATATTTCTCCACAATTCTGTCAAAGATATTCATGAAGCTGTAATGAGAGGTATGGTGGGGATGTACTCATTGGTGTAAAGCCAAAGTACTGCCCAAACATTTGCTTGCAAGTTTGGTTCAGAGCTTGGGTGACATTTGCACTTTTAGCTGCACATACAGGTGACATCTGATGATTCTGCTACCTGACACAGTGTTGTCCTACTGCCTTGGACGCTTTCTTGTTCTAGTTTTTCTAATTCTCTCCTGGACTAAGCTCAAACCGGATGGTGGGTTTTGGCAGAGTAGTCACTTGTGGCCCCATATCTTTCATCGCTGATTCAATGTTGGTGCCATATACACATACATCTTGTTCCGATTCACTATTACACTGTAGTTTAATAGCTAGTCACAAACCATAAGCTCCACACTGCTTCTCCTTATGGTACTGCCTATCCTGGCTCTTGCTAAACACCACACTCACAGGGCCCTAGATAAAAATCTAAGAAGCCTTCTACAAAATCTACTTCTATCAGCCCATGTATAGTGCCTTCAGATGGACCTACTTGAACTATATCTGGCTAAGAATGAGCCAGATATTAATCAGGCATATTTAAAAATCCTGTCGGGGCAAGGTCACCAAATTAGGTCTTCACACGTATGACCACCTTAAGAGTTCCTCCTGAGGTTAGGTACTTCAGTTTGTGGCCTAACAAGCACAGGCTTCTTGACTTGAGCTTTGACTATAAGGAAGTCAGTACTGACTATGATTATTCTCTACTGGGTCATCTTTGCTGTTGTCATGGTTTATAGTGTTGTCTAGAGCTGAGTCTAAAGCTATACAACGTATTACAAAAAGAAAGCCCTGCCACTTTAAGAGATGTTTAAATATAACAATAATAATAGTCAATGACCGAATGCCCATTGTTATAGGTCAGAATTGTTACAATGTCAAAATGTTCCTTTTTGCTTTCTTTTCCTCCTCGGTTTATATCTTTTGCCATTTACCTGAAACATTAATACGATTATACGATCATATTGTTTAAAATGATGAGCTCTCAAGCTCATATTTATTTAGTTTTAACAGTGCTGGATCTGTAAGAAGAAGTCACCTTTTAAAGTCTTGTATGGAATAAAAATGCTACCCGCAATGCCTATTAGTTATATACTGCAGGAATTATCATATTCATTTCCTTTAAATAATGTGTGTATGGATATTAACAATATACTTAATGTCTGACTGAATGCTTTATTCTCTTTAAGTGTGCATCTACATCTTCCTAATGATCTCACTTTGTACATTCTCATTGCTCATTCAAATTTGGATGAAAAAAAACATTTTTTCTATTTAAAGGAGACATAAATGTTCATAATTAGATAGATAAATAGATAGATGATAGATAGATAGATAGATACAAAAATAAATGATAGATAGATAGATAGATAGATAGATAGATGATAGATAGATAGATGATAGATAGATAGATAGATAGATAGATAGATAGATAGATAGATAGATAGATAGATAGATAGATGACAGATCGATAGATGACAGATAGATAGATGATAGATAGATGATAGATAGATGATAGATTATAGTGTAACCCCTTTTTGGCTGTAATCAGACAAAGAACAGCTAGATAGGCTATAGAGCATGGGGTACAGTGGACACTAACACACAGAATGAGCAGAATAAGTAAATAGAAGGACAGCAGAAGGTTCTTGCAGCAAACTCAAACTGGTTTTATTGTCCAAAACATGATCCACAGGATTATGCAATAATACTCACAATGCAAATGTAGAACAATGGATTGTCAATGGATTCAATGCAGACCAAGCAATGTACAGAAGCACCACTTTGGAAGGTAGTCTGAGTAGTAACAAAGTCCTTAGGGTTTCTACTTCTAGTGGTCTGGACCCCTATAGCCAACTTGAATCAGGGAGAAGACTATGCCTGAATTCCCTGTTGCTACTGTGGTCCCTTCACTAAGGCAGCAGAGCCTGTAAAGAAGAATATTCCCTGCTATCTGTCCTAAAGCTGACTGTCTCACTTTCCTAGATAGTGCTATTACATAAATTTACCTAGCACTAGCTAATCCTCGTTCAAGGGGTCCCTGACTTCTCCAAAGGTAATATTCCCTCTGGGGTAGGATGGCTTTACTGGGGTCCTGTTGATTCCAGGCTCAGAGTCAGATGCAGCCAAAGAGGAAGATCCACCCTTTTACTAATATGTTAGAGTGTGAAAGGGAGTGGTCATACCTGTACCTACATTAAAGTCTGTTCCATTGTGGCCTGCCTCTGCCAGTGCTCACTAACTTGGGTGTCTAAATAAAAATGTGGTCATATTTTGATTTAAATACATGATTATATATGTGCTTGTGTTCAAAACGGCAATCACACATATACAGGTATGGGATCTTATATCCAGAAAGCTCTGAATTACAGGAAGGCATGGGCGTCCGCAGAACATTTTCCAAGGGGGGGCAAGTAAGCTAGCATCATCCTGCAACAGACAAATATATATATATACATACACATGATGTAAACTCTCACTGGGTGCCAGACTGGAGCGGCTTTCAGGAGGTCGTGATGTCACAGTCACGTGACCAGAATGTGGGCGGGGACAGTTTGAAGTCACTTAGGGGCGTGTCCAGCGCCTGTACCTGCTAGGGAAAAGCCCGTCTCCTCACAGTGCCACATGAGAAACGGGGAGAGGAGTTGAGGTGAAAGTTGTAGTAATAGGGGGCATGGACGGTGCAGATGTGTACAGATAGAGGGGCTGCGAGTGGAGCTGCGCTTACGGAACTGGGGTGTGTGTGAGGGTCGTACCGAGCGGCTACAGGAGCTACAGAAAGGGCTTCAGGGAGCGGCCGGTGTGATGCGTCCAGTTGTGCGGCCGGAGGCGGGGCACCGTTTCATTTGTTTGGGATTTGGGGGGGAGGCATGGGAGTGTGTATGTGTAGGAATGCTTGGGGTGGGCAGGCTCTCTCTTAGCGGGGCAAATGGATAGGAGCAGCGATAGTGCTGCACATGTACATGTAGACAGAGGGCAACTGGAGTAGAACAGTATATAGTGTTGCACATATGTAATATAACTAATAATATCCCGGGATCGCCTCTAAAATTACAGTCCTGTGTTTGGACTCACTGGCCAGTTCCAACCTGTATGGAAACAACATTGGTGCGGGAAACATTCACAGGAGACAGTGGTTTATTTTATGAGGGTTGAGCAGCTGCACTCAAACCCAACATTACCCTGTGCCATGTAAGCACCTATGGAATTGCCCCATCCTATGTAAGACTTGCAGTACTGCCCAGGAATTGCCCCATCCTATGTAAGACTTGCAGTACTGCCCCTATACCTGCCCTTGTGCCAAGCAGATGCCCCCAGTACTGCGTCTGTACCCAGAGCTGCCCCTTTCTAGTAATACAAGCCAGACCTGCCCTTTGTCCCAGTGATGCCCCTGCCAGCCCCCACTCCTGCCCCTACCGCCAATCATACCCACAGTGCCGCTACCCCTGTACCCACCAATCTCCCTCCTCCTGCGGGTCCTCTCAGGGCTGCCATCCAGGATGATGGTGATGGTTTCGGGGTTGAAGGAGGCGGCGGCCCTCTCCCTGCTCAAGTCCGGGTTCATCGTCTCTCCAGCTGGAACTACCGAATTCAGACCTTCGGCCTCCCTACTGTCAGCCAAGCCCCGCCCTCCCTACTGTCAGCCAAGCCCCGCCCTCCCTACTGTCAGCCAAGCCCCGCCCTCCCGGCCATATGACCCAAGTGGGCGGTCATTCTGTCAAGTTGCCTCTTCCAACTACAACTCCCAGCATGCCCCGGGGTAGGCGTGGCTCTGTGGGTGAGCGAGTAGCAGGCAAGTGACAGGCAAGGCGGGAGCTGCGAGTCTGTGAGGGAGAGTCGGGTTCTGCCTGGGGTCCCTCTGGGTGAGGGAGGCAGCTCTGTGTTCGGAACTCAGTCAGGGAGCCCGGTACCGAGTTAGTGATGCCCTCCTCAGACAGCTGCCGCTGGACTGTCTGCCGGCCGTAGGTGGCGCTGCCTCTGACGTCACAAGTGGGAAGTGCCGGGGAGATGCTGCAGCCGGCAAGTCCGACTGAGGTTTTTTTTGCTACTTTTCCAGGGGGGGGGCAAGTGCCCCCTCTTGCCCCCTTCTGTGGACGCCCATGCAGGAAGGCCATCCCCCATAAAGCCCATTTTAAGCAAATCATTTTTAAAAATGATTTCCCTTTTCTCTGTAATAATAAATAAATAATAAAACTTGTACTTAATGGTAACTAAGCTGCATGAATCCATGTTGGAGGCAAAACAATCCTATTGGGTTTATCTCATTTTAAAATGAGTTATGGTACAGAGATCTGGAAAATCCCAGGTCCCAAGCATTCTGGGTAATAGATGCCATACCTCAGAGTCTCCATAGCCTCAGGAATAATTTCTCTACTGAGAAATTGATTTTTGCCCCAAACTTTTGTAACAGGTTCTTTTGCAGCATCTCCCTGAATATTGCTCCATCGTATCTTCCTTCCTTCCGACACCTTGCGCTGGATACAAATGTTGTTTGATTCGTGACAAATTTTTCTGTGGCAAATTTTTGTGGAAGTTTTGCCAATGGCGAAATGCGGAAATTTGCTGCGAATCTCTGTTTTTTGCAAAAGTACCACTTAAGGCAATTATTTTTGATCATTATAAAGCTCCCAGTGGCCAATGACAATCAGTAGTCATTGAGGGTTTTATGAAGCTGCTATTTATTAAACTGAATACAGAAGAGCAAATAAAGTCCTTACAGAAAGGCCCTTCTGTGCTTCTGTTGGTATTCTCAGGTGACATTTTGTGGAATCAACTCACCATCATGGCAGCATTTGTCATCGGCGACTTTTTTTGCCTTGACTGTGCCCATATTGATGCAACCGTGCCCAATTCGACGTGACTTTTTTTGATGCGTCATGGATTTTTTCGTGGCAAATATTTGCGGAAGTTTCACCAGTGGCCAAATTCAGAAATTTTCTGCAAATCCATGCCTGGCAAAAAAATTCTAAACTATTCTGGATAACTGGTTTCTGTATAAATCAATCAAAGGATTGGACTTACACATCAGGCAAAATATAGATAGAGATAGGGTTGCTACCCATCTGGTTTCAAACTAAACATCCCAGTTTTTCAAAGGGATGTCCGGTTCAAAACTTTCTGTCTGGTTTAAACCATTCAGAAAACTGGAGCCCCT
Source organism: Xenopus tropicalis (assembly GCF_000004195.4). NCBI lineage: Eukaryota > Metazoa > Chordata > Amphibia > Anura > Pipidae > Xenopus > Xenopus tropicalis. The sequence goes on along the minus strand of NC_030683.2, from coordinate 109,968,168 downwards.
GACATCATCGTGCCCACCCCCAGCACCATTGCCCCACCCCAGATGCCTTCAGCCCCCTATGTATGGGTTTAGCCACTGGCAAATCTAGAGAGACGTGCTCTCAGGGGTCTTTGTAAATGAACACTTATGTCTTTCTTTCCTTTCTTTTCAAACCTCTGTTTTTTGCATTAAGTACCACTTAATGTGATTATTTTTGATCAGTTTGTTTGCACTAACAGTGGAAATAGTCTTGTTGCATAGAGCACTAGAGTTATAAAGCTCCCAGTAGTCAATGGCAACCAGTGGTCACTGAGGGTTTTATGAAGCTGCTATTTATTAAACGGAAAACAGAAGAGCAAATAAAGTCCTTACAGAAAGTCCCTTCTGTGCTTCTGTTGATATTCTCAGGTGACATTTTGCTGAATCAGCTCAGCATTATGGCAGCTTACAACTCTCTCATATTCCTTTACCTTTACTACTGATACTACTGGCTCACATGATATAATAGATAGGGCCAAAAAGCCCTTCTTAAAAGGATTAATGAAACTGAGATCCTTCTATAATTTATTTAATGGCCCACTCTCTAGCTGAACACAGCAGAATATAAAAGAGTGTAAATACAATACGGAGTGGAAATGTTCATAGAAAAGCCTAAATCTAGATATGCTCTGCTAAAAATCTTATACCAGTAAACAGAGAGCTGAGAGTTCCACTCTATTAAACTCAAGTCAATGGCTGCCAGACATTTTAGGGCTCATTTATGTCCACAAGTGCAGTGCGCAAAGTCCAATTTCAAGCTTAATCACCATGTTTTTTTCCCCACAATGCAGTGTTTTCCCCAGAATAGGAGGCAGAGAGGACTGAGCAACTATACAAAAGTGCAAGGAGGACACTTCTTTAATGAAAGTGGTTTTATACACCAACTGCAACTGCACTTGAGAAGCCCCACTTGAAAGTCCACCCTTTGATTAGAGATCCTGAAATGGGTACAGATATAGGAAAATATGAGTGTGTCCAGGCCCGGATTTGTGGAAAGGCCACAAAGGCCCGGGCCTAGGGTGGCACAATTTGGGGGGTGGCATGCCTCTGTGCCGCACCAAAATATTAAAGTTTTTCTCTCATACAGAGCAATAGCGACCTCTCCCTCACTGCTCTGTATGCTCTGTATGTTTGCACACGTGCGGGGGGGGGGAGGGGGGTGACGGACAGGGGCGGTGTCAGTCATTCAGCCAAGGTTCCAAGAATAGCTAGGGCTTTCAGGTGTATCTAGGGGAGCAAATAACCATTCTCCATAATTTTCACCTGAGCTGACCTTCAAGCTGAGCTCCCTGCCACTGCTCCAAGGGCCCCAGGGGGCAACCCCACCATTTGCAAACCTAATAGTGAAGATGAAGATCCATCATTAGGCTTACTGCATGTAGCAAGGCACCCTGTACAGAACAGTTGATGTTTTGCAGGTCAGTACAATTACAGCATGTAACTGTGATCGGCTTTTTTATTGGTATTTTGTGTGTCTCTGTTAAAATGCAGCTGAGCTGAACACATAATGCTTTAGCCTTTAGATATATGTTCAGTTTAGGTGTAAGTGAAATGCACACTGATTTATGATCCAAGATGTGGTGATCTTTGTATCCTCAGGGAGTCAGGGCCAGCAATAAACTTACCTTTATCTTTTAACATCAGTCTCTCTTGGGCTTCCCGTAAGCATAGAAATATTTATCCCCAGCAACATCCATTAATAAAGAGATCACACTGTTTGGATAGAGACGTAAATATAGGAACTGGTCCGATATACAGTGACTGGTCCGATTGCCATCTTGGAGTCAGGAAGGAATTTTTTCCCCTCTGCAGCAAATTAGAGAGGCTTCAGATGGGGTTTTTTGCCTTCCTCTGGATCAACTAGTAGTTAGGCAGGTTATATATAGGCATTATGGTTGAACGTGATGGACGTATGTCTTTTTTCAACCCAACTTACTATGTTACTATGTAACTTTTTTGCCACAACAGCAACTTATATGACGTGACTGCACCTTTTTTTTCCACCACAATTTTTTTGACGCAACCTTGACTTTTTTCTCACTTCGCGAATCTTTGACGCAGCAGACTTTTGCAGCAGTTTGCCAAGAAAAAATCACCAATGGCGTAATGCAGAATTTTGCAGATAAGAAATAAGAAATTCGCTCAACACTAAATATCACTTATGTATTATAAGGAATAATGTAACCCCCCCACTATAAATAATAAGGATATTAGAAGTCACTGAGGGGTTCTGTTACCATATAAATGCATGAGGCTGAGCGATTTTTATAAAGGCAGCTTAACTGCCTTCTAATATCCTCAGGGATATTAGAAGTACCACATTCTTTAAATGCACAATTTTCAATGAGCCATGTGACACAAAGTATTCAGTAAGAACCAGTTATAACTGATAACATCACTAAGCACTATTCATAAGCAAATAACTTACAGGTTAATTAAGTTTAACAGGGGGGGAGGGGCATTTTGGTGCATCTTTTTAATGAGTAAGGGTTCTACAAATATTTTATCAGATACCAGTTAACTTTGCAGTTCCATGTGAGTGTGCACATTCATTAGGTTACCCATTTTGTTTCATACTGGGAAGATGTTGCTGCAGGCTCAGTAGTTTCTAAGCCATTGCACATAACCTTTTGTATCTGCTCTACCCCCTTCTTTTTATTTCAACCACAAATTAGTTGATGAAGTAGAAAACAATTCAGCCATCTCATAATTACGTCTTTTTACTGGTTCTTACCAGGATGTGGATACTGGATCTTACTCCTGCACAGTACACTTCTATGGATTTCCCTTCTACTGCAGAACTTCTAATGGTCAATGAAGATCCACTGCCAGTGCCAATTGGTCCCTCCTAACAAAAGTCAGGGGTAATGTAATAAGAATACACCAGGTCTAGTAACTCATAGCAACCAATTGGATATTTGCTTTCAAACAGCAGAATGAAAGATGTAACTAAGGTCTAGTTACACCAGGTAAGATAAATACCCCAAATGTCATTTATATTATAGGTCTGCACTTTCAATACAAAGCACAGTATGATACCTTCCTATGACAATATATTGCACTGTTTATGTCATCATTTTCTTGGTGGAGCTTCATTTAGACATCAGACAAAAGATGGCTGACCACAATCAAGCTGCTAGACATGCTGCAATACAGAATATGTCTTCTACTTCTATGTCTTCTACAAAGAACTGTTTTTTCAAATACAGGATATAGTATATGAGGTCAAAGTGATAATTTTCATTTCCAATGTTTTAATTTGACCGCTATGTGCTCCAATAACCTTGTCATGTCCCTCTTACCTTATACAAGTAAGGATAAAGCCCATTGGCACCAAATTGCTGCTTCATTATTACATAATCCTAATAAATGATATTTCTACATATCAAATGAACTGAATGCTGACTTAGCTAACCCGCTCACCGCTATAGTGTATCCTTTGTTTTTTATACATATATATTTTTAAATGAGCAATCGTCCTGATTCCCCCCACAACTTTTTGTCAAACAGAGCAGAAGGCATTATCCACATACTGGAAGTCTGCCTCTAGATAAATGTATTGAGGGCAGTGGGTCATCCAGTGACTCTTATAATTCTGCAGACAAGTCATCCCCCGCATCTGCCCTGAGGCAATATTTTGGCAATATCAGTTTGATCCATTTCTGCAGATAAAAAAACACTTTATACTGTATCAAAAAGATGGATTTTTTATGGCCAGTCAAAATGAGCCAAAGCAAAATGGGACACAGCCCCCAGATTTAAAGGGCAAGCCAAACAGCTAAGTCCAAAAGTATCCAAAACATCACACAAAAGTTAAAAAAATAAAAATCCCATTTTATTCCAAAATCATTATTAAAAACATACAAACCCCTCAAAAATGCCACCTTAAGCGTTTTGTACCCTACCGGTACATAGTCATAGACAGTTATGACCCCATGGGTTGTAAAGCAGATATTTAAGTACAAAGTAACCCCATCCCTCATTAAAATCATCATCATTTAAAGAGAGACCCCACTCTCTACACATCAAAAAGTTTTTACAAATTAATTGACAGGATTTTTCATGACTTTTTTAAAGAACATTAACAGGGTTCTGTATAAAAAAATACTACTAATCAATAAACATCACAAAAAAATAGAAATTCAACCATTTACTGTCCATTGGTTACATTTTAACAGCAATAATCAAATAGTAAAATGGCCATTTAGGATAGTATTGATTATACGAAATATCAAGTGTATAACTGGGCACAGATGAGATGTACAGGGTAAAATAGATCTATGGGAGGCCAGACTTCTATACTAAGCCTATACTAAAAAGTACAAGTACCCCCAAAAAGCTTAGTTTTTATAGTGTTGATCTTAATCCTTCGGAGAGAGTTCCCTGTCTGGCCCTTCTCCTATCTCTTTGCAGAACAGAGTGATAAAGCGAATGATGTATTCATGGGTGAGCAAGCTTTTATAAAGGACAGATCCGGAATTACCAACCAATGGACCCGAAAAAGAACCAACAGAGCCTTATGGAGGAGACAGGAGAAGAAACCAATAAGAGAAATGCTGCCTGTGTGTGCCATACTCTGCCTGCCCTATGCTGCCTGTGTGTGCCATACTCTGCCTGCCCTACCCTGTCTGTGTGTGCCATACTCTACCTGCCCTACCCTGCCTGTGTGTGCCATACTCTGCCTGCCCTACCCTGCCTGTGTGTGCCATACTCTGCCTGCCCTACCCTGCCTGTGTGTGCCATACTCTGCCTGCCCTACCCTGCCTGTGTGTGCCATACTCTGCCTGCCCTACCCTGCCTGTGTGTGCCATACTCTGCCTGCCCTACCCTGCCTGTGTGTACCATACCCTCCCTGCCCTATGCTGCCTATGTGCCATAATCTGCCTACCATATGCTCCCTGTGTGTGCCATGCTCTGCCTGCCCTACCCTGCCTGTGTGTGCCATGCTCTGCCTGCCCTACCCTGCCTGTGTGTGCCATGCTCTGCCTGCCCTACCCTGCCTGTGTGTGCCATGCTCTGCCTGCCCTACCCTGCCTGTGTGTGCCATACTCTGCCTGCCCTACCCTGCCTGTTTGTGCCATACCCTCCCTGCCCTATGCTGCCTGTGTGTGCCATACTCTGCCTGCCCTACCCTGCCTGTTTGTGCCATACCCTCCCTGCCTTATGCTGCCTGTGTGCCATACTCTGCCTGCCATATGCTCCCTGTGTGTGCCATACACACAGGCAGCATAGTCCAGGCAGTACCCACAATGTCTGAGGTGTGAACAGGGGAACAATGCGGGTGATTACAGCCTGAGCCTGAGGTGTGAACACTGCAGGGGGCGAACAATGCAGGGATTAAAAGGTGTGAACAACACAGGGGATTACATGTTTAAACAATACAGGGGGATTACAGCCTGAATCTGAGGTGAGAGCCATGCAGGGGGCCAGTTAATCTCAGTACTGATACCATTTAAATCTTACACAAAGGTAAGCCATCAAAGCAGCCAGACAGGTGGGGGGCCACACAGAGCGGGAATTGATCCAGTGGTAAGAGATTACTTAATTCCTCGATCAGTGTTAATTCCTACTTTTTTCACTTACCAAAGTGCATAAACAGCAAAGACCCCCATTAGGAAGACCCGTTATTTCGGGCATGGGTTCATTAAATGAGTGTCTATCCAAATGGGTAGATGCCCATTTACAGCCCCTAGTAGTGCGCCTTAAAAGTTATACTCGGGATACTACACGTGTTACAGCTGTTGAATGGGGTCTGTTGGATGGAGGGCTATGGCTGGGGCACACTTGATGTTTCTTTGCTATATTTCTCCATCCCACATGAATAAGCTCTTTTCCGTTAGCAACGGAGAAAAGCAATATAACAAGACACTTTGCACTATGGAATAGGAGTGATACTAATTTCTCTTCAGTCCAAGGAACTGAGAAAGTGACATTGGGAGTGAGAGTGTGATTACTTAGTCTTTTAGCAAGAAAACATGTCTTTTGGATTTTTTATTTACATGCACGTTTACCCTTGGGACTAAATTATGAGTTTGATGTTTACTTGAGAGTAAAGAATCCATCTCCTTCTCCTCCTTTGACTCTGATTAAAAAAAAAAATTGTGCAAACTCTAAAATTTGAAAACTCTAAAACTTTAAAACGCAAAATTTTTCTTCTACGAGAAAGTAAAAGTTGCCTTCCTCCTCTTTTCTTTCCACTGTAAAAAATGAAAATAAAATTCTAAACAAATAAAAGCATTGATTAATGTATGGCTTGGATCCCACCTGTATAATGGGGCTATATATGTGTTATAACAGCTATCTGTAATGATATTGTCAGGTACAGTATAACTATGTTTTCTTGATTATTTTGAAACATTTTGAAAAAATAAATGAATGTTTGTTTGGATTTGACTAAATGGCCATTTTACTATTTGATTATTGTTGTTGCAATGTAACCAATGGACAGTTAAGTTCTATTTTTTTGTGATGTTTCCTGATGTCTTTAAAAAAGTCATGAAAATCCATCAATGAATTTGTAAAAACCTTTTTGATGTGTAGAGAGTGGGTCTCTCTTTAAATGGTAATGATTTTAATGAGGGGTGGGGCTACTTTGTGCTTACTTTGGGCATTTCGTACCAGTAGGGTACGAAATGCGCAAGGTGGCATTTTTGAGGGGTTTGTATGTTTTTAATAATGATTTTTGAATAAAATGTGGTTTTTATTTTGTTAATTTTTGTGCCTAATGGTTTACAATTTAGTGGTTGAGCACAACTTTCCCTTTTTCTTGTGTTATTGTTTATACAGGAGCAGTGGCCAGCTCCATGTTGTAGCCCCCACTATTCCCAGCTACAGTCAGGTGATCCCAATGGAGCCAATAAAAGGCAACCATATAGGAGTTTTAACCTTATAAGTAGTGATGAGCGAATCTGTTCCGTTTCGCTTCGCCGAAAAATTCGCGAATCTTTGAAAAGATCCGCGAAACGGCGAAAAATTCGCGAAACGGCGAAAATGTTGTGCGACAAAAAAAATTGTCGCCCGCGGCTATTATTTTGTCGCGCGGCTATTGTTTTGTCTCCCGCGGCTATTGTTTTGTCGCGCGGCTATTATTTCGTCGCCCGCGGCTCTTGTTTCGTCGCCCGCGGCTATTGTTTTGTCGCGCAGCTATTATTTCGTCGCGCGTGGCTATTATTTTGTCGCCCGCGACTATTCTTTTTTGACGCCGGCGTCAATTTTTGGACGTGCGGCGAATTTTTCCGCAGCTGTTATTTTGGCGCACGGCTATTGTTTCGTCGCGCGCGGCTCTTGTTTCGTCGCGCGCGGCTCTTGTTTCGTCGCCCGCGGCTCTTGTTTCGTCGCGCGGCTCTTGTTTCGTCGCCCGCGGCTATTATTTTGTCGCGCGCTATTGCTTCGTCGCCCGCGGCTATTATTTTGTCGCCCGCGACTATTCTTTTTTGACGCCGGCGTCAATTTTTGGACGTGCGGCGAATTTTTCCGCGGCGAATTTTTTCATCCGTTTCGCGAAACAATCCGCCAATGGCAAAACGCGGAAATTCGCCGCGAATCCATGCCTGGCGAAACTTTTCGCCCATCACTACTTATAAGCAAGCATGTTGCAGGTAAAACTTAGTCCCTTTGCTCAGTACTAATCTTAAATTACTTATATAGGTCAGTCAGTGTAGGACTGGCCAGAAGGGATGACTTTGACGTAGTTGGCCAGCTTGGGGGGGGAAGGCATTTCTTAGTAGCTGAATGCACAGAAATGTCCTAATGTCCTATTTCTACATATTGATAATGGGTGAGTGCAGAAGAGTTTTTGCGGTTGTTTATATGTATTTTGTGGTCACAGCCTCATTGCACCCCCGCCTAATGGTTTACAATTTAGTGGTTGAGCACAACTTTCCCTTTTTCTTGTGTTATAATTTTTGTGCAATGTTTGGGATACTTTTGGACTTTGCTATAAACAAACCACTGCCTTTACAGAAATAATTAAATATAGGTTTTTCATACAATCAAAAATTATATTTGTATTTTTCCATATTCCTGCATATACTAACATGGCATGGACCATATACAGCATCCGATGAGTCAAGCTGGCAATACTTGGAAAACATAGTAAGATTTGTTTAATGTTTGTTCTACTTGGCCTCCTGGTATACAACTTAATCACCTGTGGTCCCATTAGGGTTGCCACCTTTTTTTGTAATTAAATACAAGTGTTTGAGTGGGGGGGATAGAAGGTGATGTCGCACAGGGGTGGGGAAATGGGCAGGGCATAGGCAGAATGATCCATATAAGGGGGAATCTGGCATCAAAGAGGGTTATGGAAGGTAGGGATTTATGGGGTATTAAAAATGTACCAGCAATGTAAATTTATAATTCTGGTCCTAGCTGGTGATATACTAGCAGGGCTGGTCAAATACCACCAGGGTGGCAACCCTAGTTCCCATGCAGACTTGGCCAGCCTGCCCAATCAACATCTCACTGCCAACTCAGTAAAGTTGAAGATGGCATTCAGTGTACATACACCTAAAGTAAAGCTTATCTTGCATTTAGTCCATTATATAAGTTGTGTGGGCACGGAAAATAGCGTGAAGTTGTAAGTTCTATATGGGGTCCCTTTACTGTGTCTGGGAAGCCTATAACATGATCTTGACTGCAAAAGTCCTTGACCACAGTGAAACATGGGGATTTGTAGTAACTAAGACATAAGGTACGATCAGAGAAGTATCATTTCTATACTGCTATGCAACCGGTACTCAGGGCACCTGTCTACCAATAGAAAAGGAAGCAGATATACTGTATATGACACAGAAGATACATTTGGGGTTATGTAATAAAAGGCTTGCGGTTTGCCTAGGAGCAGTAACCCATAGCAACCAAGCAGCGGGCAGCATTTACTGGTCACCTGTTTAAACTCAAATATCTCATTGGTTGCTATGGGTTACTGCTCCTGGGCAGTAATTACATATGGGGGTTTATGTTTTACTTATGGGACAAATTTTTATTGCTAAAACTTTATTACATTAAATATAATGGTGAGAACCCTGAAAACGCTGCTCATGGTAATAAGCATGATAACCAAGTCAGCCACATCCACATAATGTATTTCATCTAATATCTACCATCTCTGGCACATGCTGTAAGTGATAATCAAATTGGATTTCTAAAGTGTATGAAAGATTTGCCTTCCAAAACAACACAACTGTCAGGCTGCCCGCTGCTTTTTCATCCAATAATATAGCACTGGATAGACTCTTGTTTCTCACTGAATACACTGACTGTCAGGTGTAACCACATGAAAGCAAGAAACCAGCATGGAAGGTGATGTGATATAGAGCAAAGAAGAGCAATACTGGCCAGGTGGCAAGCTTAATCCATATATATAATATGCATCTCCATACCTTAAAGGGATACTGTCATGATTTTTATGGTGTACTTCTAAATTACACTGTTTACATAGCAAATAATTTACTCTATTATTTAAAATTTTATTCTTGAACCAACAAATGTATTTTTTTTAGCTGTAACATTGGTGTGTAGGCGCCATGTCAGTGCATTGTGCCTGAGTCTGAGCTTTCAGAAGGAGCCAGCGCTACACATTAGAACTGCTTTCAGGTAACCTATTGCTTCTCCTACTCCCATGTAACTGGAGGAGTCCTAAGTCGGACTTGAATTTCTTACTATTGAGTGCTATTCTGATACCTACTGGGAGCTGTTATCTTGCTCCCTTCCTATTGTTCTGCTGATCGGCTGCTGGGGGGGGGTGATATCACTCCAACTTGCAGCTCAGCAGTAATGTGTGACTGAAGTTTATCAGAGCACAGGTCACATGGTTATGGTACCCTGGGAAATGAAGAATATGGCTAGCCCCATGTGAAATGTCAAAATTAAATATAAAATAATCTTTTTTTTGAAAAATGGATTACAATGCAGGATCCTGCTGGAGAAACTCTATCAATTGATGCATTTTGAAAAAAAACATGTTTTCCCATGACAGTATTTCTTTAATGGTGGCCATTCACAGGTAAAATTAAACTGCCTATTCGATTATCCCTTTGATTGGGGACGGCATTGGCTCATTCATGTGCTCCTATGTCTGTCATTGTAATTCAATTTTAGCCTGATATAGCCCACCTTAGGTGGGCATATCGGGAGAAAATCCACTAGTTTGCCAACCTCACCAAATGAGTGATAATAATAAATGATGGCAATACTCTTTACCATCTAGGTAATCAGTAGAGATCATGTAGCAAATGGTTCTTCTCTGCTATTAAATGTTATGTTTCCTCATCATTGCGTCTTCTGCTTGTGAATTCATGTCTCAGTCACAAACTCTCTGCTCAATAGGATCAACATGATGGAAAGAGGCTTTTACGAACGTTACACCCACAGCTTTTTGCATTTCTTTGGAACATACTTTTACAACTGCAAAAAAAAAAGTAAAACTCTGCTTCCCAGTATAAATTAGGCCTAAATGCATCCTTGGCACTCATAATCGGATGCTAAAGTGCCACCTAAAATAAATTGATGGGGCAGTTTTATTTGATGCTCACATTTTCCAAGGTTGTTATAAGTTGCTAATGCAAGTCATTGCGTGGGAGCTGGAAGGAGCATTTCCAACGGAGACAGAGTCATTTCATATTTATACTTACAGCCAGCTTGCTCAGTAACCTTTAGGCAAATGTGGGATTCTTGAACTCTGAGAGTAAATGGAAATGAATGGTGCTCCTGAATTTCCCTGTGTGCATCTGATGTGGCCGTATTATTTAACCCTGTATCCAGAAGGCCTGTTAGATTGCTTCATATCAACAGTGCATTACTTACATACAGGCATTTTGATTAATCATTTACCTGCTTTATGTAGCGCAAAATGAGATAAGTAATTTAAGTTCTGGTTTCCGTTGTGGGCTGCACCTCCTGCTGCTCCCTAACCTGGGCGTCTGAATGACCTGCAAGTTACAGAGTGGGTGGGGAGACACCTACGTGTCTACACCCTCCGGCTCCTCACCAATACAGCTTTCACTAAGGCAGTCAGAGCTGAATCAAGAGGCAAGGAAAGAGTGGAGTGCAGAGACATTCAGCACCTCTAGAATACCGGAAAGCAGTGTGCAAAGTAAACATTTTTTGCCTTCTGCATGGTAATTGACCCCTATAATGAATTTAAAAACAATTTTTAAACCAGTGCCTGTAAAAATATTCAGTTACTGAGCAGAAAACAGAGTAGTGTCTTGTCTCTGCTCGGGAACTTAATTTTTTTGTTAGTCCGCCAGTGGAACGAACAGCAGATGGAGATCTTTTTGAAAGCTGGAAAGAGTCAGAAGATGAAAGCAAATAACTTAAAAATTAAGACTAAGGGGCTGATTTACTAACCCACGAATCCAACCCGAATTGGAAAAGTTCCGACTTGAAAACGAACATTTTGCGACTTTTTCGTATGTTTTGCGATTTTTTCGGATTCTGTACGAATTTTTCGTTACCAATACGATTTTTTGCGTAAAAACGCGAGTTTTTCGTATCCATTACGAAAGTTGCGTAAAAAGTTGCGCATTTTTCGTAGCGTTAAAACTTACGCGAAAAGTTGCGCATTTTTCGTAGCGTTAAAACTTAACGCTACGAAAAATGCGCAACTTTTCGCGTAAGTTTTAACGCTACGCAAAATGCGCAACTTTTTACGCAACTTTCGTAATGGATAGGAAAACTCGCGTTTTTACGCAAAAATCGTATTGGTAACGAAAAATTCGTAAAGAATCCGAAAAAATCGCAAAACATACGAAAAAATCGCAAAGTACCGATCATTACGAAAAAAACGCAATCGGACTCCATTCGACCCGTTCGTGGGTAAGTAAATCAGCCCCTAAAGGTCCCCATACATGGCATACACGGACCGATTTTAGCTGCTGATATTGGTCCTGCCTGACCAATATCTGGCCTGAAATCGAGCAGATCTCGATCGGGCAGGTTAAAAAAATCTAGTCGGATCAGGGACCACATCGGTTCGTTGATGCAGTCCCCGGAATGGCTTTGCCTATACCCGTCATAATAATTCGATCATTTGGCCCCAGGGACAAACAATCGAATTACCCTGGATTCTCCCGATATTGCCCACCCGTAGGTGAGGGATATCGGGAGAAGCGAGCGGATTTTAAGGTGGGCACCTTGAGAATAGGCCATTCTGTGACATGCTAATAATTAACTTAAAGGTTTTTTGTGGGGGACAAATCATTACATTGTTGCTTATATTAATGCAGCGGATAATATACACCTTATCCACAATGGGGATGCCAAGTTGTAGGCATTATGAACTTAACAGAATTGCCGATTGGGAGGATGGAAACAAAAAGGAGATGGCAGTAAGGAACCAGCCCATGGTAACAGGTAAGCACTAACTTTGCACTTATCTAACCTTCCCTTGTCCGTTAAGATTTTACAATCTTTTGAAAGTCAGAATCAGTGAACAAAAAGGGGGTGTGGGATCCCTTATCCAAAAACCCATTATTCAGAAAACTCAGAATTAGGGGAAGGCCGTCATAATTCTCCCATAATTCACATTTTTAAACCTATTTTCATTTTCCCTGTAATGATAAAACAGTACCTTGTACTCGATCCTAGCTGGGATATAAATAATCTCTATTTTTTTTTTTTTTTTAAAAATAATCATTTATCTTCTTACTATGATTTGTTTCTTGTATTCTCATCTAATTTGGTACTTGAAAGGTTAAATGTGAGGACTGGGTACAGCAGGCTATATCGCACTAAGCATACTGGAAGGAAAAATCAATAGATTCTTTTCTGAGAGCGGAATATTAAGTATATGCTGTTGTAGATACATCCTTACCCCTCTCATTGTTTTTTCTTGACCGATCTGTGTTTGTCTTGTACCTTTTCCCTGCTATATCTAACCCATGTATGTTCTTACCCTTCCAGCATTTAATTGAGTTCATTATCAATATCAGATCCCATAACGAGACACCGTGTAGCTGCTGACATTGCTGGGAGGTCATGGATTTCTGCTGTGAGATACTGTTGTTTGTATATTACTAAATCCATGATGGACAAGCATGTAGATTTAAGGCCATGAAAGCTCAGGAATCTTCCCATTGGCTGGCTGCTCACGTCCTCGCCGTGGCTGCCCTGAACATTTTAACAGTTCAATAACATCCTTCTGTGAAACATTAAAAAAACGCCCACTTTATTTATGTCATCTCTCTTGTGAAATTAATAGCGCTTGTTAATTAGAGTGCTCTCTTCTCTACTGCTAGGAAACAATCCAACGGGTCGAAAGTGGGCCTCGGGGTAATAAATATTACATTTTTTTTTTTTGCTGCTCAGATATTTCTGGCTGAGAGTCAAGCCCTACTCAGCCTCCTTGGCATTCACTGGTAACATTCTATTATCATATTCTAAAATGATGTCAGGGATAAAGTCATGAAAAGGAGGTTTTTGGTGTGAGGTAAGGAGGGTCATTTATGGCCGCCTCAAAGACATTTGGGTATGGGGAGGAGGAAGCATGGGGGGGGGTATTGTGTATTTTTTCCCATGCTTCTGATTCAGTATGGCGGTACTGTACACCCAATGATAGTTCACCAATACCATTGCTTGCCATCTCTTTAGTACTCTTGTATGCCCAAACACAATAGGGGTCATTTATATAGACCTTGGACAAATGGCAGTGCCTTGAGTCTGGCATAAGGTACAGAGCATTTGCAGGAGCTGATTAGCCCTGACCTAACTGTATGCCCAATATAGAGCACAATTGCAGCCTGTGTCAAGCCCCACTCTCTAATTTGAACATTTGAATGAAGTGCAAGTTAGGAGATGGATGGAGGGGGGAATCCCACGCGCCTCCCCCAGCCAGTCTTCTGACATTCCCATTGTAGCAAATCTAGTTAACTACTGTATATAAATGAAGACACTCAGACTCAGTTTCCCTTTAATGGGTGGAGGTTGGCCACAGCTTTACTGAACCATGTTTAATCAAAGCAGATAACTCGTCCTTGCCATGTTGTAACAAAACATAGGCTACCATAGATGCCAGCCACGGCAGGCTCAGTGGGGGCATGTAAAGAGAAACTATATTAACCAGACCCAAATGGCAAGGACCAAACTGAATTACCCGCCAGCGGCTGTGACAAAAAACACCTCAAATAGCAGTACAGATAATGCAAATAAACTCCTTGAACAATATTATATAACAAATATAATATTGTAAAAAAAAAGACACCAAGTAACATTGTGCAAAGAACATACCAGATAAATTCCCCAGGAGAAATGCAAAGTGGGGGGGTGATGGGTTGCCATTATGGGAGACCAGACACACTTCTAAGGACCTGCAAAACGCTTCATGTGCCCAAGATGTTGAAAGAAGAGGATAATAGGGCAACTTCCACTTAACCCTCCTTTAGTGCCAATAGCCAATTCTGCAGCCCCACGTCATTGTTCCCAGGGTTCCCTCTGCTCCCAGCACCTCCTTTAAAAGGGTTTGCAGGATGCTAACACCATATCTTACACTATAGAAAACCCAAAAGAATCTGATATAAGACCTAGGTGCTATACCTACCTCTCACATTTACTGGATATCATTTAAAAATGATTGTTAGTAAACCCTTTTAAAACATTTAATTTTCTATTGGGGGCTTTTGAAATATTAGCAGTTTTAGACTGCTAAAAATAGGCTTTTGGCTCAACAGCTCTCTCTGAAGTTAGAAAGTGTCACCAGCCAACACAGTCAATTATAGCATAACTGTGGCCACAAGGTAAGTTGAGCCTACCAAAATTATGGCCAATGCACATGTTCACAAATCAGATGCAAGTTAACATGTTGAGTGTGGGTATTGCATCACTTCCAGACAGACCGGGCACGGTGCAAATGCAAGGAGTTTAGACACAAGTACCTTTAATGAATAGGGGCCATATTCATGTTTGTGCTGCAATGTTTCTAGAACAGCTGTTCTTTGTAGGCCCATTTTATATAAACCCAAGGCAAGTGCCCCTATCTGCATCCACTAAAGACACCTCTAGTTTCAGCCATAGAAGAAGAACAAGGCAGATTGTACAAACACATTTAGAAATATCTCTGAAAGCTGAGCAAGGCGTGTAACCAAGCAAACAACTCAATGACCATGTACAGTAAGTATATATTATTGTCCTAATATTTCTATTAACTAATCACAAAGGTTAAAGGCCTATTTAAGCATCCTTCTATCTACCGGCAAAAGGGACAGGAACTCAGGCTGATATCTCAAGCTGTAATTTTGGAACGGAACCTACCATTAGCTATATGCCAGCGAAAAAGACACAGAATGAAATATCTGCCTCCTGGCAGTGTTTTACAGATAATAATAATCTGTGAGAATTGTGCAGCTAAATGTCCTGTAGCTCAGTGCTAGGAGCACATTGTTTGGCTTGCGCTTGTCTATTCTACTAAACAGGCTTAAGCAGGATAATGATGTCTAGAGCTGTAAGCTGGGATTTTAAGGGATAAATCACAGTTTTATGCAAGTGAGAGCGACGTGGTCAAGGAATGTGGGCGGGGAAGATACAGCAAGACCAGTTTCGCTTGCCAATAATGCAAGTGGCCATGGAAATGGATATGCTTCTTCCTGCAATGACCCAAAAAGCTGCCAGCCAAGGATAACTAAAGAAAAGTGGCAACATGTGAAGGCATAAGATACAGTATTAACTGAAGGTCTCCAATTAGTGTTGAGTGCAACTTTGGCTATTGAGGGACGCTGGTCTCAACAACAACACAGGGCTGGAAACTTTCCCCTGCACCTAGTTGCGCGAAAATCACTTTTATTACTTTTTACATAGTTTTCAGTACCCTTTGTGCTTCTGAATAGTTGCATTTGGTACCGCTCAGTCCTTCCTGCTGTCCATCCCCAATCAAGAGCCACTCCAGCGGAACCCTGGAGCTAATCCCACCCCTAGACCAGGCAGCTACAGCTCTTCGTACCCTGCATCAATAGACGAACCACACTTGCATCCCAAGGGCACAGATATCACTCGCACGCAATTACTGGAAACAACAACAGACAGAAAATATTTAGCTTTCTGGCTGCTGGGACCAGTTAAGAAAGTTAAAGTATCTAGCAGTTAAATTACTTCCTTATTCAAGATAACTGCTATTCCATTAGAGAAAATACAAATGTGTGGTACAAGACCAAATACATGATAAAAATGCATTGTTCTGTGTCCGCCCTAGCCCCCCAGTCACATGTTAGTTTAATAAGGGGAATAGCTGCATCCACCATATTAATCCATTCAGAATATTGAGCCTCATCTGATTAATTATAATATTATTCAGACCATAGAATATCTATATCTCCTACTATTCCCCCTCTCATATCTATGTAGTTATGTTGGGTTGAAACAAGCCTATCACGTTCATCTGCTCTAAATGAACCCAAGTGCAGATATATAAGCACACTTATACAGACATATCTATACACTCAATATATAAACTATATATGTGAGTGTATAGATATATATAAGATAGATCACAATAGCTTGGATATTATGCTTGTTCAAAAATCATAATCTGTCTCTATAATTATTATAGTCTATAGCAGGAATGTATTTGGTGCAGTGCAAGGTTCAATCAAATGGGCATAATTTGCCATGTTTTTGCTCTTTGCACCTAGTTCTGAATTTTAAAAATTGCTGCAGGTCTCTTTGTACCATTTTACTTCCTTCCCTATGAATACAGAGCTATCTATATTTGGCAGCACTGTATTCATGATTGGTGGCGGAAGAAGCATGTAGGGGACCTCCTTTTAGCCCCTATCCCTCCCCTAACTTGTGCATCAATGAGAAGTGCAAAACAGCACTGCTGGTGGATGCAGGCCGCACAGTAAGTACAGTCCATTAAGACCATTGGTCCCTAAGCTATCAATCGGTAAAGCTACCCTGCATGTTACCCTGAGCTGTATATAAAGTAGAATATCGCTCTGGTTCTAGCCCTCAGAGGCTTTTTGGAATGTGAAGAATGTAATGAATCCTCTGTTAGGGGTACCTTTATCAAAGGGTCCAGGGGAGGGGAACTCACCTGTAGGATGAACTCTGTTTTTATCCTTTCACAAAAATGCCCAAAGCTATCAAGGACTAAGGTATCTACATCTAGAGTTAAACCACCTCTGGTTGACTTTCAGCAAAACTTGCACATCCTAAACTGTCACATTTAAAAATATAAATAAAAATACTTTGCATTAAAACATTATTTTCAATTCTTATCTACTCCTACAGTATATATTCTTTCTATCCCCTCCCCAGTCTTTCTTTTTCTCTCATTTTTCTCTGAATTCTACAAATGATTTTCTGATAATTTAAGATTTATGGTTTAATTAATTCTCTCTCTATTGGGGTTTGCAGTATAGGAGCAAGAATATGGCTGGGATTTGTTCAGCTTAAATACATGGAGAAATGACTGATGGCTGTGATGCTGTCCCAGGGAAGCTTCCTATCAATTATGTAGACCAACTATTGATACGGCGCTAGAATAAAGAGCCTTGTTCTTCAAGCAAGAAGCTCCATGGCTTAAATCTGCTGAAAGGCTTACACCGGGCCTGTCACTCGGAGACAGCTATTCTTCATGTACCAACAAAAGGTTAGAAAAAAAGATGCATCAAAAGATTGTGCTACAGAGGTAAAATCTAACATCTTAAATAAAGCATCAATGGTTTGGCTCAACTGTGTCTGCGGCTGTCTGTCGGTGTGTCCTATGTTTAATGAGTTGACTCATCATCAGGACCTGCCATAAGGAATCATCGATTTAACCATGGAAGTATCTGGTGGTGGAATGAAACTTTAGTAAAGCTAAAATTCTTAATGTCTTGGTGTCTATTATAAACTAAAATGCCAAAGATTATGTACTCATAGCCACTACTGGCAGGATATTCCTTGTATCTGAGGGGCCAGTGATCCCTGCTCTATGCTGGTGACAAATTGACTGATATTGACCAGGGATGAGACACTTTTTTTTTGCCTTATACAAATTTTCTGCTAAATACTCATTTTCACGAGTAACATGAGGAAAACACCGTGCAACCCCAATGCATTTATTGTGGAAAACCACGAAAAAAATGTCCATTAACTCTAATACATTTGGCGTAAGAAAGAACACAAGAGAGAACGCCCATTGTCTCCAGTGCATATTGCGAATATTTCTTAAGTTTCATAAATATTTCAGGGAGCAGTTGACTAATATTGCCCAGACTAGTCATTTAATGCATAGGAGCAGTAACCCATAGCAACCAATAAGCAGGTAGCATTTTCTGGTCACCTGTTTCAAAGCAAACATCTTGTTGGTTGCTATAGGTTACTGCTCCTAGGCAAACTTAGTGCCTTTTATTACATATGGGGGAAAGAATCGTGATGACTGTGTGTCTTTGGGTCATTATTACTGTGGCCCTTCTATGTAGTCATCCATGGAACTGCTTGCAGTTGAGCCAGTTGGTGCACCTATAAGACATTTTTTCCCGTCTGTATGTTTGGTTGTGTCAAAAAAGTCACAGTTGCATCAAAAAAGTTGTGCATGCCAAAAATACAGTATCTAGTAGAATTTAATCTAAAACAACTGGTCTTTTTCCGGGTTTTTTCTTGAAAATGTTTCACCACGCATCTGAGTGGTTTCTTTATTTCATCCAATCATAATGGTTCCATTGAACTTATTCAGGTTAATAAAGGTTCCATAGAACTGAATAAGTGCAATGGAACCATCATGATTGGATGCCTGTGACTGTACTACCCTCAAGGGTTTAAATGCCGGGGAATTCCCTACCAGTCATTTGAACTGAAGAAGCCACTCGGATGAGTTGGGGAAACGTTTTTGAGAAAAAACTCAGAAAAGTCCAGTTGTTTTAGACTTAATTCTGCTTGATACTGTATAGCATGACTTGGATCAATGAGAATCTTCATAGACATATTGCATGTCAAATAGTTGTGCGGTAGCCACATTTTGCAAATTTTTCACTTTTTCACAAATTTTTCAGCAGTTTTGCAAAAAAAATTTTTGCCAAAGCGAAACGGGACAGATTTGCTCATCACTAAAGCTGACTCCTTCCTGCAGATTAACTTAACCCTAACTGGGCTATATCCTAACCCCTAAAAACCAAACTGTCCTATTGCACATTAAGATGTTAATTGGAACAGCAAGTCTCTAGTGGACCAGTCTGTCTTAATTTTGTTTTTTTTATGTTGCATAGGCTGTGTAAAATATAAAAAGTCTCCTTTTTTAAATACCCTGCTGTGAATGAAACTCAGACATACACCTGCTTTAAGCTAATCTGGGTGTTGCTGTCTCAATTCCCACACCATATAATGACAGTAGCGATGGGCAAAATAATTAAACAGGCATGGATTTGCGCCGAATTTCTACATTTCACCATTGGTGGATTTTATTGTGAAATGGGCAACAAAATTCACCATGGAAAAATTTGCAGCATGACAAAAAATTGTCGCCTGCATCCAAAATAATTGTTGCGTGTAAAAAATAACGAGCATCAAAAAAATCGTTGCGATCGTCATTTGTTCAATGTGCACAACATTTTTTTGCTGCAACATTTTCACCGTTTCACAAATTCTATGCCATTTCAAAAATCTTTTGAAAGATTTGCAAATTTTTCGGCAAAGCCAAATGGGACTGATTCCGCCCATCACTAAACAACAGCATATTTTCCCATTGGAGTATCATTTTTTTTCCTCTTTTGAAGTGTTGTTCTATTATATAAGGGGCCATGGAGCCCCCTAAGACTTTTAGGAAAAGTTGGAGTCACAACCCCTGTAGATACACAAAGAATCTCTCATAGTCTCGGCAGCACAATTAGTCAGTAATAATAGTACAGTGAATATTTTACCCTAAATTAAAGCAAATGCACAATTTGTCGCCCTGTAGGAAAGTCTGAAGTAAAACTATATCTTTAAAGAACATAACAGGAAGGAAAGCAAACACAGAAGACAAAGAGATTTGACAATAACAAGAGATCCCAGGTGGTGCTATTTATTCTGCGTTCAGTTTGGGTTCAGTAATTTTAATTCATTAGAAGATATTGCTGGGGAAGGTCAGGAGCTATGTGTGTGTGTGATTTTCCAAAAAATGTTTCAGGACTATTACATTGTTTTTATCTTTGTATTTGGGTATAATCGACTTCATTTTAGTCAAACTGCTTGAACAAAGGGCAATTTGTTCTTCGGGAGACCACGCTGGGGAGAAGATTTTAAGATCTCTCTCTCTAAAGTGTGTGCGCTGCCAATAGCAGCAGATAATAGATGAGCTTACATTAGGGCAGAATATCTCAGAGGATACCTGACAGCAGGCTAAATGGTACCTAAATACGCTACCAGCTGAGGGAAGAAAGCGCAAATAAGCTCAGTGGTACACAATGTACGAATACTGAGTGTATTTATGGAGAACAAGACACTTACCCCCCTTTAGAAAAGGATATAAAAATAAATCGTTGCAACCAAGTATTGCTGAGCAGGGACTGGGTGACTTGTAGAAAATATACAGGGCAGTCAATGGTTAAAGGTTTGGTTTTAGCCAATAAACTAATGCATTACTTCCAGTAAAGTGGCAGAGAGTATTTACCCTTGATGTTTATGTTTCCTTGTTTACTTTAGAGTATGTGAAGATCTTCATTGACTTGCCAGTCCAGTCACGTTGTAGGATCTTATCCCTCCCCACACAATCTGACACATTCATTTTAAGAGATATGATAAATGGGAAACCCTGGAACGTAAATGTATAATTTAACATAGGGAAGAGATGTAAAATCCTCAACCCTCTGGCTAAACTAAAAGTCTCAGAATTATAGTTATATGGGAGATGAAGATAAAAAGACAAACAAATCATTCATCAATGTCAGCCTTTTGCTCTGAGGATTCCTGCCCACAGTGTTCCAAGTGATCTATGGGAAGGCAAAAAGCCCATGTGTAGCTGTATCCCATGTAACTCGGGGGGGGGGGGGGGGGGGGGGGAGGGGACTTCATCACCTGTTTTGGATCAAGATTGCACAAATAGTTTTAATATGAGTGGCCTACCAGTTCCTCAGTTAAAAGAGAGTTAGAGTGATTGGTACATCCTAGCACCCCTGCCGAGGTGCCCACCCAAAGGCACCAACCAAATTTCAGTCCTGCTCCCACATGCCTCAACAGAAAATGCAGATAAACACTGTGTAGTTGGTGCCCACACTGCCCGGCCTTCTCCCTTCTGGTCCATGAAAGGAATAAGGCCAGGCATCATGTTTTGGGTCCAGTCGGATAATTCCTACCCACAATGTAGGTTCCAAGCAGTTTACTGAAAGGCAAAAACCCAATCTGTAGCAGACTACCATTAGAACTTCATTACATGTTCTGGATCAACATTGCACAAATAGTTTTATTACCAGTAGCCTACATGTTCCTTAGTTAAAGAAGAGCTGATGTGACTGTTACATCTTAGCACCCCTGCAGAGGTCCCCACCCAATGACACCATTTACATTACAATAGTCCAACATTCCTCTACAGAAATTGCAGATCAACACAGTATGGTGGGTGCCCACAATGCCTGGCCTTATCCCTTCAGGTCCATGGCTGTCTGGCATTGAAACATGCACGGGAAGCTGATGTGTTCCCACTCAGTGGGCAAGGTCCTGATTGGTGATCAGCACCAAGGAGTCAGGAACCAGTAGGAATGTTGCTAGGCATGAAGGTCATCAACCCCACTGTGCTGCCCTGCCTTCAGGTACAGTGGAAAGTGGATTGTGCAGATATTGCATTTTTGTTTGCTAGGAATATTAAAGAAGAACTTAAGCACCACCCTATTTTTTCAAATTTTGCAATATTACACTTACCCCAAGTCCCTTTCCATTAAGAACTGCCAGAAGTTAGTTATGCCCCTGCGGTACTGATAGAAACGCAGAGCTGCACATCATTGTTGGCAGCCACCATCTTTGCCCAACATCTTTGCTCATTCAATATACCTGATTGGGATCATGTTTTGGCTTCCAGTACACATACTCCTGCTAGCTGATCATAGAGATTTAAACAGGGAATGCAAGTGTTGTGGCCCAAAGTGACTGCAACCAACAACAATCCCCTTTACAGGGGGTATAGTAATCTTCAGGAAGTTCCTAATAATGTGTTTCAAGAGGGAAGGGTATAGTAACTTTCATTTTCATTCAAAAATATCATTAAAAATGTAATTTGCCTGAATATTTTCCATCTCTTATTTTCCTCCTGCCATTGCACCAAAGAATAACTGCAGATTTAAGGTTCTTTTCCCAGGTAATATACTCTGTTTTTGCCAGAGCAAAATAGCAGTAAGTAAATGTATGGCAGGCTCCCTGCTCATCAGTTATTTTCTTTATTCTGCAAACAGTCACATTGGGCTGTCTTGTACCTTCGCTCTCTCTCCATATTTCTCTGTCTGTCTGGCAGACACTGAATTTATGGATGAAGTTGCAAGAGTTGCAATGAAATCACTGTAGGCATTTTTTCAGTTGGCATACAAAATATTTATAGTTCGGCTCTAATATATAATTTTAGCTTTGTGAATTGCCAAACAGTGGGAATGGAAATTAAAAAATGTTCTTCATACTAATAGAATCCCTCTCTTCCTTTCCTTTCCTCTTGGTTCATTCTGTTTGTTGAAATGAAGGCTATCTGGGCGCTGGTTAATGATAATCACTACAACAGTTATAACATTGACTCAAAATGAAGAAAAACAAGAGGCTCATTTATGAAACGCAATGTAATTTCGAATGCAATTCAGCATGTTTTTTTTTTTACAGAGAAAGCCGCATTTTAACCCCACAATTAAGAGTAATTGTGGCCACAATCATTTTTGTGCTTGCTGTAATTGTGGCCACAATCATTTTTGTGCTTGCTGTAATTGTGGCAGCTGTGTTGAAATACACTCAATTTCGCTTGCACTTTAATAAAATGAAGGCAGTTGTGTTTAGAATGATCAGACCTGAGGGCTCATTTACATCTGCTGCTGTGGTTTCATTTGAGCAAATTTCCCTGCGGTCAGTTGCATGTAAAACCGCATTTATTAAAGGTACTTGCATCAAAATGCACTCTTTGCACTTCTGTGTAGTTACAGTACACTTCCATCCTTCCTGCCTCCCATTCCGAATCAAGTGCAGTTATTTCTACTGACCCTGGAGCTATTGCCACCTCCAGACTAGGCAGCAGCTCTAGGGTTCTCTCACCAATATGATTCAATAGGCGCACCACTGCACTAAAATCTAAAGAATGAGGTGCAAATGTCACTCCCGTGCTATACACTAGAAATTACATTACCCGTAATTGGAAAACTTTCAGCAGAATTATGTCCCATTGACAGCAAATTGTGAGTGCAATTGTGTTTATTTTGACATATAGGGACTGATTTATCAAAGTACGATTTTCGTCCAACCCGGCCCAAGCAAAGTCTCCCATAGGGCTCAATGGCACTCTGCAGCACCAACCTGGCCCAAGGAAAGTCTCCCATAGGGCTCAATGGCACTCTGCAGCTCCAACCTGGCCCAAGGAAAGTCTCCCATAGGGCTCAATGGCACTCTGCAGCACCAACCTGGCCCAAGGAAAGTCTCCCATAGGGCTCAATGGCACTCTGCAGCACCAACCTGGCCCAAGGAAAGTCTCCCATAGGGCTCAATGGCACTCTGCAGCACCAACCTGGCCCAAGGAAAGTCTCCCATAGGGCTCAATGGCACTCTGCAGCACCAACCTGGCCCAAGGAAAGTCTCCCATAGGGCTCAATGGCACTCTGCAGCACCAACCTGGCCCAAGGAAAGTCTCCCATAGGGCTCAATGGCACTCTGCAGCTCCAACCTGGCCCAAGGAAAGTCTCCCATAGGGCTCAATGGCACTCTGCAGCTCCAACCCGGCCCAAGGAAAGTCTCCCATAGGGCTCAATGGCACTCTGCAGCTCCAACCCGGCCCAAGGAAAGTCTCCCATAGGGCTCAATGGCACTCTGCAGCTCCAACCCGGCCCAAGGAAAGTCTCCCATAGGGCTCAATGGCACTCTGCAGCTCCAACCCGGCCCAAGGAAAGTCTCCCATAGGGCTCAATGGCACTCTGCAGCTCCAACCCGGCCCAAGGAAAGTCTCCCATAGGGCTCAATGGCACTCTGCAGCTCCAACCCGGCCCAAGGAAAGTCTCCCATAGGGCTCAATGGCACTCTGCAGCACCAACCCGGCCCAAGGAAAGTCTCCCATAGGGCTCAATGGCACTCTGCAGCTCCAACCCGGCCCAAGGAAAGTCTCCCATAGGGCTCAATGGCACTCTGCAGCTCCAACCCGGCCCAAGGAAAGTCTCCCATAGGGCTCAATGGCACTCTGCAGCTCCAAGCCGGCCCAAGGAAAGTCTCCCATAGGGCTCAATGGCACTCTGCAGCTCCAACCCGGCCCAAGGAAAGTCTCCCATAGGGCTCAATGGCACTCTGCAGCTCCAACCTGGCCCAAGGAAAGTCACGATACTGAAGCTTGAATGAATCCAAAACTTTCGTATTTGGCGCGACAATACCATTTTTTGACAATTTTTTTGTATTCGGACCTGTCGACCTGTCGTACTTTTGAATGTGCCCCATAGACTGCAATTGTGTCAGGCAAAAAGCCCTCTTGCAATCGGCAAGAATTCTGACAAAAAAAACACTGCATGATGGAAAAAAACATGGCAATTTGCGCCAGAAATTGAACTTTGCTCCTCGCAACCTACCGGTCCCTCCTCCAGATGTCCTCCTTAACCTTGATGAGGCTGCCTGAGAGAGGGAGTGGGTCCAGGTTCTCTCCAGATGTCCCAGTCCAATCCTGTGGATGTAAATGAGCCCTCTGGTGTTCTGCGCCTACTGATGCAACTCACTGAGGGAACAATGGAATTAACACCATGTTTAGGGTGGAGGCACCTACCAGGCCTCAATAGGTGCGTGATCCATCAGAAAGACTGGACAAATACAAATACATGCATCAGGGGACCAAGTGAAAGCCATTGGAAAAGAAAGTTTCTCAAGGTTATGAGAACATAGAAACTGATAATTATTACATTTCTTGCCAACTAAAGTCTTATTTTGCATAAGAAACGTTTTTGTTTAATTTGTGTATACTGTAGATCAGTGAAGTATATATGCAGGCAATTGAGAACTAAATGTGTTCCTTCGCTGCTACAATGCAGCATAGTTATATTAATGGTAATGTTATAGGGCTCAGTTACCATTAACATAGACACAAGGGCTAAAGCACTAATTGCACCCTTTAGGGCCCATGCCCAGAGCATTGCACCCATGATAATGGTTCAGCTTTTTGATACATCAACTGGGAGACCTCTTTCCCTGTGCACCGATCCAAACCTGTGCACCAACATTTCCCATGGTGCTTCTCCCTTATGGAACAAGTTTCTACCAACCCACCCTCCTCTAAAACCCTCTGTAAGCCAGAACTAATGTCATTTTTCTGGGCATCAGAATCCTCAGGGAGCTGAAGATTTTTTAAGGTTTTCTAGCCACCACAGCCTACCAGACTACCTATGGTTGGTACCTGCTGACCGCCTGTATAGTCCTGCTGGAGGACTACAGTATGTTACTCTTGTTGCTCTTTGCACCTTGCCCCAGGGTTAATAAATGAAGCTGCATATGCTGAAAGATGTGCTGTACATTAGCTCTTACCTTCAGGCCTCCTTGCAGCATGTGGTGATTCCTCTGGGCCCTACTGGAGTTTGGGGGGGTGAGCCCAGCAGTAGTTACGCCACCAGCATATCTTGGTTTATATATATAGCCTTTGCATTTTTTTTGTTCTATTAGCCCTTAAAAAGGTGATTACACCTTACTAAATACACCAACATTTATTAGAACGGGGCAGTAATACTTTTATTTTGTATAAAGTCTTCTTTTTCCAGTGTAACTATGTTATACAAAATGGAAAAGTATCTAATGACCCGACTTGGGTTGGTTGATTTTATAAATGTTATTTTATATTACTCCTTGGTCTCTTCGGGGCATTAATAGTTTGGTAACTTTTCAGAATATAGATATAAAGTTAATTAAGGTTTCCTTGTTTCAATTAAAACCTGTAGCAACAAGTTATTTCTTCCCGTATAATTGTCCATAAGTCTTCACTGATCATGAAATAAAGGTCATGAATAAGGGTCCAAGCAATGATGAATGTGATTTTCCCTCACCCACTTCTTTGCCAGCTACACCTTGCTGGTCCCTGGGGCGTACTCTAGAATGTAGATTATACAAGGACAATAAAGATCAGTAATGTTGGGGTTGAACAGACTCAAGGGGGCGGCTGACAATACATTAGTTAAATGACAGTTGTGAACCTACCGACATCGAAGTTGAAGTCTTTACATAAAGTAGAAGGAGAATGTATATGGGGTGGGATAACTGGAGAGGAAGAAAGGCCTTATACAGTATAGGTATAGGACCCATTATCCAGAATGCTTGGGACCTGGGGTTTTCTGGATAAGGGGTCTTTCCATAATTCAGTTCTACCTTAAGTCTGCAAAAAAAATTATTCAAACAGTAATTTAACCCAATAGGGTTGTTTTGGCTCCAGTAAGGATAAATTATATCTTAGTTGGGATCAAGTACAAGGTACTGTTTTATTATTACAGAGAAAAATTAATAAATTTTTAAAAATGTGAATTATTTGATTAAAATGGAGTCTATGGGAGATGGCCTTTCCGTAATTCAGAACTTTCTGGATAATATGTTTCCGGATAAGGGGTCCGATACCTGTAGTGACTGCATATTGGTGTGGACATGCAGCTACTATAGAATTTATTTCTGTATAATATTCTGAACCCAACTCAACAACTTCCAACTTGGAACAACTTCTCTGCATCTACTGCATCACACCTTAAAATAACAGCCCAGTTTTTCATACTCAGTTGGGACTAGTAAATGGCTCATTTGAGGGCTGCCATGAATCTTCTCCTTCCCTGAAAAAAAATACACTTAAAAAAAAATAGAAAAAGAGAATAAAAGAGAAAGAGTAAAAGAAACACAAGAGCGGCGCAACCTTCTCTCTTTATCATTCTTGTCAGCTCGTCCAGCTCCAACTGGCTTACTTAATGGGGGTGAATGCTGAATTGGCCAATTGCCTAGGAAACAGTTGCCATGGAGACATACATCCTCACCCCCTGCTGGCTTTAATTTTTTTTTTTTTTCCTTTTCGTTTCTTCTTAGAAACTTAGTGCTGATCTCCAGTGGGAGACGGGAACAAAGGGCTTATTTTTGTTGTCAACTTTTTAGAAAGTGAACAAATCCTCACTTGTAGCGTCTTTTCTAGCAACTGTTCATGTACTAGCAGGGTGCAGCTGTAATTGCTTTTGCTGGGCTTTTAAATCTACTAAATGGTAGCCTTCAGATATGGCAAGGAACTCTGTTGTAGCATGTAATTAACCTATGCACTGCCAGGAGCATGGGGATGTTTTAGAATCCAGAAGCTATTAATATTTATGAGCTATAAAAGTGTTACAAATATAATGGGCGTGATAAATGATTCTTGTTCATAGGGTTGCCATCTATGCTTATTGTCAAAAGCTAAGGGGCCCCTACTGTGGTAGTGGTAATGGCCTTTGGAACATGTAATTGTAGAACATCAGAGAAGAAAAAGATCTACAGACTCAACTAATTTGTTGATTAGACATCCAGCATCTAGTGATGCTCACTAACCTACATCTATATAAGACTAACAGTCATAATCCTTACGTAAAACATGACTATTAGTCATGTATCTAAGGTGGTGCTACCAAAAGATGTCACCCATCACCCAACCAGTGGACTATGACCTCCCCCCCATCTATAGACTTTTGATTTTCTCATATAGAATATTAACAAGAGATGCTGCAAAGGCCAAGAGGGGGTACAAAGGAGCCATACAGTCACTCTCCAGTCTTAATTAAATGTAGGAACATGTAAGGCAGTGAACCCCAACCAATCACCCATCTACCACTTGGCTGTTGCTCCCAGTGGTCTCAAAACTTATTTTTGGAGGCAACAAAACCAGGTGACTTCCAAACAGAGCCTCATGTAGGCTGCCAGTCCACATAGGGGCTACCAAAAAGTCCTTATTTGGTACCCCCAGGAGCATTTTTTATGCTTGTATTGCTCCCCAACTTTTTTTTACATTTGAATATGGCTCACAGGTAAAATAAGGTTGGGGACCCTGATTTAAGGGGACATATACTTAAAACTGTAAGTGACGTGATAGGCATCAAGTAGAACACACCTTCCATGTATGAACTATTACATAGGTGCTAGTTTGAATGTGGGTGCTACTTGCTTATGCAGTCCTGGTTTTGCCAGGTGCCAAGACAGGTGTTAAATACAGTGCAACTGTGCCTAAAATGCATTATACAATACTATACTGACTGCTAAAGCTTATTAAAGCACCTATACTTTATTGTATCCACACTAAAGTAATTGTAGCTCACAAAACGCTCAGATATACAGAGCAGAACAAAGATCACGCTAAACTGCAAAGAAACATTGCAGATCTTCTGTGTATGATGTCTGGTCCTTTTTACGGGACCCATTATCCAAAATGCTGTGGGCTTGGAGCTTTCCAGACAAGGGGTCTTTCTGTAATTTGGATCTCCATACCTAAAATATATGGAAAAAAATCATTTAAACATTACACAAACCCAATGGGATTGTTTTGCCTCCAATAAGGATGAATTATATCTTAGTTGGGATCAAATACAGGTACTGTTTTATTATTACAGAGAAAAGGGAATCATTTAACCATTAAATAAACCCAATAGGGCTGTTCTGCCCCCAATAAGGGGTAATTATATCTTAGTTGGGCTCAAGTACAGGTACTGTTTTATTATTACAGAGAAAAGGGAATCATTTAACCATTAAATAAACCCAATAGGGCTGTTCTGCCCCCAATAAGGGGTAATTATATCTTAGTTGGGATCAAGTACAGGTACTGTTTTATTATTACAGAGAAAAGGGAATTATTTAACCATTAAATAAACCCAATAGGACTGTACTGCCCCCAATAAGGGGTAATTATATCTTAGTTGGGATCAAGTACAGGTACTGTTTTATTATTACAGAGAAAAGGGAATCATTTAACCATTAAATAAACCCAATAGGACTGTTCTGCCCCCAATAAGGGGTAATTATATCTTAGTTGGGATCAAGTACAGGTACTGTTTTATTATTACAGAGAAAAGGGAATCATTTAACCATTAAATAAACCCAATAGGGCTGTTCTGCCCCAATAAGGGGTAATTATATCTTAGTTGGGATCAAATACAAGGTACTGTTTTATTATTACAGAGAAAAAAGAAATACAATTTTAACAAATGTTAATATTCATTTAAAAAGCTGTGTATGGGAAATGGTCTTCCCATAATTTGGAGCTTTCTGGATAATTGGTTTCCGGATTAGGTATCCCATACCTGTATATAATTGTTTGATTTTTCACCTTGTGCCATTAAGTATATAGACAGGTGAAATCTTTTGTGCTGGAAATATTGTATGCCTTGGCACATAATGATGAGCGAATCCACCCAAAAATTTTTTTACACGCACAACTTTTTTTCTCACTCCAAATGCATTAAAGTAGAAGTAAAGGTAAAAACTAGGTAAGCTTTATCAGAAAGGTCTATGTAAATACAGCCATAAGTACTCAAACACAGAAATGCTGCACTGAGTCCTCTATCAAAAGAAACACAGGATTTCTTGTCTCCTTTTTTGTTAACATGTTCTTAGGGTATCTGACTTCCTCTCTCAGAAAAAATCCTTCATTCCCTGGGCCAGAGCCTGCACAGGTCTCTCCTCTCTTCCTTCTTTTGCTCCCCTCTCCCTTAAGAATTCATAAGAATTTACTTCCCCTCCCATCAGAATGTGTGATCTGAGCTACCAGCCCCTAGAGCTGCAACGCTGTAGCTGTGGAGACCAAGCTAAAATGGCAGCTGCTATCTTAAACAAACAGTGAAAGCTTCTAAGGCTCTTTACTCAGGTATGGCAATGCTTTCTGCAGAATAAATATAGCGTTCTAGGTGGCACTAATGTGGTGAATCTATTGGCAGTAAAATGCCAAAATGACTTTCATTCTCCTTTAAAGTCAACAGGCTTTTTTTCTCAAGGGTTTTCTCACTCCAAATGCATGTGAATGGGCTTTTTTTATGTGGTTTTTTTTCTGAGAAAAATCAATGAAGGGGAAATTTGGAAAATTTTTGGTGAAAAAGTTTGCTTATCATTATTGGCAAACTAATACTTATTCTTGGTATTACTGTATAATTATCCTAAACAGAACCAAAACAAATTACACAGCTAAGGGAGTAAATATACTGTAGTGGGCACATTGGCTACAAATGCTATCTGACCTAAAACCTGAAAGGATCTAATGACACCCAACATTTATGAATTATTTTTTTTTTACCTGTGGAACCAAGACACTATCGTGGGCAAATGTTTGTCATGGCAAATTTTTATGGCAGTTTTGCAAAAAAAAAATTTACCAATGGCAAAATGTGGAATTTTGCAGCAAATCCATGGCTGCCAAAACAAATAGCTCATTATTATTCACACGCGGTATTTTTCTGTCACGCAAATGCAAAATTTGTTGCCAGGCTAAAATTTTGTCACATTGTGACCGATTTTTTGTTACCGCCATATTACATTCCCCCGTTTATATCTGTGGTTATGCCACCATCAACCTCCCTGTACAAAAGGACACAAAGCAAACATTAAGGTTAATGGCACATGTATCTTCTACAATACATTAAGGTTAATTTATTTCTTAAAATGAAGTTGCAGTCCCTGCAGTTTCCCTGCAGTCAGTTGAATGGCTTCCATTAAAGGTACTTGCTTAAAAATAGGCACGTTGCTCTTCCGTATTGTTACAACGTATAGTTCTGTATAGCTTGGCACTGCTCAGTCCTTTCTGCCTTCCATTCTGAATTGAGCACTACTGCTCTGCTGGTGCTCTAGACCTTCTGCCACCTCCTGAGGTTCCCTTCACACCCATCCATAAGCACAGTACACTTGTGCCGGGTGCAGATATCACTCGCGTGCCAGAGACTGGAAGTTATTTAACTTCAATTAACACACTGTTGTGTCTTATTTGTGTCAAAGCATGAACACAGTTGAAGTAGTTGACCAATTGCATCAAGCGCATCGCCTTCCCTTGTGACCATAATGATGATTGAATTCTGAGAAAAAACATGGAGACTGCGTTCAAAATTGCACTTTACTTGCTGCACTTGTGCACTTGGGGACACATCTAGCAGTGCATAACATGGAGAGCGCTGAAATAATTAATGAAAGGGCAGAGGGACTGTGGAGCTAGCTGGGGCTCAATTTCCTTCCGGAACACGAAGGGTTAAGTTGGTAGCATTGGGCGGGAAAGTTTAGACCCCACACTCACCCCTCCCCCTGTTGCCACATCCCAGCGCAGCGTTGCAGCCTTACCTCCCTGCTACACACGGAGCGGCATCTCCCTCCCCCCCCCCTCCCTGTTTAAGTGCATTTAGCTTGTGACCGGTAGGTCAGTAATTTCGATTAACCTAAATTACTATGTCTTCTTTTCAGGCTCGGTTCATGTTTAAAAAAAAAAAAAAAAAAATTCTCGGAAAGCTACATATATTTGTATATGTTTTGATTTGTCACAGCATATGGCGAGTGATAGTCCTTGGCCATTTAATCTCTAGTTGTTTGATGGTTTCCACATGCCCACTGCGTTCGCAGTGGCTGGCATTCATTATAAAACAGTCTTTAAGATGTTTGGTAAAAGTTGGAAATACTGTACATGTCAAGGACTATTCTGATGTTGGATTCTTTAATAAAGCTGTGGCCGAAATCCACCCACCAAAACGGCATCATTGTGTTTTTCTTATGTCAGTTGGGCTCATTGGGGGGGATTAGGTGGAAGGAAGGGAATAAGTCTCCGCAGTCTTTGACAGGAATGGCTACTTTTTTTCACTTAAGCAACTTTTTTATCCATCGCAACTATACCAGTTCTATGCCGTTTCCTAATGGAAATTTGATGGCAAGCTGTGGAACAGCTGATGATAATTCTACATTGTATTTTATGCCACTTTATTAATATGCCCATAAATTGATTACAGCATATTTTTACTGGATAGCAAAGCTGAAGTCTTATTATAGCAGTGCGATGTACCCGCTGTGCGCACAAGCTGTTGACTTTAGCTAATTTTTTGCAGCTCTTTATTGACTGAATGGAAAATCCCAAGGGGTGCTTGTTTTGGTAAGAGCCCATTGTATGGCTAATTGCTCTTTTACTGAAATGCCATTCAGTGTCCCCAGGCAATGCTGCTATTTTCTATGCTTGTCAGAGTTCTGATAGAGTAGGCCACAGTTGGAAGTCACGCTGCAAGCTGCAGAGGGTTTATGATAACCTAATCTGCTGACCATAAATTCTCAACGTGCCGTTTAACGCCAACATTGCTGGGCTGACCTTCAAGGTTGTGCGCTGATTAATCAGTGTTCAGTGCTTTGCACTGATTGAATTGCATGGCCCTCACTTGGCTTAAAATATTCATTCAAGTTACAATATCTATATGCAGTTCCAGGAACTGAGGAACACTGTTACTTTGAGTAGAACGTGATAGAGATATGTTTTTTTCTGAAAGAAACTGCAATTAGAAGCCCCATTATTTAATTCAGAAACAAAATCTGGTAATAGATAATAATAAGGCCATAGGTTCTGACCTTTCAAATACACATCTGATGGGGCCATAAATGTCAACTAATCCATGTCATTAAGGTGAAGATCCAATTTGGAGACCTCATTCTTGACATCTCTGTGAGAGGCAGAAGTAAGTAGAAAGAGAATGGCAAAGAGAATCTCACAACATAACATTTTTCCATGTGTTTCCATGATTTCCCAGGGCTACTTGATGATTTTCCCATGTCTCTGTGTAACACATTTCTAGCTCTCCGTGTGACCACTATAAGGATTGTATAAAATATTAAATGACCTATTAAAGAATCTTACCAAACTGAAATATATATATTTAGTTAATATTGCCCTTTTACATCTTGAGACGCGATTTAGTGATTTTGTGTTGGTCTGTGTGCTCCTTCAGAGATCCCATGACATGAAATATTACAGCTCTAATAGAAACAGGAAGACATGTGGGAGTAAACGGCAGAATTCTGTCCATTAATTGGCTGATGTGACCGAACATGTATGTGTGCCTTGGTTTGTTTTGTGCACTGTGAATCATATAATCCCAGTAGTGGCCCTTAGTACTTAAGTAAGCAATGGAAGAAGAATATATATATTAAAGTGTTCAATGGGGAGCAAAAAGGCTTTGTAGCCCGAAGTCCATGATGTTTATTGCTGACTAATTCAAAAGAACAAAGGGTCAAATACTGTAAATATTTCACTGAATTTCATATCAACAGCATATCAGTCCTTCTTTGCTTTAGGGCTTAAGGGGTTTCAGAAGTTGCCCCAAGTTTCCTCGTGAGGCAGCTTTGGAAAGCCAAAGGGACACATTAGTTTTCCTACTGGTGATTTACATTCTTGCTGGTAGTAAAGCATTTAAGATTAGTCGCCACCACTAGAGGATATTAATTGTGAGGCGACTAATCTACTTGTGATGGATTAATGAATTCAGAAAGAAATTATTAAGGCAGAATTAGATACGTGTTAGTGGAAATATCTAGTAAACCTTTCCTGCTGTTGTGTCCTCTAGCATTACAGGCAGTACAGGTATCGGACCCCTTATCCGGAAACCCGTTATCCAGAAAGCTCCAAATTACGGAATGCCCGTCTCCCATAGACTCCATTTTAATCAAATAATTCAGAATTTTAATACCGATTTCCTTTTTCTATGTAGAAATAAAACAGAACCTTGTAATTGATTCCAACTAAGATATAATTAATCCTTATTGGATGCAAAACAGTCCTATTGGGTTTAATCAATGTTTTATTGATTTTTTAGTAGACTTAAGGTATTGAGATCCAAACTACGGAAAGACCCCTTATCCGGAATACCCTTGGTCCCGAGCATTCTGGATAATGGGTCCTATACCTGTATTAGAATATTATTGAGCCAGTGATTACACTGCTCTTTCTGTAGTACTGTATCTACAAATAGAGATTCTTTTTTATCTTCCATTGTTCTATGATTGCGTCAGGCGACAGTAGCCTCTGGGATCTGCCCCAAATGTAGGAAAGAAGATAAATGGGTTTCATAATTATGTCCCTGCTAACAATTGGTTGCAGAATCTTCCATAATTCTTTTAGAAAGAAAGCCTTCTATGAATGTAGCTCCAGGTATTAGTGAGAGAGGGTTGCGTTCCAGAGAGACGGGCAGAGGAGGGATGGGAGGCAAGGCTACACTTATGAGAGCAATAGCTGAAGCCTTTTCCCGCAGAGTAATCAGCATCGGCTCTGGGGTAAATAGAGTCCTAGTGCAGTGGATGGCCCTTGACAATTTGATTAGCAATATACTCTCTGCTTGAAATACAGGGCAATGCTGGCTTCAGTGATTCATTTTCAGGGTCGAGAAGAAAATTTTGTGTGTTTCAAGTGTTATATGTATATAGAATGATAAAGGCCAGTCTGGTGCCCCCTTCCTTATGTTTAGTGATGAGCGAATCGGCAAGAAGATTCGCGAAATGGTGAAAAATTTGCGAAACGCATTTGTCGCTCATTTTTTTTGTTGCACGTCTTTTTTTGACACGACTTCACCCCTTTTTTACGTGACTGTGCCCAATTTTGCCGTGGGGTGAATTTTTTTCCCGCGTGCCAAATTTTTTCCACTGCGAATTTTCACAGAAGACTTGCATAACAATTCGTAAATGGTGAAATGCAGAAATTCGCTTTTGAAAAGTTTCCCCTTCAGTAAAAAGTATATCCACTGGATTTGTATGATTTTTTTTGGACATTTTTGTATATTACATGGCCACAAGTATGTGGGCACCCCTTCTAATTAATGGATTTCACTATTTTAGCCCTACCCATTAACGAGCATAAATGAAACATACAGCCATGCAGTTGCCTTGCAGTCAGACCATGCCACACAAGCTCACAGAATGAGATCTTTTTGGTTCGATAGTAAAAAAAAATAATGGTCTAGGGTTGTTTTTTTCATATGCTAAGACCCAAATCTTAGTGGCACGGTAAACAGTCCTTTTCTCTTTTAATATGATAATGCCCCGTGCAAAAAATAAATGGTTTTGTGTGGTTAGAAGAACTTGACCCATACAAAGCCCATATATCAAACTCCTTTGGCATGAACTGGAACTTCAACTGGGCGCAGGCTCCATCGTGCAACACCAGTTCCCAACCTCTCTGCAGTTGAATGGAAAAAAAACTCCATAGCTGTTACTGAAGGAAACGGGGTGACCAACTCCATATAAACGCACATGGTTTAGAGATTAAATATTTAACGAGCACATTTAGGGGGAGATTTATTTAGACACGAATGTTTGGAGCGTATTTACGCCGATCTTTCGTACACCCGCGCGACTTTTTTGTACTCTTGCGAGAAAAATTCGGAAATGGTTCGGCCACTGTTTACAATCGCTCACTACGAAAATTTCGTGACTTTCGGATCGCCAATATGATATTATCGTGACTAATACGATTTTTTTCGTAAGCATTTTCGTGATATTTGCGATCTTCAGAAATTATCGTATCCAATCCGATCATATACAATCCCTTAGCATATGTTGGTTGCACAATCCCAACAGATATTTTTGTACCAAGGATACAGTCGGTTCACCTATCAGACATGGGGCTCAGTGTTTTGCTGATGAGAAATCGCTGCCTCTTCCAATGCGGAAGATCTCTTTAATCAGCAATGTATAGGTTAATGCAGCCGCACTGAACAATTTGGGTGGCCTGGAATGTGCACCCTGGTTATTGCATTTAATAATATCATACAACCCCCCCACTATTTTTATATTTCTTTTCATAAAATCACATTTGTGAGTGTATAAGTCATAACTATAAAGCAGACTTGCTCACATCTAAATAGAGATCTAGCCATAAATTAATGAAAGACCTTTTTCCGCACAAAGATATGTAAAACCACCTCAGAGTTGGTAGGAGGAAAATCAGTCATATAAATGCATGAAAACATGCCTCCGAGGACACAAAATAAATAAAACACAATTGCGTATGTCTGGAACAGATAGATTTCCTGTATGAATGAGTACAAAAAATGGTTTTGCCTACTTAGAGCTGATGTCATTTATGTGTCGAATTGCTTATGTTACACAGAGCTGCCGGAATCTATTCTGCAATAAATATGTAGATTCCATTGCCTTAATAGGAAAGAGGTACTGCGCTAATGGGTCGAAACTAGGGTTGCCACCTCACCCCTTTAATACTGGCCACATATTGAGTCTACATCCAGCCTGGCTAATTAGCAATTAATTAAGATACATGCTGCGTGGCTGCACAAAAATCAATTTAATCTGCAGAATCTATTAGAATTCCTTACTAATTAGTGATGCAGAACGTGGATTCAATAGGTGGGCAGTGTTAAAGGGGTGAGGTGGCAACCCAACTCAGAACCTAAAAATCTTCTTTTAGTATTCTCAAGTTTTCCTCCTAGAGGAGTAACTTGTAATTAAAATGAGATAATTATTTCTAAATACAATTTGAGGCTATGAAGCTGCCATCTTAGCTTGACTAGAGTTTCCACTAGGAAACAGTGTAATAAGAAGATTAATGCAGTATAAAAAGGTGAAATTATTTGTAGTCATTTAGCCATGCTATATACTTATTCTCCTACCAGGGTCGGACTGGGCTGGGAAAAACCCTGTGGGCCCGGGTTCTCGTGGGCACAGCTCACCCAGTCCCACTAGCCCCTTGCCCCTCCAATTCCCCGATGGGGGCTGCAAATAAGAACAATGCAGTGCACAGGGGGGCAGGTGGAGGTTTGTGACTGTGGGGAGGAAGTGCCTGCGGTGGGAGGCCTTGAGGGAACAGCCCTAGTGGGCCCCAGACACCCCAGTCCAACCCTGACTACAGCCCCTACCCCTAAAATAGAAGTGTATAATTGGGAGGGGCTTTTATTAGAGATTAATAATGCAAAGTGATATTTAACCAATACCACCTGTATACTCTTACTATCGGCTACACCAAGTACTAAGTACAGAGCTTTTTGCATTATTTTATATGGCGCATACAGTATGGTCTTGCTTTACTTGCTGTAGGAACCTATTAGATGGAACAATGACATGGGAACAGGGAGTGTCTGAATACATGAGCCAGAGCCAGATTATTCAGAAGGCTACTTAGGCTGATGCCACACGTGGCGTTTTTATGCTGCGTATTTTCTCAGCCTAAAAATGCCGCACAAGTCACACAGCCCCTGACTATGGCGTTTTTCAGCCTAGTACTGGTGACGTAAGCAAATCCCATTTCCCATGGTGCTAATAGTGCAAAATAGTAAAAAATGCTGCGTATTTCAGCTAGGTCTGGCAGCTGCCTTTGTGTATACATAGGAATAGCTTGCTGTGCAAATACTGGCGTATTTCAGCCAACACTTGAAAAATCCGTGCTAAGGCGTTAGAGAGAGAGAATTAGAAAATATGCAGCGTAAAAACGCCACGTGTGGCATCAGCCTTAGAATGCCGCTGGTGTTACTGGTCCACATTAGTGCTACTGTCAGTATAATACATTTTTTACTATGGTCCCACTCAGTGACCACTCTCCCAAGTCAGAGGTAATTGTGTGTAACTTGCACCCCTCCTCATAATGAAGGTCTTCTTTTAAATATTAGAACACAAGCTATAAGGGATATTTTTGGTGTGAGTACTAGAAGTTGAGTGATGTTCAGGTATAATCTTACATTTTTATTGCGGTCCTGCTAAATAAGTAGGACTGTGCCACCTTCATCTGTTGCTTAAAGGAAAACTATACCCCCCAAACAATGTAGGTCTCTATAAAAATATATTGCATAAACAGCTCATATGTAAAATCCTGCTTCATCTAAATAAACCATTGTCATAAAAATATATTTTTAAGTAGTATGTGCTATTGGGTAATCCTAAATAGAAAACTGCCATTTTAAGTACTAAGGGCCGCCTCCTGGGATCATAGGATTCACAGTGCACACAAACAAGCCAAGGCACACATACATGCTAGGCCCCATCAGCCAATGAATGGGCAGAGTTCTGCCTTTTGCTCCCACACTACTTCCTGTTACAGTTAGAGCTGCATTATTTCCTGTCAGCTGATCTCTGAGGGAGCACACAGCCCATCACTAAATGGCAAAAGGGAAAGGATGTAAAAGGGCAATATTTACTGATATATATATATACAGGGCCGGATTTCTGTTCTGGGCGACCCGAGGCCGCCCCTGTTGGTCGCCCCCTCCACCCGTGTGCATGTGCGAACGCGACCCCCCCAGTGCGCATGCGCGAACACTCGACAGCCCCCCCCCGCAGCCGCGAGTGCGCATGCGCTCCTTTAA
Organism: Xenopus tropicalis; assembly: GCF_000004195.4. Taxonomy (NCBI): domain Eukaryota; kingdom Metazoa; phylum Chordata; class Amphibia; order Anura; family Pipidae; genus Xenopus; species Xenopus tropicalis. Next base: position 109,929,766 of record NC_030683.2, on the reverse strand, counting down.
ACTCCCATACGGAGCAGTGGGGAGAGGTCCCAACTGCTCCGTATGGGAAGCCAAATTTAAAAATTTTCTTGCGACGGGGCGGTATGCCGCCCCTAAACTTCTGCCGCCCTAGGCCTGGGCCTTTGTGGCCTCTCCACAAATCCGGGCCTGTATATATATTCCAGTTTGACGCGATTCATTAATAGGTCATATAACAAAATATAAACTATCTGCTGGTTAAGTATTCATTCTGGGGGTATAGCTGAAGTATCACAGGTTAGGCAACACAGATGTATTGCCCTTCTGTGCCTGCTAGGCCGTGCAATCCCAAAGCATTCCCCTTCATCTAAAACAATACCACTTACAGTAGATCTGCGGATAAATAATACTACGGCATGGGATTCGGCTAGATAATGATTTCTGCCACAATTATGTTAGAGCAGACCAAATATGGCTGGCATTCTTGGAGGTGCAGAAAAGTATAACAAGGGCATGCCTTACAGACTATTCTTGGCACATCTGCCATTTAGTAACAGGACATATTGGCGACCTTTCATGCGGAGCGCAAGCATTGTGCAGAATAGTTTAGCATCTGTACACATCCATCTGAGTTTGGAACAAGCGCGACAAGAACAATGAAAAACAAAACAGTACTTAATTATCTATGTTAAAGAATGGCAAATTCTAGCAAAATCAATTAAATCACTTGCTACAATACACAGATAAACCAGAGGTGACAAAATGAAGTCCTTTAGGGCAGGTTGGAATAGAATAAAATTCTTACCTCCTTTAAAAAATGACATGTCTATTGTGACAAGCCTATAATCAAAGCTTTCTAAAGATCTGGAACTTCAGAATTAAGGCGTTTAGATTATACGGGATATTTAGGAATCATAACACAGGGTTGAAATCTTTTACAGTGTTCAGTAGAGCACTTACCATTGGACGCTGTCATATCAGCCATATATTTTAATCACTATTAGAGTTTGCAGTTCAATAACAGCTAAAAAGACACACTTTTGACTTACAAAATCATAATGATTATCCAAAACCATCTAAAACAATTGAACCTGTATAATATTTAGCTCCACCAATTTTACACTACGAGAAGTGGTCAGATGATGGCTAAAATGCTTGGTAGGAAAGTAATGCTGTCTGATTTTAACTGCCACAGTAGGCCATTAGGTACAATGTTAGTTATATAGATAAATTCTACTATATGATCTTTACATTAAACCATGTGAGCACTAAAGCCAGTATAAAAGAACATAGATCCAGTAATAAAGAACAGGTCCCTTTCCAGTGTTTTCCTTTTGCTACTCAAGATGCCAATTTATACACTAAGGGGCTGATTTACTAAGACACGATTTCGAACCCGAATTGGAAAAATCCGATTGGAAAACGAACATTTTCCGACTTTTTCGTATCTTTTGCGATTTTTTCGGCGCCTTTACGACTTTTCGGAAATTGTCGCGACTTTTTCGTTACCAATACGATTTGCGCGAAAAAACGCAAGTTTTTCGTAGCCGTTATGATGCGCTCGTATCTTGTCGCGCCTTTTTCGTATTGAGCGCTCGTAAGCGGCGGGCGAAACTTTCAGACTTAGCATGATTTTGGAAGCCTCCCATAGGACTCAATGGCACCCTGCAGCTCCAACCTGGCCCAAGAAAAGTCACCATACTGAAGCTTGAATGAATCCGAATCTTTCGTACTCGACTCGCAAGTATTAACGCTACGAAAAAATCGGTAGATTTTGCGCAACTTTCGGAATGGCTACGAAAAACTTGCGTTTTTACGCGCAAATCGTATTGGTAACGAAAAAGTTGCGATAATTTTCCGAAAAAAATCGCAAAATACCGATCATTACGAAAAAAACGCAATCGGACGCATTCGGCCAGTTCGTGGCTTAGTAAATGTGCCCCTAAGTGGTAGTGTGCTGGATGCCTCCATAAGAGTAAAGGATTTGGGGATTTTTTTTGAATCATAGGCAGTGTTAGTTGGCGTTTACAAATGCAAATAAAGTTTTGTCATAAAAAAGGTATTAACCTAAGGAATGGGAGCTTAATTCCTCTTTATGGAGTGGTGCAGTTTTGGGCTCCAGTCCTTAAGAAGGATATTAATGAGCTGGAGAGAGTGCAGAGACGTGCAAATAGACCTATAGAACAGGTTGCACACCCCCTACTACTTTAAAAATAGAAAAATAACAATCAGTACAAGTAGTTGTTTCAAGGTATCAAGGTATCAATATACTGCTAAGATGCCAGAACAGTTTAGATCATTGCATCAGAGATTTTACTGAAAGGAAACATCATGGGATTTTCACCGAGAGAGAAGAAGAGAAACACTGTTGGGAAGAAATGATTGGATAAATCTTTAGATAAAAAGCAACATACAATACAATGCCAATTTATTTTTAAACATGTTCTGTAATGTAAACAGACTGCTGTATTTTAGACAGGGCATAAAATAAAAATCTTCTTTTTAAAGCTCTGTTGGAAAGGGATTTGGCAGGGTATTTTTTTGCTTGTTTCCTCTAGGTCAGCACAAAGGGAACCTGACAGGTGGAATTGGATGAACATTTATTTTTTCAACTCTGGTGACAATATAATTGCAGCTCTCTGACGGGTGCCTATTCTGGCATGATATACAATTATAATCTTTGTTTATAAGTATTAGTTTTAATTGTTCATTCTGGGATGTTTGAAAGTGCAAAGCAAACCATCCAGAGATGTGGGGGCTACATTCTATTAGAATTATGTTACATGCGTGGTACTACTGGTCTGAAAATAGTATTCTGAGATGACCTGCAGACAGTAGTGCAAGAAGCAAGTGAAGGATCTGATATAATTTGACCGACCATCCTAAAGTCCCAGTGGTTAGATTAGCCCAGTCTCTCATCTCCACACAATTCATTGACCAAGAAGAGGTACTCAGGTATCAGACATTTTTCACGAACCAAATGCAAGTAGCTGTGATACATATGTTGGATTCGTCCTCCTTGGGCTCAAAAGAAAGCCCGACTTGTGATAAGCAAATATTTTTTTGCCAGGCATGGATTCACATCGAAACTCCGCATTTCGCCTTTGGCAAATTGCTTCGCGAAACTACTCTTCACAGTGGTGCCATTGCATCAAAAAAGGGCGTGGTTGCATCCAAAAAGGTGTGCGCATCAAAAAACACACAGTGCCCTTGTTTCATGAATTTTTTGCCATTTTGCACTATTTAGCCCATCACTAAGGGGCACGTTTACTAACCCACAAACGGGCCGAATGCGTCCGATTGCGTTTTTTTCGTAATGATCGGTATTTTGCGATTTTTTCGGAAATTATCGCGACTTTTTCGTTACCAATAAGCCATTACGACTTGCGCGAAAAACGCAAGTTTTTCGTAGCCATTCCGAAAGTTGCGCAAAATCTGTCAATTTTTTCGGAGCGTTAAAACTTGCGCGAAACATCGCGCCTTTTAAGTTTTAACGCTACGAAAAAATCGCCAGATTTTTCGCAACTTTCGGAATGGCTACGAAAAACTCGCATTTTTCGCGCAAGTCGTAATGGCTATGAAAAACTCACATTTTTTCGCGCAAATCGTATTGGTAACGAAAAAGTCGCGATAATTTCCGAAAAGTCGTAAAAGGCGCCGAAAAAATCGCAAAAAATACGAAAAAGACGCAAAATGTTCGTTTTCCAATCTGAATTTTTCCAATTCAGATTCGAATTCGTGTCTTAGTAAATCAGCCCCTAAGCCTGACATCTGTGACCCACTCCAAGCTCCATTATATATAAACTGGTATCTTTATTTCACAGCTCTAGGATAGAAATAAGAAAGCTGGTCCGATTGTTTATATATATTAAGAAATTTCCTGGTATTCTGTCAGGCTAGACCAAAACTGATCTTGGACTATGGAACAAATCAAAACAGAGAGTGGAAACCCAAACCCACCGGCCCACTCTCCAGACTATATTTTCTCCTTTCTTACTTGTTTTATTTATTGTCCTAGCTCCTTCTTTTTAAATACTATGATATTTGCTTTTTGCCATTTCTCCTTTTGTAAAGTAGGAGTGGGGAATTGCCATGGGACAAACACACAAAGCCAAATAATTGGAACAGCCTGAGGGCCCGCTAACAATTAGGCTCACACGAGTTTTCGTGGTATCCAACACTGTGTGATCCTGTGGTATTGCAGAAACTGTTTATCCCCATGTTTAAATACATGTAGAGTTGGCCAGTCAGTCAAAATTGTGGCACCAGCCTGACCAAATCTTTAAATGTATGGCCTCCTTTAGCAATTTAAACACAATCAAAAACCTCCACTTTAGGCAATTTGGGTGGAGGTGCTACCATGGTTATAACTTTTTTTATAGCCCTTTTTGAACCTTCTACTCTATGTTTACTGCATATCCAGCTACAAAGATTAATATGCCCCTGGCTTCAATATAATTATAAAATTGTGTGCTAAATCTTATTACCCTGCACTAATCTCTGCCCCCGCCGGCCACGTCACCCGCACCCCCCGGCAGAGGCCCCCGCCACGCCCCCCTAACCCCCTGTAGGGGCCCCTGCCACCCACCTGACATCCTCCCCCAGGCTTGCGTAAGTAAAATGCATCAGGGCAGGACATCGGAGGCCAGGGGAAGCGGGGCCGCCAGGGCCCACTAGGGCCCAGGCCCACCGGGTTTATTCCTGGTGTCCCAGGGCCCAGTCCGACCCTGAGCAAAGGCATAAATAATAACTGCAGCGTTTTGCTCTTTGGTTGCTGTATTGATACATGGGCAAGTCTTGATTCAGCAGACCATACCACCAAATTAGCAGCTGGCTATTGGTATTACAGATACAATAATAAAAGGGATTAGTGACAAACCTTGCCCATGTTCATAGATAACCTTCTTAATGAATATTGTACAGACACATTGCTGGATCTGCTAATATTTACAGAGCTGCCTCTTTATCTCCCATGGGCAAGAAAAGTCTCTGTTCCATGACTTGCATGTTTGTAAGGATGATCTCTGAATGAGGCTCAGATAGGATTATACTTTGTGCTGAATTTCTTCCTCTTTAGCCAAGGAAAGCTGGCTGCATTTGGGAGATGGGAAAGCAGTCAAAAGACTCCCTCATATAATTGCTTTAATCCCACGAAAGCCAATCTTTAGTTGGCACACGCTTCATAGTGCAACAGAAATCTCTCATTTAATTCTGATGAAGGAGAATGTGCTCCCATAAATGAATATTGAAGGCCCTAAAGTCTCATCGGTAAAAAAGAAGTGCATAGCCCTTATTTAAAAAGAATGATGGGAATACTTTTATATTTGTGTCTATTTGTATTCCTGGAGTCAAAGATGTCTTTCTGATGGGGGTCAAATAGAGGCAATCACTGCAAGTTGTGGGGTCCCTCAGAGCAGCATGTGGGTATATAAGGGCTAGATACTGACAACAGAACAAATTGGCAACATTAACCTGAAGCCATTGTGTCCTATTTTTCCTTTTGTTATGGTCAGAATACTTTAGTTGAACTGCACAGACTAAGGGGCAGATTTACTAATCCACGAGTTTGAATCCCGAATGGAAAAAATTCGGATTGGAAACGAAAATTTCTGAAGATCGCAAATATCCCGAAAATGCTTACAAAAAAATCGTATTAGTCACAATAATATCGTATTGGCGATCCGAAAGTCACTAAATTTTCGTACCGAACCATTGTAACCAGCAGTAAAACCTTTACGATTTCACGCAAGTGTACAAAAAACATAGTAACATAGTAACATAGTAAGTTGGGTTGAAAAAAGACATACGTCCATCAAGTTCAACCATAATGCCTATACCTAACCTGCCTAACTACAAGTTGATCCAGAGGAAGGCAAAAAACCCCATCTGAAACCTCTCTAATTTGCCTCAGAGGGGAAAAAATTCCTTCCTGACTCCAAGATGGCAATCGGACCAGTCCCTGTATCAACTTGTACTAAGAGCTATCTCCCATAACCGTGAATTCCCTCACTTGCTAAGAATCCATCCAGCCCCTTCTTAAAGTTATATAATGTATCAGCCAGCACGACTGATTCAGGGAGGGAATTCCAGAACCTCACAGCTCTCACTGTAAAAAATCCTTTCCGAATATTTAAATGGAACCTCCCTTCTTCTAAACGGAGTGGGTGCCCTCGTGTCCGTTGGAAGGACCTACTGGTAAATAAAACATTAGAAAGGTTATTATATGATCCCTTTATATATTTATACATAGTTATCATGTCACCTCTTAAGCGCCTCTTCTCCAGTGTAAACAGACCCAACTTGGCCAGTCTTTCTTCATAACTGAGACTTTCCATACCCTTTACCAGCTTAGTTGCCCTTCTCTGGACCCTCTCTAACTCAATAATGTCCCGTTTGAGCACTGGAGACCAAAACTGAACAGCATATTCTAGATGGGGCCTTACCAGCGCTCTGTAAAGGGGAAGAATAACCCCCTCCTCCCGTGAATCTATACCCCTTTTAATACAGCTCAAAACCTTGTTTGCCCTTGCAGCTGCTGCCTGGCATTGCTTGCTACAGCCAAGTTTATTATCCACAAGGACTCCAAGGTCCTTCTCCATTATGGATTTGCCTAGTGCAGTCCCATTAAGGTTATACGGGGCTTGCATATTTTTACATCCCAGGTGCATGACCTTACATTTATCCACATTAAATCTCATCTGCCACTTAGCTGCCCAGATTGCCAGTTGGTCAAGATCCTGCTGCAGGGATGTCACATCCTGGATAGAATTGACTGGTCTGCAGAGTTTTGTGTCATCTGCAAACACTGATACATTACTCATAATACCCTCCCCTAAGTCATTTATGAACAAATTAAACAAAAGTGGACCCAGTACAGAACCCTGAGGGACCCCACTGAGGACCTTATTCCAAGTAGAGAATGTGCCATTAACAACCACCCTCTGTACCCGATCCTGTAGCCAGTTTTCTATCCATGTGCAAACGACTTCACTAAGACCAATAGACCTTAGCTTAGAAAGCAGTCGTTTGTGGGGAACGGTATCAAATGCTTTGGCAAAATCCAAATAGATTATATCTACTGCATCCCCACTGTCCAGCTTCTTACTTACCTCATCATAAAAAGCAATTAAATTGGTCTGACATGACCTGTCCTTCATAAAGCCATGCTGATTACTGCTCATAATGCCATTCTCCACTACATAATTTTGAATGTGATCCCTTAACAAGCCTTCAAATAACTTGCCCACCACGGATGTCAAACTTACAGGCCTATAATTGCCAGGCTGAGATCTTATTCCCTTTTTAAATATGGGAATGACATTCGCCTTCTTCCAATCACTAGGTACCATACCTGATGAAAGAGAGTCTGAGAATATCAGAAACAAGGGCCACTGCAATTCTGCCCCTAGCTCTCTCAGTACCCGAGGGTGTATTCCATCTGGCCCAGGTGCCTTGTTTACATTTATCGTGTGTAACCCTTTAAGCACCATATCCTGTGCCAACCACTGTGTAGTTGGAGCTGAGGCAACAGTGAAGCTATTGGGTGGGACTTGGCCCACTGGCTCCTCTACTGTATACACAGAAGAAAAGAACTGGTTAAGCACATCTGCCTTTTCTGTATCCGCTGTAACCATATTGTTATTATAACTCAATGGGGCCACACCCTCAACCTGCATCTTTTTACTATTAATATACTTAAAAAACTTTTTGGGGTTAGTCTTGGCCTCGGCCGCGATGCGCTCCTCATTTTCTATCTTTGCCTTCCGGATTGCTGTTTTACAACACTTGTTGTAGTGTTTATAATCATTAAACGCAGCTACTGTCCCCTCTGACTTATATTTCTTAAAAGCTTTCCTTTTTTTCCCTATTAACTTCTTTACCTCAGAGTTAAGCCACATGGGGTGATTCTTAACACTTCTACTTTTTCTTATTAATGGAATGAATTGAGAACAGTAATGATTTAATATCATTTTAAATGACAACCATTTCTGCTCTGTATTTTTATCAGAAAACATAATGCCCCAATCTATGCCCTGAAGCGCTGCCCTTAAGGAGCTAAAATTTGCCTTCCTAAAATTCAGTGTCTTTGTTGCCCCCGTGTAAATTTGTTTCCTGCACCAAACATCAAATGAAATAACATTATGGTCACTATTACCCAGGGGTTCAACCACTTGCACATTTGCTATACGTTCTGGGTCATTAGAGATCACTAGATCTAGTATAGCATGGTTCCTGGTTGGCTCCTCAACAACCTGTGACATAAAGTTGTCGTGCAGCAAGTTTATAAACTTGTTCCCATTTACTGTCCTGGCAGTACTATTGCCCCAGTCAATATCAGGGTAATTAAAATCCCCCATTATTATCACTTGCCCCAAACTAGCAGCCTTTTCTATTTGCAACAGGAGCTGGGCCTCCTCCTCTTCGCTTACATTAGGGGGTCTATAGCATACCCCTACAATTAGTTTGGTAGATTCTTTACTATCTGTGAGAAGCTCAACCCATAAGGATTCAGCTCCCTCTGTTAACCCCATCACTTCCTCCTTAATATTTGCTTTTAAGTCGTGCTTAATGAACAGACACACTCCTCCTCCTTTTCTATTGCCCCTGTCCCTCCGAAACAATGTATACCCCCCAATATTAACAGCCCAGTCATGAGACTCATTCAACCAAGTTTCAGCAACACCAATCACATCATATTTCCGCTCCAACGCCAGTACCTCCAGCTCTCCCATTTTACCAGTCAGACTCCTTGCATTGGTAAACATACATTTAATACTGGTTCCGGCGTGAGAATGACGTGTAAACAACTTATGGGCCTCCCTGCCATTATCAGTATCCCGAAGCAAGTCTCCTCCCCCAATTTTCCTTACTATGCCCACTACCTCATCTATCCTGTCTACCACAGAATTTCCCGCTGCACCCTCCCCCCCCACTCCTAGTTTAAAATCTCCTCCAACCCTCTAGCCATCTTTTCCCCCAAAGCAGCTGCCCCATCATCATTGAGGTGCAGCCCATCCCTGGCAAAGAGCCTGTAGCCGATTGAGAAATCAGCCCAGTTCTGGAGAAACCCAAAGCCCTCCTCCCTGCACCAATCTCTCAGCCACGCATTAATCTCCCTAAGCTCCCGCTGCCTTCTTAATGTTGCTCGTGGCACAGGTAATATCTCTGAGAAAATTACCTTGGAAGTCCTCGCCCTCAACTTTGCACCTAGCTTTTTAAAATCGTTCTTGAGGACTTCCCCCCCTCCTCTAACTTTGTCATTGGTACCTATGTGTACCAAGACCGCCGGGTCTTCCCCAGCCCCTCCCAACAATCTGTCCACTCGTTCCACCACATGCCGAACCCTAGCACCAGGCAAGCAACACACAGTTCGGCATGTAGGGTCTTTGCGACAAATTACCCTATCCACCTTTCTAATAATTGAATCCCCTACAACTATAACCTGCCTTCCCTTCCTAGCACTACTCCCCCCACCTGTATTAGAGGTGCCGGCTCCCAGGGTGCTCTGAGAGTCAGCCTGCTCCATACACGCCAGCTCAGAGCTGCCTTCCCCAGCATCTTCACCTAACGCGGCAAATCTGTTGGTTTGTACAAGCTTTGAACCAGCCCCCCTACCCTTGTGTCCCCTACTGCCCCTCTTAACTGTTACAAATTTGTCTCCCTCATTAACCTCCACTGTCCCTTCTCCCCCCCCCACTACACCGGCCCCTGCCAGTGGTTGCTCAGTGAGCCTCCTGTTCTCCCCCATGTTTGCAGCTGCCCTCAGTGCTGCCAGTTCCCCCCTTAGATTCTGCACCTCAGATTCCAAGAGGAAAACCCACCTGCATCTCTCACAAGTAAATGCTGCATGGAACTGCTGCTCCAGGACCACATACATGCGACAAGATGCACACTGAGTAACACCAGCAATCATACTGCAACTCATATTGCAACTGGGTACTTACAGTCTCCCGAGTGCAATCCCTTGTATAGTGCCTTTTAAGTTTCAAACGCCTTTTTTGTTTTAAACGCCTGCTATACACTTAAATTTACATGCAACACTTTAGATTACATGCAACACTCGCTAGCAGCTTCCCAAACTCGCTGTGCAGTCAGAAACTTATTGAGGTTCAAACCAAACAGCCAAATGTCTGTTGAGAATTTACCAGATTTACTCCACCCCCTTAATTAGTATGCTCAATCAGCCAGGTAGCACTTACAAGTCACACAGCAGTTAATTGCACTTACTTTCTCCTTTCAACCAGCACTCCCAGCATGCACAGTAAACCCCAAACGCCTTTTTTGTTTTAAACGCCTGCTATACACTTAAATTTACATGCAACACTTTAGATTACATGCAACACTCGCTAGCAGCTCCCAAACTCGCTGTGCAGTCAGAAACTTATTGAGGTTCAAAACCGTGCGGCATACGAAAAATTCTGTGAAAATACACTCGGAGTGTTCGAATAAACACTCCAAGCATTCGTGCTTTTGTAAATGTGCCCCTAAGAGTTTAGATGTGGCAGATTAGGGTGACCAGATCAATTAAAAAAATCAGGGACACACATATTGCACATACATACATCTTGTGGGACAGCACTGATTGCATTTAAAATAAACTGTAATCAGTTCAGCCCTGCTAGCTGGATTTTTTAGACATGTCCCTCAAAGTTTCAAGTGATTTGGTCACCCTATGACAGATGCTTCAATTAAACCAACTAAATCTGTACTTTTAATAGAAGTAACCTCTGTATCCATCTTTTGTATTTTTTGATCATTGGCCTTATTTCTCTGCCTTCTTCCAAAACAAACCCTAAAGCCCTGGGGTCTTGCTAGGGCCTTTCTGTTTGATATCATTCCTGTTCATAATTCAATCATAATTCAAAAAAAGCACAAGGAACAGTTTTTGCTCTTGTCATTGTGCTCTCAAGTGCCAAGCTATTGACCTGCCTGTCACACAGGAAGGACAGGAAATTATGCATGTTCCAGATCCTTGCTAGGCACCAGCTCTATTGACCTGGAAATGGCAAATCACACTTGTTTCATGTCCCGATAAGCCCCTAAGTCGTTCATTTATCTTTTACCCCATGGCACTTCTATTGTTACCAGTAAAGGGTCAGCTTTTTTTAAAAAAAATTGTATTACATTTTTAGGTACTCAGCTTAAATTATACAGCAAGTCATTGGTTTGACAGATTAAACGTTTATAGGTAACCTTAAGACTTAAAGACCTAACTGAAACCTTAGGTAAAGAAATATAGGGTCCCTCAGGGGGATGAAGCACAGGTACATGATATAATTTGAGGTTGGCAAAAAACTTGACTCCTAAGTACTGGATCTTTGTCTAATTGCACTAGGTGCGCAGATGTCCCATTTGGACCAGTTTATTGCTCCACTGTGTGTGGAGGCCCCAAGTCCTAGTTGTCACATATTCCATTTCCCTCATATCTTTCACCCTAGGTAGTTATTTCTGTCATTTGCTGCTTTAAAGCAGTATTGTATGGAATTGGTTTACCCATTAAACTGGAATATACTGTATATCTAAATAGCAAATTCCACAGGATACAAGCATACTATCATCCCTATTTGTGATGGAGATAAATGTCCTGTGTATTTACAAGTCATTGGTCTAACAGATTAAATGTTTATAGGTAACATTAAGACCTAAAGAGAGGTAATGAAACCAGGTAAAGAAATGTAGGGTCCCGCGGGGGGATGAAGCACAGGTACATGATATCATTTGAGGTTGGCAAATATCTTGACTCTTAACTCTTGACTCTGGGTCTTGGTCCAATTGCACTAGCTGCATTAAAGTCTCATTTGTACCAGTTTATTTCACCACTCTATACTGTATAGCTAAATGGACTTCTAGCAAAACAAGGGATAGGAGCCAGGTCCTCTAACTCCTTCCAAAATGGGGAAATTATGGGACACTGCCACAGTTTTGTAGGACTACAATACCAGAAGAACATCCTTTTATATTTTATGTTCTTTTTTTGTTGAACATGTAGATAACATGTGTTTCTGGAAGGGGTCCTTTGGTAGATTGGCTATAATTTTATATGGAGTGGAGACAAACAATCTTTCAAAGGTGCTGAGGGTTGGGGGATTCAGATCTTTTGGGCAGTTGATCTGAATAAAGTGGGTGATTTGGAGACATTCAAAGAACCATGATGAGGGGATATGGAATTTCTTTTGAATACCCTCTGTTAGATTTCATAGAGCACTAATTAACTTTATATAACCATTAATCATGATAACCATATAAACCCTAGCTATTAATAGCTAAGGACAAGTTAAAATAACCCTGAATGAATGTGGGGTGACAGGTGGCATTTGGGGAAGACTTTTGAGTATCCTTGCAAGATAGAGGGTGAAATCATTCTTTCATAAATTTATATATGAATATTTATATTTATGTCCAGTTAGTATTAGGTTTTATTTATAACATTTTATGCTAGAGATATTGTTTATGTTTTTTATATAAACCACAGGATTGGGTCTTTTCAAGTTCAGTACATTTGCCTGTCATAGGAATTTGCCTTCTGTAACAGAAATAGACAAGGGGAATCCGCATCCTTGTAGGCTATTGTTAGACTTTGCTACGCGATAAGTAGTAAGTCTATGGTACAGTAACACCTCCTACATACAAGGTTGTGCTGATACATAGCCATGTCCATAGTAGGCAATCCCTGACAATATCATATTTATTACTGGCAAATAAGTGGGTTTTAAATGGAATATGATCTATGTAAAACCTGTATAAAGCGAAGCCTTACTTGTATTAATAGGGAGAGTGGGTGGGAGAGAAGATACTCCAAGAAGGAACATCAAGACCTCAGAACCCTCCAACATCGGTTCATGTAAGATAATAGGCCAGGCACCTTAGAATAACTTATTTTATGTGCCAGTTAAGAACTATACTTCGTTTGTTTTATTCCATTTATGCCTGCAAGATTAAAAGACTCTTCCTGTGTTAATACTCATGTTTACTTGTGGATTTTGAGGGTTGCCAGAGAGTACCCTCCTTTCATCAATCTTTCGGTAAAAATATTGTAAGACGTAATAATGCATTATTAATAATTTTTTATAATAATCTATATTTTCTACCCTCAAATGTCTGCTGTTTAAGAAATCATATAGTCTAAACAATCCGTGTGTGCCCCATTGTCTTTCGAATCTCTCTGAGATACCAAGGGTAAGAGGAGTTATCCAGAAGTAGTTTGGGGTCAGATCTTAATATCGCCATTCAGTGTAAAGTAGGCAGTGAAATTCTAAGACAATTTGCAAATGACATTTGTTTAATTCTTTGCAGTTTTTGAATTGGTTCATGCTCTGCAGACATGGTTGCTAAGGTCCTACTCATGTCAACAACCAGACTGCTCATGTCAACGTCAGACAGAAAGATACTGTAAAAAGAATCCAGTCAGAAAAGAAAGATAATCCATAATAAAATAATATATATCGAGCCTTGGAATTTGTGTGCTTTTTGGATGCCAAGGTAAGACCTGATTGTGCTGTAGCTTTAGGCTATCACCTTGCAAGGAAGAAGGGACAAAGTACAGTATGTTCACTGACCCTGTAAGCTCCCAAGATGTTCTTGCAGCCTTAATGGCTGAGAATAAGAGGGCAGCAGACGGCTACATTGCATTATCAAATTGCAAACATCCTCCCACGCAAAACATATTTACATAATACATTTTCAGCTCCATAAAATCATTCCAGCCATTACTGCTCCTTTAGGTTATTTTTTTCTGAAAAGAAAAATCATATTCACTTTAGTGCCGTTTAATTTAGCTTTGGAGGTCATGCTGCCTTTTATATCAGTGTAGCTGAATTTACAGGCCTTTTTCTTTGTTCCATGAATTATTGACTTTGGGGCTGCCATCAGATACCGCATGTATCGCTATCCCCAATGCTCTGATATATTTTTGAAGATGATAACACAGTAGAAATGTTGGAGTCTGATAAATACCACGTAGCAGTTTGATGGACTGTTCTTGGAAAGCAATATTTATAGAACATTTTGCAGGGACTAATAGCATTTTTTTTGCCAGTCAGTCTCGTTTATATCTCTTTCCAGCACATTATCCATATTTCTTTGAAATACTGTATACATTTCAGCCGTCTGGGGATCATTTTTTCTTACTTTGTGCGCTGAATTCTATTAAAAGTGCCCACTGCTTTTATTAAAGGAGAATTGCTATATATATATATCCAAGTTGTAGTTTGTATTTAATATTTCTGTTTCACACTATGACCATGGACACAAGTGCTGAGGGAAATAAGGGGCTCAAAAGTGCACCCCTTAGTGCTCATTCAAAAAAAACCACTTGTGTCTGGGGTCTGGCACTGATTTGCCCTTGGCACCAGATTAGACATCAGGCACTAGGTGCACAGTGAAGAGCTGGTGGGTGCAAGGTAGCCATGTTCTTACTGTCCGCCACAGTGCAAACAATCTGGACAGGTGGGGGCAGGAGGGGGAATGCTTACATGCCCCCTCTGGCTACCCCTTCTGAATACAATGTTGCTGAATAAAAGCAGTTGCATATTCATGGGGCACATACAGGTCTCTGCAATCTATTTTAGCATGCAGAGACCTGATGCAAAGAAGAATTGTAAAGGTACACCAATGCATGGGATGTCACTTCTGCTGTCTGGTGGGGGTGCAGTTAAGTCTGGTGTCTAGGGTGGCACTGGACCTAAATACTACTCCGCTAGCTACTTCTCAGTCAGCTTATATGCTGTATGTGTTACAGAACCAGAACAAGGAGTAGACAGTAGACAGTAGGTCTACCTACTCCTAGGGGCAGATTTACTAATCCACGAATCCGAATCCCGATAGGAAAAAAATCGTATTGGAAACGAAAATTTTGCAACTTTTTCATCGCCATCGAGATTGTTCGTATTTGTCGCGACTTTTTCATTGCCGCCGTGACTTTATCGTATTTCGCGCAACAAATTCATCGCCGTCGCGATCTTTTCGTATTGAGCGATAGTAAACAGCGGAAAAAAAAGTCCGATTTTTTTGCGACGGCGACGAAAAAGTTGAGGAAAATACCGATCATTATGAAAAAACGCATGGATTATGGTTCATGGATTAGTAAATCTCCCCCCTAGTCTGGGCTGGGTGAGGTGGTTAGACAGGTTGCTTAGGACCTGTGGCTGACTTGGCTGCCTCTAATGCAGGGATCCCCAACCTTTTATATCCGTTAGCCACATTTAAATGGAAAAAGTGTTCGGGAGCAACCCAAGCATGAAAAAGGTTCATGGAGGTAGCAATAATAGCTATAATTGGCTACTTAATAGCCCCCGGCAGCCTACAGAAGGCTCTGTTTGGCATTATACTTGCAACTAAAACTTGCTGGCTCCTTACCAGAAATTCAAAAATAAGCACCTGCTTTGAGGCCATGGTTAGGGAACACTGCTCTAATGTGTTACCAGAAATCCAAAAATAATAATCAGAATTTCATTTGTGCCTCCATTATTTTAGCATTGCGCAAGGGGACTGGTCCCTGTGGACTAATTGGTAAAATTGCACAATAACTTCTGGAATTGGTTTGGGATAATGAGTTTTTCTTACTGCAACTGTTTTTATTACTCCTTTTTTTACTAAAGCCGTTGGATACTTTAAATTGGTCAGGACACAAACGCACTTACAGGTATGGGACCCAATATCCAGAATGCTCGGGGACCTGGGGTTTTCCGGATAAGGGGTCTTTCTGTAATTTGGATCCCCTACCTTAAATATACTAAAAAAAAATGATTTCAACAGTAATTAAACCCAATAGGATTGTTTTGGCTCTAATAAAGATTAATTATATCTAAGTTGGGATCAAGTACAGGTACAGTTTTATTATTACAGAGAAAAGGGAATCATTTAACCATTAAATAAACCCAATAGGGCTGTTCTGCCCCCAATAAGGGGTAATTATATCTTAGTTGGGATCAAGTACAGGTACAGTTTTATTATTACAGAGAAAAGGGAATCATTTAACCATTAAATAAACCCAATAGGGCTGTTCTGCCCCCAATAAGGGGTAATTATATCTTAGTTGGGATCAAGTACAGGTACTGTTTTATTATTACAGAGAAAAGGGAATCATTTAACCATTAAATAAACCCAATAGGGCTTTTCTGCCCCCAATAAGGGGTAATTATATCTAAGTTGGGATCAAGTACAGGTACTGTTTTATTATTACAGAGAAAAGGGAATCATTTAACCATTAAATAAACCCAATAGGACTGTTCTGCCCCAATAAGGGGTAATTATATCTAAGTTGGGATCAAGTACAAGGTACTGTTTTATTATTACAGAGAAAAGGGAATCATTTAACCATTAAATAAACCCAATAGGACTGTTCTGCCCCCAATAAGGGGTAATTATATCTTAGTTGGGATCAAGTACAGGTACTGTTTTATTATTACAGAGAAAAAGGAAATCATGTTGAAAAATTAGAATTATTTGCTTATAATGGAGTCAATGGCAGATGGCCTATCTGTAATTCGGAACTTTCTGGATAATGGGTTTCCGGATAAGGGGTCTGATACCTGTACCTTGTATGCTCTTGAGAAATTTTTTGCTATTATCACTCTTAGGGGCTGATTTACTTACCCACGAACGGGTCGAATGGAGTCCGATTGCGTTTTTTTCGTAATGATCGGTACTTTGCGATTTTTTCGTATGTTTTGCGATTTTTTCGGATTCTTTACGAATTTTTCGGATCCAATACGATTTTTGCGTAAAAACGCGAGTTTTCCTATCCATTACGAAAGTTGCGTAAAAAGTTGCGCATTTTGCGTAGCGTTAAAACTTACGCGAAAAGTTGCGCATTTTTCGCGTAAGTTTTAACGCTACGCAAAATGCGCAACTTTTTACGCAACTTTCGTAATGGATACGAAAAACTCGCGTTTTTACGCAAAAATCGTATTGGATCCGAAAAATTCGTACAGAATCCGAAAAAATCGCAAAACATACGAAAAAGTCGCAAAATATTCGTTTTCAAGTCGGAACTTTTCCAATTCGGGTCGGATTCGTGGGTTAGTAAATCAGCCCCTTAGTTTTGCATTTAAGGGAAGACCCAAACCTTAAGAATGGCAAGAAAAAAGCATATGGTTAGATTTAGGGTCCTTGGGGTGCTCAGAAGACGCTGCACCTTCCTCAACCAGGGTTGCCACTTACCCTTACTCCATATTGAATACCGAGAGCCTCTACTCTTCTTGTACAAATGTTGGTTTAGTTCATTCCAGCATCTATGAAACTGAGCTTGGGAAAGGCAGTATTATTTGCACAGCATGAAGAACAGCTGTCAGGATTTTCGGAAGGTGAAAATAAATTAAAATAACATTAATAACTCAATATTAAGGTTTTGGAAATGTAGTTTAAATCTATAATAATGTAATCCTCTTCAGATTCCCCACAAGGTAGATAAGGTAGTAAAAATCATATATAAAAATCTCCAGAGCTTGAGAATTGTAGATTGACAGGAAACTAGAGAACAGAATTATCCAGATACAGCGCTGGGTCCCCACTGGGTTGAGTGGCTTTTTCTAATCTCATCTATCCTAAAGGGGAGCCTGGGGAAATTCCCAAAGATTGCTTCCGATATGAAACACAGCTTTATTTAACTGATTTCACAGGTAGGTAAAATCATCCAAGATGGTAAAAAGGTATTAACAAATTGTTTACAATACTATACTATTATATAATACTAATAGCTTGTAATGCAAATTATTTATATAAACATATACTGTATAGTTTACATTGTTTATTTAGCATGTGAGCATGTCTACTGCATACTTTTGTACTAAAACTTTGGCCACAAATAAGAAAGAAAGTTGGAGGAAATCATTTTGCACAACGCTGCAAGTTGTTTGGAACTGTTATGGGAGTTAGTATGGATTCAAGTTGCCCATGAAATACTTTGTGGGCAGTTTTAAGATATCCTGCACTCCAGAGTACAATCCTCAGCGTTGGGTCTTATCAGTTTTTTGTGTATTGATTTGCTGCCATAGAGGCCAGCTGCAAGGGTGCCCTCCTAAAACTACCCCTTGGTTCCCAAGGTTTTGCTGTGCTCAGTGTCTGTAATTTTTTTTTACTTCCGCATTTTTTTTTTCATAAACTTGAATTTTGATAAATCTGCCTCTTATTGAAGCTGCACATAAGTCATAGTTGGGATTTATTCTGGTATCCATCCCCTTTGAGTAGGTGGGAGATGTTTTTTTAATGGGGACTCCAGTGGCGTAACTACCTATACAGCAGACCCCGCAGTGGGGGGGGGGGCGGTCTATTGTATTGTAGTCCCCCCTCCCTGGCCCCTCTCCTGCCTTTTTGCTTTAAAAGAGTAGTGCAGGCCGGGACGTTTGGCATGGTGTGGGCCTGGAGGGGCAGTTTCCACCGGGCTCCCTCAAAAGAACCGACACATCCTTTTTTTTAAAAGAGCTTTGGGGGCCGGGATGTTTGGTGGAGGGGGCAGGGGAGAAGGTACTGTTCGCACCAGGCTCATCGGAGGCACTACTTATATGCAAGTTGATGGGTGAACTAATTGCATTGCAACTATGTGCAACCACTGGGACTGTGAGGTCTGCTGTCTGTACAACTGGATGTGCAGACCAAGGGGTAAGAAACTGGTGTACAGAAAGGACAAGTAGTGTAAAACAGACTTAACACCTTATTCAGGCACAGATAGGGTAGGCCAGGTAGGAAAGTTAGGTACATGGCACAACCAGTGACTCAGGGGCAACATGTTGCTTGGATGTTGCTCTCAATGCTTCCAAATCAGGGAGTTATTTTTGAATTCCTGACTTGGTGGTCAGATTTCCTACCAAATAAAGCCCCCTGTAAGCTGATAGTGTGCATAGAGGCTGCCTAATAGCCAATCTTAGCCCTTATTTGGCTCCTCCATGAACTTTTATGGTGCTTGTGTTGCTCTCCAAGTCTTTTTACATTTGACTGTGGCTCACGAGTAAGAAAGGTTGTGGATCCCTGGGCTAAAGCCACTAGATCCGGCAGGACAGGGAAGGTATAGGCAAATAGGCAAGGCTGGCAAAAATCCACAAATAAGTAAGTAACAACGCTTGTGGCAAATAGTGATGAGCAAAATGTTTCACCATGTATGGATTTGTGGTGAAATTCTGCATTTCACAATTAGTGAATATTTTCACAAAACTGGTGGAAAAAATGTTGCCACAAAAGCTGCAAAAAAACCTCCCATAGACTTCCAATGTATTCTTCACAGAAAATGTTGCTGTTGAAACAGTCGCCGTTAAAAAGGCCATGAAAAAACACCATGAAAACCATGAAAAAAATCGCATATGGAGGAATGTAATAAAATTCATAAATAGAAAAAATTGCTCACAAATAAGAATAAAAATTTGCATTTCGCAATGTAATATTTTTCATTAGACTTTTTTTGAATTGCAAATTTTAATTGCACGTTGCGATTGTTTAAAACTTGCCTGAAGATGGTAAGTTTTACTACATACTGTATACTGTGCACAGGCGCAAGCTTAAAAATGCGCAATTGCTATCTACTGTCACATGAAAGGCAAAGGGTTCGCAAAAGGTATTTTACATTCTCTCAAAGGCAAATCATTTGCAATGTGAATTTTTATCCCCATTGTGAACGATTTTATTCTGTTACCTACCGATATTACATTTCTCCAATAGATGCCAATGTATTTTGCATGGAAAAAGTAGTAGCAAGAAAGCTGCACTAAAAAAATGCTCTTTGACTTCAATGCATTTCCCAAATTTCTGCTGTTTTGCAGATTTTCCCATGGTTTTGTGTATTTTTGGCAAAGCAAAATGGGACAGATTCTGTGGGCAAGGACCATTTAAAAACAAGTCACTTCTGCCCTGATGCCATAACCCAGTGTGGCACAGATGGTCCAGCACAGTAGGCATTATTACATTATATTAGTCCTGGACTTTATAGAAGTGTCTCCAATTTTTCACATGATCTGGTAGCCTTAAGGTCCCCATACAGCTTATCGGCCCGTGTAGGGGCAGAAACGAGGGATCTAGCCGACCGATATCTGGCCTGAAATTGGCCAGATATTGATCGGCCAGGTTAGAAAATTCAATCGGATCGACTGCCCCTTGCCGCCAATATAATTTGATCGTTTGGCCCCAGGGCCAAACAATTGAATTATTTTTTTTTAACTACATGCTCCCCGATATCGCCCACCCGTAGGTGGGGATATCGGGTGCAGATCCGCTCGCTTGGCGATCTCGCTCGTGTATGGGCACTTTTAGTTCATGCTGTATATTATATATTCTTTAGCAGCTTGCCCTGCTTTAAAACCATTGTCTATGCAATTTCTATTAGTCGCCGCTGTTTTACTGAAAGACAAAATTAAAACAACACGTTCAACTTGACGTTAAAAGGTTCTAAAAATAAGCCACAAACAAATATCTTGTACACCTGGATTTCATTCATCAGCTCAGATCAATCTGGAACAACGGCAGTGAACCATCTGGCTAAGGGTTTCTGTGTAGGAGCACAGATATTTAACAAGAACCATAGTCCTATTAGAAAAGAGAATGAACTGCAGAATCCACTAAGTCTGTCCCTTATAATAATCTAAATCCAGGTGGGTAACCTAAATATAGGCCTCAGACAGTGACCGTGGCTAGCACGTGGTAGCAGTGCTGTAATGCTGGAATTCTCAATATTCTGGAAGAATTGTACATCTGGTGTGTGGAAAATAGAAAACAAGAGCGCAGAACGAAGCAGCAAAGTATGTTGATCAGCAGGCAGAAAGAGTGGGACACCACATGTTAACATTATCTGAATTATTTTTATAGCTCATTATGTGCCTGTCATCCTGGCAGTAGTATTGTCATACTCAGAAATAAAGGGTTTGAATGAAATCAATTGAGGGTAAGACTTGTATTAGGATTATCTATTGCTGCTGCAGATACCTTGTCTACTTGGCTTCTACAATCAGGTAATAAAAAAAACAATAAAATCAATTTCGAGGAACATCACCTTCCAATCTGTGCATTTATAGGATGCATCCCATGCACCCTTGGGGCTGATTTTACTAAACATGTACTAGACATTTTTTCAGGAAGGATACATTGGTTTTTACCCTGGGGATAAGCTTGGAATGTCACTTCTGTCTGTACTTCGCTATAAGTTGAAGCAGACTGCAATTAAATTGCTACTGAAATATTTCCCAGGAGCCCAGTGTAATGTAAACAGAATAAAGCATGGGAAGCCACCATATTGCAGAAGGTTTAGCATTGCTATAGAATTGTGTGACAAGAAGCACAACTTAGGGTGTGCTTTGTTGTCTGCAGCAAGTTGGGGGGATGGAACTTCCTTTGTTTCATAGGCAGGTTTTGCTTGATCCCCACTAAAAAAGCTTTTCAAAGATTTTCAATTTTCTCACATATTTTCAACAGTGCATTTTTGCATGTTATAATAGAATATATAGAATTGTGTGGCAAGAAGCCACATATAGCCACATATAGAATTGAATATATAGAATTGTGTGGCAAGAAGCACAACTTTAGGGTGTGCTTTGTTGTCTGCAGAAAGTTGGGGGGATGGAACTCCCTCTGTTTCATAGGCAGATTTTGCTTGATCCTCACTAAAAAAGCTTTTCAAAGATTTTCAATTTTCTCACATATTTTTAACAGTGCATTTTTGCATGTTATAAGCACAGCAGCCATTTATTTTATGAAATAATTCAGCCGACATACTTGAGAATTTTTCAGTTGGGTTAATAAATCCACTTGTCAGAAGCCTATAGGATTTTTGCACAACTGGAGACAAAGTTTCTGCATTTCATTAGTTTTAATACATACTGTATACTGTGCACTAGTGCAACTTTACAAATTCACAATTGCTATCCTACTGTCACATGAAAGCCAAAGGGTTTGCAAAAGGTATTTTACATTCTCTCAAAGGCAAATCATTTGCAATGCGAATTTTTATCCCCATTGTGAATTACATTCCCCCAATAGACTTGAATGGATTTTGCATGAAAAGTGGTAGCAAGAAAGTTGTACCAATAAAATGCCTGTTGACTTCAATGTGTTGCCTCAATTTTTGCTGTTTTTCAGATTTTCCCATGGTGCAAATACTGACTGACTCTCCCTTTTCCACATCTTATAACTAGGTCCCTAGTTGTTAGAAACAAGGTACATTGATACATGCCAGGGGCCCCAGCCTTCCTTATTTGTGAGCCACAGTCAAATGTAAAAAGACTTGGAGAGCAACACAAGCACCATAAAAGTTCATGGAGGAGCCAAATAAGGGCTAAGATTGGCTATTAGGCAGCCTCTATGCACACTATCAGCTTACAGGGGCTTTATTTGGTAGGAAATCTTGTTTTTATTCAACCAAAACTTGCCCCCAAGTCAGGAATTCAAAAATAACTACCTGGTTTGGGGGCACTGAGAGCAACATCCAAGGGGTTGGGGAGCAACATGTTGCCCCTGAGCCACTGGTTGGGGATCACCTATACATGCTAACAGGCAAAGAAACTGATTTACTAAGCAAGCTGCTACAGTGCATCAGTGTAGTTACTTAGCAATCAAGTTAACTTCATTATCATTTGCTAGCTTGTAGTATACTGTTCAAAACTCTTTGCTGATTGGTTGCTGTTAGTAGCCTGCCTAAACTGATTTAGCACACGTATTAATAAATCTGCCCCAGAGCTTTCAGTCGATGCTAAAAATAGCATGTGTCTCGGCAAAACACTTAAATTCATTTTAATGCCAAGGCTCTTTGGGGATACACTAAAGAATGCTAGCTGTAAATTAAATGCCTAAATATATTCTGGGCTGATACTGGATAAAGTTAATGTGGCTTTATACTTATATAATACACAAGAGCCATTAATGTCCTGTAAATAATATGTTTATAAACTGTGCCTAATGATGTCATCAGTTATAATCAGTGATGTAATTTCTGTCACATGACTCAATGAAACTTGTATAATAAATAACCTGTTGTAACCTAGGAGCTCCATGACCTTTATAAAAGGACTCGGCGTTTGGCCTAGTGCTTTTTGCCACGGTGACTTATAATATCTTTATATTTTACAATAGGGGGTACTATATTCACTGTATATGTGCATATTTCTGAAAGTGAATATTTCATTGATTTTATTAGGTTGCACCTAATAAACACTGTTTGTGGCACCATGACCATCAGCACACTGGGAATGATGCATTTCATACAAACATTGTTACAGGCAGATTGTGAAGGTAAATTGCAAGCAGTTTATCAAATTGTGAAAGATATTACACTGGAAATTAACCCTGCATTGTGGGAAAAATATGTCATTTTGTGCTTTGCATATTGCACTTACATTGGGTCAATGAAAAACAAGGAGAAGCACCCAGTCATGGCTGTTCGGCCTATCATTTTCTTTTAATTACCTGTTTTCTGGGCAAAATCTGCTGGAAAGTAGATTTCCTAGAACATAATGACCAATTATTCCTTCAGGGGTGTCAGCGCAAACTGTTATCTGTTCATTGTTCTGCTGACAGGCTAAAGAGATTAAGCTCTGTTTCCATTACATTAGCCAGTAAGAGTGAGGGGTTTTGACACTGCTACATTGCATTGCAGGACAGCCTCAGAGAACTCCTCACCCTCCTCCCAGAGGGAGCAGAGCAATGGGAAGGGAGCAAGATAGCAGCTCCCAGTAGGTATCAGAATAGCACTCAATAGTAAGAAATCCAAGTCCGGCTTGGGACTCCTCCAGTTACATGGGAGTAGGAGAAACAATAGGTTACCTGAAAGCAGTTCTAATGTGTAGCACTGACTCCTTCTGAAAGCTCAGACTCAGGCACAATGCACTGAGATGGCGCCTACACACCAATATTACAACTGGAAAAAATAAATTTTTGGGTTCAAGCATAACAATTTAAATGGTAGAGTTAATTATTTGCTATGTAAATGGTGTAATTTAAAAATAAAAAGTACACCATAAAAATTAGGACAGTATCCTTTTAACTGTCAATGGTGTTACTTAGAGGTGTGGTGAGATGCGTTATTGTTTTTGAAGGGAAAATTCTGCCCCATTTGTGAACTAAGCAAGCTATTCTTTATTACCCCTCTCTCAACAATCAGTCTCTCTACATACAGAGTCAGATTTTGATTGACAATTAGGTCAAATACATTACTGTGGTGATATATATATATATATGCAGCAGTGTACAGCAGAGCAGTAAATTGGGAATAAAGGGCTTTGAAGGGTTTGAGGGTTTGTTTGTATTGTTTGTATTTTAGCCTCACATAGCGAAAGGTTGGTCAGTGACCCCCATCTGAAAGTTGGAAAGTGGCAAAAAAAAAAAAGAAAAGAAATAACTCAAAAACTAAAAAAAGTTGAAAAGTTGTTTAGAATGGGACATTCTATAAAATACCAAAATGTAACTTAACGGTGATTAACCCCTTTAACCACTCTAAAATAAATCTGTTTTTTTTTCTAGTAGCTTTAAGGAAATATCTACTCCTCAAACATCCCAGGTGCCATCCATTACAGATAACAGATCCCACACCTGAATTTTGATTTTCCAATAAAACCCATTTGCTAAGACTAATGCCACACAAAGCGTATGACGCATATTTTCGGCAAGCCGAAAAATGTTTGCAGAAAATACGCTCCATACGCTCCTACCTGTGCCTGCACCTGAATGAATGGAATATGCTTGGGTGCAGGCACATGTAACTGAAATCCGCATAAAAACGCGCAAAAATGCGAAGTCTCGCGTTTTTAGGCGGGTATCGGCTACATGTGCCTGCACCCAAGCATATTCCATTCATTCGGGTGCAGGCACAGGTAGGTGCAGTTTTAAGCATATGGCGTGTATTCTCGGCAAGCGTTTTTCGGCTTGCCGAAAATATGCGCCATATGCTTTGTGTGGCATTGCTAGGGTTTAATTGTGGTTGCTAGGGTTTAATTATCTTAGCAACTGGCAGCAATTCTGAAGACATAATGTTAGATAATTAGCAGATGGTTTGAATAGAAATATAAGTAATACAAAATTAGAACTTTGACAAAATTGAAGCCTCACAGTCAAGTGACCCCCAGCTAGTTAGAGGCAAAATATGAAGGCTAGCAATTAAAAAAACATAGACAACCATGTTGCTTAAAATAGTTTCATATGTATTATACCCAAGTTTATTCAAAGGAATGCTTGCTGTTTATAGTGTCTAGGAATTGACTTTTCAAAGTATATTTAAAGGAAAACTATACCCCCAACAATGTAGGTCTCTATACATATATACTGTACAGTATTGCATAAAATAGCACATACGTAAAACCCTGCTTCATCTAAATAAACCATTTTCATAAAAAATACACTTTTTTAGTAGTATGTGCCACTGGGTAATCCTAAATAGAAAACTGGCATTTTAAAAAATTAAGGACCTCCTGGGATCATAGGATTTACAGTGCACACAAACAAGCCAAGGCACACATACATGTTACTGTAGGCCAAATGAGCCATTTAATAGACGGAGTTCTGACTTTTACTCCCACACTACTTCCTGTTACAGTTAGAGCTGCATTATTTCCTGTCAGCTGATCTCCGAGGGAGCACACAGCCCATCACAAAATGGTGGCTCGAGGTAAATGATGTCAATGGGCAATATTTACTGCTACAGTATAATATAAATCTGTTAGTTAAGTATTCATTCTGGGGGTATAGTTTCCCTTTCATAAAGGCGTTTGTGTGAGTTCAGTATTAGACCAAATACATAACAGAAGAACAGGCATAGTTAGATATGTGTATGTAGACAGTATATTAATGGTAGTGTATGCTTAATGCAAAGGCTTATGTAATAAATACATACTTTTACTTTTGTGTTTTTTCATTTAATGCACAGCAGCTTAATCTTAAATACTGCAAGAACTGCAAGGAGGATTGGATCTGCAAGCGAGAAAAGGACATTGGAGATATAGAGTCCCCCATGTATTCACTTACTCCACCTTCAAATAATTTATGTGAAAGAGGTATGGGGTCCACCACCCTAATGCTGGAAAGCAGTGACTAATAATGGAAGACTTTGGGAAGTTTATAGACATGTTGAATGGGTTATTAACCAAACAAATCAGTAAGAAATTTTATTTAGCAAAGTGCAAAATTAGTCTGTTTTGCTTCATCAAAAAATTTTGCAAAATAATGAAGTTTTGCCAATTGCCATGGAGTCAACATAAGAGTGTCGGCGTGTTGTTTTAGTCATTTTTCCCAGCTTGAAAAAAGTATGTTTTTTTCTGGTGGAACAAAATGTACAGAGCAATTCTAATAATGCCATGGGTTATTTTTTTTGTATTTTCTAGCTTCTTTGAATGTAAAGAATTTCATTTTTGGAGAGGGTTTCCATTTTTTCATTTTTTTAGATTTCATATATTATATGTGCATCCATGCCCCCGCCCTAAGGCTGCCGTGCTAGGCACAGGCCCTCAGGTGCCTTTATATATATATATATAAATACAGCCCTGCCTGCAGCCTTTGTTATGTTTTAAAAACAGTATCAGCATATTTTGCAGATGGCTTATCTGTGCACTGAAATTTATTTTACCAGCTTTATCTCTGCAAGTAGTGCCCCTGCAAAACCAGGAAGTTAGAAAGTAATTTCATTTTGTGTTTTGTAAAATAAAAAAAACAAAAAACACATACATTGCTTAATTAAAAGATAGACAAAAAGTATGTTCCTTCATCAGACAGTAGGACTCATTTTGTGAACAGGGCTGTATATACAATATTTACTTTACAGAGCATGAAATAGTTTTTATAATATACAGGTATGGGGTCTGTTATCCGCTAACCCGCTATCCAGAAAGTTCCGAATTACGGAAAGGTCATCTCCCATAGAAAAAAATATTCTAATTTTTAGAAATGATTTCCTTTTTCTCTGTAATATTAAAACAGTACCTTGTACTTGATCCCAACTAAGATACAATTAATCCTTATTGGATGCAAAACTATACTATTGGGTTTCTTTAATTTTTTAGTAAACTTAAAGCATGGAGATCCAAACGACGGAAAGTTCCTGCTGACCCTTCTCTATAACTCATCATAAGGGATGTAGCGAACCTCACAAAAAAAGTTCGCGAACCCGTTTGCGAACTTCTGCCAAAAAGTGCGAACTTTTGCGAACTTTGCGAACCCCATAGACTTCAATGGGAAGGCGAACTTTAAAACCTAGAAAAGCCATTTCTGGCCAGAAACCTGATTTTAAAGTTGTTTAAAGGGTGCCACGACCTGGACAGTGGCATGCAGGAGGGGGATCAAGGGCAAAAATTTATCTGAAAAATACGTTGTTGTAATCAGTAATCAGAAAATAAAAGCAGTCCTTACAAGGACTATTGGGTTACAGCAGATGAGATCAGCAGGACAGCTGTCCCCAGCAGCTACATACAGAGCAGTAGAAAGTAGATTACTAGTCAGCAAAGCTACCTCAACTGTCCCTCAAACCCCTGCACAGCTCTCTCCCTATGCTAACTCATCAAGCACACACAGGCAGAATGTAAAATGGCTGCTGGGCTTCGGTTTATATATGGAAGGGAGTGGTCCGGGGGTGGTCCAGGAGGGAGAGCTGCCTGATTGGCTGCCATGTATCTGCTGGCTCTGGGGTGAGAGGTCAAAATTTGGCTCCAGCTAAGGCGAACCCAAAATTGCGAACATCACTAAAAGTTCGCGAACTTGCCCGATTTTCGTGCGAATTAGTTCTCCGGCGAACAGTTCGCTACATCTCTACTCATCATCCCCTATCATAAAGGGGCACTATATGCATGTGTTCTATATTAGCCAAATAAATAGGGTGTTCGTTGAAAATGCATTTTGCTTCTTGATTTACTTGAAAAATATCTATTTATGTTTTGGATTAAATACAGGTATCGGACCCCTTATCCGGAAACCCGTTATCCAGAAAGCTCCGAATTACGGAAAGCCCATCTCCCATAGACTCCATTTTAATCAAATAATTCAGAATTTTAAAACTGATTTCCTTTTTCTATGTAGAAATAAAACAGAACCTTGTAATTGATTCCAACTAAGATATAATTAATCCTTATTGGATGCAAAACAATCCTATTGGGTTTAATTAATGTTTTATTGATTTTTTAGTAGACTTAAGGTATTGAGATCCAAATTACGGAAAGACCCCTTATCCGGAATACCCTTGGTCCTGAGCATTCTGGATAATGGGTCCTATACCTGTAATACAAATGACTGCAAAGCATAACATTTTTTGAGTATAGTTATAGTTGGAACTTCCGACTACTGATTTTTATACATTATTTCATTTATATTTTACATTTTATAGAACATGGCATGACATCCTGCTGTAAAGGAAGCTTGGCCTTTTTGCCTGTCCTTTGGGCTGCTTGGACTATGGTCTGTCTTATCATCTCATTTTCTTTAGCTGTTAGTTTGGGACATACACATGCCTTTCTGCCATTTATAAGGTAAGTATATGTGCTTTTTCTTATGCATGGGAATCACACACCTTTTATTACCAAATAAAGGAAGATGGCAAGAATACAATCTAACAGTATATTTTATTTTTATCTTCTAGTCAAACATCAATGATGAATCCAGAATATATCTTTTCTGCTTTTGCTTGCACCATAACCAGCATTTTAGGTAAGTGCCACTAATAAGGTTACCTTTTAATGAAAATTTTAAATGGAATCATGAAATTATTGGCCTGATAACTGATCAATGCAACATTTGCTTTCTAATGCAGTAGAACTTTATAAATACAGGAATGGGATCCCTTATCCGGAAACCCGTTATCCAGAAAGCTCCGAATTACGGAATGCCCGTCTCTCATAGACTCCATTTTAATCAAATAATTCAGAATTTTAAAACTGATTTCCTTTTTCTCTGTAATAATAAAACAGTACCTGTACTTGATCCCAACTAAGATATAATTACCCCTTATTGGGGGCAGAACAGCCCTATTGGGTTTATTTCATGGTTAAATGATTCCCTTTTCTCTGTAATAATAAAACAGTACCTGTACTTGATCCCAACTAAGATATAATTACCCCTTATTGGGGGCAGAACAGCCCTATTGGGTTTATTTAATGGTTAAATGATTCCCTTTTCTCTGTAATAATATAACAGTACCTGTACTTGATCCCAACTAAGATATAATTACCCCTTATTGGGGGCAGAATAGCCCTATTGGGTTTATTTAATGGTTAAATGATTCCCTTTTCTCTGTAATAATATAACAGTACCTGTACTTGATCCCAACTAAGATATAATTACCCCTTATTGGGGGCAGAACAGCCCTATTGGGTTTATTTAATGGTTAAATGATTCCCTTTTCTCTGTAATAATAAAACAGTACCTGTACTTGATCCCAACTAAGATATAATTACCCCTTATTGGGGGCAGAACAGCCCTATTGGGTTTATTTCATGGTTAAATGATTCCCTTTTCTCTGTAATAATAAAACAGTACCTGTACTTGATCCCAACTAAGATATAAATAATCCTTATTGGATGGAAAACAATCTTAATGGGTTTAATTAATGTTTTATTGATTTTTTTGTAGACTTAAGGTATGGAGATCCAAATTACGGAAAGACCCCTTATCCGGAATACCCTTGGTCCCGAGCATTCTGGATAACGGGTCCTATACCTGTATAAGAATTTTTATTTGCTCAAATATATATTTATATATATAAATGCTTAGAATTTTGGAGATAAAAAAAACTATTTAAGGCTTAAATCAAGATAACTATATGCTATTAAGATTCATTTTTATGGTTTTTAGGTGCTGCAATCGTGTATGCTGAATATAAGTACATAAATATTTACCATTCTAATATAAGTAGGAAATGGAACAAAATCCTGTTGTGCTGGGGATTGCTGTCCTATCTGGGCTTTCTCATCGCTGCTTATGTTTCGGTGAGCCACTTTAGATTGCTATATTAAAATATTCTGCAGTTGTTATTCCATAATACATTGGGACCCCAGGTCTTAAAGCTTCAGTTTGTTTTTTTTACATACAACATAGTTGTCTTAACATAAACATCATTTTTTTTTTCTTCCAAATAAAACTGTTCTCTGACATGGACTTGCTGGATATCCAAATGACTAGCCCACATACCTATGCATTCTTGGTTCTAAAAATACCTAAATTCATGATTTACATGGGTTTATCCTATAGGCTAAAGCTCACCCACTGGGTATTTAAAGCAGAAGCCAGGATAATAACTGATCAGATATCCAACTACAGACCAGTTTTACTGGTCAGAAAAACCCTGCACTACACTGATGAGCCCCAAGAAGGGCAAAACCAATCTGTAGTTGGGCATCTGATCAGCTATTATCCTGGCTTCTGCTTTAAAAACCAGGTGGGTGAGCTTTAGCCTATAGGATAAACCCATGTAAATGGGATTTTTCAAAGAGCCTTAAGGAATTTGTTCCCAGAATCCCTTTTGACTTATATACATCATACATCCAAACACTTCCCAAATCTTGTTGTATTCGGATGCACAACATTGCCCAAATAAGCCCTTACTTCAGTTTAGACACAACTAAAAGACTCATCTAGTCTCTTATCATTTCCTGCCTTGACTATTGTAACATACTCCAATCTGTTCTAAATGCTGCTGCCTGACTCCCCTATGCACACATATAAGGCCCTTATCAATGAAGCCTCTCCCTATATTTCAGCTCCGATCTCTAAATACACCCCTTTAAGCAACCTATGCTCTGCTTCTTACCTTCACCTCTCTTCTCTTCTCACTTCATCCCATTCCCAATTGCAAGACTTTTCCTTGGCTTCCTCCTGTCTCTGGAACTCTCTCTCTCTGACTTTCAGGCTCTTCCCTTCAGTCCAAACATGCAAACACTTCCTAAAGGCCCATCTGTTTAGGGTAGCATATTTAATGTATCCATGGTCGGACTGGGGGGAGCAGGGCCCACCAGGGCTACCGGGCAAGGGTCCCCGCACCCCCCTAGGTGCCCCCGCCAGTCGCTTCCCCTCTGCACTTCGTCCCGTGCCACTCCCCCCTAAACCCTGCAGGGGCCCCATCCTGACATCCTCCCCTGAGCGCGCATAAGTGAAACGTGTTTGGGGAGGACACCTGCAGCCTGGGGATAGGCAACAGGCATCGGGTGTCCCGGTAGCCCCGTCCAACCCTGAATGTATCTCAATTGATCAGACATTTATTTATGTATCATAAATAATCAATCTGTTTCCATATTCCTTTTATTTCAAATGTACCCTGAACCACTTTAGATTGTAAGCTCTTGCAAATAGGGCCCTCTGATTCTGTTACTCTGTAAACCCTTGTTATATAAAATAAAGATCCCTGTTTGTAAGAAATAAATGTAAAGCACTGCTTAAATTGCTGGCCCTATATAAATTAATGATGATGATGATACCTGGCACTGAAGAAGCATTTCACTTGCTCTTAAAACAAGTTCCATTTAAGCCGAATTATGAATATGGTGTTAGCGGCATCTATCTGTCATCAGAATTACACCTAACAAATCTGAAACCTACTGTTCATCTTGTCTGGCTACAGCCAGAAGAAAATTTAGTTAGTAAGAAAAGGAAAGGAGTGATGTTTCTCTGCTTAGAAAATAAAGTTAGCAAGCAAAAAGAGTCACCGGATATCAAAAAAGGTTTGTCTTTTGTCTTTTTATAACCACCTCATTTTCTTCTGACTGTAGCCTGTCAGTCAACATGAACAGCAGGTGGCACTGTTGTAGCCAATGTATTTTATTAGGGGAGTAAAAAATGCATATAATTGCGAAAGCCTCAGAACTACGCTCTAAACAATTTTACCTTATTTTGTTTTGTGAGTTAACATTTCCTTCAACCATTCTGTTCTTTCTTAATGCAGCATCAGATTATGGTCATTTCTCCACCTCTGTATGCCCCCCCCCCCCCCCTACGGATGTAATGGTACCTGCAGTATATTGAGTTATTAGGATTGTTACTGAAAGCTACCAGTATGGGCTTGGCTCTCATTTTAAATTTAATGTATAAACACATTTTAGGAAATGGATATAGATTGTAAGCTCTACGGGGCAGGGACCTCCATCCTCTTGTGTCTTTGACTCTTAACTTATTGCAACTGTATCTTGTATTTATTTGTGCTTATTGTAATACTTTGTATTTATCTATTTTAATACCCCTGTTTGTATTATTCTATTCTACTGTACAGCGCTGCGTACATAAGTAGCGCTATATAAATAAAGTTATACATACATACATACAAATGGAATACAGTGGGCTAACTCTTACATTTATTTTTTAGGTGCTTGTAGCCTTCAGTGTTCATTTGGCCGGAGCCATTGGAGGCTTTGGTCTGAACTGTTTATACAATTTCTCTCACACCATCCTGTGCCTCCAATCATCAGTCTGGCAGGATAATAAGCAAATGGTCATCGTACGCTTGTGTTTCTCTGTTGGCTCCCTTGCATTTCTATTGATGAGTATCCTTTACCCCTGTTTTGTAGTTTTCAAGTAACTTACTATTTTGGTTTTATGCCCATCAGGATTCTTTTTATCTTTCGCATATGTATTTCAGTCTCTGAGTCTTTTGAGCAATATGTTGCTCCCCAACCCCTTGGATGTTGCTCCCAGTGGCCCCAAAACAGGTGCTTATTTTTGAATTTCTGGCTTGAAGGCAAGTTTTGGTTGCAAAAAAACCAAGTATAATGCCAAACAGAGCCTTCTGTAGGCTGCCAGTCCACACAGGGGCTATTAATAGCCAATTATAGCTCTTATTGGCACCCCCAGGAACCTTTTTCATGCTTGTGTTGCTCCCCAACACTTTTTCCATTTAAATGTGGCTCATGGGTATAAAAGGTTGGGGATCCCTGCTCTGAGTCAACTCCCTATTTGCTTTCCTCTATTAGTCCTTCCTGTTTATCTTTTGGCAAAATATATTGATTTAAATAATTTTACACTAGGGTATTCCTTTAGGGAATAATACCGGCCAGCGTGGGTAGGGGGCAGGGCAGCTAGGGGCAGGTATATGGTGTCCAACAGGTGGAGTTATGGTACAAAAGGGGCGGAGTGATGATGAGGAAGGGACGGCATTGGACTAATGCTAAAGAAATTTGGTGAGTTGGGTGAGGGGGGGATAGAGATATTAGAGGAGACCTGCGAGCAGGAATAGGGGACGCACTAGGGGGCAGAACAATAGGTGATAACAAATTTCCTGACAAATAGATTGCCATTAAATTTGTAATACTGGTTCTGGCTTTGGCTGGTATTTTACCAGCTAGGCCATTAAAATACCAGCCAGGTGGCAAACCTACTTACCACAGTTATTTTAAGAATTTTTTTAGGCAAAGCGCCACATTTTGGAAGGGCCCCGCTTTGCTTATTACAAAATTACAGATATATGAACTATTACAGAATATCTAGAACAGCAAATGTATGCTCAGCCTTAAACCTTGATGCTCATCCTCCAGGAGAACAAATAGGCTTTTCCCTTACATGGAACCATAACTAACCATGTTAGTTCATGTTAGACCCCCCATTCCTTTTTCTGGGCCACCCTAGGTGGACTAAACCCAACATTTGTGACAAACTAATTTATTGGAAATGTATCTATTTTGGACTCCAAGATCCTATTTAGTAATGGCTGCTATGGCTTTGACATTGAGCTTGTCGGCAAAGTAAAGACCAGATAGGTTGGAGTACTGCTATCTTCCAATCCTATAGGGCAGTACTGTCCAACTTCTGTTGTACCGAGGGCCGGAATTTTTCCGACCTACGTGGTGGAGGGCCGATAATGGAAGCCAGTTTTGACCACTCCCCTTTTTGAAACCGCACCCACTTGAAACCACACCCATGTTATCACATGACCATACCCATATTAATGGTTGTAGTACAGCAAAAACCTGCCATACTCTGCCTGCCCTACCCTGCCTGTGTGCCATACTCTGCCTACCCTACCCTGCCTTTGTGTGTGCCATACTCTGCCTGTCCTACCCTGCCTTTGTGTGTGCCATACTCTGCCTTCCCTACCCTGCCTGTGTGTGCCATACTCTGCCTGCCCTACCCTGCCTGTGTGCCATACTTTCACTGTGTGTGCCATTCTTGGCTGGTTTGTGCCAAACTTGGTCTGTGTGTGCCATACTCTGCCTGCGTGTGCCATACTCTGCCTTCCCTACCCTGCCTGTGTGTGCCATACTCTGCTTGCCCTATGCTGCCTGTATGGCACACACAGGCAGCCTACAGTGACACAATGCTGGCACTGCTCCTACAGTCTGCACAATAACTATATATTAAAAAACTTTTTAATTGCAGTACCACCTCAGTATATGTTCTTTTTGTAGTATGCAGGGATTATTTGTGGGTTTCTACTGCTCCTGAGGTGTGAACAGGGGAACAATGGGGGTGATTACAGCCTGAGCCTGAGGTGTGAACACTGCAGGGGGTGAACAATGCAGAGATTAGAAGGTGTGAACAACACAGGGGATTACATATTTAAACAATACAGCCTGATTACAGCCTGAATCTGAGGTGAGAACCATGCAGGGGGCCAGTTAATCTCAGTACTGATACCATTTAAAGCTTACACAAGAGTAAGCCATCAAAGCAGCCAGACAGGTGGAGGGCCACACAGAGGGGGGTCGCGGGCCGCATGCGGCCCGCGGGCCGCCAGTTGGACAGCACTGCTATAGGGTATTTGCTGGTTTAAACACTGTTATTTTGGGGATATTTGCTAGCATTTATTGTAATTTGTATCCTCTGTGTTTCTGAGATGCATTGCATATCCTCTGTATTGCATAGCCTCCTTGTATCCGAGATTTATTTTTTAACACATTAATCCTACAGTTGGATTTACAAAGATGATGTGTGTGCTACTGATGTCATGCACCCAATCTGATATGGTAAGTTATTATGCAACTATATATTATTTCTCTATTTTACCAGCAACTTTTAGGAACCCTTGGATAGGAAAAGGTGGTTACTATTCTGCTTTCTTCACCTATATTTTTTTACAGTGTTATCTTGTGTAGGGGATACATAATTATTATTAGGCACAGAGGTTATCATTTTTTATAGATTTTGAATTAAAAATTATTAGTGTTCCTCTTCAACCTGCTACAAATACCTCAGTAATGCTGTTTATCAGTAGTGCACTGCACCTTGCTGGAACCAGCCAATCAGAGCAGATGAATTGATGTCAGTGGCTCACAGCATGAGTGTGTTGGTTAATGCCAATGATAAAAATGTTAGGTTGAAAACTCAAAAAGAAATCATTAAGTCAATTAACCACTGTAAGCCTTCACTAAATACCTTGACACCTCGACCAAACACCAACTATCACATTGATCAAGTAGGATTCATTTTTTTTCAGTTTTTAAAATATTTTTTTTAGAACTTCAGTCATGCTGTCTTTGAGTGGTTGACAACGTTTGGAATTTGCGGCTATATACTCACATTTACTAAAGACTTTCAAGTAAGTGTCAGAATTATGTAAGCTTTATGTGTGCAAGTTTAAATATACCAGTATATGTACAGTAATTTCTTATTCAGCCATGCTGATTTATAGGGGTGCACTGATTCCAGCATTCGGTCCTGATTCGGCTAAGAATCGACTTTTGTCGGCAGGATTCGGAGTCAGCCGAATCCGCACTCCCAGCCAAACCGAATCCGAAAAATTGCGTGACTATTTGTCATGTAAACACGGAAGTTGGAAATTTTTCACTAAGCACGTGGTGACATTTGGCCCTTCTGAAGCCTAATTAGCATATGCTAATTAGGATTCGGATTTGGTCCGCTAATAGGCCATATCTTTTACGAAGCATTCACCCGAATCTGAAAAAGTGGATTTGGTGCATCCCTTCTGATTTATATTAATAATTCTTAAAAATCACTACAGAACATGAACATTGTGTCAAAATTTGTATGAAAATAGCAATTTAGCAATGGGAGTCTTTAGTATAGGAACTATTATACAGAATGCTTGGGACCTGGGGTTTCCCGGATAAGGTATTTTTCCGTAATTTGGATCACCAGACCCTAAGTGTTTTAAAATACATTTAAATATGAATTAAACCCAATAGGATTGTTGTGCCACCAATATGGATTCATGCAGCTTAGTTACCATCAAGTATAAGCTACAGTTTTATTATTACAGAGAAAAGGGAATCATTTAACCATGAAATAAACCCAATAGGGCTGTTCTGCCCCCAATAAGGGGTAATTATATCTTAGTTGGGATCAAGTACAGGTACTGTTTTATTATTACAGAGAAAAGGGAATCATTTAACCATGAAATAAACCCAATAGGGCTGTTCTGCCCCCAATAAGGGGTAATTATATCTTAGTTGGGATCAAGTACAGGTACTGTTTTATTATTACAGAGAAAAGGGAATCATTTAACCATGAAATAAACCCAATAGGGCTGTTCTGCCCCCAATAAGGGGTAATTATATCTTAGTTGGGATCAAGTACAGGTATTGTTTTATTATTACAGAGAAAAGGGAATCATTTAACCATGAAATAAACCCAATAGGGCTGTTCTGCCCCCAATAAGGGGTAATTATATCTTAGTTGGGATCAAGTACAGGTACTGTTTTATTATTACAGAGAAAAGGGAATCATTTAACCATGAAATAAACCCAATAGGGCTGTTCTGCCCCCAATAAGGGGTAATTATATCTTAGTTGGGATCAAGTACAGGTACTGTTTTATTATTACAGAGAAAAGGGAATCATTTAACCATTAAATAAACCCAATAGGGCTGTTCTGCCCCCAATAAGGGGTAATTATATCTTAGTTGGGATCAAGTACAGGTATTGTTTTATTATTACAGAGAAAAGGGAATCATTTAACCATTAAATAAACCCAATAGGGCTGTTCTGCCCCCAATAAGGGGTAATTATATCTTAGTTGGGATCAAGTACAAGTACTGTTTTATTATTACAGAGAAAAGGGAATCATTTAACCATTAAATAAACCCAATAGGGCTGTTCTGCCCCCAATAAGGGGTAATTATATCTTAGTTGGGATCAAGTATAAGGTACAGTTTTATTATTACAGAGAAAAAAGAAATAATTTTTTAAAAATTTGAATTATTTGCTTACAATGGGAGCTTTCTGGATAACAGGTTTCTGAATAACAGATCTTATACAGGTATAGTATCTATAATTTGGAAACTCATTATCCAGAAAGCTCAGAATTAAGGGATGGCCATTTCCCATAGACTCAATTTTTTCAAATAATTTACATTTTTAAAAATGATTTTCTTTTTCTCTGTAGTAAAAAACAGTAGAGGAATCCCCAGTAAGATATAATTAATGCTTATTGGTGGCAAAACAACCCTATTGGGTTTAATTAATGTTTAAATTCATTTTTATTAGACTAAAGCCAGGCATACACATTCAGATTTAAGTCTTCTTCTGCCAAACATTCAGATATCAATCTTACGTTTAATGCAATTATCTAAAACTAACATTCAGAAATTGTAGGCTAAAGCCCCAAAAATAAAAAATCGTTTTGAACATAAAACAGTTGGTACCAATCGTAAGAAAATGACGTCCTGGAAATACATTGTAGGTCCCCCAAGGATATCGGCAGATACACAATACATTTGCAGATTTTATTGCTATCCAGCCGAAATTGTCTAACCTGTCCAATCAACTAAAAGTATCGCGTTGATTATATTGGTGCATGTATGGCCAGCTTTAAGGTATGGAGTTCTAAATTACAGAAAGGCCTCTTATCCAGAAAACCCCTGAGCATTCTGGATAACAGGTCTCATACCTGTACCTGTACAATTCTGCTGCCTTTGTTAGAACATAATAGTGCCAGTTGAAATAAAGCAACGGACATATTGTTACATATTCCTGTCAGTACTTCAAAGTATGTGTAGGTTTAACATTGTTACATAATACCAATAACATATTCATGCTGCAATAATTCTGTTTTAACTATTCAGCGGCTACGTCTGACATATGGGCCGGTCATCAGCAAGAACTGGATGTGTGAACAGGAAAAGTCCATAAATGCTGTAGAGTCTGTTGGGGAATTGAATGCAAGACCTTAAATGCAATAACAGGGGAAGTATACCACACCCCAAAGAAAAGCTGGGGAATAGGGCTCAAGCACCATGTGTCTATATCAATGTAGAAGATGGAAATATTTACTTGAGGAGGAAACATAACATAGCATTGACTCAAGCTACTGTACATCTTCAAAGACAAATATTAAAAGTGTGTCCTAATCTGGTTATTTAAGCAAAAATAAAATCCAAATTAGAACTCAGATCAGTTGCAGTCCTTCCCACAATACAGCCACCTACCATATATTTACCAAGCAGCCCTGTTGTTGTGTGCTAGCCCACATGGTAACGCCCCCAATGTGCCTGTGTATGGCCAACTTAAACCTTTTTACTGTATTGTGCCCCTCCTTTGACAAACCATGAGTGCTGATTATAAAGCTTTACAATGTTTCAGAATAAGTTACAGAATTATGGATAAAATTCACTGGGGAGAGAACCCTTTGGAATCTAAGGAGTTACACTCATATGGCATTGCTCCATGATTCCTGCAGGTTACAGACTTCTGCAGAAGCAGGAAGAACGATATCGTGAGCCAAAGACAATGTAAATGGCACTGCTGAAAAATGGTGACATTTAGGTTTGTGAATAAAAAGAAAAAAAATGCCCTTTTTATGGTCTGAATACTGAATATTTCAGATGGGTTTCTGCTCAGGACTTTTTTTCCTGTAATGCAGTTGTCACAGTGGATCTATAGTCAAGGTTTTAACGCAAGTAAATTATTCCTTATCAGGTGGTGTACGTGATGGTTGAATGAGGATTCTGGGAGATGACGACAGCAGAAGGTTTATACTCTGATATGTCTAAACAATAGTATTGTGAAAAGGGCCAGTATAGCTTTGACTTAAAGTACTCTCAGAACATGGGATCATTACATTGAGTTGATCAACTATATGCAGACAAGAAGGCACATTCACTTAGCTACATACAGTGTGCAAAGAGCAATGCACCTTTATTTCCTAGAACTACCAACGTCATTGTGAATGAAAACAGCGATTCTCTTGGCTGACTGGCACAGCGTCTACCTCCGTTTTGTTTGATTTGCCAAAATGGACACAACTGTGCATGTGATTCATTGCAAACTGGGCGCAGTTAAGTGATTTGCTAGGCCTGACTAGCATCATTTATGGTGTTCAGCACCCAAGTGATGTCTGTGCCCTATTCGTTCTGTGCAAGTGTGCTGTGCCTATCGATGCAGGGCACTGAGGGAACCTGGTCAGTAGGAGGCAGTAGCTTCAGGGTTCCCCTGCGTCAATTGGCATAGCAACACCTAAAAGGCACTAAAAGTGTAAGTGCACACTGCACTTGTGAACATAAATGAGTTATTAAAAGCCAAAGCTCTAATACTCCTATCCCATTCAGCTGCTTTCTCTATTCTTTTTTTGTTTGTGTTGAAATTGTTGCATATTTTGCCTATAAATAGCGTTCAGGGTGCCAGTATCTCTGATGTATTCATAAATTATAAGATGTTTTGTTATACCAAATGGTCCCATCAAGGCAAGTCCAAACCACTTGTCACGTAAACGTTTATGCTGAAGTGGCAATTTCTGTGTATCTTAATCTAGTGACATTATATATGGGCAAAAGCAAAGGTCTAACTGACCAATGATCAGTCCGCTTTAAAAGTCCCATTGGAGCACATTCAAATGAGGCATTCATGTAATCCTCTTTTAATGGGTCTACACGGGTATAACCCTATTTTGGCTGAAATAGGCAAAATCGGAATAGTGAAATGGGACATGGGTTACATTGAACTCCTGGACCACAGGATGGGCCTGCGCAAAAATAAAAGAATAGTTGAGATGATGTGGTGCAATTACACACCTCTACTGCCATCAAGTAAAATAATAAGAGAAAATAAGGATGCCATGAGTTCTTTTGCAACAAATTCAAACAGAACTGATTTATTTGTCCAAGAGAAGTATCCACAGGGAAAGTACTCACAGATTTGTTGGTAAAACATTGCAGTCAGATACAGTATACATAGAGCAGAATGTAGGTACACTATTGTGAAGTTCTTAGGGTCTCCACCTCAAATGGCCAGGAACATTCTAATAATTAGCCTGATTTTCACTTTAATACTGTGGTTTCTTCACAAAGACGGCAGAGCCTTTAGGATAACTACTCTCCACTATCTCTCCTGGTTGGAGCACAGAGCTGCTCTCTGTGCTAACCAAACCTAGTTTATGGGGTCCCTGCTCCCTGACTTCACTAGAGGCAATGGTCTCCTCTAGGGCAAGATCACTTCTGGGCCTTGTTGATGCCAGGCTCCTTGGAATACATCCAACTGGATCAAGTGAGGAAGGCCAAAGATGGTGGGGGTTACCCCCATTCCCACCCCCACCCCTGCTAAACACTATATTAGAGTGTGCAGGAAGTGGTCATCAAGCCCAAGGGCTGATATGGAAAATGGGATTATGAAAATGAGTAGAATGGTAACACATCATTCTGCCTGGTAACAGAAAGAACTAGGAAGTGTATGAATTAAAGCCATAGGGGGGTTTTAACCCCATAGGTCCCTACATAGATCTCTGTTATGATCCAACCCTTGGCCAGGGGTCAAACAATAGAAGCAGCACAATCTGGCAAAACATTTGGCATGCCTATTAGAGTAAAAATCCTGTTGTTTAACTTCATCACTAAAGGAGCAGATACTGAACTTTAAAAATACGAAACACAGAGTAGAGGATTAGAGGGAAAAAAGTGTACTTGTGACTACAGACAACACAACAGGGATTCACATAATCTTATGAATATGGAATTGAGGGAAAGCCTATTGCTCAATAGCTAAAATTCAACTCCCTGGATCCTAATCCTAAGGCTTCAGTTTCCTGTTTAGCAAACCTCAGTAAATAGCTTTTCCATGATTTACCCAAGACTGATTAGTGAGCAGGAAATGCTGACATTGATTTGTTACCTGTCTGTTCTCAGGACACTGAAGGCTCCAAATTCTTTGCCTACTTAAATGAAAGTGGACAACCGAAAGGTCTTATCTGGAGCCAAGGGATGTAACAAGATGACATTTATGTAGCTGGCATTGTTAGGTTAAAGATAAAAAGCCTGCCCTTCTGCTATGTGACACGCGGCTGTGCAAGCTTGGGTACAATTTACTGTTATCTCCTCAAATGGGAAACTTTAAATTTGCTGTATGTGCAGATAAATGGGTCATTAGTTACAAAAGCAGAAAAAGTGGGAACGTATAGATAACAAGCTATGGTCTGGATTTGTGTTTAATCTTTCCAAGACACTTCTACTGGGTCCTGCTTGGCTCTCAGTGATTGGCTCGCCTGGCCCTCAGTTGCACTGGTATCTGACCAGTTATTGTGCATTATTTTAGTTTTGCTCCTAAAATTTCCACTTATGCTATCAGATGAAGATCAACCATTGGATTTTGATGCATGGCCAGGATACATACTGATCAGATCACATCAGGTGAATTCCCTTGGTCTTTTCTAAGCAGAACAACATCAGAAGAGCTTCTTTTATCTCCTTAAATTTTCTCATGACTGTCAGCCCTTGTGGCAGAGCTGACCAGCAGGTGGCACTGTTGTTTCAGATATATTAGCAGTATAAAAATTGCTAATAATATGAAATCTAGAAAATAAAATGTGTAAATTGCAAGAGTGTAGATATGACTGCTGTTAGCCAAAGCCTGTAATATACTAATCCAATGGCATTTACAGTGGAGCCCTATTTTTTCACTCAGGCCCCCAGGAACTGGGCTCAGTCCTGCATGAGGGATTGTGCTTTGGTTCAGTAGCAATTCAATCTGTGCAGGTTGGGGGTAGTGTATCTTACATGCAATCAGCCCACTTATAAAGGCATTGCTGTTGATCAGAAGTTGGAACACATTTTGGAACAAATAAAGTTACAAAACTGATGTTATAAAGGCAAGAAATCACACCCCACACCAATCACTTTAACCAATTACATATGTACTGTACATACATCACAGTCCCTTCCCAGAGGCTAGTATCCCCACTGCAACTATAGGCACCATCTCTCCCTACTATACCTGCTATCCCACAGCCATAGTCCCTTCCCAGAGGCTATTATCCCCCCACTGCTACTATAGGCACCATCTCTCCCTACTATACCTGGTATCCCACAGCCACAGTCCCTTCCCAGAGGCTATTATCCCCCCACTGCTACTATAGGCACCATCTCTCCCTACTATACCTGCTATCCCACAGCCACAGTCCCTTCCCATAGGCTATTATCCCCCCCCCACTGCTACTATAGGCACCATCTCTCCCTACTATACCTGCTATCCCACAGCCACAGTCCCTTCCCATAGGCTATTATCCCCCCCCCACTGCTACTATAGGCACCATCTCTCCCTACTATACCTGCTATCCTACAGTCACAGTCCCTTCCCAGAGGCTATTATCCCACTGCTACTATAGGCACCATCTGTCCCTACTATACCTGCTATCCCACAGCCACAGTCCCTTCCCAGAGGCTATTATCCCCCCACTGCTACTATAGGCACCATCTGTCCCTACTATACCTGCTATCCCACAGCCACAGTCCCTTCCCAGAGGCTATTATCTCCCCACTGCTACTATAGGCACCATCTGTCCCTACTATACCTGCTATCCCACAGCCCCAGTCCCTTCCCATAGGCTATTATCCCCCCACTGCTACTATAGGCACTATCTCTCCCTACTATACCTGCTATCCCACAGCCACA
The DNA here is from genome assembly GCF_000004195.4 of Xenopus tropicalis. Taxonomy (NCBI): domain Eukaryota; kingdom Metazoa; phylum Chordata; class Amphibia; order Anura; family Pipidae; genus Xenopus; species Xenopus tropicalis. Next base: position 109,887,113 of record NC_030683.2, on the reverse strand, counting down.
GTCCCTTCCCAGAGGCTATTATCCCCCCCACTGCTACTATAAGCACCATCTCTCCCTACTATACCTGCTATCCCACAGCCCCAGTCCCTTCCCAGAGGCTATTATCCCCCCACTGCTACTATAGGCACCATCTCTCCCTACTATACCTGCTATCCCACAGTCACAGTCCCTTCCCAGAGGCTATTATCCCCCCACTGCTACTATAGGCACCATCTCTCCCTACTATACCTGCTATCCCACAGCCCCAGTCCCTTCCCAGAGGCTATTATCCCCCCACTGCTACTATAGGCACCATCTCTCCCTACTATACCTGCTATCCCACAGCCATATTTCCCTGACCCTTGACATTGATTGGACCCACATAAAGACTGCTCCAACTGTACCCCATCTTTTCAGTTATCCATCCAAATATTTGGATATGAGAACTGATAGAGCAGGCTCTCCATAAGCACCTCACAAATACTTGATTATTATTATGCGTGCTGTTTAATAACACCTTACTGACTGGACCTTATGCAGAGAACAGCAAAATGAAACTGATTATATTATTATTATCATTGTATTATATTTATATATCTGCAAAAAGCAGAAATTTCTCTTGTTTTCACAGTGGGCTCATTGTGTTTAGGCTCTGTGTGTTGTCAAAAGCTGATGGCCTTGTATCATTGTAATTATCAACCTTGAAAAATGTTGATTATGGACAGCCTGGCTTCCAGAATTATTTTGCCATTACTTGAGTTCTATCATTGAGTATAAATGAGCTGCCTTTAGCTCTGAGCCATTGCTGTTTGGATTATAATTCAACACTCTGCTGCCATTAGAGTCCCATAAGACACTAAGCTGTAATGAAATAATCCATTTTGATGGATCATGTGCTGATCATAACACAAATTTAATTTTGAGAAGTAAGGATTTCTTCAGGGGAAGAAAATGCTTCTTGTTAAAGAAAAACACCTTGCCCTGGTTATAATGTATTTTCAAGGTTTCTGAACTGTATCATTAGCTTGTCCTGTAGTCTCAGGCTGCTACCAGATGGGTGGGTGTAAGTAGGGTGTGGAAATGCCATGTGGTAGTCTGATTACAAGTGTATAAAGCAGTCCCTACAACTAAACTGGAGCCAGTGTGGAAACAGCAGTGTCACGTGTGGAGCAAATCTCTCGTTCTTAACATTTCCATCATACATGCAGAGATCCAGGGGTAGTATAGGTCCCAGAAGAGGCCAAGCAATATGGAAAGCCCATGAGCGAGGTACAATTGGAGTTAGGGCTAGTTGCAGGCAAAGGTTCAACTGAGAAGTGTTAGTGCAGAGACCTACCACCACAATATTTACTACACAGGACTTGTAACCAATGACCACAAAGAGGTTATGGATTGTCTAGGGGGATCAGATGTTGCCTGAAGCCCCAATCATACTGCTCAATATAATGGCTAAAATGGCACCTTCTATTTTCACTGTAGGCCCCAGAAGAGGTCAAGCAAGCATGGAGAGCCCATGGAGTTAGGGCTAGAAATATTTTAGGTTGCAGGCAAAGGTTTAACAGAGAAATGTTAGTAGGGGTTAGTGCAGAAACCTACCATCAGAATATTCATAAAAGTAGGGCTTGTAACCAATGACCACTAAGAGGGCATGGAATATCCAGGGAGACCTGATGTTGCTTGAAGCCCCAATCATACGGCTCAATATAGTGACTAAGATGACACCTTCCATTTTCTATGCAGGTGTATGGGCCATACCCTTTGAAATACGGAACTTCCATCTGGTAGCATCAGCCCTATATTTTTACTTTTACATTTATCATTTAAGTCTAGACGCAAGTGCCAAAGCATGAAAGAGCAGTAAATTGATGGACCTTAGATTGCCATATACTAACAGTTGAGTAGTGCTCAGTACCCCATACTTATGGCATTATAACTTTACATTTATTTAAGGCCCAGAGTGCAGTTTTTCCCTCGTAAGGGCTCCTTGCAACTGCAGATGTTCCCACTGGGATATTAGAGGGATCATTTGCAAACCCAGGTGCAGGGTTCAAAGTGCAAAAAAGTCTGCAATTGTGCCCCTTAGTGCCCTTTGCACCTGCTTTTATTTACTTTGAACCTTGGTCTATTGGTAAATGAGCTCCTCTGGTTGTTGCCACACTGGGCAGATTCTCACCCTGCATATAAACACAGGCCAAAATCCACCCAAGGCTTAAAAAATATTATATGTGTGGCTGCAACTGGAGCCATTGTGTTGGCCCAGGTTCCGCCACACTAAGTGGAATTTGTTGCCAAACTGCTTGCTTATGCTGTTTCACATTAAACATGCAAAGAATCTGCCCAGTGTGGCACTTGCCTTAGCCTTTAGAGTTATCTCTAGACCAGTGATTCCATCCAGTTGCTCCCCACCCCCTTGGATGTTGCTCCCAGTGGCCTCAAAGTAGGTGCTTATTTTTCAATTTCTGGTGGCACATTTTGGAAGCTCAGAGACACAGTTTTACTCCAAACAGAAAGGCTTGCAGGCCAGCATTCTACTGCAGGCTACCAAATAGCCAATCACAGTCCTTATTTGGCAACCCGAAAAAATTGTTGTTTGCTTGTTGCCCCAACACTTTTTACATCTCCATGTGGCTCGTGAGTAAAAAATGGCAGCGTCAAGTCTTATCCCTTTCCCCAAACTCTCCACCCCCTTCCTTTTACTAACACTCAGACACTGTGCGGGTTGAAAAGGCTGCAGCCAAGTTTATTGCATATAATTAACAATCATGTAACAATGCCAACATGTTAATATATAACACTATCCAGCGGGATCTCCACCCCTAGCCGCTGGAGGCTGCTCCTGTGGAGATCCAGCATAACCAGCATAACAAATTCCAGAGACTCCTCCCTTTATATTTTGTCCCTCCCCTTTTACCATTGGCTAATAACCGCCACCCCTAGCCTCTGACCTGCTTAACTTCCACTATTTCTCCTACTGACTAACTCCTGCCACTTATTCCTCATCCCATAGCTGCAACTAGTGCTTCTCCATAGGGTGGATTGGTCTGTTTCGGTAAACTGTCGCCAAATCCCCCTCTGCTCACCCCTTTTATTTCCTCCCCTTATCCTCTATCCAATCACTGCCCAGACTACAATCCCCATAATCCCTTGCGCCCTAACACTTCCTGGCTCTTCCTCCAAGCCATGTCATGGCCCTGTCCCTCCATTTTCTCCGGTGCTAAGGGCCTCCTAGACTGTTACACAATGTAAGAGATACATCCCAGTAGTAAATACAGTTTGTTTTAAGAGAATGGAATCCTGTGAAGTCTGCTCATATAATACCTCTAGTAATGAGAGCCAACATTTGTACTCTTATCTTGTAACAGAATGTATCTGGTATTTATTATTCCTTATTCCTTTTGGTAGTTTTAGTATAATAATAGCTGACTCCCAATCTCTACACCACGATTGTTTTCAAGCTCACAATGGGTTGCCTTTACAATGAGTGCTTTGCTCGCAAACATCATGAATTTAATGACAATTATTTCTAGACTTGCTGTGTCAAGAGCTGGAAGTACTTTGTATAAAAGATCATCATTTTTGCCGGGTCATGAAGCTGGGCTCTCTGACATAAAAATTGCCGTGTGTAAGCTTCAATCAGCAAGCTATAAATAATTTAGATCATAAACTGGGCGCTGCAATCCTTGCCGGAGATTATGTCTGAATATTCTTTATTCGTTTAGCATCGTTTATAATTTTCCAGTTAATTTGATGTTCTTCTGTAGAGCCGGAGTGGAGTACCGATAGCCTTTCTGGTATTGGGCACATTTATATAGGCTCATAAGGGTCCATGGTCTTGGGGGTTGGGGCACATCCCATTCCTATAAAAATAACTGGAGCCAAATAAAATAAAAAGATCTGATGAATTTTGACTTTTAAAACTCAAAATTATCGAAGGCATGGCATGTACTATTGCTTAACTTTTTTGGTCCAGGTCTTTTGTTGATATTTTTTTTTAAAAAAGGTGAATTTGTCACGATTTATTATGAGACAAAACTGTGACAATTACAGGTATGGAACCCATTATCCAGAATGCTTGGGACCTGGGGTTTTCCGGATAAGGGGTCTTTCCATAATTCGGATCTCCTACCTTAAGTCTACTAAAAATATGATTTGAACAGTAATTAAACCCAATAGGATTGTTTTGGCTCCAATAAGGATTAATTATATCTTTGTTCAAGTACAAGGTACTGTTTTATTATTACAGAGAAAAGGGAAACCATTTTTAAAAATGTGAATTATTTGATTAAAATGGAGTCTATGGGAGAAGGCCTCGGAACTTTCTGGATAATGGGTTTCCGGATAAGGAGTCTCATGCCTGTACAAATACAAAAATACAACAACAAAAAATTTTTCGCCTGGCATAGATTTGCAGCAAATTTCTGCATTTCGCCATTGGCGAATTGTTTTGCGAAACTTCCTAGAAAATTTGCTGCCAAAGAATTCGCAGCGCGTCAAAATAGGCGCAGTTGCATCAAAATGACTGACAAAAAAATTGCACAACAAACCTGTTTCGTGCATTTTGCTGTTGTTTGTGAATTTTTCGGCAAAGCTAAATGGAATAGATTCGCCCATCACTATTGCTCATCACTATTCACTATGGCTACATACAAACATTGTCTTTAAATATATGTATAAACATATATGTAATATGTAATATGTATAAACGATATATACAGTGGAGTAGGGAGGAATAGGGAACGAAAGTGGGGATCAGGTAGAGCCTAAAACTTGCTATGCTTTTGTAACACCTATTTCAGCTCAATAGCTGCTTTCCCGGACTAGTACCAGTAGAACATGGGTTACACAGTACTCTCTCACCCAGAATGGGCCTTCGCTAAGTGGAAGAGGAAGGTGAGGGTGTTGTGCAACTACACCTCTCTTGCTGCTATGCAGAAAAATGAAACCAGAGGGCGCCAGAGGTTCTTGCAAATAACAAAATGATAAGTGTTTATTGAACATCCACAGGGTTTACTTACAATACAGCTTCAGAGGCCATTGGTACATGCAACACATACCGAGTGTATATTCAGACTCACACTCTCCTGCGGGCAGACTGGCAGGAATCTCCCTTCACCTCTGCGACACACCCTGTAGTGGATCCCTCAGGGAATTCTCTATCCTGATTCCCTATTCACTTGGATCCCTACACTACAGGCAATGTGGCCTGGGAGAACTATCTCCAGAAAAACTGCAAATCCTATGCAGGAGCTCATGCTGCTCATTCTAGCTCAGCCCTAACTGCCTTACACTCCTAGAGTGTACTATAAAGGGAGCTACACCTGCCACTATCTAATGCCTCATTCACGGGGCCCTGTTCCCCGACTTCACTGGGCCTGGGCCCATGCCCTGGGCTCTCAGCACACATCCACCTTGTCCCTAAGGTGGAAGCAAACAACAGGAAGGTGCCACTCCTCTCCCAACACTATACCAAAGTCAGGCAGGATGTGGTCACTATACCTTCTAACCAATAGCACACATGTTAATGAACTCACTTAGATACATTCCCTTCTGCCCAGCAACTAAGGGAACTGAACCTGTAGGGATTTAAAGCCATAGGGACCATTTAACCCTATGGGTCCCTACATTCACCCCTGGGAAAAACCCATTTCGTCCCGACAATGGGGTACAATATCAAACATATCACATTACCCACAGAATACCATAGTATCATATGACATCCTCTTCTGGTAGTCTCTCCAGAGCACTACCGGGTAACAATGGTCACTGAAAAACAAGCAAAGCATTTTAAACATTGCAACATATCAACAGTGCAATCAATAACATTGGAGCAGAATGGGGTACCAGGCCTCCCCCCTATTCCAGTTCCTTTATCACCACTGACAGTCCTTCCAGAGCAGAAATCAGGGCAGACCTCAGTTCAGAGTCTTTGCTTTTCCCAATGGCTTGGAAGGGTCCCACCCAGCAGGGCATTTGGCAACGAGGGCATTTAGCAGCAAAATCACGCAGCTCCCTGGTGACCTCTGCATTGCACTTCCCACAGCAAGGAACCATGACCCTCCTGCCTTCACTGTCAGACTTCTGTATAAATGTGCCGTCAGACATACCGCTTGCCACTATCAGGCTTTGTTCCAAACGTGCTACGCCAGATGTATCTCTGGCCATTTTCAGTCACTGGCACTTCCCCTGTGGCACCACCGGAAACTCCAGCTGGAGTGTACTTTTCCTCCCAGCCATCCCAGCGGGCATCTGCCATTCTGCGCAGGTATGGGCTTACGGCCTTCCGATGCACACAGAGTCACTGGAAAGATACTCTCACAGTCCCACAGCTTATGCAGGTACAGAAACAATATGCAGCAGTCTCCCCTCAGCAAGGATTAGAGATAATGCGCACACCCAGGTACAGAGCAATACCAGACATCCGTCTTCCTCGATTGCTTTCCTCAAAATGGCGGGGATGACCTCATCAGGGATCCTCCCTGGTCAACTCGCGCCAAAAATATTCACTCGCGCCAAAACATATGCATGCGAGACTTAAATGACAGGCAGTAACTGCAGCCAATGGGAGTAACGGAAAAGAACCTCAGAACCCGAACCCACGGCCAATTACTTTGCGCCTTTCACAAAGTGACCAAGCACCTTTCTCTACTGCATCCAGCAGTGCCTGCGCTTGTCACAAAAATTTAAAGAAACATGCACCAGCAGCTTAACCTTCGAGCCCCACGCCTTTTGGGCGCCAAATGTAACACCTATTTCAGCTCAATAGCTGCTTTCCCGGACTAGTACCAGTAGAACATGGGTTACACAGTACTCTCTCACCCAGAATGGGCCTTCGCTAAGTGGAAGAGGAAGGTGAGGGTGTTGTGCAACTACACCTCTCTTGCTGCTATGCAGAAAAATGAAACCAGAGGGCGCCAGAGGTTCTTGCAAATAACAAAATGATAAGTGTTTATTGAACATCCACAGGGTTTACTTACAATACAGCTTCAGAGGCCATTGGTACATGCAACACATACCGAGTGTATATTCAGACTCACACTCTCCTGCGGGCAGACTGGCAGGAATCTCCCTTCACCTCTGCGACACACCCTGTAGTGGATCCCTCAGGGAATTCTCTATCCTGATTCCCTATTCACTTGGATCCCTACACTACAGGCAATGTGGCCTGGGAGAACTATCTCCAGAAAAACTGCAAATCCTATGCAGGAGCTCATGCTGCTCATTCTAGCTCAGCCCTAACTGCCTTACACTCCTAGAGTGTACTATAAAGGGAGCTACACCTGCCACTATCTAATGCCTCATTCACGGGGCCCTGTTCCCCGGCTTCACTGGGCCTGGGCCCATGCCCTGGGCTCTCAGCACACATCCACCTTGTCCCTAAGGTGGAAGCAAACAACAGGAAGGTGCCACTCCTCTCCCAACACTATACCAAAGTCAGGCAGGATGTGGTCACTATACCTTCTAACCAATAGCACACATGTTAATGAACTCACTTAGATACATTCCCTTCTGCCCAGCAACTAAGGGAACTGAACCTGTAGGGATTTAAAGCCATAGGGACCATTTAACCCTATGGGTCCCTACACTTTTGTTTGCTTTTTGAAGGAAAAATGATTGATGCAAACAAATGCAAGTAAGATATAGAACTCATTTGTACTTATTTACATTGTTTTGCCTGAACCTGACCCTCTATTAACAATAAATCAGCCCCAAGGTGTATGGCATTGTCCGTTCCAAGAACTAAAAATATGCTCGGATACTAGATACAGAACCTGAATCAGATGAAGTAGAACAAGTTCAATGAGTGTATCCATTTTTTATATATATATCCTTATATTATAAAATAGAAAGAGAGTCAAGAAAAGTTCAGAGAATACATCATTGGCAAACTTTTGAAATTCAATTGTCTAAATGCCATTTTTAGGTCTTGTGTATTATTTTATTACTATTATTATTACTAACAATGTCATTAGACATGAGGGGAATACGTGATAACTGTATCTATTGACTGTCTGTTGTTTAATTGTGCATTATCATGCTTGGAATGGGCATCATTTTATCGCTGGTCATTCTAGGCTGACTGGACTTGCAGGGCTACTCAGGGGGCTACTATTGGGTACTGTAAACCCAAGGGACAATTTTTTAAGTAACACAGTAGTGATGAGCAAAATTTTTCACCAGACATGGATTCTCAGCAAATGTCCATGTTTTTTGATGTGCGTCAAAAAAAACATTTTTACGCGCATTGTTTTTTTGACGCACACAACAATTTTTCTTTTGATGCACATTTATTTTTACACGTCATTTTTTTGCGTTCCGTGATTTTTTCGCTGTTTTGAACTCTTTTCAACTTCAAATTCTTCCAAAAGAACGTGACTCTTTTATGCCAGCCAATGAGCACAAGGGTGCTGATTGCAATTCCCATCCCCCACCTTCAGAATTCTTCCATAAAGACATTGCACCTTGTGATCTGTGCATGGAAGGTTGACTTAAAAATGCAAAATAGTCACAAAGATCAAACTTACTCTGTTTCTTTTGCCCAAGTTTGTGACTGCATTCAGGCCCATGGGAATAAGTAATTCTATGTCTAAGCAAAGATGGCCTAACTAGATGGTACTGGGCCCCACAGCAAATTCAAAATAGGGACAAAAGCATTTGTAATTTGACTTATTCTGCCATGATTTATTGAAATGGCTATTTAATATAATAATATTTAATTATGGCCTCACCGGGCCCCCTGCACCCATATGGTCTGCTTCCTCTGTAGTTACACCCCTGCTAAAGAAGAAAATACACAGCAGTTTGACTGGGCCATTTAACAGTCTTATGTATAGAAGATGGATCATGATACCCCTTGCTCACTGTCTCAGCAGGCATCAGTCCTTCAGTTAGTGGTTTGGTGGTTTTTCTAGAAGTTTTGGAAGCACAGAGATACAGTTTTACTCCAAGCAGAGCCTCCTGCAGCCAGCAGTCCACACGGGGCTACCAAATAGCCAATCACAGTCCTTATTTGGCACCCCCAAAGAACATTTTTTATGCTTCTGTAGCTAACCAACACCACTTGTGTGGTTTACAAGTAAAAAAGGCTGGGGAACCCTGCATTATGGTATCTGCCTGAGAACCCAACACATTACTTCCTATGAGGCCATTTTTCTCATTGTTAGTGATGAGCAAATCTGTCCCGTTTCACTTCGCCATAAAATTTGCGAAACGGCAAACAATTCGCAAAACGGCAAACAATTCATGAAACGCATTTGTCGCGCAAATTTTTTTTTTTGTTGCCTGTCTTTTTTTACGCCCGCGTCTATTTTCTGTTGCCCACGTATATTATTACCGCGTCCTATTTTGACGCGACCGTGCCTTTTTTATGCGACCACAGGCTTTTTGACACGACCGCGCCCTTTTTTTGACGCAAGTGCGCTCTTTTGACGCAACCTCACCCTTTTTTACGCGACTATGCCCTTTTGACGCGACCGTACTCAATTTGACGTGCAACAAAAAAATTTCCGCTCAGCAAATTTTTCCACTGCGAATTTTCACTGAAGTTTTGCGTAACAATTCGCCAATGATGAAATGCGGAAATTCGCTGCGAATCCATGCCTGGTGAAAAAATTCGCCCATCACTACTCATTGTATAACCTTCCATGCCATCCTATGCTACCCGCTGCCTGATCCTTTATAAATGTCCACTTCTTTTCTCCCCAGGCTGCTAAGTCTATAAATGAATGCACTTGTTATATGACTTTTTCTACCAAAAACAGAATAAATGATGCATAAGTTTCATTATGCCTCTGACTTTCCCTTCTTTAATGATAACATCAGATGAAAAGAAAGACTAATTTTTCGGTAAATGTTTCCGTTACTATCTACACTAAGAGCAAAGAGTCACTAATGGCGGCTGCCCTTGATCTTCATCTGTTGCCCTGAAGGAAGGGAACTTGTGACAGCAGCAGGGGAAAGTAGAGCTGAGATGAAACATCTGTTGTCTGTGAATGGGCTAAAGGCGCCGGGGCTATCTCCATCCTCACAGCGCTGGAAATGATGTTAACAGAAATAAATTGTACCTTACATGTCATGTTCAGAGTCTTTATACGTATTGAATATTTTAAGTAATAAACTCTGATAAAAGGGTTTCTAGTTGAAAACACCATTTTTGCCCAACCACGCATCTATCTTTATTGATTAAACATTCCCCTCTTCTGCTTCTTAACCACATAATTCATTGTGAGCAGCAACTTTCCTCAGTCTCTCGTGTTATTGATTAATAGAACTATTAATAAGCCTTGAACGCCCAACCAGAACCTCCTCGCCCATATATAAAAGAAAAGAATTCTCTTAGAGGAAGGGAACATTCAATTCCCCTCAGACTCAGAATATAAGTCACAGACAAGAGGGAAAGTCCGAGTGGGGAATTGCAACTACACCAACCTTTTCAAACAAATCAGAGCCATTTCAGGTCTCTTTAAAGGGGTGGTTCACCTTTAAATTAACTTTAAATATGTTGTAGAATGGCCAGTTCTAATCAACTTGTCATTTGGACTTCATTATTTAATTTCTATAGTTTATTAATTATTTGCCTTCTTCTTCTAAATGGGGGGTCACTGACCCCAGCACCAAAAAGAAATTTTGCTCTGTGAGCCTACAGTTTTATTGTTATTGTTAATTTTCATAACTAATATTACTATTCACGCCCTCTTCTATACTCCTGTCTCTCATTTAATCCAATCCATGGTTGCTAAGGTAGCTGGAACCCTAGCAACCTGATAGCTGCTAAAATTCTGCCCCATTTTGGCCCTTAGTGCTGCCCCCAAAATTGTAGATGAGTCCTATGTCCAGATCACTTGAAAATTCAAGGACTTAAAAATTCCAGGTAGCAGGGCTGAACTTATGCAATCGGTGCAGCTCTGCACCATGAATTTATTAGATGTGTCCATGAATTTTCAAGTGATCTCAGCACGCTACTATAATGTGTATCCAGACCAATACTAGAAGTAGTAGTTAATTAATAATAAGTTAATTAATAAACAATACAATATATATTGGTAAAACAGGTCAACCCGTGGACATTATGGGAGCCCTAAAATGAATTGGCTGTGGGGCCCAGCACCATCTAGTTACACCACTGGGTCAAACAGAATGGAGGGCAATATGGCTCATTTAGAAACATGCAGAAGTCGCATTGTGTGAGAGAGGTTCAATATTCCAGTCTGTGTGTACTTTACGCATTATTATGGAATACAGAATTTAAAAAAAGCAAAGCATTAGCCTGCTAAATCACTCAATCAGCCAGGGTGCAAAGGCTAAGTATCTATTAGTGGGTGAAACCTTTCTTCTTAGACTAATTGATGGGGAGATGTTTGATTTTCTATTTTACTTCTCTGTAAACAAAATTTCCTTTTGCTCACATTGAGTGACGCGACAGTCATTCAGCTTCTAATAAAGTGCGGTTCGCTTTCATCTGCTCGCTAGGAATACAATGGACAAATCTATTCTAATAAATTGCTGTCTAAAGATCATGTGAAGTCATAGCAACAGATGATGTGTTTGTGTTCAGTACAAACAAGGGCTCATTTACATCTGCAAGAGCAACTTTTCCCCACTAGTGATGAGCACAATTGTTCGCCAGGTTTTGCTGAAAAAAAATGCCTATAAACTCCAATGGCTGCAAAAAAAAAAAAAATTCACACGGTAACCGCAAAAAAAAACTCCAAATGACTTCAAAGTGTTCAATGTGAATTTTTGCTGTCTCAAGAATTTTCGGCAAAGTGAAACAGGATAGATTCTCTTATCGCTATTCTCCACAGTAAGTTGCACCTAAACTTCTACTTGTGTCAAAATGCACTCTTTGCACTTCCATATAGTTTTTCTCGGCAGCACTCAGTCCTTTCTACCATTCCGAATCTCCACTTAATAATGCAGGGGACCCTGGAGCATCCAACACCTTATGACCAGGGGATAGCTGCAGGTTCCCTTAGTGCCCTGTTTCAATAGGTGCAACACACTTACATCAAAAGAATAGGGCACATATGTCACTTGCACATGGGAAATTACGTCAGGCTAACTTTGCTTGACTTGGGGCAATTGCGCCCGTTCTGTGACCAAGTGTACAAACAGTTGCGTTTATTTTGCCAAACTGGAAGCATCTGTGGTAGGGGCAGAGCAACGGTGGAGAAAAAAACCTGCCAATTGCACTCAAAATTGCAATTTGCCCTAGGTAAGTGAATGTGCCCTTTTGATGTTGTTATGTAATTTCAAATGCATTGAAAATAAATTGAAATAATCTGCATCAGACCCAAGGTGAAAGGGGGGAGGTTAGAACCTGAAGATCATTATAGGCTGGGGTTCGTTGGGCACCCCTCTTTATTTAAGGGTAGAAAGATTAAAAATAACCCTTATGGCCAAGAGTTTGTGGATTCCCATTCTGTTTATTGGCACTGGTCAATGAAACCACAGCAATCATTGCTTACAGATCAAACAATGTCATTCTACTTTGTGGCAACAGTATGGGAAAAGTCCTTTCCTGTTTCAGTACAATAATGCCCCGTGTACAAAGCAAAGTCCATAGAGAATGGGTTTGCTCAGCTGGGAATGGAAACGGGAATGGAAGTACATGACTGGGGTACACAGAGCTATGACCTCAATCCTACTGAACTGCAAGATGAATGGGAACACCAAGACCTGAAACCCACCATCAGTGCCCAACCTTACTAAAGCTCTGGTGGCTGAATGGAGCTAAATCCAAGCAACAATGCTGAGAGCACTAGATAGCAAAAAGGAAAAACCACCTGTATATTAATTCCTTTGGTTTTGGAATTAGATGTTGAACAGGCAAATGTCTGTATACCTTGGGCCAAATCAGCCAGAACTGGGACATGGGATATGATCCACCTTAGGTTTGCATTGCAAAATATCCCAGTAGAACTTAATATGTCTTCTGTACTATATTGTGATTGTGATAATATTGTAATTGTTATATGTATATATATAAATACACAAGATTGATTTTACAATACCATATGTGCTAGATCTCGTTGTATCCCATTTGGAACTGGCAATAGAAGAGACAAAGTGTAGCCTATTTCAGCTGTCATGAGTCTGATATTTAAAGGGGATCCTTAACTAGACAGGATGAGAAGTAGAAAGCTCTCATCTAAAGTGAAAGATAGAGAATTAGACTGGTGATTGGGTTGATTGGGTTAGCGGCAGATGTCGGACAGATGATGCCGGGTGGCAGAATGTGGCTCTGATTTCCTAAGTACTTTTTACTCACAGCTCAAAGTGACAGTCTTGCACTGGAAATGCGATTTATTGAGGCACGTTCCCCCAAGCCTCGGTTTTTTTCTTATTGTTTTCTTCACTTCTCATCGCGGGCACCAGGAAACGCAATAATTGTTAATTGAAATTAGCTCAGCGTGAGGCCCGGTTACAAGGACTGAGAGAATTACAACTGTGGCGAGAATTACTGCAGCATTCGGCCAGCTGCTACATACAGGAAAGAATTGCAATCTATAGAAAAGGCTATGTGATATTATAGTATAACAGAAAAATATACTGTATGTGCTAAAAGTCAGGTTAAAAGAGTTTTCAGTTTGTTTTCTGATGCTGTTTCCTATTTGACTTAAAGAAAAAACAATGAAGGTCATTTAACAATTTCTTGGAAGCAAGTGCTGGATCATCAAGGGGCACAGCATTGTGCAGAGAGCAGCAAATGTGGGTGCAACTCACTTTGCACTCTGCCGACATTTTCAAACTTGCACAAATGAATGATGGGAAGGGGCAGGAGAAGAAACACTTATGTGCCTCCTCCTGCCTGCCTCATGAATACAGCTCTGCCAAACACAGGGGTGCTGTATTCATCTAAAAAGTGCAGGCCCTAGCTCGCCATTCAGCGGATCAAATGTGAACTGAAGTTATCTAATATTTTTCTAACCAGAAAAACAGAAGATCAGACCAGCCCTCTGAGAGAGGGGATTGGTGTAGGCCTATAGGTAGCATATTAATTCATGCTGAACCCTAGTTATTGCCCTAGCCAGAAAAATTCTTGTGAGTCTCTATGAGCTAATTGTGACTGAACCCCTGCGCAAAACTCATCACTCGGCTTTTTCATGTTGTTTCATGTAACTGAGATGAACATGGCACAAATGACAGACTCTGTCTGATGTGCACTGGAGGGGTATTTGTTTGTTCAGTAGTTTGTTCTAATCTGTACTAAATATAGGGTGAATATTCAGTAATTATAGGTAAATATACAGTGAATATATGGTAAATATACAGTGAATATAGGGTGAATATACAGTGAATATACAGTGAATGTAGGGTGAATATACAGTGAATGTAGGGTGAATATACAGTGAATGTAGGGTGAATATACAGTGAGTGAATATAGGGTGAATACTGTATACAGTGAATATAGGGTGAATACTGTATACAGTGAATATAGGGTGAATATAAAGTGAATATAGGGTGCATATACAGTGAATATACAGTGAATATAGGGTGAATATACAGTGAATGTAGGGTGAATATACAGTGAGTGAATATAGGGTGAATACTGTATACAGTGAATATAGGGTGAATATAAAGTGAATATAGGGTGCATATACAGTGAATATACAGTGAATATAGGGTGAATATAAAGTGAATGTAGGGTGAATATACAGTGAGTGAATATAGGTTGAATACTGTATACAGTGAATATAGGGTGAATATAAAGTGAATATAGGGTGAATATATACAGTAAATATAGGGTGAATATAACGTGAACATAGGGTCATTATACAGTGAATATACAGTGAATATATGGTAAATATACAGTGAATATAGGGTGAATATACAGTGAATATAGGGTGAATATACAGTGAATACAAGGTGCTGACAGCTGCTCAGGTTATTAAGCAATAGAAGCTACTAACCAAAGGGAAAAACAGAACCATGATATCAGTGAAATGAGGGGAGAAATTGAATTTCTGGACAGAGTCGAGAAAGGAACTATTAAAAAGGGCATTTATAGTATAACCAGTGCTCCTGTCAGTGGCAGCATTTCATGTGCATTCATTCCTAGACATGGAACTGGCAATAGTTGTACTTGATGGGCTCTGTTCTACTTTATAATAAGTCAACTTTGTGCTCAGCAGCCAAAAATGTAACCTGTTTTAATGAGAAGCCACTCGGGTATGAACAAGTACCTTGGAACTGTGTTTTTTTTGGATAGGAACAGGTTCTTGTTGGATATCCCATTTAAAGGAACAGTAAGCCACAAACCAGTCATACTACTGTAAGCTGTGTCCCAGATTGTGCTGATCTAAACCTAGATCAAAAGTAGGATCCTATAGGGCTTGGACTAAGTATTTCCTGCAAAATTATCCTTCATCTATGTCTATGAAGATTCTCATTCATCCAGGTCATGATATACGTACAGTATCTAGTAGAATTCAATCGAAAACAACTGGACTTTTGCAACCAGTTCATGTGTATAAACAATAACATCCATTGTCACTAAATACATCTTATTGTTAGACATGTGTACATAAGAAAACCTGCATTCACTAAATATATCTTATTAATAATTTAAAATTTAAGTGCATAAATAAATGTCCCTTATTAGTGCATTCACTATTACATTTAATTGGCAACCAATATACATATATACATAATAACAACTGTGCACAAGATAATGTGCACAAGATTAACCCGCTCCAAGTGGCCAGTTGGGTATAGAAATTGGAATAATAACCAGGTTATTTTCTTCGGAGGATCTGTGGATCCATTTTTTTAAATTAAGCCTGTAGAGCTTTAGAATTTCTTGGCTGCCAAGTCTCAAGTTGCTGGAGGGATTCTGGGAGTTGTAGTTCAACAAAATCTAGAGGGCTTCAATGGCATTAGACAAACATAAAGGCAAATTTTTAGAAAAGGTCTAAATTAGCAATGAAGCACACAAGACAATGATCAGCGGCGCTCCTGTCCCCCAGCAGCTGGCACATACATATTAAACACAAGGGTTATTCTGCATATTTATGATCATAAAAATACAGCTGTATCAGTAAATTAATAAACATGGTACTCCTTTATGTGCAGCTGCACTTCCCAATACAACTCAAGTCAGTTTTAGGCAATAGGAAAGGATGAATGAAACATATGTGCTGATTCATAATGTAAATAATTGACTTCAGCACAAATCCGTGTAATAAAACAGCAGCTACGTCTTAAGCTTAAGAACTGCTATACAGCTTAGCTAAATGCACTGAAGGCAGCTGTGCCTTATGTGATAAAGTTACTGGAATTCCAAAGTGAAATCTAGGGACAGCAAGGGGCCAGCTGCACTCAAAATGTTATGCCGCGCCCAATTTTTGGCCACTCCCCCATTGCCATACATTGCCATTGGAAGGTGTAGGAGGGGGGAAGTGGGTAAGGTAACAGATACTCACTTCTTCCTTCCTCCTGTCCCAGAATAGCAGCAATTGGCTGGGGGGCAGTTTGGTTGCTACAAGGACAGGCGGAGACTTTCAGAGGTGGGAATGCTTGCCGGGTTCAATTTTCCATGGCAATAGGAAACCTAAAATGGGGTCAGTCCCCCTGAAATGGGGGCTGATGGTAACCTTATTATGGAATTGCAATTATTTGCAGTTTTTCTTTTCCTAGGAGACGATGCAATGTACTTATCAAACTGCCAGACACAGTTTCTAGTTAGACTCTCCCAGGGGCCAACATTTAGTTTATACTGTGGGCCTACAGACATTCGTGGGGAGGGGGCCACATCAATGTGCAGATCTGGAGGGGCCAAGTTTGCAACGTTTATCAACCTGTGCATGGCCACTAGTGATGGGCGAAAAGTTTCGCCAGGCATGGATTTGCGACAAATTTCCGTGTTTCGCCATTGGCGGATTGTTTTGCGAAACAGATGAAAAATATCGTCGTTTGTCCAAAAATTGTCGCCGGCGTAAAAAAAGAATAGTCGTGGGCGACAAAATAATACCCGCGCAACAATATAATAGCCGCGGGCGACGAAACAATAGCGCGCAACAAAATAATAGCAGCGGGCGACGGAACAATAGCCGCACGACAAAATAATAGCCGCGGGCGACGAAACAATAGCTGCGCAACAAAATAATAGCCTCGGGTGACTTTTTTTTTGTCGCACAACATTTTCGCCGTTTCCCGATTTTTTTGCCGTTTCGCGGATCTTTTGAAAGATTTGCGAATTTTTCGGCGAAGCGAGACGGAACAGATTCACTCATCCCTAATGGCCACCACTATTCTCAATGCATTCCCTTGGCAAGAAAATAACCCAATTAGATTACATTTCATTTTGCATTAAAGGACAAGTAAAGTGATATTCACTGGTGGGATGTCATTGTGTTAGGTACCCCAATAAATATAATCCCTAACCTTAGACTCTGAGCCACAGCTCCTGTCAGCTGAAAATGTAACCACCCCGCGGTACTGTTTGTGTCCCACAGCCATCTTTCCCAAAGTCCCAAAGATCCTCTGTGCTGTTTGCAGTAGTGTAAAATTTGTAACTTTAAAGCTAAAGCCCAATCTTTGTTCTACTGTGTATGTGCAGTGTCTAGAACACCGAAGAGGATCAGGCTTTGACACCCCACCAGTAAATTTCACTTTACTTACTTGTAACCAGATAGAGGGAAAGGGTGGTCTCCTGAAACCCCTTCGTACCCCAGCTGTTGGATTGTAGAGCACCATTACGTTGTGATTCCCTTTATCAGATGGGATCTCAGAGGGGTTGGAGCAAGGGGTCTGCAAGCTGCAAGCTGACCACTTTCCACTGACCAGTGGAAAGTGGAAGGTCCATATTTTATTAAGGTCCATATATATGGTCCAAGTGGGCCTGTCCATCTCACAACTCCTATGAGTGTGCTATGCTGCCTATTACTACCTTTGCTTCATTAACTTATGGCTCAAGGGTTGGTACTGGGACTTTCTGCTTTAGGCTACCCACAACCAACCCTAGTATTAGAAGACCAGCAAGAGTGAGCCACGTGCTTCCCACATGTACACAGAAATTAGTGCCACTACCTCTAGGCCAATTGGGAAACCTCCTTCCTAAAGGGCAACTCAAGATATTTGTGTTATATACGTGTAAAAAAAACATGTGTAATAAATGCCCATCAGCTCCTAAACTGGGTTGGACCACTGTCAGAGTAAATAGGGGGCTCTACAAGGAATCTGATTTCCACCTCAGCCCTGACTAATGAAGATTAGCACATGATTTTGAATATATATCACCTATACACAATCCTTTGAACTCTTATGTGGTAATGCTTGCATTTTACCCACAGTTCCTTGCAGATGCTAATGCTGCTTTAGGGAATTGCTTTTAACCTTTGCTCCATTAGATGTATATGCATAGAAAAGTGATTTATATCCATGCCACGCGAATTAGAGGGAGGAATCAAACATGGCATCTCGCCTGCTAATTTCCCTGAAAGATTTGGTTAATCAAAGGAATCTCAATTAAGTATTCCATTAGTGACAATCACAAAGTGCACAGATCTCAGCGGTTAGGGAGCTGGGGACAAAGGAAGAGCTTGGGCCCTGATTACTTAATGGCTCATTTGCATATTCATTTACCCGGGAATTAGTCTCCTGGGAATTATGGGAAATGCCAGTTTAATAAGTCAAACATAATGAATGATGGGATGTTGCATAATATAATTTCCACTAAAACACCAATAAAGAATAGTGGCAATTAATGCATGTTTAAGGTGCTGCCATATTGGAACCCCTAATCGTCTGCTCTGAAGCTTGTCTTGAGCAGGGTTTTACATTATTCTTAAAAAGGATCTAAAAGCAATGCAAAAGTGCTCTTCTGAGCAATTTACATGACTTGTTTTTTATGATAGCTCGGAGATGCTGTACTGACCAGCAGAGGGTTAAACATAACATGCAGGTATTGCCTCCAGATGCTTTTCTGCATAGTTCTCTTCATCCTTCTCAGCTTTTATAGTCTAAATTAGCTTACAAGGAGGGAAAGAACTGTCTAAACTATGGGAAACACTGTACCTGAAGCACATGCTGCAGAGGCACATGGAATTGTACTGAACATTCTGAGCAGAGGTCCAGCTGTCGCCACGTTTTCCATAGATTACCATTGGGAGGGGTGACAGGTGGGTAGTTATTATTTGCCAGGCATGGATTAGCAGTGAATATCTGTGTTTAGCCATTGGCGGATTGTTTCATGAAACGACAGAAAAATTTGCCACAAAAAACAACAACTTGTGTGCCTTTTGCCTAAGGAGTCTGATTTAAACTCTGCTGTATTAAAGGCAGTTAAGAGCTTCTCTTTTATGATAGGTTAGGATGATAATGATAATCAATGTTGATAAAAGCAAGGTTATGCACTTAGGATAGAAATAAATGCAAGTTACACAGTAAATGGTATTGTGTTGGGGGATCCTTAATTGAGAAGGATCTGGGGATTTTTGTGAATAAAATGCTGTGTAACTCTAGGCAGTGTCACAAAAGCAAATTGCTGCCTTGCATAAAAAAAGCCATTCAAGGGATGAAAACATAATTTTGCCTCTTTATAGGTCCCTGGTAAGGCCTCACCTTGAGTATGCAGTGCAGTTTTGGGCTCCAGTCCTTAAGAAGGATATTAATGAGCTGGAGAGAGTGCAGAGACTGCAACTAAACTGGTAAAGGGGATGGAAGGGTTAAACTATGAGGTTAGACTGTCAGGGTTGGGGTTGTTTTCTATGGAAAAAAAGTTCTTGCGAGGGGACAGGATTACACTTTACAAGTACATTAGAGGACACATACAGGAGATCTTTTTTCCCATAGATAAGAACCAAGAACCTGAGGCCACTCCTTTGCACTTGAGGAAATGAACTTTCATTCGAAGCAACATGGGCAGGGGCATACTGTAATTATAGAGAAAGCAGAGTGTGTCTAAAAAGTATAATATACAAGGCTATTTTATTAATTAGTATGTTGTAGGTACTGGTATATATAGTTATATATGTAAGTGTATAGACAGGTCTGTATACTATGTATGTATGTATATCTTTATTTATAAAGCGCTACTTATGTACTATGTGTATGTATGTGCAATGGGGGTCATTTGGAGGGGTTGAACTTCATGAATTTTGCAACCCAAATTATGCTATGAACTATGATGATGATGCCAGATATATTTTTGTGTTGTTTCTTGTTATAAAGTTGCTTGCAGGAGAGGACATTTGGCCAAGGAATTACACTGGCCATTCTGGCAATGTTAAAAAAAAAAAATCAATGTCTGCTTGTTGAGCAAGAGTCCATAATGTGAGATATCAGGCTGCACTGCACCCTCAGATGGTGATCCACTGGTTTAATTGACCTTTGCAACGGTATTGTTATTAAACATGGACATTTTGCTTAGAGAAGACATGTGTGCCTCACATTTGTACTTGTTACCTGTTACACTATGAAGTACATATGAAGTTACCGTGGCTTTCTGAGAATACTTATTGCAATGTGTTCCATGGACGGAGTTCTGCTGATCTGGGAGAAACGGATTCTATTGATATACAGTATCTAGTAGAATTAAGTCTAAAACAACTGGACTTTTCTGAGTTTTCTTGAAAACGTTTCACCACTCATCCAAGTGGCTTCTTCAGTTCAAAACATCAGCTTTACTGATGTTTCTCATTGTAATCAAAAATCCTGGGTGAACAGGTACTGTATATTAGACTGTGGAGACTTATTCCTCCCTTACCTCCCTTACTTATTCCTCCCTTACTGAAACTTATCTAACTGAACCAGCAAAAAGCCAGGACACATGAGTGGGGTGCAGGTCGGCCACAGCTTTATTAGAAAAACACAATTCCTCCTTAGTCCTTGCCATCTGTATTTCCACATGTACCAACACATCTTAATGAACTTATAGCTGTTTTATAACTGAATGCCGGCCACTGCGAATGCAGCGGACATGTAACACCAGAAATTAAAAAGGACTATCACCCAGCATATGCTGTGACAAGTTTACAACAAGTATAATAAACCATGATTTATAGATTATATACAGTATGCATGTATATATATATATATATATATATATATATATATATATAAAGCAAGACAGTGAGCTGCACACACCAGGACTTGGCAAAAAAAAAGGATTTCTTTGCTTAAATAAACTTATTATTTTTTTGCCAAGTGTGTGTGCAGCTCACTGTCTTGCTTTATATGTTTTTGCTAGCACCCTAGGCATTTGAACTTTAACAGGGTGTGCTCCGTTTGTTCCTGTATATATATATATATATACAATTATTATTGACAATTTGAGCTCAGAACAGGGTGGGAGAGAGATGCGGCTCCAGTCACAGCATTGGGGAGAGAAGCGCAGCGCAGGATGAAGAGCCAGACGGAAGAGGAGGGGCAGGAAAAAAACAGGGAGGAGACTTCCCACCCTCCCTGTACTGCGCGGGAAAGCTGGACCGGTGAGTTATCCCCTTAAGCGCGCAGGGGGGGTCATTATCATATCGCTAGCTCCCCAGTCCCTCTGCGCTTTCATTATTCTTTTCAGGGCACTCCATGAAACTGCTTTCATTCAGAACGGATGCTTCAGACCATGGAGGCACAGACTTTCATACTGTGGCTTCTGCATGACAGAAAGCATGCAATCCAGGGATTTTAGTGGCCAATGGAGGCCCACTAGGAAAGCTTAGAAATGGCCAATTATCCACTCCCCTCTCTCATCTGACCTCTCTCCTGTTTTTCTGTTCATCATTCTCCTGTTCTTCTCTTCTGTTCAGACTTTCTCTTCTTCTTCCCAGCAACCCAAACACTGTTTTACTCAAATATTTTACTCAAACTGCATTATTTAATCTAACAAAGCAAACTAAAGTGAAGGAAAAGTGCCTTCAGACCCGCGGTGTCACTGTGATATTTACACTGGTGACATTGCCTTCGAAAGAAGGAACGAGCAAATTGTCTACTTACCTCTAATTAATGTTGTCAAGTTCTTTATTTTAAAGGCCAAATGCATTTTAGATGTTAACAGAGAGGACAGTGTGCTGGTACAACTCCTGGACTTGAATCATTATTAAGAAATGAAATACAAAGGGCAAATGTATCCTTAGAAATGCAATTAAATGTGAACAACTAGACAGAATTTGGCTCTACTGTGATTCTCCTCCAAAACCCAAATACAAAGTACATTTACATCAAAGATCAAGGGAGGGCATTTACTAACATTCAATTTTTTTTTCACAATTCATATTTTTTTGTGGCAAAATGCAATTTTGTCTGTCATTTATTATGCAACAAAATCATAACAAATCTGAAAGCAAAAATACGCTATCTAAAAGCTGTCGAGATTATGTAGAGGTAAATAGCAGGTGTTTTTTTTTTACAAATGGAAGATCTGTTTTTGCTGTTTTTGGGGGGGTTTTTGACACCTGCATGCGTTTTTTTAGCATCCTTTTTCATTTGGACCTTTTAATAAATGACTAGACGTTCATGGATTTAGAGAAGATGAGTTCAGTTGTGGTTTTATTAAAAACCTCTAAAACAAACAGACTTATGCAATAAGGGATATTACCCCACCCGTACTAACTTATGAGCGAGCATAGAGGCAATAGATATAATTTGACTCACTCTCCTGGGAAACATATTGGAATTGTTATTGTTTTGACTCTGTTTTGCCTGTTAACCCCTTTGACTCTCTTTTACTCTTTCATTTTATTTACATGTATAAAATCTGATTCGACTCTATGCCATATGATCTTTGTCACTGATTATAATTATTGATGAGCGAATCTGTCCCGTTTCGCTTTGCTGAAAAAATTCACAAATCTTTCAAAAGATTCCCGAAACGGCGAAAATGTTGCACGTCAAAAAAAAATTGTCACCCGCGACTGTTCTTTTGTCGCGTGGCTATTCTTTTGTCGCGTGGCTATTCTTTTGTTGCGCGGCTATAATTTTGTCACGTGGCTATTATTTTGTCACCCGCGACTATTCTTTTGACGCGGGTGACAATTTTTGGACATGCGGCAAATTTTTCCATCCGTTTCGTGAAACAATCCGCCAATGGCAAAACACGGAAATTCGCCACGAATCCATGTCTGGTGAAACATTTCGCCCATCACAGTACTGCATCTCGAAGAAACAAACACTGTATGTCAAATTATGCTGTTAAAACCAAATAAAATTTAAGTTACAAAAAAAACCCTCTAAAACAATGACAATGAGAACGCTGATAAATGGGTCTCTGAGTGTTTTTAGAGACAAGAGGAAGAGGTCCCTGACCTGTAGAGCTTACAATCTAAGTGAGAGGGTAACTTAGAGACATAAATAGAAGGATATTAAGTTCTGAGGGATACTGTGGTTGTCACTGCATTCTAAATGCTAAAACTGAGTCAAATGTTATGTGAGTGCTCCAAGAGTTCTTTGTGAGAAGAGACTGAGGGAAGATTCTCTCTGAAGGAAATCCAGGATAGTAAATGTAAGGAGCAGCACAGCGAAGAGGTTTAAGGCTGGAGTCAGTAGTAGTGGGGGGTGTGAATAAGCAGTTGCTGAGAGAGGAGCAGACGAGTTGGCCAGGAACATATGGAGGCACAAGGGAAGAGATGTAGTAAGGGGCAGAGGAATTAAGGGCTTTGAACATTGTGAGAAGGAGTTTGTAAGTTACTCTTTGTTTTATGGGAAGCCATGATAAGGCCTTCAGCAGGGGAGGGGCCTGAACTCTCTTGGATGAGAGGAGGAGAATTCTGGTAGCTAAATTTTATCCAGAGAGAGAGAGTTTGAGAGGCCTCTCTTTGTTTTGCCTTAAAGGAGACATATTGGATAAATGGGAAAAACCCTAATTTTGTAGTCAATTATGAATAATATACGGTGCTGCTTTCCCTTTGGGCTAAACATCAATCCTCTCTGTAACAATGGCCCCTTTGTTGGAGCTCCCTATAGATCCTATCTCTTCTCTGACCAAGTTTGAAATGAAGAGTGGGCGTGTCCTAACGGTCCCTGCCAGAAGCACAATAGGAGGGGGAGAGCCCTGCAGTCACACAAGCAAAGACAGACTTCAGTTCCCTATCAGGTCAGCCTAGCTGCTGATTGGTTCCTATCCTACAGTGCCGCCGGCCCCCCTTCACAGCCTGGGATAGGAGCCAGCAGGAAGTTGAACAGATGGGCGGGGCTAGTGGGGTTTTGGGGGAATTTCTCAATAAATCAGCCTGAAACACAACTTTTTAAGCACAATCCTTCTATATCTAGAGGAGTATAATTCACTGGTACATTCTTAATTTTTATGGGATATGTCTCCTTTAAAATAATCACATGTTAAAGCTACAATTCATTATGCATGGATTTAACAAAGGAGATCTACCATGTCTGGGAAATCTAAGGACTTATCCTTAATAGTTATGGTTAAGGCAGCAAACAAGTGTTTCTCCATGACTGAAACTGGACTTAATAATATAACATTACATTGGTGGATCAGAACAGAAACACAAGCACATAATGATATGTTAAATAATATCCAGGGAATTCTATCATCTAATATAGATATTTCATCCTTCTTTTTATTAATTACAGGGCTGAATGACATACTCATACACTGTAGTTATAAATGCTGCATGTACAAAACACAAAAAATAATATCCTCAGAAATCAAGCACTTGTTATCCTCAAAGGATAGCATGAGTTGTGCAAGATCCAGTGAATATGAACTAGAGGAATCTTGGGTTTGAGACAGGTATTATAGATATAGATAGATAGATGTATTTAGATATACAAGATCCCATATATCTAATGAGTTCAATGCTACTAAATATACCTTGATTCCCATTAAACATGTGACTTCCAGGATTCCCAGTGACCATGTATAATACTGATCAGGGTCCAATTTCTCATTGACAGTTGACATCTGATGACCCTGATATGTCTTTTGGATTATATTACAATAAATTAAATATGCATTCTTCTGTTTTCTTGAACTCAAGGTGTCAAACGTCAAGATGTCAGTCAGAGACAGAGTAAGAAAGAAACAGGATTATAAAATAAAATGTTGGCTGAAATGTAACATAGCTAGATGCATGGAGGGAGCGAAAGGTAAAAGGGCATGGCAGCATCAAATACTAAATTAAGTTACAGTTTGGAGGAAAAATGACTGCTTTTGGAGTGAAAGAAAGGAAATAGCACATAGAAATGGAGGAGTAATGAAGGGTCCAGGGTTAGACTGGGCCGCCGGGATACCGGGAAAAAACCCTGTGGGCCCATCGGCCCAGACTCGATTCCTGTTACTGCTCCCTTGGCCGCCGGTGTCCTGCCCTGATGTGTTTCACTTGCACGTTCAGGGGAGGATGTCGGGCGGGTGGCAGTGGCCCCTGCAGGGTGTTGGGGGGAGCAGCGGGGTGCGGGGGTTGTGTCTGGCGGGGGCACCTTTGGGGGTGCGGGGCCCCTGGGGCAGCAGCCCCGGTGGGTCCTGTACCTTCCAGTCAGTACTAATGAAATAATAGTCTTTGAATACAAAATGAGTAAGGGACAAAAATTAAAATTAGGATAAGGTGTAAAAGAAGATCTGGTACAAAAAAGGTGTTGCATTTAGGGTTCTGGCACACGGGGAGATTAGTCGCCCACAAAAAATCTCCTTTGTCACGGGCGACTAATCTCCCCGATATGCCATCCCACCAACGAGAATGTAAATTGCCGGTGGGATGGCATACGCCTTGAGAGGCAGCACCACATATGCCATCCCACCAACGATTTACATTCTCGCCAGTGGGATGGCATATCGGGAAGATTAGTCGCCCACGACAAGGGAGATTGGCCGCGGCATAACCATGTTGTGTGCCTCAGCCCACCTCATACTAAAGGCTACTATCATTCCTGACTTAAGGTGAAGTCTCACAGAGCTACTAGTAGCAGCTACTTTTTCAAGTCTACTAAACTCCAGAAAATACCCTGCCATAGACAATACTGAGAATTGCCCCTGCTAAAACACATGTAGAGACAATTATCAGTAAATGATCAGCATTGTCTTTTTTAGTAGGCATGACAAGAAGCTGCTGCTAGTAGCTCTGTGTGTCTTCACCCTAAGTCAGGAATGATAGTAGCCTTTAGTATGAGGTGGGCTGAGGCACAAAACATGGTTATGTCCTGTACCTGAACTCAGCCTATAGCCATGAAGTTTTGGAATTTAAAAAGTGTAAGAACTACGAAAATTTGGCATCTAAAAGCTCGCGAGGGCATGTAAAAGTCAATGGGAGCTGTCCTATGCAATTTGAAAAATTTGTTTTAGCGTTATTTTGGGGGTTTTTTGTTTTTTTACACTTGTTCTCACATAAAAAATAAAGTAAACAAACATTTTGAAATATTCATTTTGTTTTTGTATTTTTTCATTTATGCTTTTTAAAAACATATTTCTTAATAAATGGAGCATTTGTACTTTTTTATTGGTGGTTAGTAGTGATGAGTGAATCTGTCTCATTTCGCTTCGCTGTAAAATTCAAGAAACACGTTTGTTGCGCAATGTTTTTGTCGTGTATTTTTTCAATGCGACCGTACCTATTTTGATGCGACTGCACCAAATTTGATGTGACAGCGCAACGTTTTTTGACGTGCGGTAAATTTTTCCGCAACTAATTTTCGCGGAAGTTTCGCAAAACTATTGGTGAAATTCGCTGAGAATTCATGCCTGGCAAAAAAATTCGCTCATCACTAGTGGTTAGAAAAAAAAAACCATTAAAAATTACACAAACACAAATTTTAATACTTTGGCCCCTAAGAATGTAGCACTTAGCAAGTTTCAAATATCTTGGGGAACAAGTAATGCACTAAATATTTATGCACAATCTGCTCTATCTATTAAGCCCATTAAATACATTATTCTGACCTATTGTTTTGCTAAAAATGATTTGAATATATAGTTCTCTTTGCGTATCTGTCAGGCTATACACCACTGCCATATTAAGAATGTATAGCCCTGCCTTAAAAAGGACCTTGTCCAACTGAAGCTCTTGCTCTAAGTTCCTATTTGATTGATATTCTGGTTTATCAATCCCTGTCCTGTTCCTTACTGTTCTTGCCCACTGCCTTCTTTGGCCTGTGCCTGATATTGAGACTACTGCCTGATCCTTCTCATAGCACTCTGTTAGATTAGCCTGTGCCACAATGCCCAGTAACTTAACCTTAACTTCTGCCTAAATCCTTACTCCCTGGTTGTTAGTTCTTGTGGCCCCAACAGTATCTGTTATGTTATCAAATGTAGTCATTGTGGGTACTCATCAAGTTAGTCTGGATAAATATATTGCCTTTGATTCTATTAATATTTTATTTGTTGCTTCATAAATATATTTTAAAACTAAGTCAGTCAATGAGATTTGTACGAAAGTATTATTTAGAAATAAAAGAGCCAAACACACTCAAAAAAGGTAAACATAGGAAAATCTATCAATAATAATGGGGTCTGAACCCATAAGAAGCCACCGGCAAACCTTTGACAAGAGATGACATGTTTCAGCAATCAGATAATACAGATAGCATTTGGTTTTAGGTCCTGCAGACAAAAATAATTGAAATGCACAAGAGAATGTGTCACTAAGCTAAACCTGTACACAGACACCAGTGTCAACTGCTGATGTCCTCCAGGGCCCAAGTAGAAAGGGTTATATGATGTTGGTGGAAATCAATAGATGCAAAGCCCAGTTGTACTACATGAAAACAGACACTGCATGATGATCTTGTCCTGGGAGTACTGGGAATAAGTTCTCATCAATGTGCTTGACTATGCACTTCTCATTTGTACATTAAAGGGGCAGTAAATACATATACCTCTATGTACATTCCTTCAACGTAGCACATTGGCACTTTTATCAATAGTTGACTTGTTTAGTGCAAGAAATGTATGTATGTATGTATGTATGTATAACTTTATTTATAAAGCGCCACAAGGGTACGCAGCGCTGTACAGTCTTACAGAATACAAAATTACACACAGGGAGGACAAGTGATATAATAAATAAATACAATAAATATATATATATATATATATATAAGTGCCATGTGGTATGAGACACAGTAGGAAGGGGGTCCCTGCCCCGTAGAGCTTACAATCTAAGAAATAACAAAACACATCAGTATTTTTTACTTAGATTAACAGACAAAATTAATTCTATTATAATAAAGGGAGTTGAATAATTTTATCGATAAAATAAAAAAAAAATTATTAAAACCTCAAATCTTGAAAACTTGTCTACCAGCTTTAAAAAAAAAAAATGACTGCAATAGAAGCTCAATGGTTTCAGCTTTCGAATTTTTTAATTTCTATTTTCAACTGATAATTTTTAGAAATTTAAGAAAAAAAGATCTTGCAGAAAAATTGAGACCTTGAATTTTAATAAAATTCATGAATCTGAAATCATAAAGTCATCTAACTTTTTACCCTGAACAACTGAGCGCAACAATTTTTGACGTATTTTTTAAAAGTATTTTTATATTAAGATACAAATTAGGGTTAAAATTCAGTTCAGTATTCAGCCAGATGTTATGCTGAGGTTTCCTTATACAGGTATGGGATCCTTTATCCGGAAACCCGTTATCCAGAAAGCTTAGAGTTACGGAAAGCCTGTCTCCCATAGACTCCATTTTAATCAAATAATTCAGAATTTTAAAATTTCCCTTTTCTCTGTGTAAAACAGTACCTTGTAATTGATCCCAAGTAAGAATACCGGAATACCCTTGGACCCAAGCATTCTGGATAACGGGTCCTATACCTGTATAGCCAAATCCAAAAATTATTTTAGTGCATTGCTTAAATTTAATACAGGTATGGGATCCCTTATCTGGAAACCCGTTATCCAGAAAGCTCCGAATTACGGAAAGGCCATCTCCCATAGACTTGATTTTAATCAAATAATTTAGAATTTTAAAACTGATTTACTTTTTCTCTGTAGTAATAAAACAGAACCTTGTAATTGATCCCAACTAAGATATAATTAATCCTTATTGGGGGCAGAACAGCCCTATTGGGTTTAATTAATGTTTTATTGATTTTATAGTAGACTTAAAGTATGGAGATCCAAATTACGGAAAGACTCCTTATCCGGAATACCCTTGGTCCCGAGCATTCTGGGTAAGAGGTCCTATACCTGTATAAAGGTTGCAAATTAAAGAAGCATCTGAAAAGAGAAGTCTCCAACCAAAAACCTTGCAGTCTAATAGAAAGCAAGAACCACTCGAATGGAAGTTGGCAGTGAGAAGGAATAAGCTACAAAGAGCTTCTGGGAAAAAAATATGAAAGTGTTTTTTGAATGCTGAGCTAGTGGAACTCAGAGGAACTGTTACTAGAGGCATAGTCCACAAGATCTAAATGGAAAAGTACAGGAGAGAGACTTTAAAAAAATTTCTAGAAAATGACAAATTCATAAAATATAAAGAATTCCCCCCCACTCAGCTATTCTCTTAGAGTTCCAGGTCTGCTTTTATCAACAATATAAACATTTTGGACAAAAGGCAACAGAGACAAAGAACACATTTTTTAGGCATCACTTAGCTGGGTTATGAGTGTTAGTGTTAATAACATTAATTCAAACCCAGCCAGTACAGATTTGAGTAGAAAATAAGACTTCTGAGAAGCCCATGTATAATACTGTACAGGTATAGGACCCATTATCCAGAATGCTCGGGACCAAGGGTATTCCAGATAAGGGGTCTTTCCGTAATTTGGATCTCAATACCTTAAGTCTACTAAAAAATCAATAAAACATTAATTAAACCCAATAGGATTGTTTTCCATCCAATAAGGATTATTTATATCTTAGTTGGGATCAATTACAAGGTTCTGTTTTATTTCTACATAGAAAAAGGAAATCAGTTTTAAAATTCTGAATTATTTGATTAAAATGGAGTCTATGGGAGACGGGCATTCCGTAATTCGGAGCTTTCTGGATAACGGGTTTCCGGATAAGGGGTCCGATACCTGTATATGAATGGTTGTTCAAAAGGCATTGAAAATTATGGTTTGGTCCATTGTGTGACAAACTTGGCAATATTTTTGAAAAGTGCATGCATGCTTGTAGGGAATTACTGAATAATAACCATAAGTCGTCTTGTGGGGAAGCTGGCAGTGATACAGTATGTTACGAAAGGATATAGGTGTCTGGTGTATATCTTTTATTTTTTTATGTACTGTGTATTAATACTTTTGGCTGACCGTGGCCACAATAAATCAGGCCCTTTCTCTTCAATACCACAACCCACGCTGGTCTGATCGAAAGGAGGGCTTTAACAGAATAAAGTTAAAATGAAGAGTAATAAGAACAATGGCTTAGGTAAGAGCTGAGGAAACTGACAGTTAGGGAATTGGGCCAAATGTGGTTTCTGAGCAACAGTTGACTGAGTCCAGCTATGCTCAGTCACATCAATGGGGACTGACACAGGCAACAAGATGCCAGGAATTGACATGAGTTCCATTGCCCTTTATAGAAATTATGGGTAAACTTTGCCTTGAATATGTTCTAATCAATGATAAGTGACTTCCCTGTTATGTTTAATAAAAAAAAAAAAAAAAAGAAAAATTAGCAAAATTCATGTCAATGGCTGTATTTACCTCTGCATTATTGATTGTGTCAAAAGCATTGGTGTTAATAGGTGTTTTTTTTCAATTTTTTTTACTCTACATAAAACAAAGGGGGGGTTGGCAAAAACCTGTAATCCAGAGAGTTCCGAATTACAGACCATCTCCTATAGAATCCATTTTAATCAAATAACTCAAGTTTGTACTTGATCTTCACTAAGATATAAATAATCCTTTGTTCCTGCTGGCAAAAACAGGAACATTGCTCATTCCCCATTATAATCATGACATGCCAAGCCACTTCCCCCCTCCATGGAACCCCAATGTAAGAAGTCTTAATCTGACCTTTCTATATTGTTCTAAATTCTGTCCGACTGACTTTGCATCTTTCTACCATCACACAAACATTTTTGGTTTAATCTTTTAGGGCTCTGGCACATGGGGAGATTAGTCGCCTGCGACAAATCTCCCTGTTTACGGGCGACTAATCTCCCCGAGTTGCCTTCACCTGCCATCCCACCGGCGAAAATGTAAGTCGCCAGTGGGATGGCAAACGCGGCGGCGCAATTTCGGCAAATCGGCGAAGTTGCCTCACAAGGCTTTTTCGGCGATTTCCCGAAATCGCGCCGCCGCGTGTGCCATCCCACCGGCGACTTACATTTTCGCCGGTGGGATGGCAGGTGATGGCAACTCGGGGAGATTAGTCGCCCGCGAACAGGGAGTTTTGTCGCGGGTGACTAATCTCCCCGTGTGCCAGAGCCCTTAGTGTCAAGTCCCTTCTCTAATCTTGTACCTTTAGTTATTCTTTTATTACATGCTATAATGTATCTCAGTAATTATAATATCTGAAGAGGGAAACGATGGATGGAGTCTAGAGACGCTGCTGCTTTTCCATGTGTTATTGATCATCCAAGTAAGATTGATTATGAAATTAATACGTTATGACAATGAATATCCTATGTGAGCAGCATTCATACTTATGACACCCAGTGTTTATACTGTTCGTTTATAGCTAATTACCCTACTAACAGGCCCTATACCGTATTTGTTTGTTTGTGTGTTTGTTTTTATCCGATCTTGTATTTTATTTTCCTCTGTGTGTTGGTGTTATGAACAGGATCTCTTATGTTCATATTATTTGTATTTATTTATTCTATTAAGCAGTATCTAGATTAATTGTAAAGCCCTAACTCTAAGAACTCAATATTTCCTTCAATTAAATAGGAACTCTGCCCAAAATAACAAGCTTTTAAAAAAGTAAACATTATTTCAAGCAACTTTGAAACACAAAAATGGCTATAGAGCATGGGGTACACTTGACTCTAACACATAGGATGGGCCTTTGCTATGTGGAAGGATTAAGGGGGAGGTAAGGCAACTACAACTCACTTATGCTGTGTGCAAAAAAATGTAAGAAATAAATGATGCCAGAAAACTCAAACAGAACTGAATTTGTTTTGTCCAAGACAAACTGATCCGCAGGGTTACCAGTATTCACAATACTGAGGTAGAGCAAATGAAATGGCAGGTTTAATAGAATCAAATGCAGAGCACTGGTCCACCACTGTGAAGAGTAGTTGGTAAGCAATATTTATCCCTTGGGTTTCCACTTTAATGGGCCAGATCCCAACCAGCAGGCCTGGATCAGAGAGAAGACTGTGCCTGATACCCTTGTCACTACTACAGTCCCATCACTAAGGCAGCAGAGCCTGCAAAGGAGAATACTCCCAGCTATCTCTCCTGGTTGGAGCCAGAAAGCTGCTCTCTCTATCTAAAGCTGACTGTCTCACTTTCCTAGAAAGTGCTATTACAAAGATATCCTGCACTTACTAAATCCTCATTCACAGGGTTGCTGCTCCTTGACTTCACTAAGGATGATGGCTTTCTCTAGGACCAAACACTTGGCCCTGTGGATCCCAGGCTTCTTGGAGCACATCCACGCCAAGAAGGAAGATCCACCCACACAGGGTCCACTACATAGAGTTCCAAAACAACAGTAAGTCCTGGCTTTCCTTTGTCTTACCGCCAGGCTCCAGGCCCTCCTTTACAAACATTCTGCCATCAAGCAGAAACAAGAAGTAACAATTATTTGAAGAAATTGTGAAAATAAAATAAGGGGGCAGATGGATTGCTGATGGTCCTGCTGTGGAAAAGGTAATGTCAATTCCACCCCAAGCTTCTCCTTCCCCACACCATGGTGCCCTGTCATCCAATGGCCATCATCCTAGAACCAGTCAAGGCTCCTTTCCCCAAACATTAGAGGTATAGAATAAATAAATGTTAATAGAATGCTCTTCTACCTCAATATCAATATTGTGTGGAATCACAATAAAAAATATTCCCTCTGCGTTACAGGTAATATGATTGGTTATATTAAAGAATGTGGCACGTGACTCTGAACTGCGCTGCAAATGTCTCACATTACGTATAAATTAACCACTTGTGGTGAAATTAATACTACTTTTCTCTCCTGGTACTTTATATGTTGACGTAATTGGTAGAAGTAAGTAACCAGTACTTTCTGGTTTTCTAAATGGATTTCTAGGATCGTCTTTCATTATTGGTTGGACAGAATATCGTAAATTCTAGAGTTTACTTAGAATGATACTTATATTTTTCCAATCCAGCCATCTCTTGCCTATAATGCTGTCTTTTTAGAATTGTTCCTTGTGTATTGCCTAATAAGCATGTGTCTCAGTGTGCTTCTAGCCGTACAATATGCGTTATTTACACACGTTTCAACCATTGTGCAGACAACAAAACCTCTTTCTTCTTGTTTAATGTAGATGTGCAATTGCTATTTATTCCTATTTTTTTATTATTGTTATTATTATTAATATGTATAAAGACTCTGCTGCACTGTACAATACATGGGCGTATACACTGAATATACAGATTACATACATAAATACAACCAATACAAAAGTAGGGCCCTGATTAGAATAGCTTACAGTCTAAAACATGTTTGGGATACCAACGAAATTGTTGTTTAAAAAGAAATCTCATCCATTAAGATAATTACCCAAGCTAAGCAATTAAAATCACCACCCATAGTCAGGGCCTGCTTGGCTCCTGTTGGGTTTGTTGTCAGGACCAAGGAGGAAGCTAGAGTTCAGATAGTCCAAAATGTGGTATCAGAAAGGGTTAAAGAGTCTCAAAGGCTATTTTCAGGCACAGGTTGGTTCAGATATAATTGGTGCTAGTGATCTCATTTCTGTCACATGAGGTGACATCTACTCAGGTATTATTGGTAACATAGTGTCAAGGTAAATAGCAATCTTTTTAGGTATAGTTACATAGGGTTGAGGGTTGAGAGTCCATCAAGTTCAACCCTTCCAAGTAAACCCAGCACACACAAACCTATACTGACCTATCTATACACTCACATACAGACCCATACTGACCTATCTATCCACTCACATACAGACCCATACTGACCCATCTATCCACTCACATACAGACCCATACTGACCTATCTATACACTCACATACAGACCCACACTGACCTATCTATCCACTCACATACAGACCCACACTGACCCATCTATACACTCACATACAGACCCATACTGACCTATCTATCCACTTACATACAGACCCATACTGTCCTATCTATCCACTCACATACAGACCCATACTGACCTATCTATCCACTCACATACAGACCCATACTGACCTATCTATCCACTCACATACAGACCCACACTGACCTATCTATCCACTCACATACAGACCCACACTGACCTATCTATCCACTCACATACAGACCCATACTGACCTATCTATCCACTCACATACAGACCCATACTGACCTATCTATCCACTTACATACAGACCCATACTGACCTATCTATCCACTCACATACAGACCCATACTGACCTATCTATCCACTCACATACAGACCCATACTGACCTATCTATACACTCACATACAGACCCATACTGACCTATCTATACACTCACATACAGACCCATACTGACCTATCTATACACTCACATACAGACCCACACTGACCTATCTATCCACTCACATACAGACCCACACTGACCTATCTATCCACTCACATACAGACCCACACTGACCTATCTATCCACTCACATACAGACCCACACTGACCTATCTATCCACTCACATACAGGCCCATACTGACCTATCTATACACTCACATACAGACCCAAACTGACCTTTCTATCCACTCACACACAGACCCATACTGACCTATCTATCCACTCACACACAGACCCATACTGACCTATCTATCCACTCACATACAGACCCAAACTGACCTATCTATCCACTCACATACAGACCCATACTGACCTATCTATCCACTCACATACAGACCCAAACTGACCTATCTATCCACTCACATACAGACCCACACTGACCTATCTATACACTCACATACAGACCCATACTGACCTATCTATCCACTCACATACAGACCCATACTGACCTATCTATACACTCACATACAGACCCATACTGACCTATCTATACACTCACATACAGACCCATACTGACCTATCTATACACTCACATACAGACCCATACTGACCTATCTATCCACTTACATACAGACCCATACTGACCTATCTATACACTCACATACAGACCCATACTGACCTATCTATCCACTCACATACAGACCCATACTGACCTATCTATACACTCACATACAGATTCATACTGACCAATCTATACACTCACATACAGACCCATACTGACCTATCTATACACTCACATACAGACCCATACTGACCAATCTATACACTCACATACAGACCCATACTGACCAATCTATACACTCACATACATAAACCCTATATACCAACATTAACACTAACTGTAGATATTAGTATCACAATAGCCTTGGATACTATGCTTGTTCAAGAACTCATCCAGGCCCCTCTTAGAGACATTAACAGAATCTCCAACATCACAACATCACTCGAAAGGGCATTCCACAACCAATAAATATGTTATGTATTGTTATTTTGAGCTAAGGGGGGTCCAGGCCAAAGTTTGTTCCTCAAAGGTCTTCAACCTATAGAGTCTGGAAACCACTACTGATGAGCAAAACTGCCCCACTCTACAGTATGGCACAGGAATTTTTATCCTTTTTTTTTTTTGCACCAAACGCAATGGAGTCAGTTGCCATTTTTTCTTGCACCAAAGTCAGTGTAGTGCAGATTCACAAATACTTTCACCACTAGTTGTGAAAATACTAATCTGTATCAGGCGAAAAAATTAGCTTATACCTAATCAGAAGTCTAACCTGAAAAATTTTAGAAGCTGCTAAAACAGAAAATGAATGCAAATTGCAAAAGTACTAATTTTGTTTTTTGGTTTTAGATCCCCTTTAATAAAAAAGTAGACTTAATAGTAATAATGTCACTAAAGAAGGTGGTTAGAGATGCTTTTTTTTTAGGGGTAAATACAAATAAGACTAATCTTGTTAGGGCTCTGGCACACGGGGAGATTAGTCGCCCGCGACAAATCTCACGTGTCTCGGGCGACTAATCTTCCCTGATTGCCATCCCACCGGCGAAAATGTAAATCGCCGGTGGGATAGCATACGCAGCGGCGCAATTTCACTGAAATCGCGCAAGTTTCCTCTTGAGGCACTAAAAATCGCACTAAAATTGCGCCGCCACGTATGCCATCCCACCGGCGATTTACATTTTTGCCGGTGGGATGGCAATCCAGGGAGATTAGTCGCCCGCGAACAGGGAGTTTTGTCGCGGGCGACTAATCTCCACGTGTGCCAGAGCCCTTATTGTTGTAAGAAAAAAAAGTCTAAACGAATTGATAAATATATCTCTCAATTGTATACAGAGGATAGAAATACTGGCTTATTATTATTTTCTGCACCAAGAGCGCGTACTGTACGTGTTATTGTTCTGCAGTTTTGCTGTAAAACCCCGCATTTTGCTTCTGGAATGAAATCCATTAAACAAATTCTTTATACTGCGTGTCAGACTATTCATTAACATCCCTTAAGTGCTTGCGCGTGATCTCCCTTCCCTCTACTTCTGCCGCCTCTATTTACCCACTGACAGTACGTGCTATTTATGCTCTTGTGTTGATCAATCCATTTACCTAATCCATGTTGTTCTGGATCATGTAACTTCTTAATGTGCAATAAATTGTTTAATATGCAGATGAGTTGGAGTGGATTTACTCAGTGGTGCAATTTACATGGTGTGAAAGGAGAGTCAGTGAATGTAACCCTTTGTGCATTTACTCAGTTTAGAGAATACCATTTTCCATAGAATATATACAGGTATGGGACCCACTATCCAGAATGCTCGGGACCTGGGGTTTTCCAGATAAGGGGTCTTTCCATAATTCGAATATCCTACCTTAAGTCTGTTAATAAAATTATTTAAACAGTAATTAAACCAAATAGGATTGTTTAGGCTCCAATAAGGAGTAATTCTATCTTAGTTGGGATCAAGTACAGGTACTGTTTTATTATTACAGAGAAAAGGGAATCATTTAACCATGAAATAAACCCAATAGGGCTGTTCTGCCCCCAATAAGGGGTAATTATATCTTAGTTGGGATCAAGTACAGGTACTGTTTTATTATTACAGAGAAAAGGGAATCATTTAACCATTAAATAAACCCAATAGGACTGTTCTGCCCCAATAAGGGGTAATTATATCTTAGTTGGGATCAAGTACAGGTACTGTTTTATTATTACAGAGAAAAGGGAATAATGTAACCATGAAATAAACCCAATAGGGCTGTTCTGCCCCCAATAAGGGGTAATTATATCTTAGTTGGGATCAAGTACAGGTACTGTTTTATTATTACAGAGAAAAGGGAATCATTTAACCATTAAATAAACCCAATAGGGCTGTTCTGCCCCCAATAAGGGGTAATTATATCTTAGTTGGGATCAAGTACAGGTACTGTTTTATTATTACAGAGAAAAGGGAATCATTTAACCATTAACTAAACCCAATAGGGCTGTTCTACCCTCAATAAGGGGTAATTATATCTTAGTTGGGATCAAGTACAGGTACTATTTTATTATTACAGAGAAAAGGGAATAATTTAACCATTAAATAAACCCAATAGGGCGGTTCTGCCCCCAATAAGGA
Source organism: Xenopus tropicalis (assembly GCF_000004195.4). Lineage (NCBI taxonomy): Eukaryota > Metazoa > Chordata > Amphibia > Anura > Pipidae > Xenopus > Xenopus tropicalis. The sequence goes on along the minus strand of NC_030683.2, from coordinate 109,849,518 downwards.
TTAAATACATCTTAGTTGGGATCAAGTACAAACTAGTGTTTTATTATTAGAGAGAAAAATGAAATCATTTTTAAAAATGTGAATTATTTGATTACAATAGAGTCCATTGGAGATGGCCTTTCCGTAATTCGGAACTTTCTGGATAATGGGTTTCCGGATGAGGGGTCCGATACCTGTATATATATATATATATATATATATATATATATAAAGACTGGAAGACCAGTTATTTCATTCCAATATACGTAAATAATGTGTATAAGTTTCAGTGCTCATTTTATTGTGTTTCATATTTGCTTATATGGTGCGTAATAGGGCAAAATCATAAAATGTGGCCTTTCTGTCTGGCACAGCTGGGGTTTGTAGTTCAGTTCAGAAAAGGGCACGGTAAGTTCTTCCTAGGTTTCTTTTAGTTTAGGGTGATATAGGAATGCAAGTGAAGTGTGCAAAATCCAATATCAGACACAATTAGACATGGGTTTTTTTTACCTACAAAGCAGCATTTCTCCTCCCTCCCCAACAATTCCAGTGTAAATTTGGCTCCCGTCACAATTGATCCCAGTGCATTAAATGCACACCATTACAGCTGTGTGTTTTTACAAATAAGACAAAATTGTTGCAGGATTGTGTCATTTCCGACACTTGTGCGTGTGATTTTTTAGGCAGAAGTCTGCTGTGTCCACAATGGGAACCCTGGAATACCTACCATGCTCAGAGTAGGTGTATCTCCAGGGTTGTGCCCTTTGTGTCAGTCAGGGTCAGAGCTACGGGCAGGCAGAAGAGGGTTATGCCTAGGACATAAAGCTGGGGGAGCGAGCCGGGGGCAAATCTCTTCTGCCTGCCTACCCCTAGTTTCAGCCCATATGGGTGCATGTTGCGGGGTGCATGTTGGGACTAGCACTTACCTTGGGTGCCCTTTTACTATAGGACCCATTATCCAGAATGCTTGGTGTAATGTTTGCATGTTTAAGTTACAGTGTACCTTTAAGATAGAGAGGCAGGCTGGGAAGGTGGACAGTAACCGGGAAGTGAGAGATATAGAATGAGGAAGGAGCAGAGAAAGGAAATGTACAGTGAATAAAGTTGGATCAACACTGCAGGCTGAACGTGTATTCCTTATTGTAAGCATACACAGAGAGATTCAGACATAACACTCGGGACCAAGGGTATTCTGGATAAGGGGTCTTTCCGTAATTTGGATCTCCATACCTTAATTCTAATAAAAAAACAATAAACCATTAATCAAACCCAATAGAATTGTTTTTCCTCCACTAAGGATTAAGTATATATTAGTTGGGATAAAGTACAATGTATTGTTTTATTATTACATAGAAAAAGGAAATCAATTTTAAAAATCTGAATTATTTTATTAAAATGGAGTCTATGGGAGACAGGCTTTCTGTAATTCGGAGCTTTCTGGATAATGGGTTTCCGGATAAGGGATCCCATACCTGTACTTGCAAACTCTTGCTTCAGAGTTTTAGCTGGATGTTCAAAAACAACGAATGATATTAACTCTAATATTGCTGCCTGCTGAAGGGATTGTTAGCATTTACAGATAGGAATGATCATAAACAAAAAGGTTGGATATTTGTAAAAAACAGACCAAATATATCTAAATTATAATGGATTTGTAAAGATATTTTCTTATGAAGATGCCACTACTTTCCAAACCTAAAACAAGTCCCTTTTAGTTATATCTAAAAGGTAAAAAAGACTTATTTGCAGAAGTTTCCTTAGGGACCCCCGGTAGATAACAAACAATTAATCAATGCATTTCTGGACAAATAATGGCTGGGGATGAATATCATGCCTCTCAGGCTATATGTATCTCAGTGCTCAGGATATACTTCTATTTGCAGAAAGACTAAGAATGAGATTATTATTATTATTATTATTAACATTTATTTATAAAGAGCCAACATATTCCGCAGCGCTGTACAATAAGTGGGTTCCATACATTGGACATACAGAGTAACATATAAAGCAATCAATAACCGATACAAGAGGTGAAGAGGGCCCTGCCCAAAAGAGCTTACAATCTACAAGATTGCTGATGATGGAAATCGGAGTGTATGGCAGCCATTAAGCTTGATTATCTGAATAAAAGTCAAACCATTATATACAGTAAAAGTCACAGCAAGTAAAATACAGATGTTTTAATGCCAAGTTCTATTGTGCAGTAGAAATGAATATACAGCCAATAGTTGTCCCCTTCCCAAGCCATTTGTCATCATTTAAGCAAGGTCAGGTACTCCAGTAATTTATTGTACCAGTGTTGCTGCTTGACCATATAGATACAGACAGTGGGAACCGGGCACTTGGGAACGTTATTCCTACCATTAATTTAAAATAATATTGTGAATGGAGTGAGAATGCTCATTCAGTTCCAAGACAGACATATAATGGAGACAGAATACCAGTAATCTGTAGCAAAAGTCCATGGTTGTTAAATAATGGGCTTGCGGGTGAAAATTCTTTCTTCCATTTGTTTTAATTAAAGAAATCTATAGTGTTTCTTATGTGTTGTTCTACAGTAGAAAGAAAAGTTTCATTTTACATTCACTCCCTTCTTTCTTGGTTCTTCAGCCTTGGGAAAAAGACAAGATATTAAATCAGATGCTCTGCTCACTAGCAGTTAACTCCTTTGTAAAATAATTTTCTCTTTATCTATTAGGGTTTAGACATGGCTGATACCCCAGGGGGCTGGAGCTCATTATACAGCTCCCAATATCTCATTAATACACTGCTGAGATGTATTGCACAAAGCAGCATGTCTCTGTACCCTTAGGCCAATAGCATGCACAGCCATCCTGGGCATCTTGTGGCCTAAGGGTCTAGCAGATCCTCTGGTTGGCACAAGTGCACCACATGGGTCCATGTCACTGCCACTGAGATGAATGGGAAGCAATTACCTGCTTTTTTTGTGCCCCCACCAGCAAAGATACAAAATTTCAGGAAGCACAAATACCTGGAAAAGTTGTGTGTGCCATTGCCATTCAAGAGACAACATTTACAGTAAGTAGTTCAGCTCAAGTTTTCTTTCACGTACAACCTTTGGCAAAGGCACCCTTTGAAGTTCTAACCTTTGGTTTATGTTTTAAAATGGGTACAGATATAGAAAAATATTGGTGAATCATTCAGCCATAGCCAAGAATATACAGAATAGTAAACATAAATTCATCCAAAATCTCACCCTGGCCTTCTGTTGGGCTCTCTAGGAGAGCATCATTCTCACTGACTTTCAAAAGCCCATCTGAAAGACCATCTTGAAGGTCCAGGTGAGGTTTAGGGTGAATATCATCAATATGTCTTGTATCATATTTCATTCAGACTTTTGGTTATGATAATTTAGCCAACCATTCAGAATAGATCACAGTGCATTGATAGGATAAACTGTTTCCATGCCTGCTGTAGACTGTTCTTGCCTGTACCTCGTGCCTTCTGTGTTCATCCTAAACCCTACAATCTCTTCTCTGGCACTGGATTTGTATACAGAAATGTTATTACTCTGTTGCAGAGACCCCAATAAATTCTTGGTTACCCAAAGTGCTGATAGGCTGAGACACAAGTTATTTTATGGAGGGGGACAAGGTCAGCTGTTACACACTCATCTGATGAGATACTGGACATAAATATTAAAATTGTCACACTGGGTTATACATGTAATATCAGGATCAAGTAGGGACTAGAAGATACTGCGTGTGTGGCAATCAAGAATAAAAAATACCCCAATAAGTCAGCAAAGCTGTTCTGGAATATCCCCTAAAGGGCCCTCCTTTTTGGCTATGGCTTAATAAGCTGTTCGTATGTAAAGACAATAACTTTGTTTTCAAAGGACGTGGGAAGCTGAACCATCCGGATCCATATCCATCCCTGCACACTCTTTCCAATTATATGGCAGAATCTCTGCTAGAAGTACTTTATTTAGGGAACAATCACAAAGGATAAAAATATTAACCAACATGACCGAGGTCTTTAGATCGGTTTCATCTTGTATGAAATCCCTGTTCAGTTAGATACAGCTTTGTACTGGCGGCCTGTAAATACTGCACATGCAGACAAATGATATCTGAACTCTATTGATACCCAGAGACAAAAAAGGCTTATATCTCTGCAAAGGCTGATACATTCTGGGGGGGGTGAAAAATAATTCAGTATATAAAGGGGTTAGCTATAGCTATCGACAAGCAGCTTTTATATGGAACACTTAAGAAATAAAACTTAAATAGGGGGGTTGCATAGATTATTACCCAGTCTTGAAAATTGCATTTTTTGTATTAAAGGTGATTGATCTTAGAATTGTACAAGTTCTATAATATTAGTAAGTTATAATTGTACAGGTATGGTATCGCTTATCCGGAAACCCGTTATCCAGAAAGCTCTGAATTACAGAAAGCCCATCTCCCATAGACTCCATTTTAATCAAATAATTCAGAATTTTAAAACTGATTTTCTTTTTCTCTGTAATAATAAAACAGTACCTTGTAATTGATCCCAACTAAGATATAATTACCCCTTATTGGGGGCAGAACAGCCCTATTGGGTTTATTTCATGGTTAAATGATTCCCTTTTCTCTGTAATAATAAAACAGTACCTGTACTTGATCCCAACTAAGATATAATTACCCCTTATTGGGGGCAGAACAGCCCTATTGGGTTTATTTCATGGTTAAATGATTCCCTTTTCTCTGTAATAATAAAACAGTACCTGTACTTGATCCCAACTAAGATATAATTACCCCTTATTGGGGGCAGAACAGCCCTATTGGGTTTATTTAATGGTTAAATGATTCCCTTTTCTCTGTAATAATAAAACAGTACCTGTACTTGATCCCAACTAAGATATAATTACCCCTTATTGGGGGCAGAACATCCCTATTGGGTTTATTTCATGGTTAAATGATTCCCTTTTCTCTGTAATAATAAAACAGTACCTGTACTTGATCCCAACTAAGATATAATTACCCCTTATTGGGGGCAGAACAGCCCTATTGGGTTTATTTCATGGTTAAATGATTCCCTTTTCTCTGTAATAATAAAACAGTACCTGTACTTGATCCCAACTAAGATATAATTACCCCTTATTGGGGGCAGAACAGCCCTATTGGGTTTATTTAATGGTTAAATGATTCCCTTTTTCTCTGTAATAATAAAACAGTACCTGTACTTGATCCCAACTAAGATATAATTACCCCTTATTGGGGGCAGAACAGCCCTATTGGGTTTATTTAATGGTTAAATGATTCCCTTTTCTCTGTAATATTAAAACAGAACCTGTTCTTGATCCCAACTAAGATATAAATAATCCTTATTGGATGCAAAACAATCCTATTGGGTTTAATTAATGTGTTATTGATTTTTAAGTAGACTTAGGGTAT